>NC_090838.1:38566666-39227500 GCF_028021215.1 Eschrichtius robustus
TTATTTCACTTAATCCTTATAACAAGTATATGGGGAGGACTACTAATATCCCCATTTTACAGATGAGGAAACTGAGGCACAAGAGAGAATTCATGATTTGCCCAAGGCCACAAAGTTTAGCGTGCATGCTAAACCACTAGGCTACGCTGCCTCTCAGAGGGCGACATCTAAAGAAACCAGTGTGGTTTGCCAGTGAGCTCTTGGGTATCCTGATTTTATAAAGACTGATGTAAAATAACTAAGGAATGGCATGAAATTCAGAAGGAATACCAGTATATTGTGTGGTCCCTTTGAAACTGCTAAGAAAAAGAAGGAAGAAAGAGATCCATTGCTCCTTTACACAGAGGGACTCAACAAGGCTGCACATCAGAATCACTCACAGAGCTATAAAAAAAATACAGAGGTCTGGGCCCCACCCCTGGACATTCCAGTTCACGAGGTGTGGGTTGAGGCCCAGGTGTCCATATAGATGCATGTTTGTTTCTGATGCACAGGCAGGATGGAGAACCACTGACTGAAAACAATGACAAATAGCAAGGCTGTTATTTTGCCTCTAACTTTTCCCCAAAGAGAAATGTCTTCAAAGTACAAAGATTAGGGCAAAAACCACTCTTGGGTGAACTGAAACCCAAGAGAAGTGAATTAATGAATTATAGCTAATGAAGTCACCTGGGAGCTATAACTCACCCAGGCCAGATCCTGGAGCAGTTACACTGAGTCTCTGGGGTGGGTGTAGCGTCACTCTCATTTAAAGTTCCATGGTGGTTCTGTTGTGCAGCCGAGTTTGAAAGCCACCGTGCCAGACCCAGGTGAGTTATCTCTCAGGTTAGTGAAGAATCAGCCATGCCCACTATTTGGTTATTTGGATTTGATGGAATAGAGCAGTGGTACCAAATGATGGGACATGGGCAAACAGTCTCCCAGTATTCAGAAAGAGGGAAAATGAGGTTTGGGATACTCTGAGATAGATGTGATTATAGCAAGTTTCTAGAAGGTTTTATGAGAAGATAGTTTGTGGACACTTAGGGGAAAATGGTAATTGCTTGGAGCCAATTAACTTCACCTCTAGACTAATAGATGAGAGAAATGCTGCAGGCATTGTGTATCTTTATTCCAGCAAAACAATTGAAAGTCTCGGATGGCATCCTCCTGAACAAGATGGAAAAAGTGACCATGGCTGGTTGATTCACAGTGGATTTAACACCCATACCCCCAAACTGTGCTGGTACGACTGGGTAGGTCAGCTTTGTGAGAGAGCTCTTTGCAGAGGGCAGGTGAGAGGACTCTGAGCCTGAACTTCCCTTATACAGTATTTTTATATGCATCTTGTTAAAGAGATGGGAGGCATGCCAATCAAATTTTAGGATGACAAAAATCTGAAGAACATGGCAGAAAAGATGGATGACAGAGTTAAAATGGCATTCATGTAGTACTTTAGAGTTTACGTGAGGTTTACTTATATGCTCTCATGCAATCCTCAGCAAGCTAGGTAGATTTATTATCCCCACTTTCTTGGTAAATAAACTGAGATTCAGAGAGGTAAATTACAGAATCATTATTTATGGTAATCTTAACAACCTAGAAATAAGTACCGCCATAAGAAGAAATCAAAGTTAAGTGTCAGAGGTTACATCTGGATGCAAAAAATCCATTTCAGAAGATAGGGGTTTGTATTAGTTTCCTAGGACTACCATAAAGTTCCACACGCCGGGTGGCCTACAACAACAGAGATGTATTGTCTCTCAGTTTTGGATGCGAAAGTCTTTGATCAGGGCACGTGCAGAGCCGCGCTCCTCTTGAAACCCGTAGGGGAGGAATCCTTCCTTGCCTCTTTCAGCTTCTGGTGGCACCAGATGTTCCTTGGCTTGTGGTGGCATCACTCTGCTCTTCATGTGGGTTCTCCCTGTGTCTCTTTATCAGGTCCTCCCCCTGTGCGTGTCTGCCTCTGTGTCCAAATTTCCCCTTCTTATAAGGTCACCAGTCATACTGGATAGGCCCCACCCTGATGACCTTACATCTGCAAAGACCTTATTTCCAAATAAGGCTGAGGTGCTGGTGGTTAGGATTTCAACATAGCTTTTGGGGGAGACACAGTTCAACACATAACAAGGTTAAATTGGATTGATAAAACTGTAAGAGCGTCACTGTTTTATCACAGTTACCTCAGAAATGATAAAACATTGACACCGTCTTAGACACTGATTTAATTTGAGAGTTTCCACCAAGTAGAGGGTCATACCACTTCCCTTGGCATTGCTGAGACCACGGAGTCAGGAATCGAGCTGTCAGTTCTGGCCACCACATTCTAAGAAGGAAATGGATTAAAAAATGGTAGGGCACCACCATGGCAAGATAGGTGCTGTGAAAGCTTCCACTGGCAGCCTAGACAAACCCTCTATGTGTCTCGCTCTGTTTTCTATAAGAAAAATCCAAAAGTATGATCAATTCATGGTTAACAAAATTAAAAAAGGGGGAAAGGGATAGAAGAATATGTTGAGAGAGATTTCTAGGCAAATGATAGTTGACTTGAATTTCTGTTCCAAGCCTCGTTTTTGTCAGGCAAAACACTATGCAGTTATACGTTTCTCATTTCATTTAACTTCATGGGTGAGCATGTGTGTATAAGCATATGCACATGTACTCTGTCAATATATGGGTATAATGAATATATGTGTATATGTAAAGATCCAGTTAATTGATGTTAAGCAAGCATTCTAATTATTTAAATTCTCACTTTTTCTTTGAAGATATTTAAAAGAAGAAAGAGCTTAGATAAGAATATTGACATTTCAGAGCTAAGAGGAATCTTGAGTTTGACTGTTGCGGCGAATAAAAGGATTTTGAGCAAATGAATATTAAAGGATTGCTGTGTGCCCTGCTTTGCAGTAGGTACCTTGAGGGATACGAGAGGAAAATGTGACACACATAAAGACATGACAAGGAGGGAGCAAATGCATGTTCCAGGAAGTGCCGTGGGGGACTGCAGGGGAGGGTGAGATGGAGGGAGGCTGGAGTCAGGGAGACTCAAGAGGGAGGTGGAACCTGAAAGCTGGATTTTTGGAGACCACGTGAAGACAGCATGTCTCCCCAGAAAGTTATGGTCACACACATGGGTCTGGGGACCCTGGCTTGTGGTCACTCTACTGCCTATGCCCTTGCTGTCACGCCAGACACAGATGAAGAGGTGGTCTGGGACCAGCACAGTGACTACAGCCCCGTGCCCCGGCCTGTAAGACCAGGGAGTTTTCTCGGTGCTTTAGAACAAAGTCATCTGTTGATCTCGTAATCAGAAGAAGACAGAAGCAGAAATCGCTGGCTCCTCTAAAAGCTTGTATTTATGACTTCAGTTCAGTGAGGGCTATGAAAGAATTGCTCCAGCCAGACAGGAAGCGAGCATTCAGGCAGCCTGCCCATGTCCGCACTGGGGTCCAAACACTGCCACAGCCGGCTGAGCCTCCAGCCCTCAGTGGCCTCAGGGCGATTTAAAAGGCAGGTCCCCTACCTTTGCCTCTCAAACGCAGTTTCTCAGAGGCATCTGGAGTGACCTGTAACTCTGTTTCCGTAAGTTCTACCTCACTCCCCCGCTGCAGATGCCAGAAGTGTGCCCTCCCCCCAGGGTCAGCCCCAGACCTCTCAAATCCAAGACCTTACTTCTCAATGAAGCCAAAGGGAAGAGGAATGTTGTTTTCCCCTGACACCAACTGCAAATACCCACCAAGTCCGTAAACTTCTCTTAGCCCATCTGTCTTGGTAGAATTTGCCCAAACCCTGGTTCATCCTCTTTCTTTCTCAGACCAGCGGTCAAGGAACCCTAGTGGCCCAGGCTGACCACTGCAGGGAGAGGAAACCCCATTAACCAGACCTAAGCCTGCCTGTCTCTCAGGGCTCTGTGGGGCAGCCATGGGCTGGGGTGCCCTGCTCCAGGCTCTTTGTGAGTCAGACCTCAACCTTCTCCAAACAAAAACACCCTCTGGCACAAGAGTGCCACAGGTTCTGAACCCAGATCACTTTCGTGGCTCTAGATAAAGCAGCAGCAGGAGACATGCATTCAGTTATTTTTTTCCTCTGATATTTCTTGAGCACTCTCTATGTGCCAGGCAGTGCGCCATCCCGCGGATGGAATGGCGAGTTCAACCCAGTCCCTGCCCCCAGGAGCGCACAGATTAGTTGCAAAAGGAGGCGGACACCCAGGGTGGTAAGTGCCGTGATGAGAGTTAAGAGAGGTGATAGAACCCCCATAAGAGGCCTGGAGGGACAGAGAAGGCTTCCTGAAAGCAGGGCATCTGAGCCAAGATGGGAAAGGTGAGCAGAAGTCAGCTCGGTGATGAAGACATGGGGCAGAAGGCAAGGAGGGGAGCGGGTGCTCCGGGCCGAGGACTAGCTGAGCGAAGGCTCGGATGCAGGAGGAAGCCAGCGAGTCCAGAGGACTTCATGGTTCCCCCGGGCCCAGGCGATGAAGCTGGGCAGGTGGGCAGGGACGAGATCCCAGAGGGCCTTAGAAGTGGGTAAGAAACTGGGGCTTTTTCCGAGAGCAGTAAGCCACCATTGGAAGAATCTCAGTGGCTGGAGGAAGCATGGGATGTTCAGGCAGGCCCTGGCTCAGCACTAGTTCAGGATTTGAAAGCATCCAGAGAACTGTGAGCTCAGGCCCTGCCCTCACGAAGCTCATGGCACCCGTGGGCAGATCACATGGGCTGTGCTGGGGAACACAGCCAAGAAGAGAGTGAGGCATGCCCACGGCACACGGTGCTAAGACTCGGAGGCAGGGTAGGATCTCACATTTATTGGGTGCCCATTGTGTGTTGGGGTCTGCACGGAGGCACCTCACATCTGGCATCTCATTTAGTCCTCAAGGCAATCTGTAGGGCACCTGTGACCACCCCCATTTTACAGATGAAAAGACCAAGGCTCAAAGAGGTTACCTTCACAGTGTCATCTCACCAGGAAGGGGGACGGTACCAGGATGGGAGGCCAGCCAGTGCTCTTTCTCCTCCTGCATGCAGCCTTCCTTCCGTGTGGGTCAGAGGACGTGGGAAGGACTTAATGGAGGAGATAAGGTGCGAAGAGTTAGAAGGCTGTTCCACTGTCCCAGTGTCACCTCTCAGGCTGTGCGGTGGGGGCTGAGAGTCAGGCATTTAGATATTAGGAGAGGCACATGGGGTGACTAAAGATCCAGCTAAACAGGGAGTGTCTCTAGGAGTTTGCCCATCAGAACCTTGGAGTGGAGTCTCGTGCCAACTCTGTAAGGGAGACAGCGGCTTTCCAAAGAGTAAAACCAGTGAGTAAAGGATAAAATCCCCAGTCCTCTCTAAATATGCGGATGTTATGCTGCCTACATGCAATTAACAGGGGATGGGGTTTCTCAGGAATACTTGCTTTGGAAAACTCCCCAAGCCTCTAAGGTTAATTAATAGTCAGGAATTGTTAGTTATTTGAATTGGGAATGAGTTACTGACATGCACCTAAGCTGTCTCCAGGGGAACTAGGGCCTGGGCCGGGTTGCATAAGGGTTGCATGAGCCAAGTGTGTTCTTCTGTAGAGCTCTTGAAGAATGGCACACTCGCTCCAATGCCACAGATGATTCTGGGACCACTGGAAAGCCCAGAGCTGAGCTAGATTGCTACCTAAGCCAGCCCGCCATGGAGCTAGAGGCCCTCTGGAAATGACGTCCCTAACTGTATTGACTGAGCCCGATTCCCTGGTAAGCAGTCAGCAAGTTGGGACATTCAGACATCCTGTGGAATCTAGCTCCGTCACTATGCTCATTTGACCTCAGGAAAGGAAACCAGTTTCCATGACTAATGGACACAAATGATTGAAAGGTGAAGCACAAGTAGTTAAACAGGGGAGCCGATGCCAGAGTGTTTACAGATTTCCCGAGGTTCTCTATACACTGGCTCCCCTCCCCCATTAGTGACCAGTGAGAGGGAGGCAGGAAGGAGGTGGTCCCGCCCCTGAAAGTACCTGGGCATAGCCCACCATTGGTGGTGTTACCAATTGAGTTTCCCTCCTGGCCTATTCCTTGCCAATCTTCTTCACCAACTCCCTCTCCTCCTGCCCCCACTGAGGGTGCCCCTTGGTCGCCTTCTGGGATGATACTCAGCACTTCCCAAGTCTTAAAGTCTTGCTGCCACCTTCTCCCATCCTGCTGCTCCGCCAGCACCACGCGCCCATACTCTGTAAGCCCTCTTCAATCAAAGTGAACCCATCCCTCCTTCGATAGGGATCTTCAGAAGAGGCGTCACCACACCCTTTCCCCAGGCACCTGCCCTCCCGTGTCCCTCGTGCGTCACTTGGGTTTGGGCTTTGTGGCTCTCCTCTGGAGTCCCTCTCCACGAGGGCCCCCCTTTTCCTCGTGCTCTGTACACACTGGAGATGGAGACGTGTCATCCTCTTGCCTGCGGCCAGCCCTCCTGTAGAAAAGACTAAGCCACTCCTCAGTTTTCCCATGTCAAGGGGCGACACACACATCCTGCTGCGGCAAGTCCTGTTTCCATCCCTTGGGCTTTTCTGTGTCCCCCTTTTGTCTCCCCTCCAAGGTCTCTGAGACCTACTGAACTATGCAGCTCAAGGCCAGAGAGAAGACGCCAAGCAGGACTGATGGGCGCTGAAAGATGGGAAAGACTAGCTCATCTCCGCTCTGTGCTGTCCATCTGATTCAGATCTCAATCTGGGGAAGTTCGAAAACAGACTCCCCTGCCGAGCTCACCTCACCATGTCACCACTCTCTCCCCAACCCACAGACCTCTCCCACCATGCTGGCTTACCAGCAAGTTGTTCTGGCTTTGCTTCAGCCTAGTGGTTTGACCTAAATGTCTCCTGTTTGAATTTGACTCTTGCCGTGTCTTCCCACGTCTCCAGTACCCAGCTTTCCAGACGTTCTACACCACGGGAGGCATCATGCTGAGAGCTGGATTTGAGTCTGGCTCTGCTCTGAACTCACTGGGTGACTCTGGGCAAGTCACCAAACCTCTGTGAGCCACGGTTTCCACATCTGTAAAATCAGGATAATAACACCTGCCTGTTCCAAGGATCAGTGAGCAAATGAACGTGAAGATGCTGTAAACTGTAAAGCAGCACTTCCCAAACCATGTTCTGCAGAACTTGGCTCCCATCTTCTTAACCATCTTCCTCTCTGCCAAGATGCCTTCCTCCCATCTCTACCAACATGATTGTAACTCATCCTTCAAGTCTCAGCCGGGCCCTGACTACTCCATGAAAGTTTTTCTAATGATTGCAGTGTGTTCTAGACAGGAATACTGATTCCCGATTCAGCAGTGAACCCCCAAAGGCAGAGAGCATTATTCATACTTCCTGATTTTCTCCAAAACCCAGGATGTGTTTGATTGCTGCCCTCCACCCTCCACAGACCATAAGCCCAGTTTTGGTAACTTGAACCTCCGGCTGGGTATGGGTCTTTCTGAGCTGGGAAGTCAGTGGTGGGCTTGCTGATGTATTCACTCATTCAGTAGATGCTTAGTGCAGGGGACTGCTGGGGACCCAAGGCTGAGTCAGACAAGGCTTCTGCCTTTAAGGAGCTCATGGTCAGGACAAAAGCATTAACAATTCACTGCAAGTCAGTGTCTTGAGTATAATAATAGAAATAACGTGGGAACACAAAATAGCAGGTGAGGATCAAGGCAGGTTTCCCAGAAGATGGTCCCACCCCCCCATCCCATGCATCCTCCTACTTATAGAGAAGATGACATCTGGAGCAGACATGGCAAGGTAATGGGGATTTACCTTTATGGAAGAAAGACCACTGGAGACCTTGTGGGAGGGAGATTCAAGTTCATTTCCTGGATCACAGGAAGGGAGGTCTCAGTGGAGCCAGAGGGTTAGGGCAGATGCTGGAAGGGGGAGTGTCCGGAACACACACACACACACACACACACACACAGACACGCACACACACACTCGACCCCACACACACAGTCTATGGGAATCCCACTTCCCTGCTTTTCCATCATACCTCTCACCCCGTCTTCCTTCTCACCTGGACTCATTCTTCCTCTCCAAGTCCTCCATCACCTCCCGGTCCTGGGGCCATTCATCGTTACCTCATTGGAACAGCTCGATGTCTGCTCTCAGTAGCTAGAGGTCTGCTTTGGCGAGAGGCTGGTCAGCGCGATGCCCACTCCCTGCGGGGGGCCCTGGGGAGGAAGGTCAGCCTGGAGTCAGTGCTTTCTCTTATCTTCCCACAGAAAA
Source organism: Eschrichtius robustus (assembly GCF_028021215.1). Classification (NCBI taxonomy): domain Eukaryota; kingdom Metazoa; phylum Chordata; class Mammalia; order Artiodactyla; family Eschrichtiidae; genus Eschrichtius; species Eschrichtius robustus. The sequence goes on from NC_090838.1 coordinate 38,574,875, forward strand.
CCAAAAGAGACGTCAATAATTTTGACCAAGACTTTACCCGGGAAGAGCCGGTACTCACGCTCGTGGACGAAGCGATTGTGAAGCAGATCAACCAGGAGGAATTCAAAGGCTTCTCCTACTTTGGTGAAGACCTGATGCCCTGAGAAGCCGCTCCAGGTGGAGTTTGGTGATGCTGCAAGCAGGGGCGCCGGGAAGATTCCTATTTTCCCGTCGGACGGTCTTGAACTACTTCTCCTCCCCGGAGCCCCAGTCCCTTGTCCACCCTCTATTTATTGCATTCCCTCGCCCCAGGCCAGCTCCTCCCTCTTCCCACCTGGTGACCAGAAGGCACTCTTGGTTCTTGTCTCACCAGTAATGCAGAATCGTGTGGCGTCAGCAGTTCACTGGACCCACTGCCGAGTCTGGTCTGTTGGCAAGCCTGGCTTCTTCACTCCACGGGGGCTTCTGGCAGGGAAGCAACTTCAGGTCTTTTACTGAAAAGAAAAGAAAAAAAAAAAAAAAACAAAACAAAAAGCTAACGAGACTCTGGCTCTGCTCGTGGACGCAGAGTCCTGACAACTCTTGCTTCTCATCCCTCCGGTCTCCCCGCCTGCCACCCTCTGCCATTCTATCCAGAAGAAGAGACTGGTGCTTCTTCAGCCCAAAGATGGGCGCCCTCAAGGCATGCCCAGGAAGGAGAGAGGCTGGGAGATGCCCGGGTTGGCTCCCTGTGTTGGTTTGCTCTGGAATGGCTAATTCTCGCTTGCTTTGGTTTTAGGTTTGGGGCATGCCAAAGTTGTGTAAGCATGTGTCTTGTGGAAGAAATCGCTCTCCGTAGAAGAAGAAATTTGATTTTGAACTCTGTTAACATCTGAAAAATAGATTATCAAATTTGCTTTCTAATTGGCCAAAAGATATAAATTCCAGTGTTAATACAGGTAGATATTAAAGGGCTAATAAATCATCGTCCAAGGTTTATGCTCTGAATGCTTTCGTGGCACGTGGGGCTCCGTGAATTGAGAGGAAAGGAAACTAGCAGTGCTCTATGTTATTCAAGTTCTGCCTGAACTCCAAGGCCACCGGAGAGATGGCCAAGGCCCTGGGGTCCTAGCAAAACTCGCCTCCCAAATTCTCTTTCCAGTTTCGTCCTAAGTCCCCAGCATCAACTCTATTTATTTTCTGCAGCAGCGTGTAATTTTTGTGGACTTCTACCAAATGGTAGTACTACTGTGTTGTGGTTTTTAAACATTAAACGTGTAAAGTTAAATATGAAATATCTGCTTTTGGAACAAGCAGAGTGAGGCTAAACGTGGGTTATGCAGAGGGTATCAGGAGATTGAAGAGCGACTTATTTGAAAACTGACAGGGTGGCAAGATGCGCTCGGAGTTTTGTTTCTGTGTGACATGCAATGGCAACTCATGTGGACACTATTTAATGGATGTGACATTACCTCCTGTAGATAATGCTAACAGTGTTACATTCTTTGATTTCCAAGGGTTCTCTGTGGCTTTGTGTACATGTTTCCTGGAGGTCGTTTGATTATCTATTTTACTGAACTGATTTAGCAGGGAATGGAATCCATTCCAACTGTTGCACGTGGATTTCCCAGCTGCCCCTAAATATATATACTTGTGAGTGGCAAAGTGGCACTAATGAAGCTTTTTGCCTTTTGTACATTTGAGATTTTTGTATATAGTGTTTGCTGCAAGGCCTGTGGAATTAATTCATTGAATTTAGAGGTATCAACTGCTGCATGTTCAGGCATATTATAAAACTTTAGTCTATGAAAGAATAATTATAATAATGTCCAGGTGCAATACTCTCTGAGTGTATTGGTTCAAGTTACCGAGAGATAAGGTGTGTTTCCTTCTTTCTTTTTTCTTCTCGGGGGGGAGGGGTGTTCTTTGTATTGTTGATTTCATTTTGGTTTATTTTAAAAGATGTAAACTCACATATAGTTCTCCTGCGCTCTGTTATGCCCTGATAGAGATGGGAAAGAGAAAGGAATGTTCTGGATGGTGGTTTCAAAGTTTTGACAGTGACTAGCTGGGGCCCATTAGCTGGTGTCCATATTTGTATCTGGCTGGTCACGTAGCCTTGGTTACTAGTGATGCCATTCAGTTCTCTTTTGTTTTGATTTTTTAAAAACTCAGGTGTAATTATTAACTGTTCTTATGATAATTTCAAATATTATGCTCTATCAATTTGTGTGTTTGGCATACCAGTGAAGAGATGAAGAACAGTAGATTAATTGATCTTCGGTAACTTGACATACTGGGGAGAGACTGTCTTCTGGAGTTGAGGACAAGCACAGAAACATCTTCATGGTGGCATCATCTCATTTTTTAGGAAGACATGACAATACTGCCCATCTTACTCATGCATCACCACTGCTCTCTGTTTTCTCCTCTGCTTCCTTCACCCTGATGGACTTTGAAACACCAAGCAAACTCTAACTATAATGCCAACTGGCCTTGTCCAAGGTATTCCCATGTCAGCAGGGGTTGGGCCTTCCTAAAGGACAACTGGCATTTTTGTTGGGAAGTCAAATAATAATACATTCCACCAGGCAGCTCCAGGCAATCACTCAGCGGGTTGCCTGGCCCAGAGATGCCCCCTTCCAGCCCCCAAAGCTGGGCTCGCTGGGATGCCTCCTGTTTGGGGCTGGAGCTCATCAAGTTCTCACACAGGCAGATTCAAATCCCATGTAGTCTATAGAATAAGGCTTGTGTGTTCCGTGAGTAGTCATTGTTTCATTTCAGCTTTCACAAGAGTTTGGAAGCAGCCACACTGTTTCATTTCTGCCAGTTCTTTCTAATCTTTCCAGCTCGCTCACTCACTCTCTCTTTTTTTTTTTTCTTTTAAGAAAAGAAAGGGGGGGACGGGAGTGCAAAAAAATGCCAAAAAAATATATGAAGGATAGCTGTTCTCCTGTGTTCTCTCATAATGGACTTTGTGAAGTGGAAACATTTTTTTTTTTCCTCCAAAGGTGAAAAAGCAATGCATTCTTGCTTTTAAAAAAAAAAAAAAAAAGAAGGCTAAAAAATTACCTCTTTTTAAATTATGTGCAAAATAAGTCTGGCTAAATATAAAATGTATTCAATTTTAGGGATTTTTTTTTTTGTATTGTGATGCTTTATTTGTACATTTTTTCCCTTTCTGGATGTAATTTTAATCTCTTGCCATTCATTAGTGTTATTTCATTGTAAACATTATTGTGCCAAATGTACTGTATTCAAAAGGATGTGAATGTGTATTGTTTCAGAACCTAATAAATACAATGACGTTAAATATTATTTCTCAGTCCTGATGAACATTTTTATCTCCTTGGTGAGTGTCAAGGTGGCACTAATGAAGCTCACTGCCTTTTAGACATTAGGGATTCCAAATTCCCAAACCCAGATGTGGTTTCAGCTTTTCTCTTACCCTTTGAAGATGCACAAAGGATGCAAATGACCATATTGGCAACGCCCAATGCCCACCCCCGCCTGGCCTCTGTGTTTCGGGGACTGCCAGCCAGAGGCGTGGAGGGCGCCTGAGCAGACTGGATGTGGCTCTGGGCTGTCTGGGTGTGGAGCTGCCCTGGAGTGCCAGCAGTTGGGCAAGCAACACCAGGAGCACTTGGTTTTCATCTTTCTAGAGGAGCAAATGCTGGATCTCCTTGCAACCCATTCAAGCGTCTTCAGGACTCAGTTTCTGACCGGCTGCTCAGAACTTTAGGCCTTGGGAGTCCTAGAAACCCCTGCGAGGCTGGGAGCCCCTTGGAGGCTGGGCCTGGAGCGCAGGCTAGCCAGTGGGGCTCCATGCTTGGCTTGCGCCCTCCCCGCCACTCAACCAGCGTTCATGGCCATCACAGTGACTCTGAGCTCTCCAGGTTCCTCCTTCATGCTGGGGCTCCTTTCTCACACTCCACTCATGTTGCACTGCCCCTGCTAGGCTCCTCCTCTTCTTTCTCCAGCATAGCATTTTCAAGAAAGTTTGAAACTCAAAAGGATGCTCTAGAGTACACCAGAAATTTCAAGTAACCAGAACTCCCTGTTTCTTAAGAGCTAGGGGCACGATTGCAGTTTTACGATTTGTCATCCTCAGGCCATCCTAAGGAGATGGACTAACTTATCACCCTTTCAGCCCTCACAATCACTTCAAAAGCCCTCCCATGACTTTGCTATATCATCCTGAAGGTACTCGCTTCTCAGTCCCCTCTCCCACCCCCACCAGCAACATCGTCTGCCTACCTGGAGATGTAAGCATGGACCTCCAGACCCACTCCAAGAAGAAGGTTGTATTTATCTATTTTTCTCTCTGATTCAGGCAGCTGTTTCTAAGTAAGTGACCATCCCAGGAGAAGCAAGCTTCCCACCAGTGTGTCTGAGTTTAAATAAAAAGAGAACTGAATTAAAAGATGCTGTTCTTAGAAGGTCAGAAGACATCTCCAAGCATTTCACTGAATGAAATATGACCAGTCTACACCTCCCTTGCCTAGTGGTCCAGAAGTGACAGCTCCAAAGTCCTGGAGATGAGGAAATCCATCCTCCCAAAATCTGTGTGCTCCACAAATCACACAGAAGCTATAAGAAAGGTCAGTTGCTGATCAAAGGCCCTGGTTTGGAACCTCTTCCCTCAATCCCAACCATGTTCTGGGAGAGGAAGCCAAGCACTGCCATGCCTATTCCAGGAAAGCCATGGCCACTGGCCCCTGACAAGGGTTGTTAGGTGGCTCCGGAGCTACTTGAGGAAAGCCTGTCTGTGTGGCTTTGCCTCCAAACTGAGAAACGGCAGGTCTAACAGATTTCTTGCAGAGGGAATCTATTTCCTTGTACCTGAGTACAGTCCAGTGCTTGGATTACTAGGAGCCTGAAGATCTCCATGCAATAAAATTACTGAACCACAAAGCATGTGTCGTCATAGTGCTTACGGTGGCAGAGAGATGGAGAGAAAAGAAAGCATAGAAGCCACATCATGAAGTCTGTTTTTCACTTTGAAGTTCTTTAGCCTAGACAATGATACCACTTGTGTGGTATGTCTTAAGCTAGACCTGAAGGATGATCAGCTGTCCTAATCAGGAATACACCCTCCAGGGATGGACCGCTGATTGAATAAATAGTGTTTATTCAGAAGGTACTACAAGTGCTTCAGCTCTCTTTTAACTCCCATCAACTCCTGGGCGTTTTGTTATTAGCATAAAGAATGCTAGAAGAGGATTCTTAAGGAAACCGGTAGCTTGTTAATTAGCATAAAGGATGTCAGAAAGGTGACATTAGTGATGTTTGAGATAAGTAGATTGGCAAAGATATTTTAAGACAAATCTCCATATTAAAAAAAAAAAGATATAAGAAACTAGAGAGTCTTCAATTTCCCTAGTAATCAGGGAGATGCAAATTTAAATCAAACTGCAATACCACTTCACACCCACCAGAATGACTAAATCAAAAAGGCAGACTTATCAAGGTTTACTAAGGATGTGGAACAACCAGAACTTGGCAGTGTCTCAGGTTTGGGTATAAAGTGGTACAACTACTTTGGAAAACTTTGGCAGTATCTACTGAAGCTAAATATGTATACCCTTGATGCAACAGAAAATTTATCTGGTGAATAAATGAATTTTGCGATGTTTATACAATAGAACAGTAGGTAGACATGAGAATGAATGATTTACAACCACACACAACATCATAGATGAACCTCACAGCACAGTACTGAGTTTAAGAAGCCAGGCACAGTACAGACTGTGTGATTCCATTTACATAAAATACAAAATAGACAATCCGTGCTGCTAGAAATCAGTCTAGTGGTTGCCCTTGGGGGAGGAGAGGCCATGACTAGGAGGGGGCGTGAAAGGGCTTCTGGAGAGCTGCTTTAGTTTTGTTTTCTGAACTGGCAAACAGGTATGTTTACTTTGTGATCAATCATTGAGCCGTCCCCTTACGATCTGCGCACTTTTCTGTGTATGTATTGTATGTCAGTAAAAAAGTTCCCCCCCCCCCCCAAATCTAGAATGGCCTTGGTCTGTCACCCTTAGGGCTGGCACCCAGGCTGGATCTGTAAGCTGCCTGCGTCTCCCTGCTGTCCGGGAGGCATCTTGGTTGTCTTACTCCCGTAGACAGCCTGATCCTGTGGCTGGAATAGAGTGGCATTTGCCTTGGGTGGACCTTTCCTGCGAGACACTATTGGAAACATCCAAACAGACAGCTGGAACTTCATGGAGCTTTCAGAGTGGCCCCAAGACTCTTCAGGGCCTGCTTGCTAATAAAATGTCTACATATCTCTGAATGTGGTCTGTGAGGTCATTAGGGGGCAGCTAGGCTTCCCCTTTGGCAGCTACTGAGATCTGCCCCAAAGAGCCCAGGGTGTGCATCACAAAATTGGCCTAGGCAGTCCACAACAAGCAAGGTTTGGTTCCATTGCTTTCACCTTGGGCAGGTAACTAACTACCTTTCTAAACCTGTTTCCACGTTTATAAAATGGTGATAACAAGACTGAATTTTCAAAGACCTGTTCTGAAATGTCAGTGAGATAAAAGTCTCCAAAGCGCTGTGCCTAGTACTGTTGCCTTTGCAGGAAAAAAAAAAAAAAACGGGGCTTGAGAGGATGGTCATGTCCCAGGTCTTGGATGAGCCCCTGGGATGGGCCACCAAGTAAGGGTCAAGAATTCAAGAGCGAGTCATAGTGGTAAGGTGAAAGCAGGTTTATTTAGAGAGATACACATTCCATAGACAGAATGTGGTCCGTCTCAGAAAGTGAGAGTGGCCCTGAAATATGGGTTTAGTTTTATGGGCTGGGTAATTTCATAGGCTAATGAGTGGGAGGATTATTCCAACTATTTTGGGGAAGGGAGTAGGGATTTCTAGGAACTGGGCCACTGCCCACTTTTTGCCTTTTATGGTCGGCCTCGGAACTGTCATGGCACCTGGGGGGTGTCATTTAGCATATGCTAATGCATTACAGTGAGCATGTAATGAGGCTCAAGGTCTGCAGGAAGTCGAACCTTCAGCCATCTTGGACCTACTTGATTCTAAACAGTTTATGTCGTGTCCTCAATGGCTTTGTGGTTCTTTTCAAGGTTGTGCCCTGATCCCTCCCCTCCTGTCTCATTGCTACTATTCCTCCTCCTCCCCACATCCTTCTCATCTTTCAGTGCCCTCTCACCACTGCCTCTTCCAGGAAGCCTACCTGGATAACGCAAACCTGACCCCTTTCTCTGGACTTCCCTGGCCTCATCTGCAGGGCTTTGTCCCTTGCGTCTGCCTTACGCTGCTCTTCTGTATCAGGCCCGGTCTCGTCTCCTGCTGTAAGTTTGAGAGTGGGGACCTTGTCTTTGTAGCTTGTGCTCCCTTGCTGCCCCAGAGAGGGTCCTTCATGGCGTGGGGTGTGTCAGGTGGCCCAGGAGTGCTGAGGGGCAGGACGCTGGGATGATGAGGGGAACACAAGTCAGAGAGAAAAAAGAAAGGTGGCTCTTGTCTATACCAGGTCGCTCTTCCCAGGATGCAGGCTGTGCTCTGATCGAGAAGGGCAGTGCTGTAGTAACCCTCACATCATTTCTCAGCAGGGGATTGTCAAGGTCCCGGAATCCTTTAAAGTAGTGTGATGGTCTCTGCAGGTGGTACAATCCCTGAGAGGGCCCAGCCCTCCTCTTGCGTAAAGACCCCCTTGTCTTTGTGTAGGATGGGGGAGTTCAGCTTTCACTGCCTACTCTTTCTCAGGGGCAGGTAGACACTGCCTGAGGGTTGAGATCAGACCAGCCTCAGTTCTAGGACCCAAATGCTGAGTAAACAATTGCAGACCTCACTGCTTCTCAGGCTGTCTGCACTTTGGAGCAGCTACCCTCTTTGGCTGTTGTGAGAGGCTCTGAAAGGGCCCTTTCTGGGCACCAATTGTAGATTTTCATCCTTCATGCTTCCTTCTTTAGGTTATTAATCATTTAAGTGTAACATGTATTATCTTCTTTGTTCCAGACATTGTGCTAAGTACTTCACGTAAGTCATCTATTTAAACGTCACAAAAAAGCACATGGAATAGATATTCTAGTTATCCCCATTATATAGATGAGGAAACTGAGGCTCAGAAATTATATAACTTATTTAGTCCTTACACCTCCAGGAAACTGTTGTATTCTTATGCCCATTCTACAATAAAATCAATTGCCCCAATTCTCAGACCCAGTAGAAGCTGTTTGGACAGGACATAGTATTTACACACAGGACAGATGACAGAACTATTCATTCACTCATTTATTCAATAAATTTATTCCACAAATGTTCATAAAGTTCCTACTACATGCCAGCCATTCATCTAGACATCACTAAACAAAAATCTGCATCCTTACAGAGCTTATGTGGGGGTGGGTTATTGACAGACAATAAGCAAGAAACATGACCATTAATGTGAATTATATAATGTGTTAGAAGATCCAGGCCACCCCTAAGATTTGAAGCAAAGGTACACATGGAGGTCCAGACCAGAGGGCTGAATATTTTTGGTTATAAATCAAGCTATTGTTAAATAAAATATGCTCTAGCCTTGTCCCTTGACAAAGACACCATCCTAACAACGTGGAAGGCCAGGTGTGAATTTGGAGAGCAGGAGGAGAGTGGGAGGAGAGAACGAGGGGGGAGAGGGACTCGTAAAGGAGGAGAAAGACCCGGAGGGAGGAGTGGGCAGTGGCTCACTGCCCTGGCAACGTGAGTCCGTGACTCTGTGTCCCCAGCCGTGCCAGCCGCTCTAAGGAGGTCCCACTCCTGAAGACCCATCCTAGTCGGCACTGTTCACTAAGAGGCAACAGTAGTGACCCACAACACAGCATATGCACTCAGAGCAAGGGGGGGACTGGGTAGTCCCCCCCTTGTAGCCCTCCCATTTAGCCAAGGCCAATTCCTCCCCCGGAGCTCAGCCCCACCATAGGGGTGGGATCAGAGGGCCTTTTTCTGGTCAATACCTCCTTCAAAATTGTGGTCCATGCTCATGTCCTTCTTTAAATGGCCCTGCTTTGCATTCCACCCATCGCAGCTGTGCTTGGGGGTGTTTAAACTGTCTCTCATATGGATATTGGGGTGAGGTGAGGGCTCCTGGGTGATCCCTGGCAGGGGAAGAAGAACAGATAGAGTCCAGCCTGGTGAGGATAAATGCCGCCACAGGCAAGGGGGCTGGGGCCAAGCAGGAGAGTCTGTTCTCCCAGATCACCAAATCACTAGGCAACAGGCAGTTAAAGAAGCGAGGAGAGCGGGGTGATTGCTAGAGACCAGGATATGCCTGCAGGGGTAGAAGGGAGGGGAGGCAGGGGCCTGGGGAGGAGCCAACAGCAGCTGCTAGGAGAACTATTTTGGCAGAAGTGGAGCTGATTAGATTGCTTGGGAACAGATGTGCCCCTATTCTCTTGCGCGGGTACCCCTCTGCCCTCTGTGCTCCATTGGAGGGAAGGAGACTGGCTGCCGATGTGCCTTCCCTGGGCCAGCTGGGCACCATTCCACTGGGGAGGTGGTCATTATTAGGTTCCCCCGTTTGGGAAGTGAGGGTTCTGAGGCACAGCAAAGTCAGGAAATTCTCCAAGCCATGCAGGCAGCCCCTGGCAGATCCAGGACGAAGCCTGTGATTTATATCTGCATCCCGCTGGGGCCAAAGACTTTGCTCTTCCCACTGGGCTCTTGGTCGTTGTCCCAACACGGGTCCTGCGTGCTTCTGGCTTCCCTCTTCTGAAGAAATTCCACCTCCTTGTGAAATGATACGATTGTTTGATGGCATTAGACTGTGTTGCTCTCTCTAAAGACTATGGATGTGAGCACTAAGGAAGGTGCGGCTGGGAAATCGGGCAGAGGCATCTGGGGACTCTTGTTACTCTCCTTTCCCACCCTTTTCCCTGTGCCACCTCCTAGCAGGGCCCTGAGAGCTGGTCCTCAAGCCCAGCAAAGCCTACATCCTCTACCCTCAGACACCCCTCCCATCACCAAAAAAAGAAACCATCCCTGTGGACTGTTCTAAGCAGGAAGCCGAGTTTTCAGTTCACTGGAAAACAGGAAATGCCTCCAAGGGTCTGAAGTCCATGCAGGGTCTGCATCCCAGGCCAGCTGCTGAGGACGACGCCCTAGAAGGAAGGTCATCCCAACCCCCAGCACCGAGAGTGTGATCCTTGGTGCCACTCAAAAGCCCTCTCTACTGTTGGAGCCAGAGCTGACGTCACCCGCTGCTCAGGACACTGGACATTCTGGACCAGGCAAGAGGGCTCGGGATTCCAGGGATGCAGCGCGAAGCACCACAGAGGCTCGTTAGCTTTGCGAGGAGCAGATTCTGACCATGGACGGAGCCCTCACCCCAGCCAAAGGCTGACCGCTGATCCCCGCCAGATGGATCTCTAAACCCTGTCAGAGACTGGCTGACCCCCAACAAAGCCTGACTTCCTAGCCCTCTCTTATAGTTGACTACCCCATCCTGGCTCTAGACTGACCCTCTAACCTTGACCTTGTCAGAAGCTAACCTTTAATACTAGCCACAGCAAAGCTTTCTAACCCTGGGCACAGACCAAACTCAAGTGCTTGCCAGCCTCCTCATCCATTCACAATCATCACTGAGCTTCTGTGGAGTTCCATGTGCTGCGAGCCCAGCACAGTCCTCACAGACCCTACAGCCTGGGGGAGGAGGTGGGCCCCACACGAGCTTTAATCAGATTGTGAGCTGGGGGGAAGGGTAAGCAGAGGCTTGTCTGACACCCCGGCACTGTCTCCAACTTTGCTGGGTGACCTTGGGTTGGTCACATCACCTCCTGGGCCAGGGTCTTCTGCCTTCCTCTGCAGTGGGCTGGTGTGTCTAGATGGTGTCCAGGATTACAGTCCTCAATGGCACATGCCAATGGTGGAAGCCTAGACCACCCTAAGCGTCTAGGATGTGAGGCATCATTACTAGGGTTGGTGTTACTCTTGCGAGTAGGAAAGCCAGACTCAGGAAGATATAGGCAATCAGGCACCTTCCCTTCCGCGTGGTAGATGAGGATTCACGGAATCCCTCCTCTGTTTGAACACTGGTTTCCTGCTTCCACTACAGACAGTGGGGCCCTGATTGGACACCATTGGTTCTTCTTCCTGCCTCAGCTTTTCCGTCTGTAAAATGAGCTGTGACACCAGCAGTTTGGGAACTTTGGGGGCAAACAGAGGGGCCTGTAGGAACATGTGGTGATTCAGACAGAAGACTTTTCACTGACTGGAAAGCAAAGATTCTGGCTGTCTTTGTGTTAACCTAAATGTTAGAGGAAATAGGATGATTTATGATTAAGATCACCCAGGGCCTGGCACCGTTTGATTTCCCCAAAGGGCACTGGGATGAGGGTGGGCAGAGTGTGGATGGCTGTGGAGGGAACAGACTATTACCTAAAACCTTGTCCCCACCTGCCATCATATCTCTCATGCACCGCCCACTGCCTGAAAGTCTACTGTTATGAAGAAGTAGCAACGTCAAGAACAGGCACTATGTGCACATGACCTGCATATCACCTGTCACTGGCCTACGTCCTTTACCAGCACTCTTCCTTGCATCGGCTGAGAGCAGGACCCTGAAAGAAGAGCAGATACTGACTGGGAAAATCCACCGGAGCAGCTGAAGATAGATAGGTCTAGAGTAGCAGTGCTCCAAGTGAGGTCTGAGGACTCCTGGGGGTCTCTAAGATTTTTTTCAGGGAATGCGTTAGTTATCTCTTGCTGTGTCATAAACTACCCCCAAAACTCAGCAGCTTAAAACAACAAACATTTATCACCTCACAGTAAGTCAGGACTTAGCTGGATGCCTCCCCTCAGGGTCTCTCACAGGCTGCCGTCAAGGTGACGGCTGGGGCTGCAGTCTCATCTGACTCACCTGGGGGAGCATAGGCTTCCAAGCTCAAGGCCATGGTTGTTGGCAAGATTCAGTGAGGAACTTCCTCACTTGGGGCCTCGGTTCCTCACTGGACTTTGGCCAGAGGCCTCTCTCTGTCCCTTGTCAAGTGGGTCTTTCCATCCTGCAGCTTGGAACATGGCAGCTGACTTCTCTCCGAGCAAGGGAGCAAGAGAGGGTCCCCTCTAGACGGAAGCCACAGTCTCTCTGGGATGTTAATCTTCAGAGTGTCATGCCATCACTCTTGCCATACCACTTGTACCACTCACTTCCTTGGAGTGAGTCATCAGACCCAGCCTACACCCAAGGGGAGGGGATTACAAAGGGTATGAAGATCAGGCAGTGGGGAACCCTGGGAGACACTTTACAGGCTGCCTGACACAGGGCATCTGCGAGAGTCTTTCTTTCCAGCTTCCTACCTCTGGGATACTTGACTTTCTTCCCATGCTTCAACCAAAACACATAAGAGATTTCATGCAGAAGCACATATAAGAAGCCAGCTGTCCTGTATTAAGCTCACAGTAACGAAACTTGTACAAATAGAAAACAACGCCACTATAGTGGTAGATATAACCCACATGAATAAAAGCTCGTTGGGGTCCTTATAGTTCTTAAGAGCATAAAAAGGACTTGAGATCAAAAAGTTTGAGGACTACAGGTCTGGAAAGACAGAGCTAGGATCCTGCCCAAGGAGGGCCGCCCTGGGTGGGGAGGGGATGGAGGACACACTGTGAGAAGCCTTTCAGCCAAACGCCATCAGAGGCCTGGCTGCCTGGGAAAGGGGTGGTTAAAGAAGAGCAAGTGAGAGGAAGGGCCTACCGTCTAACTTTCACTTTCTTTACTGTTCTGCACACAATGCATCTCTGAGCATCTGCCCTTTCTGCGTCTGTGTGCAGAGATAGGTTCCCCATGCACAAACATTAGCTGGCGTGAGCACGTGTGCACAGGTGGATCTGCACGAGCACGTGTAAAAGTTGTCGTGTGCATGCCCATACCTGTGTGCGTGTGCCTGTTTAAGCAGGGGTGTGCCTGGGGCCCCTGGGGGTGGGCAGGGCCTGGCCAGCAGGCCCAGGGACACCCTGCGAAAGGAGAAGGGGCAGTAGAGGGTTGGGTGGCACGATCACCACCACCGTGGCTGTGTGTCCCTGTAACGCCCTCTGCCCTCAGCCTCTGCTTTCAGCACGACTCTCAAATATTATCATCTTCTATGGGAACTTCCTGATCAGCTTCCTGTTGTTCTTGGACTTTTCTTTTTTAGTTAGTTTCTTTTTTTTAATGTTGTAATTCTTTAATCTGACTTTTTATTTTGCCCGGGGAGGCACTGTGGTCCCCAGCTACCTCTGAGAGGGGGAGAAAATAACCTGCCAGGGCAGGCCAGGTGCTTGGCTGGAGTTAAAAGTGCCCAGGAGTTGGGACTGGGGAATCAGCTCCTCTTTCCATCAAGATAAACTAATCCTTCTAAACCCCCAGCTGATTTTGTAGATGTTCAGAGTGAGGGGCGGTGGGAGGGAAAGAGGCCTGAAGGGGAGTGGAATCGGCCTCCCCAAAATTTGTGTCTTGGGCACCAGGATCATGTTGAGCTGATTATTTTGAGAAACAGAGACATGGGAGAAGTTGTAAAAACAGAGTAGAAGTTACTCTTTGGTAGGGAAATGTATAGGAAATCTCCCTTTGCGAGGGTGTCCACTCTCAGTACTCAGAAGAGAGCCTTTACCAGAGAGAGATTTTCCCACCTGAGAAACTGCAAAGCAGGGCAAACTTAGTTTTCCTTACATTTCCCCTCTCACCTTCCCGGGTTGCCTCCTCCCCCCAAAAAGCCCCAGGCCCTTGTCCCTTTCCTCAGCTCAGGATGGTATATAAGCCTCAACTGTCCATGCCGTGAGTCTCCTATGTTTGTGGGGCTCCTGTGCGTAGGTACCAGTATAATTAAAGTGTTTTCTTCTCCTGTTAATCTGTCTTACGTCAGTGTCATTCCTAGACCAGTCACAGAAACCTGAAGGGTAGAAGGGAGAATGTTCCCGCCCCTGCAGCCTCGGGGCAGACTTCTCTGGGGGTCAGGGAGGGCCCGGCTAGGGCAGTGCCCCAGGTTTGCAGGGCCCAGTGATTCAGCACTTCTGCCCTCCGCCCGCCTTTCCTGCCACCTCTGAAGCGGCAGAAGGGAGTGCAGCTAACAAAGAATTCAGACAGCGGCTAGGCCCGGCCTCACCTCTAGGCGGCCCCCTCCCCCAAATGGAGGGGCCTCTGCACAGACTTGCCTGTGCCCTTGCTGGCCCTCTGCTCAAGCCCTTCATTTCCCAGCCACCCGCCACTGAATCAGAGTCTTCTTTCAAGTTGCCTTCAAAAGGTCTTTGGGAAGCCTTCCCTGGCACTCCCAGGCCAAGGGGAGAGCTTTGTCCACAATGCCCCCTCCCCTGGGACCCCTCCTCAGGACTCCCATCACTTGCCCCAGTAGCCAGTCCAGGGGTCGAACCATCCTTGTTCTGACCCTCTGGATTTCCTGTGTGCACCAGTGGGTCTCCATTTGCCTGTGGGCCCTCCCCGGGCCTGCTTCTCCAGCGCAGTCCCCTGGGTTCTGAGCCTATTCCTTTTTTCTCCCCACTTTTCCTCTAGATGCTCCCGAGGGTGGGTCCCAGTCTGGTTTTCTCGCTGTTACTTGCCTGGGCTGTGAGCTGGCACAATTGGTCCTGACTAAGGATTTGTTTTTCTTGTTGTTTACTCTCCCAGTGCGTTGATTCAACAAACTCACCCATATTCAACTGGTAATAGCTGATGTGCTCCCCCCAACCCCCAACAAAGAGATGACCATTTTAGCTGGAGATAAAACCTAACCCAAAGGAATAAATCTGAGTGTGGACTTCCAGGCACCTTGGAGGAGATGGGGGATGGCTGCCTCTTCCACCCCTGCTTAAGGCTGAGGCCAGCTGCAGGAGATCAAAGCCAGATCACTCCACTTTTCTTGCCTGCCTAGAAAGGGAAACCAGTCTCCTCCACCTGCCCAAGAGGCCCCCATGTAAATGGGAAATGGCATTGTCATTTCCAAGTATCATTCAAGTAAAAATGTGGATTCTTGGGCTCCACCCCTCAACCTGTGAAGTCAGATCTGAGGGTGGGGGTTTTAAAGGTGATCTGGTGCACAACCAGGGCTGTGAAACTGTCCTCCTGTGGACAGGGTGCCCTGATTTCTAGGTGAGTGACTGCCATGGCAGGTGCCCCATAAATGCTCGAAGAATTGAGTGAGCAGCAGGGAGAAACTGCAAGGAGCACGGGTTCTGAGCTCTGCCACTTCCTATGGGACACTGGGCAAGTTTCTTGCACAGGCCAAGTAGAGACACACCCCTGCCTCGCAGGGTTGTTGGGAGGGCAGCGATGCCAAACGTTCCTAGGATGGTCCCTCACAGGACACAGGGGAGTCCCCAAGAACGGTGTGCAAAGAGAAACCTCTCAGCCTGTCTTCAGGACCTAGGGAGAGCCAGCATCCACCATTTCTAAGTGCCTTTCCTCCCCAGCTTTGGCCTAAGGGGGCTCCTTGGAACTCTTATTTATGTGACCCACCAAGATTGCTCCTCTGGGCCCATCCCAAGCAAGCAGCATTCCTGGAATCTATTGTTTATGAGCAGGGATAAGAGGACAGGACACCACTTGCTGGTTAAACCATCTCCTCTAGAGCTTATCTCTGCCTGGGATGTTCAAAACAGCCAGCCCAGACACTTTTGCCCCTGAGGCTGCTGCCCTCTGAAGCCACCGCAGCCTGAAGAGGTGGTTTGGGCTGTGAGCCTGTAACCCACACCACCTCCAAGAAGTTTCCCTTCCTGCCTACTCTCTCCCTCTGGACCCACTGTGGGGGGCGGGGGGGGGATCATCCTCCCAAACCAGCTCAACTTCTACCATCCACCTTCATTTGTATTGATAAAGCCCTTATCACCTCAGGCCTCCAAACCCCCAAGCCAAGGAATCAAGAGAGTATTTTAAAATGTCTTCCCTTGGGAAGTCCCTGGCTGTCCAGTGGTTAGGACTCCATGCTTCCACTGCAGGGGGCACGGGTTTGATCTTAGTCGGGGAACTAAGATCCTGCATGCCACACTGTGCGGCCAAATAAATTAAATAATAAATAAGGCATGTTAAAACTATTTTTTCTTTAATTTTTTTTAATGTTTTCTCTTCTGCTAGTCCTCCCCAAGACACTCACTAATCCCTGCTTACCTCAGCCATCACCAGGGTCCTCAAGGGTCTTCCTGCTCTGATTATTCCTGGGCCCAGTTTTATCCAATCCTCTTCTGTTCCTTCCTTCCCAAGCCCGTGCATTGGACCTCCATCACCTCAAACCCACCTTTAGCAAGCTCCACTATGTTTTCAACCTCTTTGTCCCTTCAGGCCCTCCCAGAATTCTGCCTGTCCCCTGCAGCCCTCTCAGGTGGAGACAGGTTTCCACTGGTCTAAAACTGGGGTGGGTGTTTTCCTTGCCCTCCACTGACATTCCCAAGCCTTTTTATTCCTTCCTTCAAAATCCCAGCTCCTGCGACACTGAATCCATCTCACCAATATTGTCTGCCGTCGTTGTCCCTCTGCTGACCTCCCAGCTTCCCTCGTTCACTGAAGACTCTCATTTCTGGCTCACTGTTTCTCATTCCTGCCCTCATTCTAAGAGGCTTTAACATCCATGTGGCACCACATCTAACACGCTGATCTCCCCATTCCCTGCCCCTCTTGGCGCCAACTCCAACTCAGCCACCACCCTCACCCCTATGGTCACCCCATTCCTATTCAACACCGGCAACTACAGCACCTCTGAAACTCAACTACAAGCCTCACACCCTCACCACAACCTTCTAGCCCAAAGTGCACCTACTTTTTTTTTAAATTAATTAATTAATTTATTTATTTATTTATTTATTTATTTATGGCTGTGTTGGGTCTTCGTTTCTGTGCGAAGGCTTTCTCTAGTTGTGGCAAGCGGGGGCCACTCTTCATCGCGGTGCGTGGGCCTCTCACTATCGCGGCCTCTCTTGTTGCGGAGCACAGGCTCCAGACGCGCAGGTTCAGTAATTGTGGCTCACGGGCCCAGCTGCTCCGCGGCATGTGGGATCCTCCCAGACCAGGGCTCGAACCCGTGTCCCCTGCATTGGCAGGCAGATTCCCAACCACTGCGCCACCAGGGAAGCCCACACCTACTTTTATATCCCCTCAAGGAGTCTTCGACTTCCAATCCACTGAGCACATCACTTTTCCACTATCATTCTTCTTTTGTCTTCCCATTCCTTTCTACCTAGCTTAGATTCCATCATCGTTGTACCTTTCAAACACTGTCAGCTTCCTTGGGACTTAGTGTTACTTGTCTGGCAAAATCCCAAACTTGGTTATAAATCCAACAATTTCACTGAGCTTACCCCTGAGCAGCTGAAAATTGGTTGAGAAAAATCACAAACTCTGACTCACAAATTTCTCTTTATGTTCATGACCACAAACACAGTAGGCGTTTAACTCTTCCTGGCAATCCTTGGATGGTTCCCAAATAGGTTTGCTCCCTCACTCTAGAAAATGATTAGTTAATTACCTTCCCCTCTCAACCAAACCCCTGACAACTTCTTCCTACCCCGCCACTTACAGCTGATGACTTTGCCTTTTGCTTCACGGAGAAAATAAAAGCCATTAGTCAAAGAATTCCTTATCTTCCCACCTTCAAATCTACCATGGTAAAGACAACTAGGACAATTTGTATAGAATTCATTGTAGTGGACAGTCTTGATTTGTCTGGTTTACCAGCAAACCTATAGCTTCCATATTAAATATAATGATTGCTATAGGTTTTTGAAAGCTGTCTCTTTTCATATTACTTTCTAATATTAGTTTGCTATGAGATCTGGTTTGTTTGTCTGTTTTACCAGGAGTGAGTGTTGGATTTCATTAAATATGTTTTCTGTATTGACTGATAGAACTATATGGTATATAGTGACTATAGACAAATGAGTAAGAAATAACTGTAAATCACTGGAATTTGAGGTGTTATTTGTTGCACGGCACTATCACAGCAAAATCTGACTAATGTGCTTGGTAAAATAGATTGGATAGCTTTTCTTCTTTCTCTCTCTCTCTCTTTTTTTTTTTTTTTTTTACTTTTTGGCCACACCCTGCTGTATGTGGGATCTTAATTTCCCAACCAGGGATGGAACCCATGGCCCCTGCAATGGAAGCCCAGAGTCTTAACCACTGGACCACCAGAGAAGTCCCTTTCTTCTCTTTCTATTGTCTGAAACAAATTGTATATTTTCTGTTCTTTGAAACAAAGCTTCCTTATAAAGCCATTTGGGCCTGGTATCTTTTGAGAGAAGGAGGCTTTTGTTACTGATTCACCTTCTTTTAGTCTCATTGGCTTATTTATTTGTTTAAAAAATTTTCTTCATGAATCAATTATTGCTATTTATATTGTTCTAGAAATGAATTCAAGTTTTCAATTTTTTTTAGCATTTTTTATTCTTTCTAATATGTGCATTCAATACTATAAATTTCCCTCAAAGCAGTGCTTTCACTGCATCACACAAATTTTGATATCTGGGTTTTCATTTTCATTGAGTTCAAAATATTTTAAACTTTCCCTTGAGATTTCTTCTTTGATTCATGTGCTATTTAAAAGTGTGTTGTTTATTCTGTACATAATTGGGGATTTTCCAGTTATCTTTCTGTTATTGATTTCTAGTTTAATTCCATTGTGGTTTGAGAGTAGACATTATATGATTGCTATTCTTTTCAATTTGTTAAGTTGTGCTTTATGGTGCAGAGTATGGTCTACCTTGGTGAATGTTCCGTGTGAGCTTGAGAAGAATGTGTATTCTGTTGTTGGATAAAGTACTCTGTAGATGTCCATTATATCCAGTTGATTGATGGTGTTGTTGAGTTCAACTGTGTCCTACTGATTTTCTGCCTGCTGGTTCTGTCCATTTCTGATAGAGGGGTGTCAAAATCTTCAACTACGACAGTGGATTCTCCCATTTCTCTTTGCCATTCTATTAATTTTTGCCTTACATCATTTGTTGCTGTGTTTTTAGGTGCATGCACATTAAGGATTGTTATTGTTTTTGGAGAGTTGACCCCTTTATCATTATGTAATGCACTTCTCTATCCCTGATAACTTTCCTTGCTTTGAAGTGTGCTCTCTCTGAATGTAATATAGCTACTCCTGTTCTCTTTTGATTAGTGTTAGCAAGGTATATTTTTCTCCATCCATTTATTATTAATTTGTACGTATCTTTGTATTTTAAATGGGTTTCTTTTGGACAATATATAGTTGATTCATATTTTTTGATCCTCTCTGACAATCTCTGTCTTTTAATTGATGCATTTAAATCATTAATGTTCAAAGTGAATATTGACATAGTTGGATTAATATCTGTCATATTTGTTACTATTTTCTATTTGTTGTCTTTGTTCTTTTTCCCTATTTTTATCTTCTATTCATTTTCTGCCTTCTGTGCTTTTAATTGAGCATTTTATATTATTTTATTTTCTCTCCCTTTTTAGCACACCCTTTTTTGTGTGCATGCTTTTTTTTAGTTGTTGCCCTAGAGTTTGCAATATACATTTACAATTAATCCAATTCCACTTTTAAATAACACTATACTGCTTCACAGGTAGTATGAGAACCATGTTATAACAAAATAGCCCTATTTTCTCCTTCCCATCCCTTGTATCATTGCTGTTATTCATTTCATTTATGTTTAAGCATACATGAGTAACATATACATTATACATACTATATATAATTTTATTTTGAACAAAGTGTTATCTGTTAGTTCAGTTAAGAATGAGAAAAATGTAAGTTTTTATTTTACTTTCACTTATTCCTTCTTCAGTGCACTTCCTTTCTTTATGTAGGTCAGAGTTTCTGACCTATATTCTTTTTCTCTGATATTTACTATGAAAACCTGGTCAGGCTCCTGGAAGTAAAATTTACAAAAGTGTGGGATCACCCCATGACTGAGTCCCCCCGGATTTTTTAACCCTCAAACTTGTCTGCACTGAGACTCTAGCAATTTGTTCGTTACAGTTCACGTTTTCCTACCCCAGCGTTGGGTCTCATTATGTTTCCATTCATGAGTCTCTATTCCGGTAAGCAGAGACTCCCTGTATTCACTTGTCTGTCCCTCTAATCTGTGGGCAGTGGTTTGCCCTGTGCCCTCACCTCTCTAATGTATCCAACAAGGATTGGTTTGTTGTTAGGATTGAGTGTCAATTTCCAAGCTCCTTACATGCATAACAGGACACCAGAAGTGACAATCTCTATTTTTAAAAGTTTTTTATATAGATGAGGCATTCACAAGGCTTACAAATCAAAAGGTATGAGTTATATAGTAAGACTTCCCCTCTGATGATGAAGTAGATGTCTCCAACCTACCCTCCTGCTGAGAACAGCTGAAGAAGTAAGATAATATTTTTTAAAACTATCTTAGAAACATCAAAGAATTTGACAAATACTAAAGAATTGTTGGGAGACAAGGACAACCCAGAGAGTCAAGACAAGCCACTTTAAGCCATGTTTGCCTTGAGATAATATACCTGGGTAAACAGCTATAAAGACAACCTGAACTCCTAGTTGCCTCATGAAGTCAGGAGAAGGGGACAAAAGTCAGAGCCAAGAGCTTATCAGAAGTTATCAGGAGCTCTGGTTAAAGCACTCCTCACTGTGTCTTCAGGGTAGAATAAACCAGAAATAACTCAGCTCTGGCACCAACTTGCAGCCCTCCTTCCCATTATCTGGAGGTTAGGGTATCTCAAGTCTTTAACTTGGATTAAGGTGGTCCTTGACAGGAGCAACAAGCAAAGATCCATTGTATAGGAGGATAGCATCATTCTAGGAGTAAAACTGTTCCTCAAAATAATTTTTACATACAGTCTACCAGTCTTTGATAAAAAAAAATAATCAGGTGTACAAGGAAACGAGTGAATGAAAACTTACAGAAACAACAGACAACAGAAATAGACCATCCATCTCAAGAAGTCAGGAAAAGAATGGCAAAATAACACAATAAAAGTAGAAGGGAGAAAGAATAAGAATCAGAGCAGGAATTAATTAAATAGAAAACAAACATGCAAAAGAGAAGAGTTAAAAACTTAGAAGTGGAAAGATTAATCCTTGGAAAGAGTAATAAAGATAATAAGCCTCTAGCTAGGCCAATCAAGAACAAAAGAAAAAAGCATACATAACAAATATTACAAATTATAAAGGGCGCATCATTGCATATTCTGTAGACATTATAAAAATAATAAAGTGATACTATGAAAATTTTTTCACTACATTTGAAAATTATACGAACTAAATTCCTAGAAAAATATAGCTTAAAGAAAAATAGAAATTCTGAACAATCATAGAACTATAAAATAAATTGAATCAGCAGTTTAAAATCTTTCCACAGAAGAGACTCCAAACTGTGGATGTCACTGGTGAGTTCTACCTAACATCTAAGGAATGAATAATTGCAATCTTATAGATACGTCTGAAAAACAGGAAGAGTATATACTCTCCATCTTATTTTGTGAGACTAAGAAAATCTTGATATCCAAGTAGGATAAACATAGTTGGAAAAAGAAAATTACAGGCCCATCTCACTCAAGAAATACAGATGCAAAAGTCCTGCACAAAATAAAAGCAAGCTGGACCCAGCTGCATATATCAAATAAATATATCAAACAATTTGAGTTATACTAGTAATGTGAGATTGATTTAACCCAGAGTTTTTCAGCTTGGGCACTATTGCCATTTGGAGCTGGATAATTCTTTGTTGTGGGGAACCAACCTGTTCATTGTAGAATGTTTAGCAGCGTCATTGGCCTGTAGTCACTACATACGAGTAGCACCACCACCCCTATTTCTGACAAGCAAAAATGTCTCCTGTAAAATTGTCCATGGTTGAAAACTAACATTACAAAATCAATCAGTATAATTCATCATGTTAATAATTACAAGCCAAACTCATATAATAATTTTGATAGATGCAGAAAAATGTTTGTTAAAAATAAACATCAGTTATGATAAAAAAAAAAAAAACACCTAACAAGTGAGGCAGGAAAGAGGCAGATACAGCACTTCAAAGGCATAG
The DNA here is from genome assembly GCF_028021215.1 of Eschrichtius robustus. NCBI lineage: Eukaryota > Metazoa > Chordata > Mammalia > Artiodactyla > Eschrichtiidae > Eschrichtius > Eschrichtius robustus. The sequence continues at coordinate 38,596,793 of NC_090838.1, forward strand.
ATCTCCTATTTTTTTTTTAAACAATAAGAAATGTATTGGTTCAGGTAACTGGGAGGCTCAAGAGGTGATATAACATTAGTACTGGCTAGATTCCATGCCTCCAGCAGTTCATCAAGACACTGCCTTTCTACTGGCTCTGCTTTGTTCTATTGACTTCATTTTCGAGCAGGCTCTCTCCACACAGTTTGGGGTGGATACCAGCAGCTCCTAGCTTTTACCTTCTGTGGGTTGAGTAATCACTCACTATGTGATAGTTCTAGCAAAGTCCTGGAAATGAGTCTCATTGATCAGGTCTGACTCATCCTTTGAGCTGGAGTCAGGGGAGGGAGAAAGCCCTGCAACCCACAAAGATGGTTCCCCAGAGGAGAAGAGATATTCTTTCATCAGAAGAAGAAATGCTGGACAAGTGAAACAATAGATGTCTAATTTAGAGACTTTTCAAACTTTATCCCATGAATGAGAATAGCCTAGTTTATGTGGCCAGGAGTTCAGGAGCTGAATGGTTCTAGCTCTGGGTTTCTGGTGGGGATATTGCCTAGGGCTGTGGTTTTCTTAAGGTTTGACTATAGCTGGAGAATCTGCTTCCAAGGTGACTCCCTGATAGGATAGGCAAGTTTGTGGTCTTTGTTGGTTGAAGGTTTCAGTTCCTCACCATGTGAGCTTCTCCATAGGGTAGCTTGAGTGTCTTCTTGAGATGACAGCTGGTTTTCACTAAGCAAGTCATCCAAGATACCAAGGAAAAGGCTGAAATGTCTTTCATGACTGGCTTTGGATATCATCCCTCATCACTTCTACAATATCCAGCAGGTCACACAAGTCATCCCTTTCAGTTTTGGAGGGACTAAACAAGAGCATGAATACCAGGAGGTGACCAATGAGAAGGGGCAAACATAATCAAATAACTAATAGAAGAAAATTCCCTAGATAGGAAGCTTGTGAGAGTCTAAATTAAAGGGCTCTTCAAGTTTGTAGCACAATGGATTAAAATAGACCATCTCCAATGCATATCATGAAATTTCAGAATAGTGAACATCAAAGAGAAAATCTCCCAAGATTCTGGAAAGGAAGAAAAAATATGTCACATATAAACATTTAGAATCAGAATGACTTCATAATCCTCAAAAGCAAGTTTGTATGACAAAATATAATAGTGTTTTCAAAATTCTATTAACCTATTTTAAACATAGCATTTTATACCCAAGGCAAACCATCAATCAAGTTTTAATGTAGAATAGAGACATTTTTAGATATTCAAGTTTAAAAAATTGTCTCCCACCCACCCTTTCTCAGAAACTTTGGGAAAACAGAAGATCCAGGAAGCAAGGGATTCAATACAAGGAAAAGGAGAAGGAAATCCCCGAAATGATGGAGAAAGGAATTCCAAGAACAACAGCTGTGTGCCAAGTGCAGAGGGCAAAAAGGACTGACTTAAACAGATCAGAGAACTCAGAATATTGTTCCATGAGAATATTAAATCTATAGAACATAAAATGTGTTTGAACATAATAAGGGATTTACACAACTGGGAGAGAGTTTGAAGTTGAATTTGTCAAAAAGTAAAATAATAGGAAGATAAAGCAAGTATTAATCCCAGAGAAAACAAGACACTATGTAGGAAAAGGTAAAGCAATCAAAGTTTACTTTATGTCTCAGCTGGAACTGGCATTTACAAACTCACAAAAAATGTAAACACAGAATAGTGACCTAACTAAATTATAATGTAACTATATTGGGAGGACAGAAGAATGAAAAGTGTGATGGGGCAGGCCAGGGGTTAAAAAAGAGCTAAATCCTCATTTTCCATAGTGGGAAATCAACAGATAATATCTAGAACTGAAAAATCAATAAACAGCAGTATAAGAATGTTACTCAGAAATGTGGAAGTAAATACCAAATGAATCAACTAAAGTTGTTTGAAACTAGTTGCTTCTGGGAAGCAGCAATTCATGGAAGGTATGGGGGTAGAGGTGCTAATTTTCATGATAAGCTTTGTATAACTAGTGTAATCTTCCAAATATGTTCATGTAAATTTAATCAAAATAAAACTAAATAGAAAGGATTCTGAGAAGATGGGAGAGTAGGGAGCACCAGGAATCTGTCTCCCCACCTGGACAACAATTGCACTGGCAGAATCTGCCTGATGTAACTATTTTGGAACTCTGGAGTCTATTGAAGGCATGCAACTTCCAGGAAAAGGTTGAACAGTAAATTACTGTTAATTTCAGTCAAGTTCAACTCTTAGGGCTATTGCAGTGACCCATCCCCGACTCCCAGCCCCATGGCAGGCAGCAGAACACATATTCCAGGAGAAGCCTGCATGTAGCTTGTGAGAACCAGGGTGAGGAAAAAAGACTGTGTCCTCCAAATATCAGGGTTCTGTGCCCCATAGCTGACTGCTGCTTCTGACCATAGAAGTGCAGACAAAGAGGCGTTGCATCTCCTCCCATTGTTGCAAGACCCTCTCCCTCCAACTGAAGTTACTTCCAGGAGATTTAAAGGGCTGACATCCTCTTTTTCCTCCCTTCCATTTTTCTCTTTTCCCCTCTTGGGTGCCAGAGACATTAAAGACTATGATATTAAAAAGCAACTTTGTAAATGAGGAAAGTTAGAAAGTGACCACACATGCACAGGGAAAGGTGAAGGCTCAGAAGAGACCTGAGAGGACCTTAAGTTTACACCTCAGGCAGATCCCTGGCACAGAGACAGCCTTCAATTGCTTAAAAAAGAAAAACAACAAACAAAAATAATAATTAAAAGTGGCAAACTCTGGAGAAGGGGGCAGAATATGATTTCCAGAGTTATCACATTATTGGATTCAAATGTCCAATTTTCAACAAAAAAAATCACAAGGCATACGGAGAAACAGAAAAGTATAGCCTATTCAAAGGGAAAACATTAAATCAACAGAAACCATCCCTGCAAAAGACCTAAAGGCAGATCTACTAGACAAAGACTTTAAAACAACCAACCTAAAGATACTTAAAGAACCTAAGGGATATTTGAAGAAAGTCAAGAAAACAATGTGTGAACAAAATAGAAATATCAATAAAGAGATAGAAAACCTTAAAAGGGTTTTTTTTAAAATTTGGACTTAGGTGCTGGTCTTGGGATGGAGCTCAGGGCTATTCTTAGGGTACAAAATGTTTGAGACATTGTTATTGGGGCATAGAATTAGGTTCAGCTCTGGGTATAAGGACCTTAAGGTAAGAGAAGTCTTGGAAGGCTGGTCCTGAGGCACCTGTGCCTGGGTCCCTACCCTTGGAGCTGCTGCTAGAGGTTCCAGGAGATGGGTTGCAGTGCATGAAGCTGCAGAAGCCACCACAGGTACATTCCCCCATCTGCCGACAGCATGGCTCCCAGAAGTCAGTGACAGGAGACAGCTTGGCATGCACAGTCTGGCTGTTGAACCAATGGTTATTGAGTTCAGCCACTCCTTGAGCTGCGTCCTCCTCATGCCAGAATTTGACATAGACATTGCCCACAAGATGGCCCCTCAGATGGTCACTGAACTCCCTCAGCTTTTATTTATCTGGGAATGTCTTGATTTCTCCTTCACCTTTGAAGGACAGTTTTGCTGGATATAGAGGTCTTGGTTGACAGGACGGGTGGAAACCCCCTGAATATTCAAAGAGATGCATAAATACAAAAGGGAGAAAAGATAAGACCAAGAGGAAAATAGATGAAGAATATGAATAGACATTACAGAAAAAAGAAATGTAATCCTCAGTAGACACATGAAGAAATGCTCCATTTCATTCATAATTAAAGAAATGCAAATTAAAGCAATGCCATGCTGATTTTTGTAGCATATTGGCACAGAATTAAAAAAAGTTGTACTCATCATTGGTGAAGGTGGGGGCAGATCAGCAGGAGGTGGGAGTGCAAGTTGGGGCAGTATTTGTTGAAGGCTAACTTGGAAATATCTATGAAAATGTATAATGCACCTGCTGTTTGAGCATCACCTCTTCTGGGAGTTTATTCTTCATACATACGTCGCAAGTACACATTCTGTATTGAAAGGTGTTCATTGGAAATCACACAAATGTCTCTCAGTACAGGACTAGCTAGACAAATAATGATACATCCTTCTCATGGTATCTTAGTCTATTCGGGCTGCTGTAAGAGAATACCATAGACTGGGTGGCTTATAAGGAACAGAAATTTATTTTCACAAATTTGGAGGTTGAGCAGTCCAAAATCAAGGCACCGGCAGATTTGGCGTCTGGTGAGAGCTTGCTTCCTGGTTCACAGACAGCTGTCTTCTCTCTGGGTCCTCACATAGCAGAAGGGGTGAGGGAGCTCTCTGGGGGTCTCTTTCATAAGGACACTTGTCCCATTCATCAAGTTTCCTCCCTCATGACCTGATCCACCTCACAAAGGCCCCACATCCAAATACCATCACATTGGGGATTAGGTTTCAACATGTGAATTTTGGAGGGACACAGACATTCAGTCCATATAAGCACATGCAATACTCTGCACCATTAAGAAGAGAGACTGCTCTGTATGTGCTCATACCGAAGAGGGCAAGATACTTTAGTATAGAAAAAAGTTTCTAGCAGTATTTATAGTGTGAGTCCATTGTATGACAGATGGAGAGAAGTAATGTTTGTAATGACCTGGCACCTACTTGATGGTCATTAGAAAGTACTTAGCTACCTTCTCTAACATAAGCTGTCAAACTAAACAGCTTTTGATTGTGATTCAAATCAAAATACAAAATTCATTTGATAATGAGGCTCACTTGGCTGCAGAGGTCATGTCTAATCTTGACTTTACATTTTTGTGTGATGTGCAACAGCTTTTTTGTCCTCATTCATCGACTTAATGATGAAATAGAATACATTTGAACTTAAAAACATAAATTCCTATAACATTCTCATGTGCTTTTGGATGTTTTGTATGTTTCACCTATTGGGCTTTCTTTTCTTTTTTTTTAACCATGCTTTCTTTAAAAAAAAAAAAAAGTATGTAGTTCTTTAGCTAAAAAACAAAACAAAACAAACCCTAGAAAATAATATCCCCCATTTCTTTCCCCAGCTGGCCTGGATTTCCCTGACCCGATAAGACCTCAGCAGATTTATCCTGGACTAGAATTCAGGAGACCTGGGTGCCAATCTTGGCTCAGCTTTTCACTAGCTGTGTGACCTTGAGTAAATCCTTTAGCCTTTCTTAGTTCTTTTTCACAGCTGTCACATGGGGCACAGTACCTTTCCTATCTACCGCATGGGATTATTTTGAGGTGTAAATGAAATAATAGGCATACAAACTCATAATTTGTAAAGGCTACAAAAGTGAAAGGGCTTTTGTTTTGATAATGAGGGGATCCTCTCAGAGGTTACATATTTCTATTTTCTGGTTTCCCCAGAAGGGAGGTAAGCCTGGGTATTTATTCAATTAACCTTGAGTGCCTTTTCTGGACCAGGCACCATGCCAGGGGCTGGTGATCCAGAGTCGAATGTGATGCAATTCTTGCTCTCAAAGAATTCAGTTTGGTAGAGGATGCAACTAATAATTGCCATAAAATGTGAGAAATGCAATAGAATGGTTATAGATGAAGAGTGGTGGGACAATTCTCTGATTGGGAAGGCATCACTGAAACGGTGACATTTGGGTTGAGTCTTAACGAATGTGTTAGATTTTGCCAGGCGAAGAATTGACTGCTTACCTGGTTGAACCCAGGCAGTGCCCAACCTTGGACCAATTTCTGACCCATCTTTATCAAACTTTCCCTGTGCTGTGTTGTAGTACACATTACTGCCACATTAATCACATTGAATGCCTCACGGTTTACAGAATTCTGAAATGTCGTGGGTATAAAACCAGAGATTATTTGTATGCTCAAAATAGTTGTATAAATCATTAATGAATTCAATATCCTTTTCATACTAATTAGGATTTGTTGGGCTTTTTGGATAACACAGTTAATTACCGGTCGATACTGATAATCACTACCAAGCTGATATTTCATGATTAAATTATTTTCATTTCCTGAAAAAAAAAAAAAATCAGAAACTTGCCCTCAACTGCCCGTCCTATTGGAAAATATTTGTGAAAAGATGTTAACCACAGGTTAGGTGTGTTTCCCTCCCAGGAATATATGCATTGGGGTCCAGAGGGTGATATGTGTCCCTACACACAAAGGAATCATAATAATGTTTTAGTTTCACAGCTTACTTTAGGAGAAGTACCGACATACTTTCTATTGGCTGCCAATTCGTGCAAGATATTTACAAACATTACTTTTCTTCATTGTCAGAACAACTCTGTTTTCTCTCTTATTATATGTGAGGGAACAGAATCACCTGGCTAGTTAGTGGCAGAGTCAAATTCAAACTCCGGGCTATGATCTTGCGCGTCCTTTGGCAGCTTGGTTCTCACAGCAATGCTGGGAAATGGGCAAGAAACGAACATTACCCCTCTTTAGGATGGGAAATCGGGACTTGGAAAGCTTTGCTGGGGACCCCCAGCTAGGCTTCCTGACTCTGGCTCCACTGGGGGCTGTTACCTTGCTGTCAGGGTCAAAGCCCTCACAGGCAGTGGAGGAGATCCTTTGGGGTAAGGTTGTCTCCTTGGCGCTTCTCAAATCTCATCTCGGGAAGCAGCTGCCCCCTGGGCCCAGGTGTTGGGTCTGCCCTGGCTGGGCCTGGGACCCTGCTGTTCTGGAAAGTTCTTTGGAAGAAGATACCTTTCCTTGTCTATCTTCACCACGAGGAGGGCTGGGCGCTGTCTACCAGTCTTCCCCAGGTTAACACTCTTCCTGCCCTTGTTCATGGAAATGACAGGGACAGTGGAGGAGAGTGAGCCCCTTGGCTTGAGACAGTATTTGGGGTGATAAAGAACAGCTTCCTCTTTGATGGACTGCTCGGGTTCGTTCACTGAGAATGGACCCTTTGTGGGGTTGCAGAGAGGAGTAACTGGGGAGCTAGAATAGTGCTTAGCCAGGATGAAGTCGCGTCTGAATACACATCACCTCCTGACCTCCTGCGATGCGGTCCTCAGACCCACCGAATCTTTCCTTTCTCTGTCCAGCTGTCTCTCTTGGTCTCTGCCTCTGTCCTCTCTCTCTGTGTATCTCTGTCTGTCTGTCCCGGCTTTCTCTTCCTCGCTCCCTTTTCCCCTCCCTCTCTCCCTCTGTCCTTCTCCCTCCCTTTTCCCTGCCTCCTTCTCTTTCCGTCCACAACCCTTTACCTTGTCTCCCACTTCGCCTGCCTCATGCAGACCTACACACGTTTCGGATTCCTTGTTCTCCCTGAAGAGATTCTTTAATCACTTCTGTTAAAAAGTAGGCGAGTTGCACTCTTCAGACGCTAAGAAAAAAAACAGTCATCTTAATTTAACCTTTTTTTCGGCCCACTGGCCTGTGGCTAAAGCAAAAATAGGTCTCCCCGCTTCTGGCACATACACCGCCCTCCCCAAGCTGTAAGCCAGCCCAGTTGGCAGATACGCTGCAGAGGCCAGAATCCTGTTACCGAACACACGGCCAGGGCCAGAGCTCCAAGTCCAGTCAGGCCTCCTAGCCAAGGCCGTGCATCAGCCTGAGGCCTGAGGGGGGCGGGGGGCACGGAGGCTCCTGCCCATCTGGCCCTCGGGCTGTGGCAGGTGCTGGTAGCTGCCTCCTTCCCTTCCCCAGTGGGGCTGCAAGAGGCGTTTGGCTGGAGCCCTGCCCCCTCTCAGCTTGTCACCATGCCGGGTGACACCCTGCAGGCCCGGGCCAAGCTGTCAGGTTAGTGCCCAGTCTAGCACCGTTAAATTTATTGGACTAACATTTGAATGAGGATTTAGAGTTACATAATGTTCTTACCTCATAACAACCTAGTAGAGGAGGTTTTATTGAGTCCTTATAATGACCAGACTGAGGCTTATACAGGTTAAATTATCCAGTTAGGGATAAAGCCGGTACTTAGGACTGGAATTTCTTGCCCCAGTGTCCCCAGACCAGGTTCCAGAACCTGCACGGGCCGCTTCCCCAGGCCTGTTTTCCCAGGGGGGACTGTACCAGGCATGGACACTATCTCTAGTCTCAAGGTTGGCTGCAGGGCAGAAGTTTGCTGGCTGTGGGTGGACATTGGACATGTAGGCTGGAGTGTCCCCAGATGAGTGTGAGGTCCTCTGCAATGCAGGATGTTGCTGGGAGTAGCAAGAAGACGAGAGTGGACTGAGGGCCTGGGACTGGGGCCTCAGACCACCACATTCGGGCATGAACTCCCAGGAATCTGAAAGTTCTCAATTTGAACCTGGTCTTCCAGGTCACCATGAATGTGCATTTGTGGAGTTAGGAGGATAAAATATATTTCACTTAATAGTTTGTTGACTCAGTTTATAACCAAAATATTGAAATTTATGTTAATTGGGCTGTCACTAGACTTATGAGCTCTGGGTCCCGTAAATGTCAGAGGCGGGCCTGGTGAGCGCATTTTAATGTGTTTATTGGTGGCTGGCTGGGATGTCCTCTTTTGTGAAGTTCCTGTTCGAGTCTGTTGCCCACTTTTTTATTGGGTCATCTCAATCACATTTGGATGTCTTTGTGCCTCTACCCTTTGGGAACTCCTTATCTAGACCCAAGAGGAGGGGCAGAGTTCCAAACAGCGTCACTCAGTTTATGGCTTCATCTCATCCCACCTGAGAGGTTGGTCATGCTTTGTGGTTGAAAGTATGCTCGTCACACCTGCCATCTTTCCATGTCCTGATGCAGATCTCCCTCCTGAGCTCCATCTGAATGTCATAAAAAGTCCTGCCACTCAACCCAGTCTCTCTCCCAAACCCATTCCTCCTCATGGTTTCTATACCCAGGGGTCTTTGACTGTTTCCTCTCACCCCCAAACCCCATCTGCCTATAACCAGATCTGATCGATTTCACCTCCATAAGGTCTCTGAAGTCCATGCACAGGGCTCTACCCCACAGCCACCGCCCCGTTCCCCTTCAGGTCCTCCCTGCTGGGCCCAGAGAGAGCCTCCAGACTGCTGTCCCCTCCTCCAGCCCTGCCCTGCTCTATCCCACTCTCCATACTGCTTCCTAAACAGCTCAAAATATATTCCAAGTGCCTCGCTGCCCACAGACTAGAACTCCAGCTTCTCAGCCTGCTCTCCAAGGTGCTTGTTTCATTACGGTGTTTGTTGTAAGGATCAGGTGGCCTCCTGCAACAGGGGTGGGGAGGCGGGTGAGGAGCACAGGGAAATCGGGCAACGCAAACCTCAACCATGTGGCTAGACCTGGCAGAAGCCAGGAAAAGCCACCAAGAAAGACCAAGGTGGACAGCAGGGTCAGGGTCCCCGAGGCTGGAGTACAGTTTAGGGGCTCAGAGCCTGGGCCACCTCATTGCCTCCTCAGCACCTGAGCTCAGCTTGCCACAGAAGGACACGCCCTCTTTCTCTTCCCTCTCGGCCTTCTTCCTTTTACTCTCACCGCAAACCAATAACCTTTCCTTTTTCTGTCGCTACTTTAACACTCACCACCCCCTGGCACAGGGAAAGGATCTATTGACCCAATCAGTCCCAATATTCCTTGGGCAGAGAGTTCTTGCCAGACCATCTCATGGACAGGACTTGGAGCAGCTACCTAGCCTGATCCAATCAACTGCGAACAGGGAGATGGGGGTCCCAAGGTGAGCTGGTCTCCTCATCCTGGAGTGGACTGGGGGACCTCCTGAGGCTTGGCCTGCCCCATTCATCAGCCAGACCCACCATCTGTAGAGGTTCAGCTATTTGAGATCCCAGTGCGCCCTTCCAACCTTCCTCATCTTTGCTCATGCTGATCCCCTCACTAGGTACACTCAGCTTTCACGGCTCCGATCCACGCTACCCATCCTTTCTCTCCCTTCTCAGCCTTCTCTAAACCCCTCCAGCTCAAATTGACCCAGTACTGGACCTCTGTTGCTAGTTGCTTGTAACATCTTGTTAGCACTGATTTCCTTTTCTTTTACTACTGTGAGTTGTTACCTGTCTGTCTCCCTAATTGGGTTGTAAACACCATGAAAATGAAGATCCTATTATCCATCTTTGTATATAGTCTAAGTGCTTAGTACAGAACATTGCATAGAATAAGCTTCCAGTTAAATACTTTGTTGGAAAAATAAATGAATAAACGGTCTGGATAAGCCAGCATAGCAGATGATTCCCCAATTTTTTTTTTCTCCATGATGCATCTTATAAATTTTTTTAAACGCCAAGAACAGATGTTAAAACCCTGAGAGCTCAATCCCCACCCACTGCCCCCCCACCCCCCACCACCCCGGCAGCATCTCACCCTGCACCAGCTCCTCCTCAGCCAGACCCAGGGTCCTTCCCTCTGTCCCAGCGGGCAGGCTGTGGTGAGGGCAGCATGGGCCACCCAGGAGCCTGTGTGGTCATGGGCTCTGCATGGAGGGCCTGCCAGGGCAGCCCGGGATGTGGCTGGACCGCTGCTGGGGCCCGGGCGGGCTGGGAGGCGTGGGCAGCACCAGCGTGCTCTCCCTCACGTCCTTGAAGCTTCCCCTGTCCTCTGACTCAGCTCCAGCATCTCAATTCGTGGATGAATGCCCTGGTCCTAGACAGAGAGCCGATTCAGCCCAGCAGGGTTTCTGGAGGGCTCCCAGGAAGGGGAGGCCCAGAAAATGGCCGGGGGGCAGTGAAGTTGGAGTGACGGCCAGTTCACTCCAGCTGCAGTTCTTCTCCGCCCCCACTCCCACCCCACATTCTTCTGGTGCCCTCAACGGTGCTGGGCTCTACGGGGCAAACAGGAGCCTGGAGCAGACCTTGGGAGGCCAGCTTCTAGTGTCCTGCGCTTCCCAGCCCTGTCCCCATCACTTTCCCACATCTGGGTTTGTGTGTGTTCATGTGTGCTTGTGTGTGCATTCTGCCAGCAGATGCGGGTGACATCTCTACTCCAGCGGGGGTCTCTATACCCACTGCAGAGCAAGTTGAGCCCCTTTAGAGCTCAAAGAGCCCCCATATCAAAACTTGGTACCATTTGATAAATTAACATGCAATAAAATGCACATCTCAGTTTGACCATTTTTGACAAGTTGGTTGCAGCTACCACCCAAATGGTCCAGTATCTCCCCCACATCCCCAGAAAGTTCCCTCACGCCCCTTTCAACACCCTTCTCATTTACGTAACCATAGATCAGCTTTTAAATCTGCATCAGAGGAGATGTCACCAGACTTTGTGTTGTGTGAGTATAGAAACTGCCAAGCAGCACCCAGTTCTGAAGCTAAGGGGCCTCCTCCCACCCTCCTTCCCAGCATCCCCACTCCACACCTGCCCCAGGTGCTGCATGACAGGACAGCGGGATCAACAAACAGTGCAGGGAAAGAACAGAGGATATGGGCGAGGGCCCTGGGTTTACGCGATGTGATTGGGGCAGTCACTCGCTCTTTTGGAGTCTTGGGATCTGTAGCTCTGCACTGGGGATGGTAACGGTCTCCCTCGGCCCCGACATCCCCAGGGCCTCTGGAAGGACTGAAGCCAATTTTGCAGCCAACGTTATAGATGGAGAGAGGGCATCAATCAATTAATTGATTGACCCAATAGCTAGCATGTACTGAACTCTCTTGGGGGCCAGGCATCGTGCTAACAACTTCCTTTAACCCTCAAGTCCGGGGGTGGGTACTACCTTTTATCCCCATTCTACAAACGGGAAAACTGGGGCTCAGAGGAATTAAAAGACTGGCCCCAAGCCAAACAATGAGAACATGATGGAGTTACATTTGCCTGTAGGCAGCCGCTCACGGCTCAGGCTCTTGACCCTCTATACCATTCTTTTTCCCAGATGGATCCATTAATTGACAAAAATGAGCTATAGCTGACAGTAGTTTGTTAACAGAGATGTGCAATGCAAATGGTGCTTGTTATTATTTCTATCAACAAGTTTTGAGAGCCAGAGAATTAGATGACAGTCCACAGGCCTCACCTCCCACCCCAACCCTAGTTGGTCTGTCCTAATAAATTTCAGAATCATGACTCCTGCCTCTTCTCCTTGGACCCACAGACTATTTCCGCTTCAGAGACAGAAAGTCCTTCTTCACATCTAACTTCAGTCTCACCTGCTGGAGTATAGCCAACATCAAGTTCACCACTGGCCTTATACAAACGATGTGCATGAGGGTGCTCATCAGCTTTCTGCCCTGCAGGGCACCCCAAAGTGCTGAGGCCTGAGGGGGGGCAGGTCGCCACAGTCCCCTTCCAGTCCTAAGCACGTGAGTGCTAGGGGATGGAGGAGTAGAAAGGAGGGATCGAGAGAGGGCGTCTGAGCTGCCTCCTTTCTGCTCTTCTCAGCTCCCGCAGAGACCCCTGTGTCTGGCTCTTTCTCCTGGGAATGCTCCACCCACCACAGACTTCACCCCACGTCCTTGTAGCATTTCTGTGAGGCTTGTCAACGGAGAGGTTTGGGAGACAGGAGAACAGAGGGTCTGGCAGAGCCCTTCAAGAGCGAGGCCTTGCACTGGGGAGCTTAGCTCAGCGATGCAGGCCTGCTAGCTCACCACTTGACCTTGGTCAGGCCAGGCCTGTCTTCTCCGCTGCCAGGGGAGATAATATTACTGCCGCTCAGGGCTGGGCCAAGGCTCGGATGATACCAAGACTGGGAAAGGACTTGGCAAAGCAGAAGCTGAAGTTCAGCCCAAGGGATTGTTTGAGGCACATTGTGCTGCAGGGAAGGGTCTGGACTCACCCAAGAGAGCTCAGGGCCAAGGGTCTGGCTCACTGACCACCTTGTAAGCTTCTCGTGGACCCCTCTGAGACAGAAGGACAAACGGTCAATCTACCCCTATGCGCCATCCACCCAAACCAAAGGACCCCCTGCTGTGCTGCCTGTGGCCTGCCTGTGGGCCTCTGTGTTGCCTGTGAGCGCCTGTCTGTGCTCTAGGGTGCAAGCGGAGGCCTCTCTGTGATGGCAGAGGAGGTTCTGGTCAACAGCACAGTTTCCTGGGAGTCTCTGTGTATGTGTCCCTCTGTGCGGGCTCATGTGGATCTGTGTCTGTGTGTACATCCATGTCACAGAGCATCTATTTTTTAAAAAGCTGTCTAGGATTTATTGTCTGTTACATGGAAATGGGGTACCTTAGTCTCTAGGCATCTGGAGGCACAAGGATTATGTTGTGAATTGTGGGTTTGGTGTCCACAGGGCTCCAAAGCCACCCATGGCTCCCTATTCCTCAGTGCAAATGTCTTAGCCTGGTGTTCAAGGTCCTCCACGCCTGGCACACAGAGGCTTTTCTGGCACAATCATCCACACTTACTGGGCACAGACAGGAGAGACTGTGACTTCAGGCTTGTTCCTTCCCCTCCGGGCCTCATTCTCTCAAACGTGAAGTGAGCTGGGAAAGTCATCTACGAACTGTAAAGCATGACACACAAGCAAGGGATTTTTCCTGCAGCTTCCTGGATTTGGGGTGCCTAGCCCACTCTGGGCCTCTCCTCCTGTTGTCCCAATATCCCCACTCCCTGACTGCCTTCCCCGCCTTCTCTGAATAGTCAGGTTCTGCCCATGCTTCCCCGCTCAGCGCTCCTCTGCCTGCAACTCTCCTTCTCTGTTCCTGCGTCTGTGAGGATCCCTGTTTGTAAGTCTGTGTGTGTGTGTGTTGTGTGTGCCCCTGTGTGTGCACTTGGGTCTACCCTCTGAATGCACCTTTTGTTCATTCAGCAAGTATGTATTGAACACCTGTTACCTGCCAGGCCTCGTGCTGGGCGCTGGGGATTCAGCTGTGAACAAGGCAGATGCAGGAGCAGTACTAGCGCACTGGGGATCGGCGTAAATAAGGAAACGCTGCCCTTAGCAGGAGGTGCAGTCCCGGGGTGTACGGCTTGCTGAATAAATGATGCTTTTACACAAGGAAAAAGGAGCCTTTTCTTCCTGGTGGACACAGCCCTAAATGAAGGTCCACAGCTTCGGAAGTGGGGACAGGGGCTGGACTTCAGCCCCATGCCACCTCCCTTGGCTTAGCCAGCCACCCTTGGGCATTGAACAAAACGCACATCTCGAGACAGCAGCCCAGGAAAGCCCTTCTTACCCTTGAAGGTAGCACTCAAGCTCCTTCAAGGAGCATCTTGAAGATGTGTGCATCTCTGTACTGCTTGTGTGCACACATGACACCAGTGTGTCCCTCTGTGCAAGTGTCCCTGCTCTGGTGGACCTCTCTGTAGCCACGCCTGGGCATGGGGGGGCAATACGTATGTGTGGGTATCAGCCTGTATACGTGTGTACCCGCGGCCCTGACGGCTATTTCCTCACCATCCTGCACATCTCTCTGTTGGCTTTCTCTGCTTACCTAATTTTTCATCTTCCCCAACTGGACCCCACGCTCTGTGAAGTCTTTCCTCAGCAGAGCAGGGTGGAGCTTAGCCTCAGGAGTGAGTGGACCAATGCTGGGCCCAGCCTTCCTCCTAATCTTCTGCTTCTGTTTTTCCCTTCTCTGGAAGGAAGGGCTGGGCCCCTCTGGTACCAGCATGGGCCAGGGAAAAGGGCACAGCTGTTACATGGAGGGCCTAGGCTCCCTCTGCCTGGGAATCTCTGGGAGACCCCGGGCAGATCCCTAACCCCTCCTGAAGACTTACCCACATGGAACATGATGGGCTTGTTTGTTCTTTGCTAGATACGTCCTGCCTCTGCATCTTTGCTCAGCCCACTCTCATGGCGTGCTCCCCCATCCTTCAAGACCGAGGGCCACCTGTGCTATAAGTAGTGGCAGCAGCGACCCCCTACAGAGCACTCACCTGGCACCAACGTGGTAGAAGGGTGGATTGCACACATCGTGGACCTTGGTGTTTAGATGCTTATCATACACACAATCTCATTGAAGTCTCACAACGGTGTAATGAAGTAGGCATTATTAACATCCCAGTTTTTGAGACAAGGAAACCAAAGTTCAGAAATGTCCACGAACCTGCCCAAGGTCACACTGCCTCACTAGCTGACTGAGACAATAAGGATTGGACTCAGCTCTGCCTGCCCCTCAGGCTCCCATGCTCCTAACCTCAGGTCAGCCTCTGACCTCTGCAGCCCACTGTTACTCTCCCTGCTCTGAGCTCCTGGTGTCCTAGTGGGCACAGTGGCCATCTGAATTCATACCCTTAGCTGGTGTCTTAAAAATATATACTTTTCTTTTTTTTTTTTAACATTGCACCTACCTCCCTGACTAGATTATGTGTCTGAGGGTAGGGACTGTGTCCTTTTATCCCTTTGTTTCCCCTGCTCCTCACACCTACAAGATGATGTTGATGATGATGGTGAGTGATTCCCCCCTGCCTGTCTCTGGGCCACAAGGTCACAGTGATGGCTTTGTGTGCTTTCCTCCTTTGTGTGACCTGGAGAAGCTGTGTCCCTTGTAGGAGAGTTTCTTGGTTTGGGAGGAGAAGCTCTGGGCAGTCTGTGCTTCTGGCCTGGGGATCCCAAAGGGCTCCTGCAGCCCTGAGGACAGCGGCGGAGACGGCACCTCCCTCGCTCCCCCTCGAGCCTGCATTCTGGCTAATCCCCCACCCCTGACTCCCCAGGGCCCTGGGCTTTGCAGGCCTGGGTGGGGAGAAAGCCAGTAGGAGGGGGGCCTTCCACCCTGCCTCTGCAGCTCTGGTGCAAAACTATGTGGTCCTTCCAGTATGTTCAGAAATCCCATCCCCACAGAGGCATGGCCTAGGTGGAACTGACGCCCTGCGGGCAGCCTAGCCGGATGGTCTGGACCTGGCAGCCGCCTTGGAGGTGCCTGACTGCAGCCACAGGGTCTGGGCTGTGACATGTCCACTTATGTGAAATCAGAGTCCTACCGTCTAAGAGGGGGGCTATGGGACCATATTCTCTGCAGTTTCATCCAATAACCAAGGGCACAGCAAGCACTTGCCACTGGTAAATCTCTGAGATGCATTTCCTGCTCCATGGGTGGAGGGGCTACATATACCCAGTCTGCTCACACAAGGAAAGGGGTAATACCTTCAGAAAGCAGTGCTGGATACCAGCAGTGCTGTATTACGTTCAGGAGGGAAGAGCGTGATGGGTCAGAGGGGTCCCGGAAGGCAGCGCAGTGAGAGGAAGTGGGGATGGCAGTTCGGCAGGGAGAGGCTCAGAGGATCGGGTAGGTTATCCTTGGTGGGGAGGAGCAACACGACCAGGGGGAGGATACTGCACACACTAGTCCGTAACTGGTGGGCTTGACCTCCCCCAACGGCGTGGAGAAGCCACCAGTGCCCAGACTTGACTCCAATGTTGATACTGCCATTTTCTAGATGTGCGAACTTGGGATAGTTACTTCACTTCTCTGAGGCTCCGTTTCTTCATCTGTAAAACAGCGATGAAAATTCTAACCTCTGAAGGTTGTTGACTTTTTGTTTCATCATTCTTTGGAGAGAGAGAGTATTCTCAAAGGGAATGTCTATTCGTTCTCTAATTTGAATGAAGTGGAGAACAGTACTGTTTGGATTCCCTGACTTCTATCTATCAAAAAATATTTATTTCCATGAGCTCTGCCCAGTGTTGTGTGTCATAAGGGAAGCAGGGCCTTTGGAATGGGCAGGGCTCCCTGGAGACACGGACATTGGCTCTGGGGAGACAAGATTGTGCCTTGGCACAGTCCAGGGCAGTGTGGACTAACTTCATGGGCCAGACAGCAGGGGCTGCAGCAGCTTGTCAAAGGGGCACCACTGAGGTCTGGATTAGCCAGGAGACACTTGCTGTAGAAGCTGGCACTTGAATAGAACTTTTGGTTGGTTAAGATGTCCAATCATGTTTCATATGGGTGATTTTTCTGCTTATCTTTTGATTTTTTTATGTTAGTATATTAGTTATCTATTGCTACCTAACAAACAATGCCAAAACATAGTGGCTTAAGTTCTAGAGTGGCTTAGCTAAGTGGTTCTGGCTCTGAGTTCTCATGAAGTTGGCATGGGCTGCGCTGTAATCTGAAGGCTTGATTGGGCTGGAGGATCCACTTCTAAGTTCACTGCCATGACTATTGGCAGGAGGACTCTGTTCTGCACTGGCTATTAGCCTGAGGCCTCAGTTCCTTACCATGTGCGTCTTTGAGTGTCCTCACAATGTGGTGGTTGGCTTCCCCCAAAGGGAGTGGGCCAAGAAGGAGAGAGCAAGGAGGAAGCTGCACTGCCATTGATGACCTAGTCTCTGATGTTACACACCATCACATCCTCTGTTCCTATTCATTAGAAGCCAGTCAATAGGTACAGCCCACATTTAAGGGGGAGGGGAATTAGACTTCACCTATTGAAGGGAGAAGTATCAGAGAATTTGTGAAAATATTTTAAAGCCATCACAGTTATGGACATTTTTTCTTTCTAACAAGGAAAACGTAAAACATTTGCAAAAGCAAAGCGAATGGTATAATGAACCCTTATACACCCATCATCCAGCTGCTGATTGTGAACAATTATGAAACCAGGCCAATATTTTTATCAGGTTTATTGAGGCATGTATGACATATGATAAACTGCACATATGTAAAGTGCACAATTCAATAAGTTTTGACATATGTTTACACCCATGGTACCATCACTACAATCAAGCTAATGAGCACATCCTTCATGACCAAAAGTTTCCTTGTGCCCCTTTGTAATCTATTCCTTACCTCTTACCCACCTTACCCCGTCCCCAGGCAGCCTTACCCCATCCCCAGGCAACGACTGATCTTCTTCCTGTCATTATAACATAGTTTACATTTCCTAGAATATTATGTGAATGAAACCATAAAGTATATACTCCTCCTTGTTGGATGTTTTCACTCAGCCTAGTTATTTTGAAATCCGTCTATGTTGCTGTGTGTATCAATAGTTCATTCTTTTTTATTGCTGAGTAGTATTCCATTGTAGGGAAATGTTATAATTTGTTTATCCATTCACCTGTTGATGTACATTTGCATTGTTTCCAGTCTGGGGCTATTACAAATGAGGCTGCTATGAACATTTATGTACAAGTGTTTGTATATACATCTGATTTCATTTCTCTTGGGTAAATATCTAGTAGTGGAATGACTGAGTTATATGGTAGGATGTGTTTAACATTTTAGAAAACAGCCACACTCTTTTGCAAAGTGGTGTTACTAATTTACATTCCTGCCAGCAGTATATGAGAGTTGGTTATTCTACCTCATCACCAACACTTGATATGATCAGTCTTTTTAATTTTAGGCACACTGAAATTAGTAGTGGCATTTCATTGTGGTTTTAATTTGCATTTCACTAATGACTAATGAAGTGTAACATTTTCATATGCTTATTTGCCATCTATATATTGTCTTTGGTAGAGTGTCTGTTGAAATGTTTTGCCCATTTTTTTTTACTGAGTTTTTGGTTGCTTCTTACAGAGTGTTGAGATTTCTGCATAGATTCTGGAAAAAAGTCCCATCTCAGAAATGTGATTTGCAAATAGTTTCTCCCAGTCTGTGGCTTATCTTTTCATACTCTTAAATGTCTTTTAAAGAGAAGTTCTTAATTTTGTTGAAGTCCAGTTTATTCTCCTCCCTCTTTAAAATAGTTTTGTTTTTCTTTTAAATAAAAGGGAGCATGTTTTTAGTGTTGTATCTAAAAGATCTTTGCCTACACCAAGGTCATAAAGATTTTCTCCTATGTTTTCTTCTAGAACTTTCATAATAATTTCAGAGTTTACATCGAGGTCTATGATCAATTTTGAGTTAACTTTTGTATTTGGTTCAAGGTACTGGTCAAAGTTTTGTTTTGTATACATATATCCAGTTTTTCCAACACCATTTGTTGAACACTATTCTTTCTCCACCTTTGTCAAAAGTCAATCGGCCACATATCTGTGGATTTATTTTTATTTCTGGACTCTATACCATTCATTGATTTATTTGTCTGTCTTTAAACCAATACACACTATATTGATTACTGTAGTTTTATAAGATTTTCCCTGTTTTTTAATTGAGGTATAATTCACATGTTATAATATTCACCTTTTAAAGTATTCAATTCCATGGATTTTATATATTCACAAAGTTGTGCAACTATCACCACTCTCTAATTCCAGAACATTTCATCACCAAAAAAAGAAATCCTATATGCATTAGCAATAACCCTCATCCCTCCCCTTCCCCCCTGGTCCCTAGCAAGCACTGATCTACTTCTGTCTCTACGAATTTACATCTAATGATATGGTTGCTTCTAACAAATAACCTTTCTTTCCTTCCCCCCACATTAAATAATAGTCCTGAATCCTGCATTCTTCGTTTCTTTGTACTCCTTTATAAGAGTCTTGCTGTATCTACATAATTCCTAAAATGCTGTTTTAAAAAATTGTAGCTTTATGAAAAGTCACAATGCATGCAATTTGGGGGGACTCACTTCTTTCACTTGGTATCATGTTGCTGACTTTTATTCATATTGTTGTCTATCTTAAGTTTCTTTATTTTAACCCCTATGTGAGAATATACCACAACATAAGCTTCCGCTCTCTGTAGATGGACGTTTGGGTTGTTTCCAAGTTTTTGCTATTGTGAATAGGGCTGCTATGAATACTCTTGCACATGTTTCCTGAGTATTTGTGAGTGAGTGAAAATCTAGGGCATAGGTTATGTTAATTTTCAACTTGAGGAAATAACACGTAAGACTGTTTTTTCAAAATGTTTTCACCAGTGTAAACTCCCACCAGCAATGCACAAGCAAGTGCCTGTGGATACACATAGTCCAAAAGTGGTATTGTCAGACTTTTGAAAAAATGTTGCCAGTTGATTAGGTGCAAAATGGTGTTTCATTATGGTCTTGATTTGTGTTTTCCCAATCACCAGTGATGCTGAACATCCCTTTATATGTTTATTGACCATTTATGTTTCCTTTCTATGAAATCCCTGTTCATGTCTCTTGTCCAACTTTCTGTAGGGTTGACTGGGT
Organism: Eschrichtius robustus; assembly: GCF_028021215.1. Classification (NCBI taxonomy): domain Eukaryota; kingdom Metazoa; phylum Chordata; class Mammalia; order Artiodactyla; family Eschrichtiidae; genus Eschrichtius; species Eschrichtius robustus. Next base: position 38,616,612 of record NC_090838.1, read on the forward strand.
CCAACATCTTATTTTAAATGATTGTGTTATATATATGAATATATTCTTTTTTTTTTTTTTTTGGCTACATTGGGTCTTCGTTGCTGTGCATGGGCTTTCTCTAGTTGTGGCGAGCAGGGGCTACTCTTTGTTGCGGTACACGGACTTATCATTGCGGTGGCTTCTCTTGTTGCAGAGCATGGGCTCTAGGCACACGGGCTTATATTCTTAATACTAATCCTTGTCAGTTGTGTATATGGCAAATATCCTCTCCCAGCATACAACTTGTCTCTTCACTCTCTTTAGGTGTTCTCTTGAAAAACAGAAATTCTTAATTCTAATATAATCAAATTTATTCATCTTTCATATTTTAGCCAATGCTTTTTGTGTTTTAAGAATCCTTCCCTACTCCAAGGTATAAAACATACTCACATATATTTTCTGCTAAGCATATTAAAGTTTTGTTTTTGACACTTCAGTCCTCAATCCACATGAATTATAAAGAAGGGACTGGATTTAATCTATTCCAATTAGAATACATTTTTTTCCAGTTTCATTTATTTACAAGCCCTCTTTCCCCGTCGGTTGAATGTATGACATCTATCATATACCAGAGTCCCACGCTGCATGGATCTGTTTCTGAGTTCTCTGTTCTATCACATTGGTCAGTCTCTCCAACCCTGGACCACAGGCGAAGTGCACTGTCCTAATCACAATAGCTTCAAAATAAGTCCTAATATCCAGTAAGGTAATTCCCTCCTTGATTATCTTCTTCAAAAAATGCCCTGGCTATTCTTGGCCCTATAGTTTTTCAAATAAAATCCAGATAGAATTATTTTCTCAAGTTCCATAAAAATCTCTTAATGGATTTTCAGTGAAATTATATTTAATTTATATGTCACATTGGGAAGAATTGACATCTTCATGATAATCAGCTTTCCTGTCAATAAACGTAGTATTTTTTTCTATTTATTTATGCTTTTTAGATATCTCTTAATAATATTCCCCTGGTCATCAATATCTTTTTTTTAAAACCAGCATTATGTGAGAATCTTTATTTTGACAAATAAGTACACAGTATTTTTTTAAGATTTATTCCTGTGTATTTGATATTCTTTAATGCTATTGTAAATGATACCTTCCCTTCAATTGCATTTTCTAGTTATTTGCTGTTAGTATATAGAAGTGCAACTGATTTTTGAGTATTGCTTTTATATCCAGGCACCTCAGTCAACTTTCTAGGCTTTTGTAATTTTGGTCTTTAATAACCTTAAATCTTGTTGCACTTGGATAGGTTTAAACTTTTCCATTTTTTTCCTATTTGGCCCTCTCTAGATCCTTTTAGTCTGAGGTTTCTCAGTTCTTTTGTTGTTTTAAACTTCAGGTTATATATCTCTATTATTTTATAAAGTATTTTCTCTTACCCCTCTTTATTCCTCTCTCTTTCTGATATCTTCTATTATTCATATCTTAGCATTTCCACCTCTAAAATTTTTATCTCCTAACTTTTTTTGCATATTTTCTATTTCTTTCCTTTTTCTGTTTGGGCTTTTTTTTTTTCAATTTCATTTTCTAGTTTTGAATTCATTTCTCAGTTGTAACCATCCTGATATTTATCCATCTATTCTGTTCTTTATTTTAAACATTGTATGTTCATGACTAATATTTCTACTTGGTTCTTTTTTTATGAGATCTTTGAATGGCCAGCTATTTTGGCTGGGGTTCATTTTCTCCTAGAGGTATTGGCTTCTATGTCAGGCAATAATTATGGGGGTGGACCAGACCCTAGTCCAGGAAGATTCCAAAAGGTTCAAGGGATGGCTAATGAATAAACCTTAAGGCAGAGAGAGCCTCAGGCACCAGGAAACCACAATTCCCTATCCATAGCTATAGCAGGCCAGGTGCCCAGTGTCCATGATACTTTTAAGGGCCCACAAAAATATGTTATTTCTAATTTATTTTAATGTAAGGAAAAAAATGAATATAATAATAATGACTACACAGTAATGAATCTAGTCTGGATTATATTAATCTTTATAGTAATGTGGTCATCAAATAATTTTTACTATGTTTTATGAAGGAAGGATGCCCAGGACCCACTGAAGTCATAATGCAGCTCCATCTCCAACCCATAAAACACAGTCAATCACTGCTCATTCTACAAAACAACTCTCAGGTCAAGTCTGGTCTTCACTCTCCCTTCCAGCCCCAGAGAGAGAAGTGCATTAGGAGGAGACACTCCTTAGAGAGTAATTCACCAGCCCTGGGGGTTGGAAGGAGATGGGATAAGAAAGGAGGCCAGTTGTTCCCCACCTGGTTTTGTCAGCTCCTCTCAAGCCCAGGGCTCCTGCACTGCCCTGATTTCACCTCTGTGGCACCAGGATAGGGACAGGCCCTGTCTGACTCAAAGAAACGGTGGTAGAGAAGCGAGAGCAGACTGCCAACACTTCCCGTTCTGTTTGATCCTCCCAGGGAGTGCTAGAAGCCAGAGTGCTTGTAGCCTCAGGCCAAAGTCACCACCAGACACAACAAATAAAAATAGCTCCTATCATCCCAGGGGGTTCTCACTGTTTTCTATCTCACAGTTCCCCTGGGCTGATCTTGGAGGAAGAGAGCCAGCAGTGGTGCTGCTTAGAGATGCAGTTCTTACTTTGTCACTCAGCTGGCTGAAGAGCATTCAGTGGTTTCCCATTGGGCTTCTGGATTCCCAACTTGACTCGTTTAGGAGAAAGGAGAATTAATTATAACCTCCATGTGTACCCTCTTTCTAGCTCTCCTCTGAGGAGTGTTAGTAACTTGAATGCCTAAAGTGGAGAACTGCTGATTTAACAGCATAGAGAAGCGGGCGGAGGTGCTATGCATTCATGGGTCGTGTGCACTGCCTGTCTTTCTCCATCCAGCTGGGTAGGCAAGTTGCCTTAGTAGATTTGGCCATATCTTACTCCACAAACCTGGCCGATGTACTCCCCTTTGTCCTTGATTTCCTCCATACAGCCCCAGAAGAAGACAGAAGTTGGTGAGCTTACAAGCTTTGGATTTGGGCCTAGAGGAAAGAAGGAAGTCTTTTTCAGCTTAGAGCCTAAGCTTCATGCTTCAGCCCAGCTTTTGTTCAAGATCTGCAATGGTGCAGCTAGTAATTGTCGTTTTGATTCCTGTTTGGCTCCTGTTCCTTCCATTGGGAACTTTCTGGGGCTGAGAGGAAGAGAGAAGAAATGATCAGCAGAGTAGGATTCTGACTTTCCAGAATTCCTGACCACAGTGTCATCAAATGCCAGTAGCACCTCTTTGCTCTTGATGGAGAAAGTTGACCAGCCCCTCTGTGAACCTGCTCGTGCCCTACCATGGCTGTCTGCTCGCCATTTCGCCTTGCCCGGTGGTGTTCCTGACATACTGGTCCTATTGAGTATCCCCCAAATTTAGCATGGTGCCTGGCACTTGGTATGTATGTGTGTGTGTATGTATGTGTGTGTGTGTGTGTATATATATATATATATATATATATATATATAAAATATGTGGAATGGATAAAGTTAAACATGTATTGTCACCCCCATTTCCTAGATGTAACTCAGAGAAGATAAGTAATTTACCCAAAGTCACACAGTTCTCTATGACATCAGGTTGGCTTGATTCCCGGTCCCTCCTCCTCTCCACAGGGCCGGGCAGAGAGCCGCCTCCCTTGGCATGGCCCCATTTGCATCCCAAGAGGGAAACTCGGGCTCATGGAGATTACATGCCCAGTGCTGACAGCTTGCTCAGCTCGTCCACTTATCTGCCATCTATCTTCCTCACTAGTGGAGATACTGTGGGCATAGTTCTTCTTAAATTAAGCATGACATTAAATCATTTAAAGTCTTTTTACCTGTCCATTTCCCCAGGGCAGTTCTTTATGAAGTGATTTCTCACATTTTCCGAGTGACTCAGTTAGTTTGATTGGTGATGTGCCAGGAAAAGGTTGAGAAAGGGGAGAGAGAGAAAGTGAGCTCAGAAAGGACGACCGGGTAGCTGGAAAGGAGAGCTCGGTACACGAGGTATGAGGAGAGAGAGAGAGTATGCAAGCCTACAGTGAAGGCCCTCTGCCCCCAGAGAGCCCCTGGGAGCTAGCCAAAGTGCCCTCGTTAGAAAGTATGCCCTTTCTGAGCTTTTCCCTTTTGAGCGCTGATTTCCCCCAAGAGAAAAAGCAGCTGCCCTTTGCTAGTGCAGGAGGGCCTCAGGGCATAAGGCAGGTCCTGAGTTCCCAGAGTCCTGGGAAGCAAGCTGGAAAGGCCTAGAAAGGAGAGGGAGGGTGAAGGTAACACCAGAGGCTGGACTGCATCCAGCGTAGAGTGTTAAGGAGGCTGGACCCCTGTGAGGGAGAAAACCTCCCTAGGGTAGGATTCAAGGCCTGAGATAGTGACAGGGCCTAAAGAACCAAAAAATGGTCAAGGTCTCACCACCACTGCTATCAAAACTTTGAGAAACTCCACAGTAAGAGTGAGGAGAATTTGTGAAAAGAGGCAAGTGGATTGGGAATGGAGGCGCTGAGCTGGCTGTCACTCTACTCTCTGGCCTCCGAGTTCCCATGTGGCAGATGATGTGTTGGTCTGATTGCTCTCTGGGCAGGGTCTTCTGCCTGGGTTGGAGTTTCCTGATGATGACTGATTTGACCCTGAACGACATCCGTCACACCATTGTATATGGATCATACACAGGGTTCTTGAGGCCCCGACTCTGCCAGGAACCTCAGTGTAGGCAAAACATCTTCTTTTACACCTCAGACTTTGGAGTAGGCTGGCCACACAGGCAACCCAATAAGATCAAGATCATTGGCCTTGAATCAGGACCCCTGAGCCCTAATACCAGCTTCCTCTGTGACTTTGGTCAAGTCTCTAATGTTTCTGGGCTTCAACTGTAAAATGAGGAAAATAATATTTACCGTTGTAACCTCAAGGAGGTTGAGAGATTTGAATGGCATATGACTGTGAAGGGACTTGGAAGAATATAAAGAGCAAGGCATTACGATCAATACTGATATTGCTCTACAGCTATGAAGAGGAGACTATAATACCTCAGAAGAAAGGACACAAAAGGTGTTTTGTTTATATTAATTTAAAAATATATCATTTCCTTTAAAGAAAGTGATCATTCCAGACTAGCCATACAAGGTGCTGGTCAGAAATACTGTCCCCTACAGGGAAGCCTAGGTATTCACCCTGAGAGACTCCCATCTACAGGGTCATCAGGCTTGGTGCCATGTGACATTCCTTTTGGCTATAGCCAAAAGGACAAGAAATAAGTGTAGGCAACCCTAGGCTGGCAAAGTAGTAAGTATGAAATTTCTGCCCCACAGTGGTGTGATCTACTGGATGCTGACTGAGTGATCCACAACACATGCAGGTCTATCCCTCATCTTTAAAATCTTCCCTCCACCTCACAGCCCTGTTCAGCCATGGCCTCATTCTTCTGTTCTCCTTTATTTCAAAACGCCTTGAAAGAGTTGTCTAAACTTGCTGTCTCCTGTGAGGAGGAGATCTTCTCCTCTCATCAAAGTGGGTATAGAGAGTACATATCTCAACATAATAAAGGCCATTTATGACAAACCCACAGCTAACCTCATACGCGATGGTGAGAAGCTGAAAGCTTTTCCTTCAGAATCAGGAACAAGACAAACATGCCCACTCTTGCCACTTCTGTTTAACATAATATTGGAAGTCCTAGCCACAAGGATCAGATAAGAAAAAGAAATGAAAGGCATCCAAATTGGAAAGGAAGAAGTAAAACTGTAACTATTTGCAGATGATATGATACTATATATAGAAAACCCTAAAGTTTCCACCAAAAAAAAAAAAAATCTGTTAGAGGGAGGGACCTTCAAGATGGCAGAGGAGTAAGACATGGAGGTCACCTTTCTCCCCACAAATACATCAGAAATACATCTACATGTGGAACAACTCCTACAGAACACCTACTGAACGCTGGCAGAAGACCTCAGACTTCCGAAAAGGCAAGAAACTCCCCACGTACCTGGGTAGGGCAAAAGAAAAAGGAAAAAACAGAGACAAAAGAATAGGGATGGGACCTGCACCTCTGGGAGGGAGCTGTGAAGGAGGAAAAGTTTCCACACACTAGGAAGCCCTGTCACTGGCGGAGATGGGGGGTGGGCGGGGGGAGGGAAGCTTCGGAGCCACGGAGGAGAGCGCAGCAACAGGGGTGCAGAGGGCAAAGCAGAGAGATTCCTGCACAGAGGACTGGTGCCGACCAGCACTCACCAGCCTGAGAGGCTTGTCTGCTCATCCGCTGGGGCGGGCGGGGACTGGGAGCTGAGGCTCAGGCTTCGGAGGTCAGATCCCAGGGAGAGGACTGGGGTTGTCTGCGTGAACACAGCCTGAAGGGGGCTAGTGCACCACTGCTAGCCGGGAGGGAGTCCAGGAAAATGTCTGGAACTGCCTAAGAGGCAAGAGACCATTGTTTCGGGGTGCGCGAGGAGAGGGGATTAAGGGCACCATCTAAATGAGCTCCAGAGATGGGTGCAAGCCGCGGCTATCAGTGCGGACCCCAGAGACAGGCATAAAACGCTAAGGCTACTGCTGCAGCCACCAAGAAGCCTGTGTGCAAGCACATGTCACTATCCACACCTCCGCTCCTGGGAGCCTGTGCAGCCCGCAGCTGCCAGGGTCCCGTGATCCAGGGACAACTTCCCTGGGACAACACACGGCACGCCTCAGGCTGTTGCAACGTCATGCTGGTCTCTGCCGCCCAAAGGCTCGCCCCGCATTCCATACCCCTCCCTCCCCGCCGGGCCTGAGTGAGCCAGAGCCCCCAGATCAGCTGCGCCTTTAACCCCGTCATGTCTGGGCAAAGAACAGATGCCCTCAGGCGACCTACACGCAGAGGCGGGGCCAAATCCAAAGCTGAACCCCAGGAGCTGTGCAAACAAAGAAGAGAAAAGGAAATTTCTCCCAGCAGCCTCAGGGGCAGCAGATTAAATCTCCACAATCAACTTGATGTATGCCGCACCTCTGGAATACCTGAATAGACAACGAATCATCCCAAAACTGAGGCGGTGGACTTTCTGAGCAACTGTAGACTTGGGATTTGTCCCAAGGTTCTGTCTAGGGTTCTGTCTGTCCATCTTTTTTTGTTGTTGTTGTTTTGTTTGTTTTGGTTTGGTTTTGGTTCTTTTTGTATAGTTTTTAGCACTTGTTATCATTGGTGGATTTGTTTTAAGGTTTGGTTGCTCTCTTCTTTCTTTTTTTTTTATTACTTTTATTTTTTTATTTTTAATACTTTTTAATTTTTTATTTTAATAACTTTATTTATTTTATTTTACTTTTTTCTTTCTTTCTTTTCTTCTTTTTTTTTTTTTTCTCCCTTTTCTTCTGAGCCGTGTGGCTGACAGGGTTTTGGTGCTCTGGCCGGGTGTCAGACCTAAGCCTCTGAGGTGGGAGAGCCGAGTTCAGGACATTGATCCACCAGAGACCTCCCGGCTCCACGTAATATCGAACGACAAAAGCTCTCCCAAAGAACTCCATCTCAACACTAAGACCCAGCTCCACACAACGACCAGCAAGCTACAGTGCTGGACACCCTATGCCAAACAACTAGCAAGACAGGAACACAACCCCACCCATTAGCAGAGAGGTTGCCTAAGATCATAACATGGTCACAGACACCCCAAAACACACCAATGGATGCGGTCATGCCCACCAGAAAGACAAGATCCAGCCTCATCCACCAGAACACAGGCACCAGTCTCCTCCACCACGAAACCTACACAACCCACTGAACCAACCTTACCCACTGGGGACAGACACCAAAAACAACAGGAACTACGAACCTGCAGCCTGCGAAAAGGAGACCCCAAACACAGTAAGTTAAGCAAAATTAAAAGAGAGAGAAATACACAGCAGATGAAGGAGCAAGGTAAAAACCTACCAGACCAAACAAATGAAGAGGAAATAGGCAATCTACCTGAAAAAGAATTCAGAGTAATGATAGTAAAGATGATTCAAAATCTTGGAAATAGAATGGAGAAAATACAAGAAACATTTAACAAGGATCTAGAAGAACTAAAGAGCAAACAAACAATGATGAACAACACAATACATGAAATTAAAAATTCTCTACAAGGAATCAATAGCAGAATAACTGAAGCAGAAGAACGGATAAGTGACCTGGAAGATAAAATAGTGGAAATAACTACCACAGAGCACAATAAAGAAAAAAGAATGAAAAGAATTGAGTAGTCTCAGAGACCTCTGGGACAACGTTAAACTCACCAACATTCGACTTATAGAGGTCCCAGAAGAAGAAGAGAAAAAGAAAGGGACTGAGAAAATATTTGAGGAGATTATAGTTGAAAACTTCCCTAATGTGGGTAAGGAAATAGTCAATCAAGTCCAGTATGTGCAGAGAATCCCATACAGAATAAATCCAAGGAGAAACACACCAAGACACACATTAATCAAATTATCAAAAATTAAATACAAAGAAAAAATATTAAAAGCAGCAAGGGAAAAGCAACACATAACATACAAGGGAATCCCCATAAGGTTAACAGCTGATCTTTCAGCAGAAACTCTGCAAGCCGGAAGGGAGTGGCAGGACATATTTAAAGTGATGAAAGGGAAAAACCTATAACCAAGATTACTCTACCCAGCAAGGATCTCATTCAGATTCAACGGAGAAATTGAAACCTTTACAGACAAGCAAAAGCTAAGAGAATTCAGCACCACCAAACCAGCTTTACAACAAATGCTAAAGGAACTTCTCTAGGCAGGAAACAAGAGAAGGAAAAGACCTACAATAACAAACCCAAAACAATTAAGAAAAGGGTAAAAAGAGCATACATACTGATAACTACCTTAAATGTAAATGGACTAAATGCTCCAACCAAAAGACAGACTGGCTGAATGGATACAAAAACAAAACCCATATACATGCTGTCTACAAGAGACCCACTTCAGACCTAGGGACACACACAGACTGAAAGTGAGGGGTTGGAAAAAGATATTCCATGCAAATGGAAATCAAAAGAAAGCTGGAGTAGCAAATCTCATATCAGATAAAATAGACGTTAAAATAAAGACTATTACAAGAGACAAAGAAGGACACTCCATAATAATCAAGGGATCAATCCAAGAAGAAGATATAACAATTGTAAATATTTATGCATCCAACATAGGAACACCTCAATACATAAGGCAAAAGCTAACAGCCATAAAAGGGGAAATCAACAGTAACACAATCATAGTAGGGGACTTTCACACCCCACTTTCACCAATGGACAGATCATCCAAAATGAAAATAAATAAGGAAACACAAGCTTTAAATGATACATTAAACAAGATGGACTTAATTGATAATTATAGGACATTCCATCCAAAAACAATACAGAATACACTTTCTTCTCAAGTGCTCATGCAACATTCTCCAGGATAGATCATATTGTGGGTCACAAATCAAGCCTGGGTAAATGTAAGAAAATTGAAATCATATCAAGTATCTTTTCCAACCACGACACTATGAGACTAGATATCAATTACAGGAAAACATCTGTAAAACATACAAACACACAGAGGCTAAACAATACACTACTAAATAACCAAGAGATCACTGAAGAAATCAAAGAGGAAATCAAAAAATACCTAGAAACAAATGACAATGAAAACATGATGACCCAAAACGTATGGGATGCAGCAAAGCAGTTCTAAGAGGGAAGTTCAAAGAAATACAGTCCTACCTCAAGAAACAAGAAACATCTCAAATAAACAACCTAACCTTACACCTAAAGCAATTAGAGAAAGAAGAACAAAAAAACCCCCAAAGTTAGCAGAAGGAAAGAAATCATAAAGATCAGATCAGAAATAAATGAAAAAGAGATGAAGGAAACGATAGCAAAGATCAATAAAACTAAAAGCTGGTTCTTTGAGAAGATAAACAAAATTGATAAACCATTAGCCAGACTCATCAAGAAAAAAAGGGAGAAGACTCAAATCAATAGAATTAGAAATGAAAAAAGGAGAAGTAACAACTGACACTGCAGAAATACAAAGGATCATGAGAGATTACTACAAGCAACTATGTGCCAATAAAACGGACAACCTGGAAGAAATGGACGAATTCTTAGAAAAGCACAACCTTCCAAGACCGAACCAGGAAGAAATAGAAAACATAAACAGACCAATCACAAGCACTGAAATTTAGACTGTGATTAAAAATCCTCCAGCAAACAAAAGCCCAGGACCAGATGGCTTCACAGGCGAATTCTATCAAACATTTAGAGAAGAGCTAACACCTATCCTTCTCAAACTGTTCCAAAACATAGCAGAGGGAAGATACTCCCCAGCTCATTCTACGAGGCCACCATCACCCTGATACCAAAACCAGACAAAGATGTCACAGAAAAAGAAAACTTCAAGTCAATATCACTGATGAACATTGATGCAAAAATCCTCAACAAAATACTAGCAAACAGAATCCAACAGCACATTAAAAGGATCATACACCATGATCAAGTGGGGTTTATCCCAGGAAAGCAGTGATTCTTCAATGTATGCAAATCAATCAATGTGATACACCATATTAACAGATAAGGCGAAAAACCATATGATCATCTCAATAGATGCAGAAAAAGCTTCTGGCAAAATTCAACACCCATTTATCATAAAAACCCTCCAGAAAGTAGGCATAGAGGGAACTTACCTCAACATAATAAAGGCCATATGACAAACCCACAGCCAACATCATTCTCAATGGTGAAAAGCTGAAACCATTTCCACTAAGATCAGGAACAAGACAAGGTTGCCCACTCTCACCACTATTATTCAACATAGTTTTGGAAGTTTTAGCCACAGCAATCAGAGAAGAACAAGAAATAAAAGGAATCCAAATCGGAAAAGAAGAAGTAAAACTGTCACTCTTTGCAGATGACATGACACTATACACAGAGAATCCTAAAGATGCTACCAGAAAACTACTAGAGCTAATCAATGAATCTGGTAAAATAGCAGGATACAAAATTAATACATAGAAATCTCTTGCATTCCTATGCAATAATGATGAAAAATCTGAAAGAGAAATTAAGGAAGCACTCCCATTTACCATTGCAACAAAAAGAATAAAATACCTAGGAATAAACCTACCTAAGGAGACAAAAGACCTGTATGCAGAAAACTATGACACTGATAAAAGAAATTAAAGATGATACAAACAGATGGAGAGATATACCATGTTCTTGGATTGGAAGAATCAACATTGTGAAAATGACTATACTACCCAAAGCAATCTACATATTCAATGCAATCCCTATCAAATTACCACTGGCATTTTTCACAGAACTAGAACAAAAAGTTGCACAATTTGTATGGAAACACAAAAGACCCTGAACAGCCAAAGCAATCTTGAGAAAGAAAAATGGAGCTGGAGGAATCAGGCGCCCTGACTTCAGACTATACTACAAAGCTACAGTAATCAAGACAGTATGGTAGTGGCACAAATACAGATCAATGGAACAGGATAGAAAGCCCGGAGATAAACCCACGCACATATGGTCACCTTATCTTTGATAAAGGAGGCAAGAATATACAATGGAGAAAAGACAGCCTCTTCAGTAAGTGGTGCTGGGAAAACTGGACAGCTACATGTAAAAAAATGAAATTAGAACACTTCCTAACACCATAAACAAAAATAAACGTAAAATGGATTAAAGACGTAAGTGTAAGGCCCGACACTGTAAATCTCTTAGAGGAAAACATAGGCAAAACACTCCATGACATAAATCACAGCAAGATCCTTTTTGACCCACCTCCTAGAGAAATGGAAATAAAAACAAAAATAAACAAATGGGACCTAATGAAACTTAAAAGCTTTTGCACAGCAAAGGAAACCATAAACAAGACAAAAAGACAACCCTCAGAATGGGAGAAAATATTTGCAAACAAGCAACTGACAAAGGATTAATCTCCAAAATTTACAAGCATGTCATGCAGCTCAATATCAAAAAAACAAACAACCCAATCCAAAAATGGGCAGAAGACCTAAATAGACATTCCTCCAAAGAAGATATACAGAACGCCAACAAACATATGAAAGGATGTTCAACATCACTCATCATTAGAGAAATGCAAATCAAAACTACAATGAGGTATCACCTCACACTGGTAAGAATGGCCATCATCAAAAAATCTACAAACAGTAAATGCTGGAGAGGGTGTGGAGAAAAGGGAACCGTCTTGCACTGTTGGTGGGAATGTAAATTGATACAGCCACTATGGAGAACAGTATGGAGGTTCCTTAAAAAACTAAAAATAGAACTACCATACGACCCAGCAATCCCACTACTGGGCATATACCCTGAGAAAACCATAATTCAGAAAGAGTCATGTACCACAACGTTCATTGCAGCTCTATTTACAATAGCCAGGACACAGAAGCAACCTAAGTGTCCTTCGACAGATGAATGGATAAAGAAGATGTGGCACATAGATACAATGGAATATTACTCAGCTATAAAAAGAAACAAAATTGAGTTATTTGTGGTGAGGTGGATGGACCTAGAGACTGTCATACAGAGTGAAGTATGTCAGAAAGAGAAAAACAAATACCGTATGCTAACAAATATATATGGAATCTAAAAAGAAAAACAAAAAATGGTTCTGAAGAACCTAGGGGCAGGACACGAATAAAGATGCAGACGTAGAGAATGGACTTGAGGACACTGGGAGGGGGAAGGGTAAGCTGGGATGAAGTGAGAGAGTGGCATGGACATAATACACTACCAAATGTAAAATAGATAGCTAGTGGAAGCAGCCACATAACACAGGGAGATTAGCTCGGTGCTTTGTGTCCACCTAGAGGGGTGGGATAGGGAGGGTGGGAGGGAGACACAAGAGGGAGGAGATATGGAGATGTATGTAATGTACAGCTGATTCACTTTGTTATAAAGCAGAAAGTAACACACCATTGTAAAGCAATTATACTCCAATAAAGATGTTTAAAAAAAAAAACTTAGAACTAATAAATAAATTCAGAAAAGTTGCAGGAACAAGATTAGTATACAGAAATCTGTTGCTTTTCTATACACTAATAATGAACTACCAGAAAGAGAAAGCAGAAAACAATCCCATTTAAAATCACATCAAAAAGAATAAAATAACCTGGGAATAAACTCCTCTCCTTATTTTTTTAACTCATTCCAGTTAGGCTTCTGCTCCCATCCTTCCACTCTCGAAGGAGCCACCAGTGGCCACTATGTTGCATATTTGATGGTCAGTTCTCATCCCCATCTTCCTGTACGTCCCAACAGCATATGGACACAGTTGATCATTCTTCCTTGAGGTATTTCTTCTTTTGATGTCCAAAACCACTCTTTCTTGGTTCTCCTCCAACTTCACTGGCAGCTCCTTCTTGATTTCTTTTGTAGGACCTGCTTCATTTTCTTGATCTTTGAATGTTGAAAGATCCCAGGGCTTAACCCTCAGTGCTTTCTCTTCACCGTCTATACTTGCTCTCCAGCTGAGCTCATTCAGTCCCATAATCAACCATGAATAAGCTGATCATCCCAAATGTATACTTCAGTCCAGACCTTTCCCCTAAATGCCACTCGTATATTCAATTCCCATCCAAAATATCCACTTGGATGGCATCTCAAACTAAATATGCTGAAAACCACACTCCTGACATTCCCCATGCCCTCTCTTATTTTTCTGCCTTAGCCACCTTATTCTTTCAATTGCTCAAGTTAAAGCCTTGCAGTCACCCTTGAGTCTTCTCTCTCCATTCTGTGCATGTAATTCATCAGCACCTCTTGTCAGCTCTGCCTGACCACTTTGTACCAACGCCACAGCTACCACCCTGACCCAGGTCACTCAGATACCCGCCACAGCCTCCCTACGGCTCTCCTTGCTCCCCCCTCCCCCTCCTCCATTCACAGCAGCCAGAGAGATCCTTTTATAATATGTAGATCATGTTATACATTTGTCAAAACGGGAAGAGTGAGCCCTACTATAAACTATGGACTTGAGTTAATAATGATGTATCAATACTGATTCATCAATTGTCACAAATGTACCACAGTAATATAAACTGTAAACGATAGGGGAAATTTGGGGACAGGATATGTAGGAACCCTGTAATTGGCAATCAATTTTCCCGTAAACCTAACACTGCTCTAAAAAGTAGTCTATTAAATTTGGGGAGAAAAGTAAATCACATCTGTGCTCTAAACCATCCAGGACTGCCACTTCACCTTGGGCGGGCGGGGGGCAGGGGGAGGGTTGGGCAAAACCCCTGCAATAACCCACAAGACAACCCATAATGGGGTCTCTAACCTCCTCCATCAGCCTCTCCTTCACCCCTTCGACGTGCTTCAGTCACAGTGGCCTCTTTGCTCTTCCTCCAATACAGCAAACAAACTTCCCTGCCTCCCCAGCCCAGGGATCAATACCTACTCTTCCCATTGCCTGTAAAGCTCTTCCCCAGCTGTCTTCTTGCTTCACTCCCTTGCTGTCTTCAGATCTCACCTTGAAGTTCACCTTGTCAGAGAAGTCCTCCCTTACTGCTCTGTGAAGCATGGCACCTTCTCTCACTCTCTCTCGCTTTACAGTGCTTTATTCGTCTCTGCACATAGCACCGCCTGACATTCGACACATATATATGTGTGTGTGTGTGTGTGTAATTTTTTTGTCTTCTTTCACTAAAATGGAAACACCTTGAACACGGGGATTTTGTGTATTTTGCCTACTGTTATATCTCTGGTGCCTAGAAAGAGCCTGGTACAAAATATATATTTAATAAATATTTGTGGAATTAATGAATTAAAAAAGGATTAGAACCAATTAGATTCCTTCCTGGGACTCTTCCCTGGAAAGTCTCAGAAATGCAATACAGCCAGAGGACAGAGAATGGCCCAGTCACCCTAATGATGGAGTCTGACAGAAGGAGCGTCAGCGTCCTTGCTAAGGAGATGGCTAAATGACCATGTCACTACAGCTGTGTTGTATCCTAAACAATGAAATATTTTCCAGCAGATGGTTCAGGCTCCCTGAGACTTGGCTGTTTAGTACATTTGAGGTTGTTTCCTATTAGGTTTTTTGAAAAGCCTAAACATGTCTCCTCTCTTTGCAAATACAGGACCTAACATACAGAGAGGTATAGACCCATCCTCATGCCAAGTCTAAAAATTCAGTTTTAAGTTTAAAATTATTTGCCTGATTAACTTCTTGACCAACCTCAACTTGTACCAGGTTTCAGGGAATCAAAAACAACCGATGATAATGTTGTCTCAAAATGTTTATGTCACAGATAACATCTTTTCAAATAAATCTTTCTTTGCATCTCTGATCATATCCTTTGGCTTTCTTCCTAACAGCAGAATGATTGAGTCTAAGGCTGTGAATCCCAATGATGCCCTAGTGTGAGACAGGTGTTTGGTTTTTTCCCCTTCTTGAATTACTTCTCAGAAGAGAAGGCATCACTTATTGTCAGGTGCTTGTGAATACTTTTATTAGCAGCACTCTTTAAATTACTTTATTTTTAACAGCAAACAGCCATTGGAAAAAGATCCCTAAATCCCGTGCTTCTCAAGCCTGGCTGGAGTCTTAGGGGAGTTTAAGAAAATCCTGATGATCCAATCCCACCTGAGACCCATCATATCAGAATCTTGGGGATGGGGGGGCGGGGAGGGTGCTGGGCATTGCCCTTTTTAAAAAGCTTCCCAGCTGCTTCTGTGAGCAGCTAGGGCTAAGTGTCTCTGCCCCTGAAATGACCTTGCTCATTTTGTATATGTATAAAAGTCACTGCTCAGAGTCAGCGTCCAAGAAGCTAAAGAAATTTAACTTCGGTTTCGTCATTTTTCTTGGGGTTTTGTCGTCTCTTCTTATCCACCTATTCTCAGGAAACTGGCAAGCTCAGTCACACTGAGGTGTCAATGACTGGTAACAATCAAGTGTTAGTTAGCCTGTAAGCAGGACATCCCTTGCCTTCAACGTGAGCTGGGGGCCTTCTGCCTCCATGCCCCATTCTATCGCTCCAGATAGTAGCTGCCCCCTATAAGACCATCTGGATTCCTGAGAGGCGCTCTAGGCCTTCCAACCAGAAAAACAGGGCATTCCAGGGCCATAACTAGCTCTGGGCCTGGGAGCGGGGCAGTGTCCCTTTAATTTGCTGCTGGAATTGGGCAGCATCTGAGATCAAGACCTTTTGAAATATTTATCTGCTTGTTATTTATCTGGACAGGGTGCGGGGGGGGGGGGGGGGGCGGGGGGGGAGGGGGGTGGGGAGCAGAGGTCCTGGGAACTATGCCCAGAGCCAGAGAGAGTACAGGGAAAACTTGCTAAATTTGTTTTAATAACTTTTACTGTACTTTTTTTTAATTATAAAAGTAACAAATGCTTACTAGAGAAAACTTGGAATATGCAACATAGAGAAGAAAACAACCCATAATCCCAGAGCCCAGAGCTATCTAATGTTAAGAGTTTGGCATATATCCATAGAGAACTCTTTTTTAAGAACACACACGTGCACCGTGTGTACTTATATATAGTGTTGCATCCTGTTCTCTTTCCTTAACATTATATCATGAACACATTTCTATGTCATCAAAAATTCTTTTAAGACATGATTTGGAATGGCTCCATAACGTTCCCTCATTGGCTGTCTCATAATTTATTTAACTGATTTCCTATTGTTGGATATTTAGGTTATTTCCAAGTTTTCATTTTAATGAGGAATAATGAGACTAGCAACCGTCCACAGATCTGCTCACATTTCTGATAAATTTTTAGTTTTGTTTTGACCAGGAAGTCAACATAGTATAGAGAAAAGCACACTATTTTTTCTTTTCTTTTTCTTTAATTATTGAAGAAAAATTTGCGTAACATAAAAGTCACCATTTTAACCATTTTAAAGTGTGGAATTCAGTGGCTTTTAGTACATGCACAATGTTTTGCAACCATCACCACTATCTAATTCCAGAATATTCTCATCACCTTGTACCCATTACTCAGTCACTTCCCATCCCTGCCTCTTCCCAACCTCTACAACCACTAATCTGCTTTCTACCTGTATGGATTAAAGCACACTATCCTTGTACTCAGAAATGCCATGATTCAAAGCCTGATTTACCCACTGACTAGGCTTGTGACTGTAGGGAGGTTACTCACCCTTGTTCAGCCTCAGAATCCTCATATGTAAAAAACTGAGCTCTTGATGACTTAAATGAGATACAATAGGGGAAAGCTCATGGCACACAGTAGATGCTCACTAATTTTAAAAATAAAAATATCACAGCTGAAATGGACTTTTGGAAATAATGTAGTACAACCTATTTATTGTACAGATGAGGAAACCAAGGCCAAGTGGGAGAAAGCAGCTGCATTCAAGCTTATGCTAGTTTGCATGTGTGTTTTGGACTGACAGTGCTCTGCTTTTTGTGAAAAATATAGTCCCCAGTTCCAATAATTACAGACAACCCTCAGGCCCAGAGGCCAGCAGCTTGCAGGGTTCCCCAAGGGTTCCAAAGCTGCTGGCCTCAGACTAGTGTTGAGAACCCAGGCTGTACCATCATCTCTTTTTGTGTTCCCAAAACACCTGCAAAGATGCTAAATAAACCAAAGATGGTAGTCTCAAAATATCACTCCACATATTAATTATTAGTTACAAGGGGAAAAAGGTAACTTTACAATGGAGAAACCTGGTTGAAACCACCTTAACAACGTGGTCAAGCTTGGCATCACTAAGCATGGGACAAACTGACATCATGTGCCTCCTGATGTGATGTACTGAGAAGGACAGTGTCATCCATGCGGTATTTTTGCCCAAAACATCTGACCTTCTACTCATAAAGATATATAATCAGGCAAACCCAGAGACCGTCTCCAAACAATGGACCTGGGGCCCTTCTACACTGCCCTTCATGGACAAAGAAGGCAGGGGACCCATTGAATAAAGGACACTAAAGATGTGTCTGAGTCTGGATTAGATCATGTATTTTTTTAAAAAAGAGTCACAAAGGATATTATTATGATAATTGGGGAAGTTTGAATATGGACCATATGTTAGATACTATTATATCATGTGTAATTCCTTGAATGTGATGATCATATTATGTTTGCATGAGAATATAGCCTGTTCTTAGGAGATACCTGCTGTAGTATTTAGGGATGAAGGATCATATGTTTGCAACTTATTCTCAAACATCTAGCAAAAAAGAAAGTGTGTATGTATGTGAAGAGAAAGAGAGCGAAATAAAACAAATGTAAAATGCTAGCAATAGGTGGGTCTAGGTGAAGTTGGAATATGGGTATTCATCTTACTCTTCTCTCAACTTTCCTGGATTTAAAATTTTTCAACATAGTAAAGTTGGGAAAAATAAAAATTAAAAAATCATTTAATCTAGCCCGTAAAAAGGTACAAGTGAACTTCGCAGTGTTTTTTTAAAAATTGAGCCAGTACTTAAAAATTGAGGAATTTCACTTAAAATTTTTACTTCCAGTTTCTTTTAAAGAACTATCAAATCTGGTCACACTAAGCCCATATTCTCAACAGGGCAGCAATTGGTGCTGCTGAGTGGTTTCCTTCTACTTTAAAGGGTCTCCCCACTCCAAGGACGCATGCCTAGGCTCTTACGCTCCCTGACATTGACCAGGAAAGCCTTGATGATGGGGAATTTGCACACCCAGGTGTACATGGGGAAGGAAGGGATTCTGGACCAGAAACCCTCAGAAACCTACAGAGCAGGTTGGGTTGCCAACACAGCCAATCAAACCAGGAGGCCCCTAACAGCATGATCATGGCCCTCCTCCCAGACAGATGATTCATGGAGGATGGGGGCTGAGCCTCCTCTTTCAGACTGGGGGCCCTCTCAGGGCCCTCTCCTCACCAAGTGAGGGGTTTTCATGAGAGCAGAGACCATAGGCTTCTGCCTTTATGTTATTTCCAGAGAAATAAGGGCATGTAGCCTTGACAGCAGGCACCCAACTAAAATCTCAGCAGGTTGAGATTTTAGGAATCTCGACCACACCAACATCCATAATGACGACTCCTAATAAAATATATTGCTCCGAAGCCTGTGGGCTATTGGTAGCCAACCCATCACCATGGTACCCATCGTCCTGGCCAACCAATCACAGATCAAAGCAGGCTGGGGCAAGAGCAACGCCTCCTGTCCTCACAGAAGATTATGACACTTAATTGGCTAAGATGAATCTAATTAGGGGACACATATACATGCTTCATATGACATCATCATAATAGGATAATGTCCTTGACACTGGTGGAAGAGAAAGAAAATCCCGATGCTGGTCTCAGCTTCACCACTGACTCACTCTGCAAGGTTGGGTGAGGAATTTAACCCCTCTGAGCCCTCACATGCCTCATCGATCAATTGCAGATAATTGTCCCTGCCTTGCCTACTTCACAGGGGATGTTGTGATGAGAGAATAATAGGTAGGAAGGTTTTGGAAAATAGGAGTACTGAGATGTATTTATTTACTATTTAGGGAATATTTGTAATTTTTTTCCCCCTAGAGACATTGTCCCCACTCCAAGATCATCCAGTCCTTTTTTTTCTTTTTTTCCTTTTTTTTTTTTTTTTTGCCATTGTCTCTCCTTACTCCAAATGTTTCTTTGCTCCATCCTGGAGTTCCTAAAACTTTCAGGAATGGCTTTCCTTGAAGACTGTAGCCCCAAAACATGTACAGATGAGGACAGGACACTTGAGCCTCAGGCTTCCACAGGAGCAGGAGTGGGCCTGCCCGTCTTTCCAGCCCATGACTCTGCCATGGACCAGGCACCAAGTGGGAGCATATTACATGTTTGTTGACTGAATGAGTGAGTGACTCAGGGATGTAGCTGGGCCCTGCCTGAGTTGGGGAAAGAAGGAGGCAGGAAAGAACCAGCAGCCACGCTCTACACAGCAGAGGATAGAGAGGAAAGTTCTGGATTTGGGGCTGAAGGACAGAGAGGCCTTCCACTCTGCTGTGTGGAGAAGCCTCTGGTTTGGGCAGCTTCTCTTCTCTCACACCTGCTGACCTGGGAGCCAGCTGAGCAGCATAGAGTGGGTTCATTATGGTCTGTAATCAGGTCATTAAGAAGCCCCTCACCTGCCCTGTGGCCTGATAGTAGGGGCCTCTGCAGCCACCACTCTTGGATTCAGTGGGCGGAATGAAAACAGCTTCACCTTAAAGCCGCTCAATTTCACTCTTCGGTTTGTTTGAAATTTCTTTGGTGTGGGGAAGACGTGGACAGGAAGAAAGACTCTCAAGCCCGCAAAGCACTCCAGCGACAAGAAAAGAGGTGAGAAACAGATGAGAAAATGAGTGGTCGGCGTGGGGCTCGGGGGTAGCACCAGGCACTGAGGGTGCTGAAAGAGGCTCTCCTAACCCAGCCCCCTCCCCCAGCCCCTGCCCCCTGAGCACATGGGGCTTCCTGCAGCATCAGAGAAGGGGGATAGAGCATTAGATGGTGGTTGTTTGAAATGAGCTTTTTTAAGAACCCTTTTTTGCATGTATGTAAGCACACACTTGTGATAAGAGTGATTTTACCTTTAAGCTGCTTTTTCTAAATCCTAATCTTTTCTAAAAATTTTATTGAAATATAGTTGACTTACAATGTTGTGTTAATTTCTGCTGTATAGCAAAGTGACTCCGTTATACATATATATATTATTCTTCATATTCTTTTCGATTATGGTTTTTCACAGGATATTGAATATAGTTCCCTGTGCTCTACAGTAGGACCTTGTTGTTTATCCGTCCTATATATAATAGTTTGCATCTGCTAATCCCAAACTCCCAATACTTCCCTCACCCACTGCCCTTCCCCCTTGTCAACCACAAGTCTGTTCCCTATGTCTGTGAGTCTGTTTCTGTTTCATAGATATATTCATTTGTGTATTTTAGATTCCACATGTAAGTGTCTAAATCCTAATCTTAAATGCTTCAAAACAAGCAAAGAGTTGGGAAGACGTAGTAGAAAAATGCAGGCTGTGTCGGTATGCATGCAAAATTACAAAATAAGTCCTTTACTCCTCAAATAATTACCATTCCCCCTTCTCCACCTGACCCGCTCTGATGGGATCTCTTCTCTGAGGCAATCCTATATCACCTATTCTGCTCCTCATGTGTGACAAGACTCTCTTTCTTCTTGTATTCGTTATTTCCTTCATGTGACAAGTGTTTATTTATTGAGGACATGCCATGTGCCAGGCACGGGCTAGGGATACATTATGAACAAAACAGGTATAGAATATAAGCCTTATATGGCTTATATTCTGGTGGAAAAAGACAGGCACGTAAGGAAAGAAAGAAAGCATCCTATTTTTATAACGTGTCAGATGGTGATGAATACGATGGAGAAACGCAAAGTTGGAAAGGGGAGCAAAAGTGTGTGTGTACGGAGGACAGGGGCTGGGTTGGGGGGCCTCACTGAGGATGGGTTTGAGAAAGCCCTGAGGAGGTTGCAGAGTGAGCCACTTGGCCATCTGGAGAAAGAGTGGTCCAGGCAAAGTCAACTACACGTGCAAAGCCTCCAAAGCAAGAAAGGCCAGCGGAAGCAGTGGGGGCCAGTGTGGCTGGAGTGGAGTGAAGTGGGGTGGGTTAGTGGGAGATGAGGTCAGAGCAGCCATAGGGAACCACATCGTGCAGTGCCCCAGAGGCCATCGTAGGAACATTGGCTTTTATTTTTTTTAGAGGGTGAGTGGCTTGATCGACTCCATTTTAACAGGGTCACTTGTGCTCAGGAGAGACTGTAGTGGGCAGGGGGAGAGATGACAGCAGTTTGGACCAAAGTAGTTGTGTTGTAGCTGGTGAGACAAGGTCAACTTCTGGATATGTTCCAAAGCAAAGCCCACAAGTCTTTGAACATGGATGTAAAAAAAGGAATGAAGTCAAGGATGACTCCAGCCCTTTAGGACTGAGCAACCGGAAGGGTGGGGTCATAATGAAGTGAGGGGGAAGGCAAGAGGTCTGGTGAGAGTTGGGGAAGAGGAGGAGTTTGGCTTTCGACATTTTGAGTTTGAGATTTCTATTAGACATCCAGGTGGGGCTGTCATGTAGGCAGTTGGATATGTGAGTGCAGTTTTGGGAAGTGGTCCAGGCCAAAGACTTAAATTTGAGAGTCATCAAATTTATATTATATGTGTTTGGGTAGGTCCATCAGGGCAAAACCTACATTTTATTAATCTTTGAACCCTCACCTCACCTAGGAGTGGCTTGCCTCCCCATAGTAGAGACTCAGTAAATATTTATAGAATATGTGGATATATTTGTCTGTGAAAGTAAAATCAGGATTAATTGAGTTCTGAAAACAATGGCACCCCCCTTCCATCCTGCACAGATAATGGTAAAAGCCCAAGATCTAGAATGAGCTGATCCAGACATGAGCCCTTGTTCTGCTGCTTGTAACTGGGTAATCTTGGCCAAGTTATTTAACCTCTCCAAGTCAGTTTCTTATTTGTAAAGTGGGAGCAATCTTAACGATTATTTACCTAAAAGGATTTTTTTTAAATTATTTATTTATTTATTTATTCACTTTTGACTGTGTTGGGTCTTCGTTTCTGTGCAAGGGCTTTCTTCAGCTGTGGCAAGTGGGGGCCACTCCTCATCGCGGTGTGTGGGCCTCTCACTATCGCGGCCTCTCCTGTTGCGGAGCACAGGCTCCAGACGCGCAGGCTCAGTAGTTGTGGCTCACGGGTCTAGTTGCTCCACGGCATGTGGGATCTTCCCAGACCAGGGCCCGAACCCGCGTCCCCTGCTTTGGCAGGCAGACTCTCAACCACTGCGCCACCAGGGAAGCCCAAAAGGATGGTTTTGAAGCTTAAAAATCATGAGTGTGAAATGTACAAGCACCTTATAGATGGGAGTTAGTTGTGAGAATCAGGCAAGGATTGGTAAAGACACAATACTGTTTCTTAGGCTTGTTGCTGTCTTCCTGTTTACCTGAAGAACTTTGAGTAGGGGGCCCCAGAAGCTGAGAGTCAGAATGCAGTGGGCTGGTCTCTGCCTGGCCCCATATTCCTCATGGCTAAAGTTCAATTCAGCACCATTAAATTAAAACCATTATGAGATACCACCACACATTAGAATAAAACAAGACAAAAACAAAAATGCAAATACCCATAAACCCTAATAATGCTAAGTGCTGGTAAGAGTTTGGAGCAATTGGAACCCTCATATATTTCTGGTGAGAATGCAGATGGCACAGCCACTTTGGAAAACAGTTTGGCAGTCTTGTATAAAGTTAACCATACACTTATATGATCCAGGAACTCTTTTCCTAGGTATTTACTTAAGAGAAACAAAGACCTATGTTCACATGAAAACCTGTGTGTAGATGCTTACAGCAGCTTGATTCATAGTTGCCCCAAACTGGAAACAACCCAGATGTCCTGGTGAATGAACAAACTATGGTACATCCATAATATGGATGGAGTACTACTCTGCAACGGAAGGAACAAAGTATTGATTCACACAATAACATGGATGAGCCTTAAATGTACTTTGTAAGTGAAAGAATCCAGAGCCAAGAGGCTCCATATCATATGAGTCTGTTTATATGACATTCCAGAAAAGGCAAAATGGTAGGGGCAGAGAACAGATCAGTGGTTGCCAGAGTTTAGGAGGAGTTGATAACAGGAGTTGATGAGGGAACTTGGAGGTGTTGGGACTGTTCTGTATCATGTGTTTGTGGTGGTGGATACACTACTCTATGCATTTTTCAAAACCCACAGCAGAGAATGCTATAAAAAGTGAATTTTACAGTATGTAAATTAAGAAAAAAACCCAACCAGGATGTGGGGTGAACTCAAAATGAAATACAAATTGTAACAAATGAATGTAACTGTGTTACAAATGATTAAGATCACCACACTGAAGGGGGTGGAGAAGAAAAGAACTAACCCACATAATTCTGGAAAATAGTACTTTGACTGGATATCATAAGGCTAAAGAAAAAATAAACCACACAGATAATGTGGTTAGTCATTTGTTTCTCACAGGGGTCTGCATTAGCAATTCTGAAAATGGATATACTTGGGGTGAACAAATAAGTAAACACATTATAGATAAGGAAAGCCTGTGTTCTCGCTGTCAGAGAAAGAAGTTACAGACAAGGGAGAGCGAAGGCCCAAATGAGCTCTGTGGTGTTGGACTGGATTCAGAGGTATCAGCACAAACGCATGGGTGTTTGTTTTTGTGGTATAATACACATAACATTTACCATTTTAATCTTTTTTAAGTGTAAAATTCAGTGACATTAACTACATTCGTAATGTTGTGCAACCATGACCACTCTCCATTTCCAGAACTTTTCTTCAACCCAAACAGAAACGCTGTAACCATGAAATAATTCTCCATCCCCCCCTCCCTCCAGTCCCTGTTAACCTCCATTATACTTTCTGTCTCTATGGATATGACTGTTCTAGGTACCTCATGTAAGTGGAATCATACAATATTCTTCTGGGTCTTGTTTATTTCACTTAGCATATTGCTTTCTAGGTTCATCCATGTTGTAGCATTTATCAGAATTTCATTCCTTTTCAAGGCTGAATCATGTTCCATTGTATGTATATATCACATTTTGTTGATCCATTTATTTGTTGATGGGCACTTGTAGTTTTTTTTCTTTTAATATATGTACAGAGAGATAGCTACAGAAATAAACACACCTGGCACCCAGATCTTGGTTTCTAAATACCATTCTCCAATAAAAGGTGCCAGGCGTCTTTGGAGAAGTGGTTGATTCCAGGCCTGGGGGCAGGGAAAATGCAAGATGAGCCTGAAGCATCTTGTGGAGCCAGAGAGCAGGAAAATGCTTTTAAAAGGTTGGGAGCATGTTAAAAAAAAAAAAAAAAAAAAGGCACAGGAGCCAGCCTGAAGGAGTTCCCAATAGCCAAAGCTGAACAATTTGGGAAATAAAATTAATAATAATAATAATCCTATATTATCACCACATAACTATGCATGAATTCACTCTGATATGGATAAATAATCAAATAAATAGATAAATGGAAGTGAAAAATAGCCCCTCCTTTCAGAAGAATCCAACTAATAAATGTAGAAAGAATGAAGGAAATAGAAAAGTCACCATTAGAACGCCACAGTAATAGTTGTTGAACACAGATGCTAAAATTAGTGGGCAAAAGTTCCAGGAGAAAGTGGATATTTGCATAATCCCAAAGTATCTATCCCAAGATATTTATCATTTACAAAGGGAAAAATCATAGCTTGACAGTGGGACAACCCAGCAGACGCCCCCCTAACTAACTTGTCAAAGTGAACATCACCAGGAGTGAGATATATGGACATCATGGAGCCCCTGATAGGTTACAGGGAAAAGAGCATATTGGTATTTCTGCCAAAAATGTATAACCCAATGTAAACATCAAAAGACCTCATACAGACCCAAATTGAGGGAAATTCTACAAAATGTCACCATCGTGAAAGACAAAGAAAGACAGAAACTGTCTCACTCTGGACCAGGAGATGAAGGAAGCAGGAGGACTAAATGCATTGTGGGGCCCCAGACAAGATCCCAGAACAGAAAAAGCACATTAGTGGAAAAACTAGTGAAAATCCAAATCAAGTCTGTAGTTTGGCTAATGGTCTTGTACCCATGTTGCTATCTTAGTTTTGATAGTTGTCCTGTGATTATGTGAAATAGTAACATTAGGAGAAACTGAGAGAAGGGAGTAGGGGAGCTCTCCATACTATTTTTGCAACTTTTCTGAAGTCTAAATTTTTTTCGAAGTAAAATGTTTTCTTAAAAAGAAGGACTGAAAGCTTTCCTGCTCTCTATATGTTTAGGCACATATATACAATGGAATATTACTCAGCCATAAAAAGAAACGAAAATGAGTTATTTCTAGTGAGGTGGATGGACCTAGAGTCTGTCATACAGAGTAAAGTAAGTCAGAAAGAGAAAAACAAATACCGTATGCTAACGCATATATATGAAATCTAAAAAAAAAAAAAAATGGTACTGATGAACCTAGTTGCAGGGCAGGAATAAAGAGATATACATAGAAAATGGACTTGAGGATGTGGGGTGGGAGGGCGAAGCTGGGGGGAAGTGAGAGTGGCATCGACATACATACACTACCGAATGTAAAATAGTTGGCTGGTGGGAAGCAGCAGCATAGCGCAGGGAGGTCAGCTAGGTGCTTTGTGTCCACCTAGAGGGGTGGGATAGGGAGGATGGGAGGAAGGCTCAAGAGGGAGGGGATATGGGGACATGTGTATGCATATGGCTGATTCGCTTTGTTGTGCAACAGAAACTAACAGTATTGTGAAGTAATTATACTCCAATAAAGATCTACTAAAAAATTAAAAAACACAACCCCCCCCAAAAATACATCTAACGCATTAGTAGAATGATATAAATGTATTAATTTATAAATTAATGATGATAGATACATTGGTGGTGTGTGTGCCAACTTATTTACCTGATGGGAGTTCGTGGTTAAAAAGATTTGGAGACCACTGTCCTTCAACCTGAGCAAAAAAGATGGCAGATACCTCAAGTGGTCAAAAGTCACAGAGACAGAAAGCAGAGTGGTGGTTGCTGGGGGGTGGAAGGAGGGGGATGGGGAGTTCATGTTTAATAGGTTCAGAGGTTCAGTTATGCAAAATGAAAAGCATTCTGGAGATGATGATGATGGTGATGGTTGCACAAAAACCTGAATGAACTTAATGCCACTGAACTGTACACTGAAAAAATGGTTAAGGTGGTACATTTTATGTAGTGTATATTTTACCATAATTAAAACCAAAACAAGGACTGCAGAGTTTATCATTCGGTTCTGTACTTTCTTGCTTCTACATATTTCTTGCATGTTAGGCTTTTCTTCCCAACAGGGCTTCACGTGAT
The DNA here is from genome assembly GCF_028021215.1 of Eschrichtius robustus. Lineage (NCBI taxonomy): Eukaryota > Metazoa > Chordata > Mammalia > Artiodactyla > Eschrichtiidae > Eschrichtius > Eschrichtius robustus. The sequence goes on from NC_090838.1 coordinate 38,643,435, forward strand.
CTGCATCTGGAACACAGCTTGTTTTGAGAGGCAGAGCCCCAGGACTGGGTATTAGTTCATGCTTAATCCACAGATATGGATGGACAGCTGGGAAAGGTCAGAGTGCAAAAACGAAAATTCTGTTCGCTTGGGGAAAACTATTAACAAGGTTCCATTGAAAGTTATCTTAATCTCCCAGAGACAAGACAAGCCTGCCCTCAGATCTCTGAGGTCTGGTTCCTCGGGGCTCAGGAGTAACCTGGGAGTTGCACACTTGCCCTCCATCTTCCTTCCCCACCTCCCTGTGGGGTCGGCCCAATTATGTGTGTTCCTTGGTTCTGTGGGATCTTCCTACAGGCTTCATGCTCACTCATCTATATCTATACATACACCCATCTGTATAGGCAAGGTTATGCCATGGTAATAAACAATCCCCAAATCTCAGTGGTTTAAGACATCAGTTGTTTATTTCTTGCTTATTCTGCACGTCTAGCACCGGTTGGCTTGGGCTCTTCTCTGTGTCATGGTCCCTCTGGGATCCAGGATGATACTGCTGTCACTATCGGGAACATTGCGGTGACCACGGGTGCTAGCTCTTACAGCCTTTGCCTGGAAATGACCCAGGTCACTTCTGCTCACATTTCATTGTCTAAAGCATGTGGGATGGCCCAGCATGACTTAAAATCCTCCTGCAGGGAGAACATTAACTATTGGGAAAGAGTAAATCAGTCTACCACACTCACCGAGCCCCCCAGCACTTCCCTCACCACTAGAGGAAGAAATTTGGGGGCTGGAGGGAACTCCATCCCCACCTCCATCCACACCCCACACACGCTGCCCTCTGAAAGAACCCTCAATGCCTCTACCTCCTGCGGTTGAGGCTGCAAAGCCCAATTAGTGGAGTTTGTCTGGGGTTTGGAGTTGGTCCTCTCCATGTCTGTTCATTTCCTATTCCATTCCCATGCTCCAGGCTGGGTCTGCCCCTACGGGTGCAAGGGTCCCACCCTCTCCTTCTGAGAGCAGATTCATGGTCATCGATGAGGAGCACATGTGGGTTGCCCACAGGGGCCACGGTGTGACTCATTGGCTTCCCAGAATCTAATCAGCCAACTGGTGATGGGTGATGCACCAGCCTATTTCCCCCGCTTCCCCTACTGGGAATCAGTGGCTGTAATCCTGGAAGATAAGGAGAATCCCTATCACTTGGTTGCATTTTTAAGGGCAGTAGTACCACTGATTTTTCTTCCCTTTTTTTCTTTTTGAATAAAGTAATGTAATCTTTATTTAAGATTGCTCCCTTAGCAACAAAGAAAGATGTGGGAGTGTGTAGTGAGTGTGTATCCATGTGTGTGCCTGATTTCTGTGACTTAGCTTGATTTCACCTTACGCTAATTTAACAAATTACTCACTTTCTGTACAAATTCACAGCATTCCTAAAATAACCAATTCCCATTGTGCATTTAAAATACTAATTCTTTTCCAAAAATCTGATTTCCACGCAACTTTTCGGGAGCATTGTTTCATTATAACGCAAAGCCTTGCTGTGCTGATGTTTCTCAGCGAATTCCTAGAACTGGAGACGATATGGAAATGGAAGGTCTTGGATACAATTGGAATATTTGTGACTCACCCAAAACTTGCTTCCCTTTTGGGATGGGGGATTTCTGGCAGGGAGGAGACAGAGTCATTCATTTGTTTAACAAATATTTGTTTTGCTGAGTGGTTTCTAAGAGCTGAATACTCTGATAAGTAGTGTAGAAGATTCAAGGAAAGATTAGCACCCTTTACTCCCTGTGGCCCGAAGGTCATATTCATTTGCATGACCTTCTCTGGTGTGTCTTTCTGCTCAAAGACCAGAAATGGAAACTAAGCCCCAGAGAGGTCAGGCCTCTGGCCCTGCCCCACACGCCCCTGGCTGAAACCGCCTCAGGTCCAGCTTCAGACTTACTCTACCAGACAAATCCCTGGGCAGATGTAAGCCGCAGTTGCCGCCCTGGGCCTGTGAACAATCCGTACATACCTCCCCTCAGAAGTCATCCTTAAAAGATACAACTCCCTCTACCAACCCTGTGGCCTGCGGGACCCAGCCCTGGCCCCAAAGGGGCCAAAGCAATCTGACACATGGAGCGTTGAAGCTTGTGGGCTTCTCTATTTAACTAAGTTAATCCTTTGTTATTGTTTAGCATTAATGTCTTATTAAATCAGGGTGGACCGTAATTGGCCTGTGAGTGCTGGTAAAGGTAACGTCTGCAGAGCCAGGCAGGATCATGTTCTGGGTACAGAAGCCAGCACCTTGGTTTGCCTGGGCATGGTGGCAGCAGTGGTAGCTCAGAGCAGCTGTCAGGTCCTGGGAGATCTGGTCAGTCACGCTGTCAGGCAGGTGGGACTGTTGTGATGGAGAGAAGCTGCTGGAAAAGGTCAGTCCCTTCTCAAGGCTGAAAGCACTTGTTGCCCCAAAGGGCAGACAATTCTAATACTCACGGGGGAAGACTAATAATACATTGAGAAATTTCTCTAAACCTGACCTGCCATTTGGTTTCAAGATCTCGTGTGTGGAACAGTTTTACAGAGGGGTAGGTAAGACAACCTTGGCTCCTTGGAGGCTGATGTAAGGCCCCCAGAACTTCTGCAAGGACACTTGGGGAGAAGATTATCTTAGAATGCCAGCGACAGCATGACACAAGCAGAGTTCCAGCCTGGCAGAAAGCAACTGTGGCCTGTGCAGAGGTGCAGGTGCACAGACTTGGGACTTTTCTGGGACTGTTTTTTCTCTCCCTGGGGAATTATTTCTCTAAACATAAACACCGCCACGGTTCATTTGGGATTGTAAGGTGTGCTCTAACTAGCGCGGTCCCCTGCCTCTGGATAGGATGTCATTTATGCTATGTGGGTTTTTTTGTTTATGCTTCCTTGCTTTTCCTTTGATCAGGGCCACCCTTTATCTGCTCACCTTCTTTACAATGTCCCCCTGAGGAAATGTTGGTCCCTCCTCTGTTTTTGCACTTTGTTCATGTCTCCATTCCAGACAGCACAGTATGGCAGTGGGGAACATAGAAGGTGGGACCTTGAACACGAGCATGGTGCCTGTTACAAGCGGATGCTCACAAAATGTGGTGGAATTAAATCAAATGCTCTGTCCCTGCCCTGCCCAGGAGACTTAATGGCCTCCCTCAACTCCTTTCCAACTTCCCCAGCCAATTCCTAACCAAAATGCTTTACCCCGCATCTCAACCCTCTTTCCTTGGAAATAAATGACTAGTTCTCTGTACCTTCCTGGCTGCTTGCTCCCCACCCATCATCCCTCCCCACAGAGGGGAACTGTGTGAATTGAGAAAAGAATTCAGAAGGAGGGCAGGTAATGGAGCTGACATTTCCCCCTCTATCTGCTGAGTCTGCATTTCAGAACTTGGGTGGGGAAAACACGGGTGTTGTATATGGACCTCCTCAAGCCCCATCAGGCCCAGAAAGAAACCACCCAGGCCTTTTCAAGAAGTGTCTCATGCCCTAGAGGCATATGGTAAGCTGGGTGCCCAGAGCCTAGCACCCCATTTTAAAGAGTAGCTGTTTGGGTCTTTAAATCCCTTCCCTGTTGTTCTATGTCCCTAGGGCCTCCTGACATGTATAGATGCCTGGCTGGGTCCCAGGAGCTTCGGAATGTTGAATTAGACGCTGTGCCCCGCCCAGTGTAATTATCCAGCTTAAAGCTGAGTCAGCAGGCAACCCAGATTAAAAACTATGGCTCCTGACTCAGGCCCTCACTCACTGTACCCACAGCCTTCTGAAGGAAATCTCTGAAGTTGGGGGGAGGGGAGGGGAAACAGTGAAGAGACACCAGGGAGCTGGCCTAGAGTCTAGGTGAGGCAGGAAGGATGACGAGGTGTTTCAGGCAGGAAGTCAGGGCCCCCCAGCACCCATTCTTCCTTCTTAATTGGAGTTTCCCCCTGCCCTGCCCACCCCAATGTAGCTCTCTGCTCTGGCCCAATTCCCTGGAGATCAGGAGTACTGGCCAATACCTCCAGTTCACAGCAAACATTCACTTGAGCTGAATTCTGTGCCCAACCCCTAAAATGGTGACATACGGAGGGCCACCTGAACCTAAAAAATAACGTGTATTTTAAGGATTTAGGTCAGACTAAATTGTCCATTTTCTGAATTCATCGTGGAGGATTCCTTAGCCTTCTATTGCCCTGAGGAGTTGACACTTGACAACTTTCATGGAGCAGTAGTTGGATGAATATTCCTGTAAAGAAGGGCTGAAATTTCTGAGCCCAATGTGGGGCCCAAGTTAAATAATTCTAGGAGGTCTATCTTCAACTCTATCTTCAATCAACTCCATGACCCAGCTGAGCAGGAAGTAAACATCTCTGGGTGGTTTTATAGCCCAGTTAACCTCAAACCATCATTTCCATGGCTAGTGGATTGATCACTTGACAATCTTTTGGAATTTCAAAGTAGTCTGGGAGCATCATTCACATTGCACAGACCTGTTCAATCGGAGAGTGGGAGACCCGATGGGAGGAGCCAGGGCGTTTAGCCTAGAGAAAGTAACACGCAGTCTATAACTATGGGAAGGGATGCCTTGTGGATAAAGGCCAGATATAGTACACCCCAAAGAGCAGAACTGTGTCTGGTGGATGCAGGTAGTGAGCTTCCAGCCGCTGGGCAAGTTCAAAGGGAGGCATATGCATCAGTCAGAGGGGATGTTTATGTACCCATGAGGGTTGGCTACCAAGTCACTTCCCACCTGTTGTGGACTGAATAGTTATGTCCCCCCAAATGCATATGTTGAAGCCCTGACTTGAATGTGATGATATTAGGAGGTGGGGCCTTTGGGAGGTAATTAGGTTTAGAGAGGGTAGAGCTCCCATGATAGGATTAGTGCCATTATAAGAAGAGGAAGAGACACCAGAGCTTCCTCTCTCTGCCATGAAGCCAGAGGGTGGCCATTAACAAGCCAGGAAACGGGCACCCGCCAAGAACTGAATCAGCCAGCACCTTGATCTTAGACTGCCCAGCCTCCAGAAATACGAGAGAGAAAGTTCTGTTGTTTAAGCCATACTGTCTATGGGTTTGTGTTATAGCAGCCCAAACTGACTAAGACATCACCAGAGAGTCATTGATTTCATGGAGATTCAAGAGATGGGGGTTGAGTTTACACCAACCTTGAGACCCTGTGAGATGCTCAGAACATTATAAAAAAGCAAGAAAAGATTTCTCGCTTATCTCCTCAAAAACACAGGAAGAAAACTTTCTATGGTTTGTAAACTTTCAATGGATTGTGGATGAATAGGAATCTGCAGATTTTTCATGTGTTTTCCTGGGAACTGGAGGCTGCTATTTAGGGGTGCTGGGTTTCACCATATCCGAGGACTCCATGAGCATCCTCATAAATTCCCCACTCACTCAGCAGTGACAGAAATAGACCTGAGTGACCAGATGACATTGGCTGGACCCCTCCTGCAGGAGTCCACCTCTGAGGTGTCATTTTCTGTTCAGCAAACTCCTCCACCCTCTAATTCATGTGGCAACAATTGACCTCTAGCTCAGATGCAGAAAATAAAACATGCAGGAAGCCAAGGAAATAGGCCTGCCCTTTCAGTGGGAAGAGAAGTTGGTTCCCTGTGTGGGGAGACTTGAAAGATCCTAAGAAAGCACCTTGGCCTCCCACCCTACCCAGACCTTAACCCCCCCCCCCCCCACACACACACACAGATCTCTTCTTCCCACAAAGCTGTCATGGGTGCCTTGATCTCCCAACTGGTGAAACAGCAGTGCCGAGGCTGGAATCCAGGATATTCATTAATTCAGCAAACCTCCAAATAGTCATCCTGGAAAAGAAAATATGAATCTTGTTGCTCCTCTTCATGTTGATTTGATTTTGAATCTTGAGATATTTTAAAGTTACAGAAAAGTAAAAAGAATAATATAACCAGCACCCACATTTTCACCACCTAATTTCATTTAAGCTAAGATTTTTTTCACCTTTGCTTCCAATCATTTTTTTTCTGTAAGGAATAAACATTTCAGATAGAGGCAAGTGCCCTTCTATCCATGCCCCAAGCCTATTCTTACATTTCTGTTTAGTTTGTGTAGCTTTCTGTTTATCTAAATAAAAATAATGTAGTTCTAAAATTACAAAAAGACACCGGGACACCGTGCTATTTCCAGGGCTAGGGGCCCCATTTAGGGTGTCCCTGGCGTCTGAGAGAGAGCGGCAGCGCCGTGGAGGCGTGGCCTGCGTGCCCAGCTGCTTGGATGGTGGCGGGTGCAGTCGACCCCAAGTTCTCTCTCTTTCTCCGGGCGGGATCGGGAGGAGGCCCGGAGGTGAGGCTGCTTCCTCTAAAACCCCGCCCAGGCTTCCGCTGCAGCGGCCTTGCTGCGAGCCTTTGTGCCCGTGCTGGGACCCGCCGGGCCAGCGTTCAGGGGGTGGAGGGGCTTTTCTGGGATGCAAGACTGGGCAGCCTGGCAGGGCGGCCCCGCCGAGGAATCCTTGATTCTCCGAGTGGCACGTTCGCCCCGGGCCCTGCCAAGTGCCCCGCTGGGCGGATGGGGGGATTCGGTGCGACGCCTCGCTGGGGTCCAAACCAGGCCTTGGGGTTTGCCGTGGAAACCCGGGTGCACTCACTTCTTGGCCCCTTCCTTCCTTACATCTTTCTCCTAATCATCCAGCTCTTCTTAGTGCCAAGCTCTGTGTTGGGCGTCGGGATTACAAAGACAGTTTCTGCTTTCATTCATTCATTCGCTCATTCACTGGTTCCGCGTATTGAGCGGCTGCCTGTGCCCGGCACAGTTCTAGGTACTGGGATGCAGACTGGGAACAAAGTTAAGTAAAGATCTTTACCTCCTGGAGTTTGCATTCTAGCAAACAGACAGACAATGGATAATGGATGTGATAAGGAAGTATATTATGCAAGAGATGATAAGGGCTATGGAAAGAAAGAGTAGAAGGGGTGAGGAAATCAATAATGGGGGAGGGGCAGCTATCTGGAGGAAGAGCATTCTAGGTGGAGGAAACAGGCAGTGTGAAGCCCTGAAGTGGGAGTCTGCCTGGGGGAGGGGGAGTTACACAGAGATGGTTTTCTCCCTCATCCACCTGTGCCTCACCTGGACTCCCAGAGCTCAGCTGGAGGGAAAACAGTCTCCCAGAGGCAGGTCCAAGAACAGGTGGCCATGTCTGTGCTCCAGTGGCTCCCCAGGATCTGCAGAATAACACTTACTCGCCTTGGGATGCCCACAGGTATCCTCTATATCTGGACCTTGTTCCTCTCTCCAGTCCCATTTCCGCTCCTGCAGCTTGACCCAGGACTGGTGGTTCCCCGGGTGCACCGTGCTGCTTCAGGCCTGGGCCTGTGGCATCTCCTGGAATGTGATCCACTTTCCTCCTACCTGTGTCCACCTGACAAGCCCTTACTCTTCCTTCAAGATTCTATTCAACATCACCTCCTCCATGGAGCCTTTTTTTTTTTTTTACTTCCCCTTGAATGTTCCAGCCCCATCCTCTGCTGTGTGACACCTGGCACAGACCTTGACTGGCAGGTGTCTGGCTGCATTGCAGTTATGGCCCTGTCTCCCTCACCGCTGTGTCCTCAGCCGTCAGCACCTGCCTGGCACGGAGTAGGTGCTCATAAAGCCATGTTGACTGACTGAGCAGTGCTTGGCTGCCTTGGTCCCGTGAGAGGGTCCCAGGGGGCCTAAGTTAAATATACCCTTGGATATTTACCAGACTGTATTCACAGCTGTGGGCTCCAGGGACTCAGATTTCCTGTGGGTGAGGGACTGGCAGGAGAAAGGCCCTCATTTCAACCACAGAAAATGGCTGGCTGAGGAGTATTGTTGTCCGAGAGAATAGGAGAGGCCGCCCCTCTCCCTGACTCCACCCCTGCCCTGGGTGCCAGTCTGTGGCTGGCTACACAACTCCTGGAAACCCCGGTCAGAAGTGTGCTTCCTCTCCAGCCCCTGGGGACTCTGAGTCCTCCTGGGGCAGCGGCACTTACAAAGGGTGCAGTGGACTGGCTGCCCAGCCACCCCTCAGCCCCCAAGGCCTGCCAGTCTCCCCTTGAATGTCCCTGTCCTTCTCTTCTCCCTCCCACACCCACAGTCCTAATCCACTCCCCCGTCTTCACACTTGGGCCTGGAATGTCTTCTGGCTCATCGCCTTGTCTCCACCGCCTATCAGTTCCTGCCCTCTCCCGCCAGTGTTAGAATCATCTTCAGAAACTTCTGTTTTCCAAGTCACCTCTCACTGTCCAAGGACAAAGTCCGGACACCCAAACCTGGTGTCCTGGGTCCTCTGAAAATTGACCCCAACTCACTTGTGCACACTTTTTCTTCCACCTCCCCTTCACCGACCTCCTGCCAACAGTCTGCTCGCCGCCCCTCTGCTCAAGTACCTGCCTAGCTCTGTGCCTCACTTGTCTTGAAGCCCCAGCCTCTCCACCCATCCAGTGCTAACAAATCTTTCCGTATGTGAAGCCTGCTTAGACAGTCCTGGCTCAACCCAACTCTGAGCCCTGTATCACTTATGCTTACTACCTATAACAGTCATTTAGTAATCAATTAGACAGTCGACCTTGAGAGCTTTGAAGATCCCGTCAGTCATGCAGTTCTATTCTGACCATGTGTTTTTGCTGTTATTTTCCACAAATTTGTCTTCCTTCTTCACTTTTAGAGTAAGACACTTGAAGACCAGACCTTGCCTTTGTCAGTCTGTATCTTCTATGATATAGTAGTGCCCGGCACATGGCAGGAGACTCATTACAGGTTTGCTGATGGAAAGTTTCCAGACCCCCATCCCCACATATGCCTGTCCTCAGTAGTTCCCTGCTCAGCCGCCATACGTTGAGGCTGTCACACATGTGCCTTCTGAAGGGGAGCTGATAAATACATGCATATTGGGGGATTAGAGACTTAATATATTTGTCCCCCAAAGGGAATCTGCATTGCAAGAGGTGCCCGGAAAGAGCACTACTGAACCATCATTTAGCTCTAATGATGGAACAGCATTATCGGCGAGGGAGGAATGGTTGGCATGGGAACATTTCTCGGTGCCATTCAACCAATACCCTTTTCCCCTACCTTCTTTGCCTGGGTGTTCTGCCTGCCAGTTCTAGACTGGGGAGTAGAAAGAGGAGAAAGGAACTATCCATTTACAAGGAAACTCATCTCTCACACCTTTACTCCATGCAAACCTGACCTCCCTAGATGTCATCCCTGAGAAGAGACCTCATGTGTGGGTTGTGTGGGCAGAGGGAAGCAGGTGTCATCCTTGTTCCTCTGTCTCTGGTTCCTCTGTCTCTGGTCATCCTTGTTCCTCTGTCTCTGTCTCTGTTCCTCTGTCTCTGCCTGGAGCTCCTTGCCTGGAAGGAAGAGCTGGGCCAACAGACCACTGGGGAGACAAATGTTACTCGAGTGAAGGAGCGCAGGACAGGCTGCCAGTGGCGCATAGAGGGCAGAATGGGAAAGATGGGTGTGGGGATAAGGGGAGAGGAAGGGATGAATCTGTATTGATTCAACACCTATTGTGTGCCAGGCACTGTGCTAGTCACATTCACATCTGTTACCTCATCTGATCTTCCCAGCGATCTTGTGAGATAATTGTCATTAGCTGCATTCCCCAACACAGGAGTTTATTTCCTCTCACACCCTTTCTCCATTGTTCTTTTTCCTGTTTTGTTTTTTCTTTTCTGGTCATAAAGTAATTAGTGTTCATTATAGACATGGTATATGAAAATGATAAAAAAGTACAAGAAAAAAAATCATCTGTCATGTAACAACAGATGATTAGCATTTATGTGTGTATATTGCAGTTTTAAAAATTCATTTTAAACATGTGATATAACATGGTATATACAATTTTCTATTTTTTTATTGACCTGTATAACAAATATCTTCATGTCATTAAAATTCTAAAAAAGCATCTATAGTGTCTTCACGATGCCCCATTATATGGATGTACAACTAGCTTTTTAACTTTTCCCCAACTGCTGGACGTCTGCTTTTCTATCTTTTGAAATTATAAATAAGAGTTCAATAACATCTTTGTACCAACATCTTTCTCTGAATTTCTGATTCATTTTTAGGATAGATTTGAAGAAGAGCAGTTATTGAGTCAAACTGTGTAAATGTGATTTTAAATAACAGTTTTATTTTCTGATTTTAAAAGTAACAGTTGTTTATTGTGAAAAATATAGATCGCATAAAGAAAGAAAATAACATCATCCACAACCTTTCAAATTACTATTATAACATTTTGATGTGATTGTTTCTCAGTCTTTTTTCCAATGACATACAACATAAGTGTAAATAAATATAGCTGCATAAAACTGGTATTACACGGTTTATACAATGCTATATCTTACTTATGAGCAAGCATTGTATGATAATCATTATATTATTAATTATCTTTGAAAATATTATTTTTAATAGCTGCACAATTCCACTTTAAGGATGCACCACACAAATTTAAGCATTCTTTTACTCATGGCCATTTAGATTTCTGTTTTCAAAAACTTCCTATTAATAACTCTGGTATGAATATCTGAACATCTGTGAATATTCATCTTTGACCCCATCTCTGATTATATCCTTCAAACAGATTTCTAGAAGTGAAATTACTAGGTCAAAGTGTACCAGCCTGGTCAAAGCAGCTGGTACATATTGCCAAATTGTGTCCCAAAAAGCATTCCTAACAACCAAGCAGAGATTGTCCATCTTCACATGTCTGTCCGTGAAATATTATTTTAGATTAAAACTGCAGTAGCTTTTCATAAGCAAAATGTGCTTCACTTCTTTACTTTTCACTCTTATGATTAATGATATTAAACATGTTTTGAAATGTTTATTAGCTACTCAGTTCATTTTTTTGGAATTATCTGTTCATGACCCCATTCACTTATTGTTTTTGTCTTTGTGTATTTCTTGTTTTAGATGAACTCTTTATATTTTAAGGATATGAATTTTATGCCTATTATATTCATTCATAAAGAATTTTCCAAATAAAGAAGAAAATATGTCCATCTTTACAGATGAGTAAACCCAAATTCAATGAGGAAAGTGAATTATCCAAGGTCACCCAACTGGCAGTGGTCTAGTTGGGATTTGAACACAGGTCTTACTGACTCCAGAACTCTTGATCAGAAAAAAAATAAGAAGAGGAGAGGAAATGGTAACAGTAACTGTGGAAACCTTAGTGGTGGTATTGAGTATGTTCTGTGGGATGAGTAGAAGTCAGCTGTTGGAGGGGTTGGGAACACATATGGAGGAGAAGGAGGAACAAAGCGCTGGGGGACTTGGAAGCCAGGAAGGGGCTTGGCCTGGTGCCAGCTGTGCATCTTTCCATTCATTGCCTCCAAGCTTAGAACATGCTCCTAGCATCCCTTATCCCTTCATAACCCTTCAGAGGACTCACTCCAGCATTTACCCGTATCGTCTCCAAATCCTTGCTCATCAGCACAGCCTTTGGTTTGTCCTCACCTGTATGTTCCCAAGGCTTTGAGAAACTCCTTATTATCTCTTGCAAAGATATTTAGAGGTGGGAGGGGCCTTGGAGACAACATCCTCAGCAGAGTCCAGAATCTGAGGACTTCTTTGATTCTCTTTTCTTACCCAGTTACATTTATTCCAACCGACATTTCTACCAATCCTTGCTGATTAGCAGGGAAAGAAAGGGGAAGAGGAGGGAGAAGAAGGAAAAACAGAGAAGACTGGGCTACTAGTTTCCTGAGGATGGGTGCACATGGTCTCCCAACCAGTGTATTAGCTCCTTGTCTTCCACGCAGCCCTCACCACCTCCGCCTTTCTGTTCACCTGGCACAAGGCCTGCTCGGAGACGGGGCTCTCTAAGAGCCTGTGGGTGACTGAAGGGGATCCAGACTCTGCCGAAAGGGTTTCTGCTTTCCTCCCTCCCCCGGGAAGGAACAGACGTAAAAGCAATAAATAAATGTAGTAGTTGAATCTTGCATTCTGGTATCAGACAGATGCCCTTTACAGCGAGGTTAGAAGCAGGGAAGGGGGAGGTGGTATAGGAAGGAGGAAGAGGGGGAACCCCTTGTTACTTGCCCACTCCTCTCTCATGGCTCCATCTGGACCCATCCTTAGGGAGTTTGGAAATGCTTAAAATTTTACCTTGGCAGTCAACTGCACTCTGGGAACTGGAAGGAAACTTGAAGATTTTGAAGCCTTTGTGAAAGGGGGAATGGAAGGGTAGAGAGGCCACAGTATCCATGGTGGTGGGGAGAGAATTGTAAAGTTCTGCAGGATCTACAGAAAAGGATGAAGAGCACCAGAAATTATAAGTATATGGGTAACTTTAACAGAATAATCTTTCAGTTCTTAATTTCTTTAAAAGACAATTGTCTAAAGCAAAACAAGAATGTATCTTGGGACTTGTAACATCGTCAAGAAATAAAGTACGTGAAAACAGTAGAACAAAGGCTGGGGGAATAGTAAAAGGGAATTATACTGGTTTAAGTTCTTATATGTAATAAATTAAGGATGCATATTGTAATCCCTAGAACAAATACTTCAAGAATAAAATAAAGAGGTTTAGCTAAAAAGCCAAAAAAGAAAGTAAAATTGAATACCAAGTAATAAGTGGTTAACCTAAAAGAGGGCCAGAAAAAGGAACAAGGAACCGAGGGGAAAAATAGAAAATCAATGATGGCACTTATTAATTGTAATATTGTCCACAGAGGGAAGAAATTAGATGATCCCTGAGGGCTTTCCCAGCTTTCGGTGTCTCTGATTTTAGTTCACACCTCCATGTCAGCATCCAGTCATGGAACTGAGGCATAGTTAGTTAGGATTACTTATGGCAGAACTGGGATGGGAGTGGGGTTAGCTGGTTCTATAATGGGCCCATCAGGTAGAGGAGACTGTGGTTATGGGTTCGCATTGCAATTAGAGTAGTAAGTTCAGGTGATGACTGGGGGGGAGGGTGGTAAATTTAGAGATGTTACTTCTACCAGGTAGGCCTGGGGTTAAGGCTGATTTAGAGTCTGCTTAGAGTTACTGCTGGATTTGGTTTGTTGTGCAGATCTGTAGGGTGGGAGAGGACATTAGACTGGGTGGGGATGGGCTGATCCAGCAGGGCTCCTGCAGTCTCTCATGGCAGTAATTCACGTTATTCAAGGCATATCCTTTCCCATAGTTAATAACCTCTTTCTCCCAGAACTTTTTCTCTCCAGGACTTTTTCTCTCTTTCTTTTATAAATGCAGTAGAGCATCCATTGATTCAAAAAACCTTTATTACCTGCTGCATATCAGGCCCCATTCTAGGTGCTGGGAGGGCAGCATGAACAAGACAAAGTCCTGACTCCAGCAGGCCAATATTCTGATGGTGGGAGACAAGAAAAAAACACAATTCCAGAGAGTAAAACCAGGCCAGTGGATCAGAGTGGCCTGGAAGTCTGGGAAGATCCTGTGATTGACGACGAGGAGGCAGGCTGTGAAGAACCAAGGGGGAAAAGGGATAGCATGGGCAGAGGTCTGGGGACGGGCGGAAGGAAGGCAGCATGGCATGAGAGGTGGACAAGAAAGGAGCTTGGAGAATACAACCCAGCAGCAGAGAAGTAAGGCTCCTGGGTTGTATTCTACTTCTAATGGAAGCCATGGGAGGCTGGAAACAAGGGAGTGAATGGTCTCCTTTGAGATCTAAAAGACGACTCCGGCTGCTGTGTGAAGAATAGCCTGGAGCAGTGACAAGAGAAAACCAAACAAAAAGAAACAAAGGGCCAAGAGATAGGAGCCCTGGATTCCTCGACATGCTGTGCGTGATGTTGGCTACTTTACTTAGTCTCTCTCCCGTGCTATCTGTCTGTAAAATGCCAATAGTGGTATCTATGCTATTTATGTCATCGTGACATGGAGATGGTGCTAGATCATTTTAAAAGTTACTTTTAAAGAACAAAGGGCTCCACAAAAGCAAAGCCTGTGGTATCTTCTTGGCCCCTCGGTATATTAGACACTCACTAAATTCAACTGATTAGGTGGGATCTATATAATAGTAACTTGACTTCATTTTCTCCGTGAACACTGTGGCTTCTGAGACTTCACTGGCACAGGGGCTGGTTAGTTAATTTGGTCCATGGGTCCAAACTCAACTGAGTAACCCCAATGCCAGCCAGATCCTTTCCCTCCATTCCCAGGCCATGACCTGATCGGACAGCTTTTAACGGGAAGTTACTGGTCACCACTCGCCCCACTGCTGGTGACCTTCCCCACTGCTGAGGCAGCCCCTGTGCAAGGAAACGAGAGCGACACCTGGGACTGATGACTAGCTTGCAGCTGTCTTGCTGCTGAGTTGCTTCATTTTTCCTCCAAGGCACTTTCCCCTTAAGGAGAAGAGGGATAAGAATCTGGTGCTGGCTTCCTCACAGGGGGAAGTAAGATCAACAGAAACCCCTGGGGAAAGGTCAGAGTGTTAGTAGTGTTGTTGCTGCTGCTGCTGAGAAATTACCTCTGTTGTTAGTGGATTGGGAAAGGACCTGTGACACATTGCGAAAAACCTTAGTGCTCCTCCAGCATGTCACCCTTTGCCCAGCCCTGCAGGCTGAGTTTGAATGAAAGGGCATTTAAAAACACACACACACACACACACACACACACACACACGTGCACAAAGAGAAAAACAAACAAACAAATGCAAGAAGCCAGACTCCATCTGCACATATACTTTGGGTGATAGTTAGGTGACTTTTGTGCCTAAGTGTTGTATATGCATTAAAGTTCACTTAATCCTCAAGCATCCTTCCAAGTGGGTATCATCATCCCCATTTTACAGATGAGGAAACTGATATTCAGAAAAGGTAATAAATTTGTCCAAGGCTATCAGGTGAGTTGCAGAGCTGGAAGTCCGCCCAGGTCAGCCTGATTCCAAGGCCTTGTGCGCCCCAGTCCTCAGGCTTACGGTCCTAAAGCATTCAGTGTACCTCTTCATCATTCTTTCCACGAAGGTCAGCACTCCAGACATCCTGGGAACCCCTCAGGTCAGAGATGATGGAGGACAAGCTCAGACCTCTTGGGACTGGTTTGTCATTCAATCCATCAAGAGACAAATAATCAGCCAGCAAACATTAATTGAGGGCCTGGGTGAGAGGTCTGGCAAGGGAGGCAGAAGGTGTGCAAGCCTGAGAATAATTCAAGAGCAAGACACAGCCACGTCTGTGCCCAGTGGAGGGGCAATGCCAGCCACCGAGGAAGGAGCTGACCAGGGGCTGAGGGTGAGGCAGGTCAGATGGATGGAAGAGGGCGGTGCCATGGGCTCAGCTGCCACTGTCGGGAAGCCAGAGGGCCTGATTGCTTCCCTTCCAGGGCCTGGGATCCCTCTGGGGCATAGAAGAAGGCCAAGAAAGGGCCATTGGGGGGACCCAGCACCCACCTCTCCGCCTTGCTCAAGTGACCCTGGCCCAGACCCTGGACCCATTGTCCATTTTCCCCACAGAGCCATCCTCGGCATTGCCAGCTCCTGGCTGATGACTGGCTGAGTGGCCGAGGCTGCCCAGGGCCTGGATGCAGGAACTGAGCTAGGAGAAGGGATTTCTTTCTGTGTGAGGGGAGGGCCCCGAGGAACAGAGAAACTCAGTGGGAAGGACAGATTCTCACGGAAAGGCTGTGTGGGGACAGCATAGTGCCCTCGAATGTGCGCGGCTGGGCTGATGGCTCCCCGGGGTGAAGAGGTGACGGGGTGACGGGCTCAGCTGAGGCGGGAGGCAGGCAGGGAGGCAGAAGAACCTGCCCTTCCTGTCAGGTGGGCCTCCCTGCTGGCTTCCCTCCCTCTCTCTCAACACTATTTTAAAAATGTAACCAGAGGCTTACCTTGTCGCTGCCCATCTGCTGCAGAGGAGGGGAGGGCGTTTACCTAAGCAGCCCTCTGCTAGTGGTTGGGGAGGACGGGCCGCCCCTCTTGAAGGAGGCTAATTTAGCAACGACAAAGAGCAGGGGAGAGGGGTCTTTCCTGACTCAACTGATTTAAAATAATCTGATTTTCAATGATATCAAATAAAAACTAAGTGGTGGTTTTTTTTGAATTTCTGAATTTTATTTTATCTATTTTTTATACAGCAGGTTCTTATTAGTTATCTATTTTATACATATTAGTGTGTATATGTCAATCCCAATCTCCCAATTCATCACGCCACCACCCGCCCCCCGCCACTTTACCCCCTTGGTGTCCATACGTTTGTTCTCTACGTCTGTGTCTCTATTTCTGCCCTGCAAACCGATTCATCTGTACCATTTTTCTAGGTTCCACATATATGCGTTACTATACGATATTTGAAAAACTAAGTTTTTAAATGTACAGAATTTGTAGTGTCCTAGTGTGCAAGATTGAGGTTATTGTTTTTCTGTTGTTTTTTTTACAAAGAATTAAAACACTTTAATTCTGGATGATTCTATTGTTTTAAGTGACAATGTGCTAAATTAATATTAGTTTTACTATTTTTTTATTTCCCTATATATTTACAACTGACAGTAAAAGGGTTTTGAATGTTTTGACAAAAAATTTTAAAGGTGATGGAATGATCATAATTTTTCCATTAATTATTAAGATTTTTTTTGCTTGATTTCAGGTTGCATGATCAATTTTTAGTCTCACACTATCATGCAAAGCAAAGACAATTTATTATGTTTTAATTGAAGTACAGTTGATTTACACGTTGTATTAGTTTCAGGTGTACAGCAAAGTGGTTCAGTTATACATACATATGTATCTATTTTTTTCAGATTCTTTTCCCCTATAGGTTATTATAAAATATTGTGTATAGTTCCCTGTGCTATACAGTAGGTCCTTGTCGGTTATCTATTTTACATATAGTAGTGTGTATTTGTTCATCCCAGACTACTAATTTGTCCCTCCCCCCCTTCCCCTTTGGTAACCAAAAGTTTGTTTTCTATGTCTGTGGGTCTATTTCTGTTTTGTATATAAGTTCATTTGCATCTTTTTTTTTAGATTCCACATATAAGTGATATCATATGGTATTTGTCTGGTTTACTTCACTTAGTACGATAATCTCCAGGTCCATCCATGTTGCTGCAGATGGCATTAATTCATTCTTTTTATGGCTGAGCAATATTCCATTGTATAAATATACCACATATTCTTTATCCAGTCATCTGTGGATGGACATTTAGGTTGCTTCCATGTCTTAGCTATTGTTAAGTATGCTGCAGTGAACATTGGGGTGCATGTATCTTTTCTTTTTTTAAAAATTTTTATTGGAGTATAGTTGATTTACAATATTATGTTAGTTTCTGCTGTACAGAAAAGTGCATCAGTCATACATATACGTATAGCCACTCTTTTTTAGATTCTTTTCCCATAGAGGTCATTACAGAGTATTGAATAGAGTTCCCTGTGCTGTACGGTAGGTTCTTATTAGTTATCTATTTAGGTTGTTTTCTTTTTAATTGCGGTATAGTTAATTTACAATGTTGTGTTAGTTTCAAGTGTATAGCAAAGTGATTCAGTTTGGGGTCCATTTGTCCTGACACCTTCTCTTAAACTCCATAGAATCTTCTGGAGAAAAAAGATATATTCATCAGGAAAGAGAAAGGAAGGAGAGGAAAGGAGAAGAAGAAGAAAAGGAACAGGCACAGAAGGCAGGTGGGGGATGGGATTGCCCAGTGCAAGAAGTTTAGTGGAAACTTGCAGGGCCCAGGGATTCCCTCTAAATCCACTCTTCCCAGCTCCAGGGATCTCCTCATGCTGCTTCCACCTAAATAAGTCGAGTTGGACTGTGGGGAAGAGTTCAATTTGCCTTTGACCCTATTTAACATCCCCAAGATGCTACGGCCTCCACAGCCACCTGTCTGTACTTCCAGGGATACACATACAGACCAGGGTTCCCTCCCATGTCAGGGCTGTAATAATTGGCTCCTTGTTTAGAGGGGCATACTCAGGAGATTCTAGAATCCACAGGAATTTTGCTCTGATGCTAATGCCTATTGTGCAAAATTTCAGTATAAAGAGGGCATGAAGGTTTTGTAAAAAATTGGGCTGAACAAGAAAGATAAACTGTTCTTCCGAAGCACTGGAAGAAGTTACCTGGTAACCTGAGCCAAGGGCTACCCAGGTCAAGGCATCCACACTCCGTTCCACAGATGCTCCTAGAGTTTGCAGAGAAATACTCACCACCGTACGTTGATGTCATTACTGCCACGATGGCTACCTAATTATTGGGAACAAACGCGTGGTGGGAAAACTGGCATGTTATGGCTAAAAGGTGAGGGTCCCATCCCATTCCTCACCAGCACACGTGTCACTGTCCTCCTCCAAAGGCCCTATGAGGCACTAATTCATGTGTTCTAAGTGCTCTGCAAAACCAGTAGTAGCTGATAATCTCAGATGGACAAGAATAACTAAACCTCCTCAAGGGGTATTTTGTGTTGCTTCCGTATGCCCTGCCCTTTGCTTTGAGAACCGTAGAGAGGACTCAGTCCCTACTCTCAGCCCAGAATGCTCTCCTGCCACTTCTCTTTCTAGCAAATTCCTCATCACCCTTTAAGATCCAGCCAAAATGTCACCTTCTCTGGAAGCTTTCCTTAACATCCCTCACCCCCAACCAGGCAGACAGGATCATTCCCCATTCTGAACTCCCAGAAAAACAGGGTTTTAACTTCTTAGGTGTGGTATTTCATCTGTTTACAAGTTGGTCTCCAGCAGTAGACTGTGAGCTTTAGAGGGGAGGGCCGTGTTTTATTCATCAGTCTAAGCTAGGTTTCAACCACATCGATGAGTATGAGCTGGATGCTCAATAAATGCTGAAGCATGGAAGAGTGAATGAATGAATGAGATTAATTAATTAAACAGAGGTTAGAATACACACAGCCAACGAGGATGATGCCTCAAGTGCAATGCAATTTGAAGAGGGAATTTGGAAACTTGCATTTTGTGAACACTATCATTTTATTACGTTTTAAAACTTTTAAAACGCTTTCTACTCTTAACAGGTAAAGTCAGTGTGGAATTGTCTATGGGTCTTTCCAGTACATTTCTAATTCTGGCCTTAATTATTAAACCTCAGGCAGATGAGTTTCTCTTTGTAATGCTCTCGTACACAATGAACTCTGGGCTCTCTGCCTTGGAGTCATTTACTTAGAGCTTTACCATCAGCATATTTCTAGGTCAGAAGGCATCTCTCTATCATAAATTACTATCTGATCAGGAGCCTCTTTAATTTAGCCTAAGATAGAATAATTAAGAGGGCTAATCTGCTATGATATAAAAATAACAATTAAGATAGGGCATGCCAAGCCGCATTGTCTAAAAGCTTTAAAACATCTGTGCTTCCTCTTCCTTCTATTGGGGTAGATCACTGAGCACATTGATCACAGCTAGCCTTGCGACCCCAGCATTCATGCACCAGAGACTACAATCTTCTGAGTGAGACCAAGAGAAAATCCTCAGAGTTTAAAATCTTAAGTATTTACAGGCACATTCTCAGCATTGCATCCCTGGTTTTCTTCAAAGGGCAAAGACAGAGGTATGCACTAGAGAGAAATGAAACGTTTAAAATGAGGTCTGTATGGAGAACTTATTTCTTGGCTTGGCACCTGGGGAGGTACACGTGCATGTATATGTGTGTACGTGCGAGTGTATTTGGGGGGCATGTTAATGTGTGCTTTAGAAGGTGCCCCTGAAGTTCTCCCCTCTAACACCAACACTACAGAAGGACCCAACTCCAGACCCCAGAATCATGCAGATAGAAAAGGCCTTTGCGCATAGCACAGGGAGATCAGCTCGGTGCTTTGTGACCACCTAGAGGAGTGGGATGGGGAGGGTGGGAGGGAGGGAGATGCAAGAGGGAAGAGATATGGGAACATATTGTATATGTATAACTGATTCACTTTGTTATAAAGCAGAAGCTAACACACCATTGTAAGGCAATTATACTTCAATAAAGATGTTTAAAAAAAAGAAAAGGCCTTTGCACAGCCACTGGAAATCATAAAGGGGCAAAAATTTCCCTCATTCTTTGTGTATTAATATATTTCAAAATCAAACTCCTGCAGCGTCCAGATCCCTTAAATGCCACGTAACTATCCTTCTCAGTTAGCTTAGGTCCAAAGCCTCGGTTGTCTCTTGCTATCTCTAACTACTTCTTGGATCTGCAGGGGGTTTGCTGAGAACACATGATGATGACTTGGAAGGAAAGCCATTTCTGAGATTGTGAGGCCCTTTCCTCCCATTTTCCTTTTCTGAGATTTAAACCTGGAGAGTGGGCCAGACGTAACTATGATCTCTCTGTGTCTAAGCTCCCTCATAGACATTGCTGGTGCTCCGTTGTCTGCCACAGGAGTGCTCTGAGGATGGCAGGAGGACAAGGAGATCAAGAGGATGTGAGGCAAGAAGATGCTGGAGACCAACTCCTGCCAACTCACATTTTAGCAGAGCATCTGCCTAGACAAGATGCCCAGAATGGTTATCTTCCCATGTAGGAAATGGAAGCCCCGAGGATACAGTCTATGGCCTGACCCTAAGCAGCCCAGAGATGGCCTCACATCTCTGCCAGCCTAGGCTAATGGGGCAGAGACCACCATGTAATTCAGTGATGCGTAGACTATCAAATGGCAGAGCTTAAAGAATTCTAAAGATCCAGCCCTCTCACTTTGTTAACTTATTTTATTTATTCTTTTTTTTTTTGGCTGCATTGGGTCTTCGTTGCTGCACACGGGCTTTCTCTAGTTGAGGCGAGCGGGGGCTACTGTTCGTTGAGGTGCGCGGGCTTCTCACTGCGGTGGCTTCTCTTGGTGCAGAGCACAGGCTCTATGCGCATGGGCTTCAGTAGTTGTGGCACACGGGCTCAATAGTTGTGGCTCGTGGGCTCTAGAGCACAGGCTCAGTAGCTGTGGCGCACGGGCTTAGTTGCTCCGCGGCATGTGGGATCTTGCCAAACCAGGGCTCGAACCTTTGTCCCCTGCATTAGCAGGTGGATTCTTAACCACTGAGCTACCAGGGAAGCCCCCCTCTCACTTTAAAGAAAAGGAAACTGAGGCCCAGAGATAGAAAATTAGTTGTTCAAGGAACTCATACCAGAATGTCGGTTCCTTGAGGAATGGAATATGTCTCTTTGCTCTTGGTATTACCAGTGCCTAGCAGGGTGCCTGGCATACAGTGAGCAGTCAAGAGATGCTGATCAAGTAAATACTGCATATGAATGAATAAGTGAATGAATGAATGAGTACGTCAGCCAAGATTTTTAGCTGCAAGTAACAGAAATGTTCTCTAGTTAATCTGAGGAGAAATGGTTCATTAAAAAGTTCTGGGTACCTCACAAAATCTCTGGGAGGGCTGGAGAGCCAGCCTCAGAGGTTCAGCAACCAGAAACAAAGCCTCAAACTGGAACCATAGTTGCCACTGCAGATGACTGTAGTTTGCACGAACTCATGACTCTGGATGCTGATGCCAGCACTGCTAGCATCAAGATGCTGTCACCAAGGTGGCACCCACTTTGCAAGGTGCCTGCTTCCCTCAACCACTAGATTCAAAGTCTGGGCGGATGTGTCTGATTCAAAGAACCTGAGTCTCATGTCCATATCCTGAGTTCCAGGGAGGCCTAGGGCATCTGGCATTTTTACTTTCTATAGTGAAAGGCAGGCTTTGCTTCACGAGGTAAATGAGGAACTCCCCAAACATAGAAAGATGCTAAGGTTTAGATGCCAAGGGGCTAAGAAGAAAGAAGAATGTCCATTACCATGAATGAATTAAGAAAATGTGTGGTGCATTTGGCTAGCTCTGGCCTCTGTTTGCCCTGTTTGGCTGACTCTTGCTTTAAGATGTCCCTCCCTCTTGCAGCCTCCCTATCACTTATTTCTGGGAGTCCCTGGAGCATTTTCCACAAGTTCTCTCTGTTGCTGCCATTTTCTTCCTAGCCTTCTACAGCACTTCCTGTGATTTCCATAGTTAAGTCCTCCTTCAAAATTGGGTCAGTACCTTTGCCACTGCCTCCTGGGCCCACTTTCTTTTTCTGGGCCACCTCTTGACTCTCTTCCAATGAGTCTCCAACATTACTGTGGCTTTTGATGTCATCCACATGCACAGCTTTGAAGGGACCCAAAGACCCCTAAAACAGTTATGTTGAACAAGTGGGATTTGTATGGTACAATTACAAGGTGACATTATTATTTTCTTCCATTAAACGTCTGATGGACTATTTAGTTCCTATTTTGAGTAAAACCTCCTTTAGGTCCGAAGACTTTTCCAGTCACTCTTAAGCAGTAAAAATGGAAATTCCTTTGCTCGTACTAAATAATAGTCTAAGTCCAGTGTAATAATAAAAACTCCAAGCTTCATCCCAAGTTAAAGCTCTGTCCTCCTCAACTCAGACCTCCTTCAGCCTGGAAGCCTGTGTGGACGGAAGATAGATGGTGTCTGTTGCTTGCAACGTAGAATCTTGACTTAATAGATTCATTCGTTTGTCCGTTCATACATTCATGTATTCATTTGGTCAGCATTTACTGAGTGCCCATTTTATGCCAGGTGCCCTGCTAGGTACTGAGGATACTAAGATATTCCTCACCTGGCACATTTACTCCCATCCCCCTACTACCTTACCTTTGTCTCTCTAGTATAGGAGGGAGGAAAAGTAAAGAGTAGGAAAGATCTTTTTTTTTTTTTTTTTTTAACTAACATGGGTGTAATTCCCTGTGGCAGCTGTTCCCCTTTCGTCATCTTTGTGTGTTTGCTGGATATTCCCCGATGGTCCCCTCCAATTGCAGCCCTCATGGCTCCTGCAGCTGGCCACTTGTGATCTTCCCAGAGTTTCTTCCTCCAGTGGCACTTCCACTTTCTTCTGCTGAGATCTCCTTGAAGAAGTGCATCTGGACAGTATCCTCCTTAAAATTCTAGATGGTTAAGCCTGTGGATTCCACATCCAATCTGTAAACACTGGGCAAGGTAATAGACCTAGTGATGGCTGCCCAGATCCCCCTTCAGAAATGAAGGGCATACTCCCCCAGGTGCTGTTGCCCAAGGTCATACCTCTTCCCCAAGGGCAGCCAGCACCAACAGCTGATCAGTGCAGAGGTATAAAGTCCTAGCCCCTCCAGCTCACTGTGGGGCAACTGTGAAGGGCCATTCCAGCTTCAGAGGTTCCTGGGGGCGGGGATTGGATGAGGTCTTTGTTGAGGCTCCACTTCTCCCTCTGCCCAGTTCTGCTTCCTTCCCTTTCCTCCCACAGGTGCTGATTCCAAGACCACTTCCTAGTAAACCTCCCTCTATGCTCACCTCCCCCTCACGCTGGCTTCCAGGGAATCCAACCTGCAACATGCACCATCGCAGTGATGTAGGTGAGAGGGAGGAACTTCCGAACCCAGCCCTCCCCCTGGCTGCAACAAGCCACTTCGGCCAGCCTCTCACCCATAGGCAATCCCCTGTGTCCCTCAAGCTCTAGAGGACAGGTATCAATCTCAGTACATGGTCTCCAGGAAGCCCCAGTCACTAGACCTGGAGAGAGTGGTCAGGAGGGTCCTCTTTTCCTCCGCGGTACGGGAAGGGGGAATTCCATGACATTGACAACTCTACCCTCAAGACCCAACGTCTAGCCCTCATCCATATCAATCCAGGCACTCCCTTGAGGTAAGCATTGGCTAAAGCATGCAAAACCATCTTCAGAAAGCTCTTTCTCCGGTTCTGTATTTTGGAAGGAAGGGGAGTTGGTTCCTCTTGTCTTGGGGCCTCAGTTGAAACTGAGCTAGAAAAAGTCCCATTTTAACACCCGGTGATAGGCCAAAGCCACACTACAGGAGTGGGGAGGGTGCCTCTGACCCCCATTCTGTGTCATTCTTAGTTATGCAGGCTCCAGGGTAGTGCTGTTTGGCGACCAATATCATCATTTTTAGTGACAGTAGCACCTTCATTTCTGCTTGTGCCTTTTTCTGAGGTGAGGCTGGTGTGTCCTTTCTATCGGCCGTTCCTCCCACATGTGTGTGATTTTACCACCCTGGCGATGGCACCCACCAGCCTGGCAGATGGGCCAGTCTAGGTGGGGCTTCTCTGGGCCCTAGCTGCTTCCATGGCTGGGACTCTAGATTTTTCTACCTTTTCACTCAGTCTCTCTACCCTCCCACCCTCCATCACCAAATTCTTACAGCACTTATTGTTTAGACTCTATGATTTGTCTCTCAATTCTTGTGTTAAAA
Organism: Eschrichtius robustus; assembly: GCF_028021215.1. Classification (NCBI taxonomy): domain Eukaryota; kingdom Metazoa; phylum Chordata; class Mammalia; order Artiodactyla; family Eschrichtiidae; genus Eschrichtius; species Eschrichtius robustus. The sequence goes on from NC_090838.1 coordinate 38,667,552, forward strand.
AAAATTTAAGAATATATAAATTGTATATATCAATTTAAAAATAGTTTTGGGGAGAAAACGGGAATCATTACTACATTAAAAGATTCTTATTGATTTCAGAAGCCTTGAAAAGTGAGTAAATGTGTGTCTCATTATCTGGAAATGCAGGGTGTGCACAAATAGACTGTCCCCTCCTGGAGGGAAGGGAACCACTGGCTCTTCCTCTTCCACCAGATTGATGCCTTGAAGCAGGATACATGGTAGCCATGGACCAATGACTCCTTTGCTACTAGTTTAAGGACAGCATGATAGACAGACAGGACCTTTCATGGGCAAAACCTCATCCCTAGACCTAGAAATGGAAGCCATTAGGCTCTAAGTCATTGATTATCCAGACTTGAGGTGTTGGGGAATCTGTGGTTCTTTAAAACTGGATCCTTCTTATCAATAAGCGCTTAGGAATTCAAGTAGGAAAAAAAGCTTGACCCTTTCCTCCATAAAAATCACAGAACTCTTTTTGAAAGATGACAGATTCTGGATTGGGGGTGTCAAAAGTCACAACATTTAATGTTAGATACGGCATATGTCTGTGTGAACTATCCCATAGCTTTGGCCTGAAGCCAGACACGGGAGGGGTAGGGTATGGTTTTCTGGTGCTGGAGTTCAGTGACGGGAAGTGTGAGGACAGATTTTTGTAAAGTCACAACTTAAGAGTTGGTTTCGTTTGGAGGGAGTAACATGCAAGTGTTACTTGTTATTTCAAGTGTTATTTCAACAGAGAAAGAGCCCTGGCCTCTGTGATTGCCCTTCCTCCCATCTCTGCTCCCAAGCCTGCAGGCTCTGCCAACCCCCAAACAACTAAATGGCCAGATGAGGGCCAGATGGGTAATCCTTGAGATAACATACCTGGTAGCACAACATACCTGGTAGCACCAGGACTAGTGCGGGGTCTTGCATGACTCTGAGAGCCTCTCTTCCCTCGCCTGAGTTTCCGCCCTGATATATAATAATGCGCTGAAAGTTGTAAAATACTAAAGAAATAGCCCAGCCTTCCAATATCTCTTCTCCTGGGAGATCCCACCATTCCAACATAATTTCCAACCACATCCTGGACCATACTGTTACTTTAACGGATTACTGAGGTCTTATTTCTTCCATCTGCACACTGCATCCCAGGTGCCTGCTATCTATCAAGTTTGTAACTTAACTCCTTGTGTCTGTCCCATCCTCCTAGGGGTGTGCTCTATAGAGGAGAGGAAGCTAGAGACCCAGTCTTGTTCCTTGTTAAAACAAGATGGGTGTTTCCCTGCTGCCACAGCCTTTGTCACCAAGCAGTTCGGTCTATAGTTGGGAGAAGGTGGGAAGATTTGCTGGGAGATGGGCAGTTTGCTCCCATTTTAAGCAGCTTGGGTGCTTTGCCTAGCAGTGCCCTCTGCTGCCCTCTGTGGCCAAAACATCAAGGTCTGTAGAGACACTAAATCCTGGGATCCATCTCTCCCTGCCATCATCTTTTAAAGCTTTTCTCCTTTAGTTCTCCATGGGCTTTAAAAAGTAAAATGGGACACTCTAGCCACTCTCAGCTTCTTCCTGCAAAGGTTGTTGAACTGAATCCTAGAAGAAATCTTAAGAGGTCATTGGGCCCCTCAGCTCTGCTGGCTCCAATCCTTCTGAGAATTATATAGGCTTTTAGCGAAACTCTCACTGCCAAAATCCCAGATTCTTCAAAGTTACTCACTGGGATTTCCACAAAATCTGCGTGGTTGTTTACTTTAGCTCGGGACCTTTCGCTTAGAGGGCAGAAGTCCCGATTAGAAACATGGGCAGGCTGGCCATGAGAAGGATCTATGTTAATAGGGTTGATGTGTTCTTGACTGACACTTTACCTTTCCACTTTTTTTTTTTTTTAACACCTAAGAAGTTAATTTCATAAGCTCAACCTTGCTAAAATGTTCTCTTTGGTTTGGAGGTGTTGCTTTGTGACTGGCAAGCACAGCTGAGGACTCAGACGTTTCTCCTTGCTCTGGCAGTGCATGGCCTTCGGCACCTGAAAGCCATCAAAGCACCTGTTTCTTCTCCCACTCCAGTCCCAAGGGAGGTGAGTAAGCTTATTGCTAATTAATAGAGAACTGTGTCTCACAAATTTGAATTCTGCATTAAGACAAGTAAATGTGTCCATTAGGATTGGCTGGCTGGAGAAGCCCTATACAAAATCAACCCATTCCTGAAACCCACTGGCACCAAGAAATGGTTCCCTAGAGGGATTTGCAATTTTTGTTTGAATTTCTTAACTGTCAGGCCTGATATTTGGTTTCAAAGTCTGTGTGCACAGTGCTCAGCAACCCTAGGAAAATGAGAAAATGTGCTTGGTTCCTCAGTTCTCCACTGCTTTTTTCGCCTATCCTTATTCTGCTTTCCAGTGCCTTCCAAAAGCTCCTGAAAAATATCTCCACCCCTCTTACAGGATGCAAGGGAAAAACACATGTTTATTTTGTATTTTGGTGGTGACACAGACTTACACCAAAAAAATTCTTATGTATATTATTTTTTCTTGACATTTATTTTTGTATTATGGTTAAAAAAAAGCATAAATTTACCACCTTGACCATTTTTAAGCGTACAGTTCGGTATTGTTAAATATGTTCACATTGTTCATTGTCTAGAACTTTCTCATCTTGCAGAACACAAACTCTATGCCTATTAAACACGAATCCCTCACCCCACCCCCTTCTAGTTTTTTTGTTTGTTTTCTATGAATCTGACTAGTTTAGAAACTTCAAGAGTGGAATCACACGGTGTTTGTCTTTTTGTGACTGGCTTATTTCACTTAGTATAACAGTCCTGAAGGTTCATTACGCAGATTATTTTTATATAAAATGTGGGGAAACTAAGGGGGGAAAAGGAACAGCAAGGCTTAGGGTCTGAGGGTGCCACCCATGCTTTCTCTTCTCTTCAACTCATACCTGTGACGCCTGCAGGGACCTTCTCAAATGAGCTTCAAAGATTAAGAGCCCCCGGTCCCTTCCAGAAATGTCCCTGCTGGATCGGCGCCATGTAGGTAGGGAATAGGGTGGGATTCTTGGGAGAGCAGCTCAGCGAAGGACAGAGCAGAGGCTCCCTAGCGGGCGCGGGTCCATAACAGCGCTTAAAGAGCAGCTGGAAAAATCCCTGCGCTCTAACGGCCTGCCCCTGGATCTCTACGATCTCCCCACACCCAACACCTGCAGTCCCTTACCAGGGCTTCAATCGGAACGTGGAAATACACTGGGCAGCCCTGAAATTCTGCGATTTGAGGACACGCTGTCAACTCTTATCCCAAGATCACATTGTAAAGCCAGACTGCCTTCTCCAATTCTGAACCGGCCCGGACCCGCGCGGTGGTGGCCAGGTGTTGGGAGCAGGATGCGGCAAGCCAGACCGCTCGAAGGACCTCCTCTCCCGCAACCCCGCTAGCTCAGCACAACCCAGCAAGCAACCGACGTGCCAGCTGAAGGAAGAGAAGAGCAGAGGCAGCACTAGCTCAATTTCACTGCACTGTTTCCCGCGGACCCAAAGGCGCAGGGGATCGGTCTCCCAGCCTCTCTCTTTCCGGATGGCAAAGCCAGCTGCGTTCTGCCGGAAAAATAAGCGCATCGCCCAGGCCGAGAGCGCAGCCGCTGGGGCCCTCGGAATTACCGTCACCGGGCCCAATGGGACACGCAGCGAGGCGAAGGACGCGGGAGCGCGGCACCGCCGAGCGGCTCTGCGAAGCGCGGGACCCTCGGCGCTCGCGGTTGTGCCCTGATCCCAGGGCAGGGCAGAGGTGGGAGGACGCCGGCGCACGGGAATACTCTCGCTCCTGCAGCACTCCCGGAGACCGACTCCTCGCTGCCGCCTAGCCCCACTTAAGGTGCGCCTCCCCGGTGCGGAGTCCCTCTTAGCTCCCCGCCACCCCTTAGACCTCATAAACAACTTCTGGAACCGCAGAAGGCGGAAGCCGGGCGGGCGGGCCGCAACCGAGCGGAGCGCGGGGGCAGTGGGGCGGGCCGGGGTCAGGGCAGAGGCTGCGGCCGCGCTTCCCTATTGGCCGGGACGCCGTGGGCTGCCCGGGCGCGCGGCGCGGGCGGGATGGGGCGGGGCGCGCGGGGGCGGGGCCCTCCGGCGCGCGCCCGCCCCCGCCCGCTGCGCCCGCGCCCCTCGCGCCCTCCCCACCCCCCCCGCAGGCCGCCGGAGTTTTTAAAGTGGGCTGGCGGCCCCGCGAGCTCGACATTCGCGAGCGGTCCGCCGCACAGCTCCGGCGCCCGTCGCCTCCCGCCCCAGCTTTCCTGAGGCGGCCGTACAATCCTCGGCAGTGTCCTGAGACTGTATGGTCATCTCAGCCTCCGCGTCCGCTCGGCCCCAGACTCTGCGAACTCCCGTCGTTTGAGCCGCTTCTTCTTTTTTGAAAACCCAGAAGAGTGACTCCCGACTCCTTTTCCAAGGAAAAAGGAACCTCGGCCCCCTTCTCGCTGCCCTTTTTTTGCGTGTGACAGCCTCCTCCCACTCCTTTCCCCGACCCCGCCTCCGCGTGCAGGTTCCTCCCCGTCACCTTTCTCCACCCCCCTCCCCCGCACCTAGCCAGCCGCCCGCAAACTTCCACCTGACTGTGCGGGCGCTCGGGACCTTTAACACAGGCGCGGGCCTCCGGGAGTGGGCTAGGGCCACAGCGAAGGTAGCGGCGGCAGCCCCCACCGGCCCTGGAGCTCAGGTGTTCGGCGTCTCAAAGGGCCCCCGCGACAATGACAGCTGACAAGGAGAAGAAAAGGTAAACGGGCGTCCGGAGCTGGTCCAGGGTGGGGGGGTGGGAGTGGCGGGGCTTCGCGGGACCGGCGCGACCGCGAGCCGCTGGGAGAGGAGCGCGGAGCGGTATTTGAGGCCGGGGGATAGATTTGGAAAGTTTGGCAGGGGAGGGCAGGTGCCCCGTCTGGGGACGCGCGGCTGCGGCTTCGCGGTTGAGAGTTCTGTGGCCCGAAGGAGTCGGGAATCTGCGCGGGCAGCGAAGCCAGGAGGCCGAGGGAGATGGCCCTAGAGGTCGGAGGTGCTCCCGGGGTACCTTCCAAAATCCATCCCCCCAAACCCACACCCGCACCAAACCCCCGCGGCCAGCATGTTGAAATGTTTCTTGGTTGACTGGGCTCAGGTCAACTTTCGACTTTCTCACGGCCCGCATGAGGGGCAGCACCCACTCCTCTCTTTTCCTCGGGACCCTTGGGGTTCTTCCAAACGAGCTCTGCCCGTGCTGCTCCCCAAACTGGCAAGGGGCCGGAGGCGGAGCGCGGCGCTGGGAAGGGCCCCGGTAGAGCGGCCAGGACGCAGCAAAGGGCCACACTCCAGGGTTCCAGACCCTACGGAAGATGGGAGAAGCCGCTTTCCTGATCCCGCACCTTGCCTCGGCGGGAGAGTGGGTAGTGGGCCGGGCTGCCTCGCGGAGGCAGGTGTCTTGGTGTGTGGGGAGGGGATGGCGATACCGGGCGCTCCCGGCAGGTCCCGGTGTCTCTCTCCCAAGAGGACAGAGAAGGGCAGCCACGATCTGCTCGCCTGCCCTCTCCAGCGTCTCGGCACTGGTGGAGAGGCAACCCCGGCCAACTCTCACTGCCCTCTCCCGGCGAGGGTGAGAGCGCACGGCGTGGCGCGCAGACGTGGGAACCGCCTTGCCTCCCGCAGTCGTGCGTGGCTTGCCGCCCGGCCCCCCTCTCCTCCCAACCTCCGTTCGTGCTGCCCCGCGGGCTGGAGCTTTCAGCCCCGTTTTCGACGGCGGCTGGCGGGGCTGGTGTGCGGAGAACTGTAATCGAACGCGCGGCCGGCTGAAGGGCCTGAGCCGCTGGAGATCAGCTGCTGGGAGGCTGTGCGGTGGTTCGGGGAATGGGGACCCAGCCGCGATGGGCTGGGGTGACCGGCCTCGAGCCGGGGAGCCCGAAGAGCTCAGTGCTTGGGTCGATTTACTCTTGTTTCGACTTCCACTGTGGGACCGGAGCCAGAAGCCGTGTATCCTCTGGTCGAAAGCGGCGGTTCCCACCTCGGGGCACCGATAAGGATTTGATAAACGGGAGCGAATCGCGCCCGTTCTGGCCGAGCGCCCGGGCCCTTCGCTCCCGGATCGCTGGGGGGAGGGGATTGAGCCCGGCTCCCGGGTTGAGGCCGCAGCTCCCCTCCCGCGTCACGGTGGCGCCCCCAGGTTTGAGACGGCTGAGGGAGTCTTGCCCTGGCCGTTCTGGGCCCTGAGACTGCAGCCGTCGCTCGCCCCCGGGGGCCTCGGAGCAGCCCTGGAGTCCTGTGTCTTTGAAGGGCAGCGAAGCAGGGAAGGGACTTTAAGATTCCAACGCATTTTGTTAAACCAGTATAGCCTGCCAATAGTAATGGCTGAACGATTAGAAGACAAAGTTATAGTCAGCTTCTCTGCGCGCGCTAGGCTCTGGAGCCGGCGAGGGAACTTATTGTACATTTTACAACTGTGATGCCTATCGGTGAATGTTGCAATCGCGGAGGTGGGGCCTGATGGTAATCTTGACAGATGTGTGAAGTGTCAGCTTCTCCCGCGCGGCTTTGCGCGGGTCCTGTACTATTATGTATGTTAATCGTCGCAAGAAACTTGGGAGCAGGGGCAGAACTATTTCGACATATCTGGCTGTAGTGCCTCTTTCGTTAGAGATAGAGGGAGCCCGAATCGGAGCAGGAAAAAGTTGGGCAATCAGACTCCGAATTATTCGCTAGAGCGGCAGGTTTAAGAACCACTGTGGGGATTGCCTGTGAGATGCCTAGGAGGCCAGAGGCGGTGGCCCCGCGTGTCTGCTTTCTGCGCCTTGCCTTTGGTTTTATGTCGCAGACTGGCAGGGCAAACAGTGTGTCCCTCACCATCCGGAGTCCTAAGAGAGGTTGTCCAATTCCTGTTGGGCTAATTGTTTTGAGACATATTTACTTTTCTAGTCTGGCTCTGTTTGCTGGGGGCATGCTCCTTGCAGGACCAAGGTGTAATTCAAATATGTGAACCAATGCATTGAAAGTTGGTGTGTCATGTAAGTGGCGGTCCTTAGCTTTGCCAGAGTGCCTCACAAGTTCGGTGTGACACCTGCTATGGGGGCTTTCAGATTAGGATTCTGTGTATAGGTTCTTAAGATGTGATTCTTCTGGTTCTGCAGAGCCATTTCTTCCCCAAAATTCCAGATTCATGGAACATTTGCAATGTTCCTTCTAACAACAGTCTTTCAAGAAGTGGGCGGGATTATTTTGTTCCAGAACGTTCATGCATCGATGGAGATGTTAATGTTTAATAAAAAAGAGTTTGCTTTCTAAACGTTGGCTGGCCAACTGGGTTTCAAAGTGTGCTCTTTTAGCGGTGGTGGGAATTCCTAGTGACATCAGAGATGGCCAGAAACGAGCTTGCTAAGGGTGCTGCACTCACTCACTTTCTGCACTCGTCTGTCAGGAGTGAAGTGAAGGTCTCATTAATCAAGGTTCCTGGTTCTGTGAAGAGCTAGAAAGTGTCTGGGCTACTCACTTCCTGATAAAACAATTTCTGAGCCCCTTCCCTGGAAGAGAAAATAGTCTGGAAGTTCTTAGGTACATGGGGATTGGAGAGTGGTTTGGGTAAATATAAGTTGGATCCTTGGATAATCAGGGATCAAAGTCCATTCCCAAAGCCAGACCCAGCTCAGAGCTCCTTTCCAGAAAGCTTCTATTGCTTAGTGTGGGGCCTTTGGTGGGAGGAAGATCAGGAGTAGCAGATCAGAAGTTTTCTATCTCCGGCTCCCCCTGCCAACTGGATGTAGTGGTTCCTCTGCTAAAATAAAATCAAAGCCCACCTTTTTTTCTATTCGGAAGGCAAAAGTATTGCTGGACGGTTTTTCTCAATTTAAATATATTTACTATAAATATTCCTTCAACATTTGATGTCTCTTTCCAATTGCATTACCAGAATGCAGGTGTGATAAGGAATTGATGGAACACATTATAGTTTCAGGTGAATAAAATTTAATTCACACAGCTTTCATGAAGTTCAAAAGAATGCTATGACTACAGGTTTTTTTCAGCATTGCTGATGGGAAGCTTACGATTATTTTATGCAAGGACTGTTCTCCGGTGGAGCAAATTGCTTTATGAGGCAGAGAACTACCTGTCAGCAGAGACATTCAAGCAGCTACTATTGATAGATTGATTCCTGTATTGAATAAGTTAGCATTTTTACTAGGAGTGAAAACCAGGAGACCAAAACTGTTTAATTCACTTTGAATGTAAATCAGTCAGTCTGTGTCTCTCTCTTTCTGTGTGTGTGTGTGTGTGTGTGTGTGTGTGTGTGTGTGTGTGTGTAGGGTGATCCTCAACTTTCTAGGAATCTATTCTGTAAAATGTTTACAAATAGAAGGAACCAATTAGATAATTCTTAGTGCTCCAGGATTTCAGCCCAATACATTTGAAAATATTTGCTGTCATTAATTATCTCAAGATTTAGGCTTTTCTACTTCTCAGAAAATCTCTCCAGTGGTATTGGCCTTTTTTTGTTTGTTTGTATTTTCCTCAGTTCTGTCCCATACCAACATGAGTTTTCATTTTAGCCTAATAAATCTTCCCTATTGTATTTGGTACTGACCATCATTGATAGTTCATAGCAGGTAGGGCTTTTGCCAGTATTGTAAAGTTATCAATGTTTGCTCGCAGGGTCCCCAGTACCCTTTACCCCCACCCTCCCCAGTACCAATGTCTAGTTTCATGATGAAAACCAGCTCTGCTATTCACGATGTAAACCAATAAAGACAACAAATGTGTATTGAACACCTACTCCCTCTTTGGATAAAATGCTGGAGAGATATTAAGAAATAAGGGAATGTGGTCCTGGTCTTCAAGTTGCTTAGTTTGTTTGTGAGGAGGGGAAGGACACACAAGGAAGCTTAACTAAAAATACAGTAGCTGGCAGCTTACCTGTCACTTTTCTGTTGAGATCAAATCGTTTGAAGCTAAAGATAAGAAGTTCTTAATAGCATTTCAATCGGTAACTACACATTTAAGCACAGACAATTATTGAGAAGTATTGTGTGTTGGGGAGTGGGAGAATGGGTTCCTAGTTTTCCCTGGAATCACACAGGGTAGGCCCTGATCACCAGCATAAAGACTGGCTCTGAGGGAGGTCAAACAGGGGGAGTCAGTGTTGAGGGTAATGAGAGTAATGAAAAGTGGGGGGGTTCAAGGGTATCCCTGTGGTGTTGTCTGACACCATAGACAGAAGGGCCCCCAAAGCTGAATGTTTACTCTTCTTTGTACACTTGCTTTGGTGAGGGGCATGGAGGGAGGCTCGGGATAGAGATTCTGGTCCTGCTGAGGATAATCGTGGAGATAGCTATGATTCTAGGAAGACCAAGAAGGGAGAGAGAGTTTCTTAATCTGGGCTTTGTGAATGGACTTCAGAGGGGTGGTCCATGAGCCTCTGAAACTGGCTGCTGGTATTATGGATAAAAGCATATTTTTCCCCAAGGGAAGTCAGTTCAGCTCTAATAGGCTTTCCAAAGTTCTGTGATCTGGAGAAGGCAAGCCCTTGCTCTTGGATGTCTGATTTGGCAACTGCCTTACCTTTTAGGATCTTACTGTTCAGGTCTCAGAGAGGTCCTCCATTTCACTGCCAGTGTCCCTCCCTGTCTTGGAGATGGGAGAGGAGGTTGGTGTGTACATCTAGTAAAGATTCTGTAGTGCAGCTTAACCTTACCTGTACCCACCTGTCTGTCCACCCACATGTCTACCCTCAGTAATGGGAGGAAGGGGAACCGAGTGCCCTGCACAGGCTTAATTCTGGTGTGGTTCATTCTTTTTAGTAATTTTTAAAAATTTGTATTGGAGTACAGTTGCTTTACAATGTTGTGTTAGCTTCTGCTGTACAGCAAAGTGAATCAGCTATACATATATCCCCTCTTTTTTGGATTTCCTTCCCATTTAGGTCATCACAGAATACTGAGTAGAGTTCCCTGTGCTATACAGTAGGTCCTCATTAGTTACTTGTTTTATACATAGTAGTGTATATATGTCAATCTCAATCTCCCAGTTCATCCCACCCCTCCCTTCCCCCACCCACCTCCCCCAGTATCCATACATCCATTCCCTATGTCTGTGTCTCTACTTCTGCTTTGCAAATAAGTTCATCTGTATCATTTTTCTAGATTCCACATATAAGTGATATTATACGATATTCATTTTTTTCTTCTGACTTACTTCACTGTGTATGACAGCCTCTAGGTCCATCCATGTCTCTGCAAATTGCACACTTTCGTTCCTTTTTAATGACTGAGTAATATTCCATTGTGTACATGTATGGTGTGGTTCATTTTGTTACTGCTTCTTAAAATGGCCATGAAATCTTATCCTCATGTTTTCCATCGTCCTCAAACAGTTATTGGAGGTCTTTTTAGGTACTAGGAATGTGGGTGTCCTTAATAGAAATTATATCTGCAATAGGACGAAACAAAAAAAACTCAAACACATATTTGTGTAAACACTGTCCTCAGAACTTTCCATGGGTGAACTCTTTTAATCCTCATAACAACCTGTGAGATAAGCCCTGTCATTATCCCCATTTCACTGATGGGAAAACCAAAGTATAGAAAGGTGAATTGCCAAAGGTCAAATGGGTAGTATGGGTGGAGCTGGGATTCGAATGGGGCAAAATGCCTCCAGAGCCTGTACTCTTTTTTTTGTTGTTGTTAGTATGTTTTTTAAACTTTATTTATTTATTTATTTAGTAACATCTTTATTGGAGTATAGTTGCTTTACATTGTTGTGTTAGTTTCTGCTTTATAACAAAGTGAATCAGCTATGCCTATACATATACCCCCATATCCCCTCCCTCTTGCATCTCCCTCACACCCTCCCTATCCCACCTCTCTAGGTGGACACAGAGCACCGAGCTGATTTCCCCAGAGTCTGTACTCTTAACCAGTGATCCACACTGCCTTACCTTACCTAAGATATCTATAAAGTATCTAGTACCATGCCCAACCCATCGAAAGTACTCTATAAATGATAACTGCTTTTGCTGTTGTATTTATAATTATTATAATTACTTTTCTCTTTTGTGACTCATCACTTGTATGGAACCTCACACACAGACAGGGATTGAAGATATGAACGGTAGACCTGGAAGCCCTGGAAACTCTTAACTTTTCATGGGTTTTCCTCCACTGTGGCAGGAGGTGGTTCTCTACTGCCCCCAAGAAGTTGAAAGCTTTCCACCTCCCACTCTTAACAGGTGGCAAGACTTAAGTAATTCCTGTAACCTTCAGACTCCATTGTGCAGAAGAACCTGTTCGAAGCTCTTCCTCCGTGGCTTCTGGAGAGCCATCTCCAAATCAAGTTGCACAAGACTGCCTCTGGCCCTTTTGATCTTTTGAAATTGTGAGCACAGGAAGGAGAGAGTGGACGGGGAAATAAGGAATAGCTATGATCATTGCAATAATAGTATGGTGCGTTTTTATAGAGCCCTTCTCTGATGAGCCCCAAGCTTTCACAGCCATCACACCATTGGCCTCTGCACTGTGAACCTCGAAGGGCTTGTTGAGTTTTCCTAGTGCTGTAAAACACAATTGCATGAACACATCATAACGGAGAGAGAAGCAAGCCATATTGGCAATTGCATATCACTGTATGTGTGATGGCCATGCATGGCGTGCCAGTATCTGCGATTTTCAAGTAGAGGTTGGTGCAGTTTGTCCCCAGTGGTCTGGTCCCGCTATGGAAAGCCACAGAACTGATCTGCAAGTATGAGATCAAGAAGAGTGCCGGGGCCCTGTGAGCTCTCTGGAGCCAAGAAGACAGGTGTGTGGAATGGACCAGAATATTATCTACCTCTAAGTGGTCTTGTTTTTTCCTGAATTCTCAAGAGTACCGGTTAGCTTGACCTCCTTAGACTGTTTCCAGGGGCCAGTTGTACATCAGCAAACTTATAATATGGCATGACCATCAGAACCTTTACATGTTCCCAGGAGGCACATTTTCCCCCCTTCACTTGGAAAAATTCTTCACTTTTAAAGTTACAAGTAACTTCTATGTGAGATAATGACTCTGGGAAGCAGGTCCTTTTCTCATGTGGAAAGATATTTCAGAAAAGATGGTTTGTTAGTAAGGAAAATGACCCCATTAAAAAATATATATTGATTTGCCATGCCCCCATCTGGCGTTTTCCCAATTTTACAAAGCCAAGGAAGTGGTTTGTTAGAAATCTCTTCTTATATTCCTCCAGTGACTTTCTGCATCCCATATCCATGGTACCTTTGAATAAAAAAATCAAACCTGAGAGGTTAGTGCTAGGAATCATAACAGATGAGTGATTTTATTGGATGAAGCTGTATAATAAAGCACACGAGTGGGAAAATGACTCCATTTTCTGTACTCACACTTGTAATGTTGGAGGTTAACTAACCCCCATTGCGGTGTTGGCTGCCCACAGATGCTGGGGGTACAGCTGATATGATAGTCTTTTTAGAAGTTCATCAATTCTGTAACAGCTTTAGTTGACTCTTTTGGTCTCGTTTTCAGTCTGTCTCCCTGCTCTTGACCTATGACTGGGGAGTCAGTGGCTCACTATGAATAAGGGGACACATGGCCTCAATCTGTGTTCAGAAGAATTTTATAAATCCTTTAAAAATACATTGGTTAAAGTGTATGATTTTTTTTTTTTTTTGGTAATAATCATTTAAATCACTGTGCTGGGTATCTAGTCGTACAGTTCTCTCTCTCTTTCTGTCTCTCTCTCTCTCTCTCTCTCTCTGTCTCTTGATGTTGTATTCGTTTTAACAAATATGTATATTTTACCCTTGATACAAATTTTTCATATTGTTACCACTTGGAATAAGATTTGTCCTGACTGCCTCTGGGTAGAGGGCAGGGGGAAGGAAGGGTAACACATTATCCTAATTTTATGTTTGAGAAATTGAGCTGTGAAAAGAAGCAAACCATGTCACCTGCAGTGAAAGCTAGAACTGGACCCAGGTGTCCTCCTGGGCACCTGTTATAAGCTAATGAAGGAGCATGAGCCCAAAGGGGGTGACTCAAACTTCAGTGCTAACTACTCTCATTACTAATGAGTAATTACAGCAAATATCTACAGGCCTCCTTCCTACCTTTACAGCTTCCTGTTGCTGAAGCACTTTGGAGTATTGAGAAAGATTGTCCTGGAAAATACGTCATACGCAGTTGCAGGAAAGAATGGCTTTATGTGCGCACACAAAATCGGTTGCTTGTCTCTGTTTATGAATTCCATGTGGAAACAGCAGAAAATAGTGCCTGTGAGGAGCTCTTCGAGGGCCCATTCTTCAGAACTTCAAAACAAAATTTAAAAAAACAATTCTGGACGGTCAGATATATGGGGAAATGGGACTCTGTGATGTTTCTACAGAGTGTTCTAGAAATAATAGGACCGTGCAAGTAAAGCACAGATCATTTGATAACCACTCTTTTATGAACATATAACCTCTACACTATTTTTCTGAATGAAAATACTCATGTTTAATTGACTATATCACGGTATATAAAATATGCCATGTGGAGAATTCAGGGAGCTAGAAGAATATCATTCGCTCTGTGAAGATTCCAGGCTAAACCCCAATAAAGCTCCTTCCCTCTATATCTGGTTTAAGAAGCACTCCAGTGAAATTGCTTTCTTCGGTGTTTGTAAACCACCGTAACCTTGTGTTTCTCTCCTGTGTTTCCAAGAGTTCTCAGATACTATTTTAGCATGGCAGCCTTCACTCCAGCACTGGCTGAGGTTGATGAAGCTAATTTTGGTGCCCAGTGTAAAGAGAGAGAGAAGTCATCTCCAGAGCCAAAAGGACTTTCTGGTGCCTGGGTTCAGAGCTGCGTGGTGTTACTGGACACACCACATTTCACCCTTAGAACCTTTATTTGTGTGCTTGCACAACAAATGTTTATCCAGATATTAAGATAAGAAAAGTATGAAGGTCACATTTTGCTGGTGACAAGGGAGCTTCTATAAATGTAACCATATCGCCATGCCACAGGAGTCTGTCTTTTCTTCTATATCAGGGATTCAGGGGAATTAGTGGTAGGTGGGGCATGGGAGCCAGCCCCTTCACAGTTTTTTGGCTTCCTTGCCTTCGCTCTGCATGTCCTGGCACAGCCGACACAGCCCCTCCCATTTGGTGAGGTTCTTTTGGGTGGTCAAGAAGTCAGGGGGAAATCCTGGTCCACTGTGTGGCTGCCCCACTTTCTGGTGCTTTCTGATATTCTCTGGAAATTAGCACCCCCGTGCATTTCCCTGCTATCTGACTGGCTGGGAAGCAGCCTGGCTGCTAAAAGAGCTTTCCTAGCCTCTCAGAACAGGTTTGCATGGTGCTGATACTGCCCCTATTTTAGGCAGGGTTGTCATGTCCTTGGAGCACAGAGAGTCTTCAGGGTGGGGATGGGGTTCCTTTTGTGGATTTGAGTGTTTCTCTTAAAGATCTCCAAGGATTAGCTAGACACACACAAAACCTGAATGAGGACATGGATCCTTGGTCCAGTTTTCTTCCCAAGGGCAGCCTACACAGCTGTGGGAATTCATCTCGTTGACAATCAGGGACCCCACTCCAGCCCTCTCACCCCATTCCCCATCACCCAGTGTGCTTCCTGAACCCCAGATGTGCCAGTCTCCTTGCTCTGCCGCAAGGGCTGGTTCATTCCACGTCACAGGTCTCCTTCCCACCTCTGCTCCCTCAGCCCAGTCCCTCCATCTAGGATGCTCTCCTAACTTCTCTTTGTACTCGAGTATCTCCCGCTTTCCTAGCATGAGCCTGAGTCCCCCAAGTCCTACAGAACCTTCTGCAGTAGTTCCCACACCAGCACCTCCTGCTCCACTCCTTTCTAGCTCTTGGTGACTTATGCGAGAGAGCCCGCCTGATTATATTTCCTTGTTATCTAATGACATTTCATGTGTTCTTGTCTTTCCAGCAACATTACGTGTTGCTCAAGGGCAAGGACGTCTAATTCTCTAATGTGCCTTGTAAACACCGTGCATATTTTGAGTCCCCAAAATCATGCTTAATTAAAAAAAAAATCATACAATTGCTTTGTCAATATCTCTTGGTTCACTTGGAAAGCCTGGCTCTTGGGCTCTGCTTTTCTTTTTCATGTAGATTTGAGCCCTTTATTTATTTTCCTTTAAAAAAAAAAAAAAGAAGAAGAAGAGAGAGGAAAAAGAAAAAAATACCCACAAGACCATAGGCAGGTCTGGTTGATACATGATTTACATCAAATGCAAACATTAGGCTAGTATTGTGAAGTCAGTGCTTCACTTCAAGATTGCCCAATGCACCAAGGCAAGTACCAGCCAAACAACAAAGTACTTACTTGCTCTAGGTTAAAGTTTAAAAAAACCAGGTGGGAAAGTGTGTGTAGGGGAGTACCCACTCTCAGTTTAGAAATCATCTTCCTTACGGGGCCTTCCTGATTCGCAGCACATTGGTTACCCCTGCATTTATATGGTCTTCAGTCTGTGTCTTATTACTTGTATGATGCTCTTACGATTTGCTTTTCAGTGTGTATGTGTGTGTATCTGTCCCTGATCACCACATAGGTGGTAAGTCCTTCAGGAGCAGAAACCCAGTTATCTTTTTCTGTTCTTTCTTCCCACAGCCCTCAGAACAGAGGCCCACATTTGGTGCCCAGTAATTGTTTGTAGACTCAGTAATTCGATCTATGTCATGAACTTTGGGCTTAGTGCAGCAGGTTAGAGATTTAGGCAGAAACCTTTGCTCAGATCAACTTACCCATCCTCCTTGGTCACCCACCATGCATGTAGTGAAGTTTGTGTGGATACTGTCATCATCACCGTGTACAAACATTCTAGGTTACCTACTAAATTCAGGTGCCATGCCATGTAGTGAGGTTACAAAGAGGCATTAGAGTCTAGTCCCCTGCACTCAGGAGGCTTAGAGTCTAGTTGGTGAGTCAAGGAATTCCTAAAATGATTTGTTTAAAACAATGCAAGATGGTTTACGTTAATGGTTGTCTAAGCCCCATCTTTACGATGTTGCTATCTTGTTAGGAAGTCAGAACTAGCTCAGATAAAACATTGAGCAACTGTGGAAGATTGATAGTAACTGAGTGCGAATAAGGGTAAACAGATCTTGTGTGTTGTGAATAGTTTCAGGAAAGGAACTGATCAGCATAGATTAGAGGGAGGTTTAATGGAGGAGCATTAAGAGGTAGGTCTTGAAGATTAGGTAGAATTTGGATAGGCAGATGGGTTCGGGGCATTCCAGCGGGGGTGAACAGCTGGAGTAAAATGAGGAGGTAGGAATAATGAGGGTGTACAGGCCAGTGCTGGTGAGCCGGCTCCTCCCAGAGCTGAATCTGGAGCTGCGTTAAAAGATGGGAGATGGGGGACCAAGCCCAGGCTGGTGTTGGGAAGTTGAGGACATCATGATTCCTCTTTGAGTCATGATGTGATGGAATCTTAGGGCTGCCTTGGGGCCACAGGAGCAGTGCCTGCTTCTCTTGGGAGTTATTTGGACTGGGAGCTGCTCAGGGCACATCTGTTATCTTCCAGCTGGCTCTAGTGTAAGCACCAAAGGGTGGTTGGAGGGTGCCATGGTTGTCCTTCATAAGGCTAAGGATGTTCCTCTGTATTGCTTAGGAAATCAGTCATCTGCAAGTGTGCCCAAATTACTCTAGAATATATTTCTTTTTGGACTGTACTACGCCTCAGGGTAATAAATGCCTCCCAGTGTCCAGAGTAGGCGGCTGGAAGGGGACAGCTTACTGTGTTCTAAAATAGCTTCCATCGGGCTCTGTGGACGGGTGCAGTGGTGCTCATTCCACGTTCTCATTTTGATGGTGAAGCCTCTGTCCCCTTAATAACGTGATGGGGGCTTTTGTTCTATCCCTTCTTGCCCTTTGTCATTGTAGATTCTAGGTTTTTGAGTCTGATCATTACAGAAAGATAGGACAGGCCCTTCAATGCCCCACTATTTGTAGGGAGAGAGATGGCCATGCTTTTTGTCAGTCTCTACTGATCACTGGGAGTTGCATCCCCTGCGTGAAGTGGCAGCTGAGCTGTTCCTTGGCTTCTCCTTTCCTGTTGTGTGGCTACACCATTCCCTAAAGCCTGAGCTCTGGTGTTCTTGGACAGATGTAGCCAGAGATAAAAGGAGCCATCTTTCTGGAGTCACCTGGTAGGGTAGCTAGGGTAGGGTAGTTATACCCACAGCAGGTAGAACCTTTCTCCTGGAGGTATTTAGAAGCATTTGCGGTCATGGCTGGACACTTGCGAGCAGGGCCTTGGCAGAGATCCTGAATCCCTGAAGAAGTTCCCACACCAGGGCCCAGCAAAGGCCAAGCAAGTCACTTTAGCACACCCCGTCCAATGGTACTTCGAGGGAGGCCGCTACTCCTGATAGCTCTTGGCTTGGAATTTAATGTCATTGTGACAATTGCATGTCCCGTCTCTTCTTCCTTTTCCAGCCCCTCAGTAATTCGTAAATGGTTGTCGAACTGGGAAATTGTTCCCCCCCCCAGGGAGGATTGCTTTATTCAGTGGTGTGCTCACATTTCACACCTACTCTGTGCAGGCTGCTGAAATCTGGGCCTGAGCCCAGGAAGGACCCTCTGGAGCCAGGTGGATGGAGGCTTCCTCCCCCAGGACTGCAGGTGGTGGAGAGCCGCAGAGCTCAGTGCAGCCAGCCCAGACACAGGGGCTGTCTGGGGCCTTGGGCAGTCCCTGGGAAGTGGCCTCAGGGATGTCCTGAGAAACCCCATAGGCCAGGAAGTGGTGTTTACCTTAATCTAGCTAGAGCTAGAATCCCAGTTTAGCATCCACCTGCCCACAGCTCCAGATAAGCCCCCGGAAGGGAGAAGAGGGTGATCTAACCCAGCTAATCTGTGACGACACCATTAGGGTAGGAAACCTGTGAACTTACCATGTCTATTCCTCTCTGTTTTTTTTTTTTTTCTTTTCTCTTCCTTTCCAAAGTAAAAGTACGTTTGAAAATAACAGTTTTGCCTCTGCGAAACTCCTAGCAAACTGTTTGCCCCACCTGGGTCCGTTCGGTGATGGGACCTGGGCACACTTGGTGGTGGTGTAGTCACAGAAGCTTCTGGCCAGCGTTGGGCCTTGAGAAATCCTGGTGACCAGAGCACCCGGGCAGAAAGGAGTCTGAGATGACCATGAACGTTGATTCGTTCTTTCCTAAGCCATTCATTTGGGCACATTTGAACCATTTTCCACACTCAGATCAACATAAGCCTTGGGATGCTGGGCCACCTGTAGCTCCTTGTATGGATCCAAATGTTACAAGGGTAATGACGTAACAATTCTCCTGGAGTTAGATTTTCTGGGCCGAGGCAGAGTACATGTTTATTTTGGAAAGGGACAAACTTTCACCCACTTGAATTCCTTTGCCTCCAAAATTAGTGTCAGGGGATGACCACAGCATTCCATATTTCTTACCCTTTGTTTTGCCAAACAGATTGTAAATGCCCCTAGGGCCACTTTTTACTTCTTTTGTGTCCCTGGCAAAGCCAGCCTCCATAGGCGGTTCAGAGGAGCTCTCAAAAATCTCTAGGACTCTGAGAGACTGTTCTAGATCTTTTTCAGACTTGTGTGACATAGAAAGGTAACTTAACCTCTCTCTGTTTCCTATTCCTAAATGGGGGTTAGATACACTAACTGCTTTCTACGAGTACTGTTATTATAAGTTTGAAATGAGCTAGAGTTTCAGTAAAACCATGCATTTTAAGAGCGTACTGCACTTTGAAAATAATTTTTGCAACCATTATCTCAATGGAAAGACCTTTGAAGAGTATAAAGTACAGACCATTAAGGCAGCATTATTAACAAGAAGAGCAATATAACCATTTGGCACATAACTACCTGTTGGAGCGATTTGACTGCAATTGGGAGGGAATCTTAGCAGACGCTGAAAGGAGACGCTAGCTCTCCAGCCTTTAACTGCCGCTACCCACAGCTGCCCCCAGGGTTATGTGCTCTTGCCAATTATGATTTTCAAGTTTGAGTTGTATTTCTCCCATCTCCTGAGATGGGAGGAAATCTGATAACACCAGGAGACCAAGGAAACTTCCAGGACTCCTGAAAAATGGTCTGACTGTGGATGTGCCCCTTTCCATGCCTGGCCTGTTCTCCCCCTCACCTGTGGAGATGAGGGTCCGTGGCTGCTGCCATCCTGTTACAAGTGGGGATTTGCCCTTCGATTCAGCACCCCCAGATCTCTAGACCTAAAGAGCTGTATCTGCACCACCTCTGCTCGGGTCCCACTTGTTGCTCGGTTTCTCACAAGCAAAACCTAATTAACTGTGGGCCCCCAAAGGGACTAAGTGCCGGGCCCAAGGTGTTCAAAAGGTCAGGCAGCTTGTTGGGAGATGTAGAAATGAGGGGCACACTGAGGCCTCGAGATGCCTGGGCTTCCTGGTCTTGCTGGTAGTGGGAAGAGGCTTTGGGTGTGAAGAGCTTGGCTCTGCCACATAGTGACCATGAAACTTGACAGGTCACTCCATTCTGGCCTCAGATCTGTCACCTGCAGCATCCCTGACATCTCTTGTGCCTGAGCTGGCCCTTCCCTCAGCCCCATCTCGAGGCTGGACAGCTGCTGGGGCCTTAGGGCTCAGCTTAAATATCACCTCCTCAGGGAAGTCTATCCCCACCTCCCTCAGTTAACTGCCAGCCCTCCAACCCTCTTCTCCATTTTTTTTTTTTTTTTGAAAGATGGCATTCCCCACATGCTGTCATTCACTTGTCTGCTTATTATCTGTTGCTGCTTCCTAGTTTGTAAGCTCCTTGAGGGCGGGGGCCGTGCTGCCTTGCCACCATACCCGCAGCGTTTGGGGCAGTGCTGGGCACCTATGAGATGCTCCTTAAATATTTGTTAAGTGAAATAATTATTCCAGGGTTGCCGGGTCTTTGTCCTCAACCTGGCATTATCATTTCTTGCGTTTGTTCAGTCGGTGCTTAATTTTTTCCCAAAGCTCATGATGTGGGTTAAAGTAGTTGTCATTCTCACCATATAGATGAAACAAGCGAGGCACAAAAATGTGATCGCAAAGTCAGAGAGCAGAAGAGCCCATGGTAGCAGAGCCCTGACCGCAGCCTCTCTCCACTGGCTGGTGCTGTCTCTCTGGGCACGTTATTTTTCTGTCGTGGTGATGTTATTGTTTGTCTTATTTGGCAATGTTTACGCCAGAGGAGTAGGGGCCATTGTGTGTTGGTGGCGACTGGAAATACACAGCAGAGTCCCAGGAGAATGCCACTGTCGGTCCTCACCACAATTAGCAATTGTCGGGCCAGGGGCAGTGACTGGGTGGGAGTTGTTCCCTACGTGGCTGGTTCTGTGTGTTAAAATATCACTGCCTGCTCCTGACAGAGGCAAAAGAGAGTAGGGGGGTGGGGGAGTGGGGGTACCTAGTCCTATTTCTGCCCAGTCCTGTCCATCCCACTACTTACGTCTGGGGCCTTTCTGCTTGGGAAATGTCCTGTTGTATGTCTAGCAGAATTCCTGTGGCCTGGTGGAAAGGAAACAGGAGTGCTAACCAGCTGGGTGACCTCTGGGCCTCAGTTTCTCCATCTTTAAAATGGGCTAGTAGGTGGGAACCAGTTCCATTGTGAAATGAAGTCCAGGTGGAACCTGGTCCTGACTCCTGTTCCCAGGTGCTTCCTTAGGGAAGGAAGATGGGAGGTTAAAGGTGATCAGTGGAGATTTGGAGAAAGCATCTCCAATTCCCCTGTAATTTCCCCCTCTCCAAGAGGAGGTTCTGTTAAAGTGGAGAGGGGCAGAGACTTGCGAGTCATTACTGGACATGGCATGATGCCAGAGAGCAGGGGCCGGACCCACTTCACTGACAGCAGCAGGACCCCCTCCCCACCCCCCCGTTAAGGAGAAAGTGGGTTGAGGTGGGACAGAATGTGTGCTGCCCAGCAGTTTCTACAAAAGGGAGCAGTTGTGTTACCAGGCAGGGCGGTGTCTCATCTCCTAATGCCAGGGAAGAAGGAGGCAGGCTTCTCGGGTGAGTGAGAGCATCCTTAACCAGGAGACCTGGCTCCCCACTCTGATAGCATCATGCTGCAGCCGTCATGCACTCCCTCTGAGCCTCGGTTTCTACAACTGTCAGATGGCTGGTGTAATCCCTGCCCTGCCAGTTGGATTGGGGCTTGGAAAATATAAACTACTGTAAAAGAAGGGGTTATTACTTCTGTGATTCACATATAAATGCGTGTGTGTGTGTGTGTGTGTGTGTGTGTGTGTGTGCATATAAATAAACATATCCGGGGTGCTCAGGGTTGATACTGACATGAGATGATGGACACAAGCTAGCTGAAAGTACTGAGTCCTTCAGTCTGAGGCAGTGAGAGAGAGAACTGAGTTAGAAAGCTGGTGGCCTTGAGAGGAACAGGCCTGGAAATTACTGAATGGAGTCATGTTGTGTTTGGGGGGAGGAGGAGAGCGATGTGGGACAGAGGTGAGTCATGGTGCGTGAGTGCTGGGGAGTCACCTTGAACTTGGGCCAAAAAAGTAGAAATATTGGGACTTGGGTTTATCTGCCTTACATCAGGTACATCAAGTTCTGGATGACCGCCCACTGGCCAGAGA
Organism: Eschrichtius robustus; assembly: GCF_028021215.1. Lineage (NCBI taxonomy): Eukaryota > Metazoa > Chordata > Mammalia > Artiodactyla > Eschrichtiidae > Eschrichtius > Eschrichtius robustus. The sequence goes on from NC_090838.1 coordinate 38,689,115, forward strand.
CCTGAGGTGGATGGCTCTCCCTTGCCGCCCTGGAGGCTTTCTGCTGGCTTCGGCCCTGCTGAGCAAAGTCCACTTGTTCACTGGAGTTCACACAGACTCCTTGCCAGGCCTGCCCAGAATCCTGTCTCCTCTGACTTCCTGTGCTCTTGCATAATATTTCCTTGCTTCTTGAATGGCTGCCCCCAGTGCGGGGGCAGCTCCCTGATGCTGCTGGACGGAGAGCTGGATGTGGAGGGAGGATAGGGTTGTGCAAACGTCACTCAGGGATGCCTGGGCCTGAGGGAGGAGGGCAGTGCTCCCCAAATGGCTTGGAGGGAGCTTTTAGCATAAGGGTAGTTAGGGAGACTATGCAAGAGTATGTGTGCATACACACACCCCCCCAGACCCTATAAGTTGTCTCTCCTGTAAAATTATTTTTAAAATAGTTGTTTTCTTCTGATTATAAAAAGTATACATGTTCCTGTAAAAAAAAAGTCATGGTACAGAAAGGCATCAAGATAAAACTAAAAATCACCAAAATTCCACCATCCAGAGATAACCACTGTTAACACTTTGGTGAACATACTTTCTTCTATAGAGTACATGTAATTGCAGAGTATAATCATTACTATATACTGTTGTGGAAAATGCATTTTTCATACAGCAACTTATCAATATTCTCTCTTGCTATCACGGTATATAGATTTAATACAGCTGTATTTAGTTCCACTTATAGATGTATCATAACACAACTCCGATTCATCGACACATCCTGGTTCAGAAAACAAGCTCTAACCAGCCCAGAGATGTTCGCAAACTAAGAAAGCAGCATCTCTTGTATACACCTGACCAATGTGTCAGCTCTGGTGTCCCAGAAATAACTACAAATTAAAAGTTCTGTATCCACATAGGCCTTTCTCTAGGCTTAGAGTAATTCACGAGATTAGATAGAAGAGGCTGCGGCGACGAGGGCTGTCAGGGCTGGGTGTCACTTTGGGTAAGATCATCTCCCAGTGTGGCCCATGTGTCTGCTCTGAGCCAGGAGCCACTAGCTAGAAGAACGAGTTTTTCTTCAGTGATGTCGTTCCTGTGCCCAAGATTTCAAATAAGCATCATTTAAAATTTTAATTGGTTATCACCCTCCCCAAATTTTGTGACACAATCCGTATCTTGTAAAAAGCACCCTTCCTTCTTTACACAATAGTGTATTCATGATATTGAAAACTTTAATGCATACACAGTATCATTCAGAGTTGCGACAGAAGATAAAAACAAAAATTTTTTTTAGCTGAGGTAGATGCTATTAATACATTTCTATCCCATACCTGAAAGCTGTATATGTTTAAGAGTTGTGATGAGCTTTTTCTCTTCCTTTGCTGATCCTGGTTGGAAGTGTGGCATTATATTTACAGCAGACTTCAACATAACGATGACTCCTGTTCGTTTGGGAATCTGTTGTCTACACAGCATTTGTTTGTTTCCTATGAATCATTTTTAAACCGGATTGGATATTTCTTTGATTTAATCAGGAGTTTTAGGTATGAGGCTGGGCTCATTGTCTGTGGTTGGAAATTGCTTGTTAGGTTTACTTTTGAGTCAAGACAAATTGTTTCCTAGAGCTCTCTGTTTCAGACATTTCTTCTAAATCAAAACACTTGATACTGCTAGTCAGTTTAAATATATTTACTTAAAATTTTGCAGGCATTGTTTAAAACAAAAATTTGCAACAAAATTTAGCACCTGGAGGATTACTGGACTGAATGTCAATATTATGACATAGTATGAGTGTGTTTCATGTTTGGTAATTGCAATCATTGTTGCTTTTGCTGTGGTCATCCATGTACAATGCTTGGTGTCAGTCTATTTATCTCTTGTAAAAATAAAATACAGTGTGTGTGTGTGAAAAAAAAAAAAAATTTAGCACCAATAAAATCCAAGTATCTTACCCCATTTTGTTGATAGTTGTGTGCTCTCCAGGCAAACAATCTATTATAACAATTTGCATAATTATAGTCTCTCCTTCAATTTATTCACCAGGATTCCTTTTTTGAGAATTACTGGCTAAACTGTTATTACATCAAATTCTTTGATTGTACTTCTTTGGGATGGGGATAAGAGAGAGAGGAAATAATATAATGTTTGTCTGCCTTGCAACATTTTCGGTATGTGGACATTTAGCAAGTCAAGTTTTTAATTGCTCCCTTTCTTGGTCATTACCTGGTTTTGGTGGGGTCTTTGTCACGTGTGCACATTTGGGAAGTGCGGAGGGACAGTAAGATGGAATTGGTCCTCAGAATTATGAAACAGGACTTTGTTGAAGTTGATATTCCTGTACAATGAACATGGAGCAGCCGTTGGCATGGCAACCCCTACGTGGAAAAGTGCACGCCGCTTGCAGATGACTTTTGCAGTACTCAGTGTTAATCTGATAAATGGCTTTTTTAATAGTAGTTTGTGGGCTAATGGAAAGGTCGAAGCAAACCTTCATTAACGGGAAGAAGGATGGGGATTTTGAAGCCTCTGAGTGAACACATCGGAGAGTCACAGCCAAATCTCCATTTTCAGCTGTGTCTCCTTTTCACATCAGATGTGCTCATAACATGGCAAGCCAAAGTAAATTGAGAATACTGTTTGTCTTGAAAGGGTGTTGCTGCCATAATCAGTTTAGATTTTCAAGCATGCAGAGGTTTTAGAGTCCTTTTTATTCAGGACATTTACTTTGGTGAGAATTTAGGAGTACTGTAGATGTAGAAGGTTTATATTGTGATGTCTTTTTCCTTTTGTGGCCGTGGAGGGGTGAGAGTGGTTAACTACTCTTTTGTTTATTGTGGTAAAGTATATATAAAATGTAAAATTTACCATTTTAACCATTTTTAAGTGTACCATTCACTGGCATTAAGTATACTCACATTGTTGCACAGCCAACACCACTATCCATCTCAAGAACTTTTCCATCATCCCAAATTGGAAAGTCTATATCCATTAAAAAATAACTCCCATTTCTCCCTCTCCCAAGCTGCTAGTAACCACTACTCTCTTTTTCTCTATGAATTTGACTATTTTAGGTACCTCATAAGTGGAATCATACTATATTTGTCCTTTTTTGTCTTGCTTATTTCACTTTTCATAGTGTTTTCAAGTTTCATTCGTGTTGTAGCATGTGTCAGAATTTCATTCCTTTTTTAAAAATAGATCTTTATTAGAGTATAATTGCTTCACAATACCGTGTTAGTTTCTGTTGCACGACAAAGCAAATCAGCCATATGCATATACGTGTCCCCATATCCCCTCCCTCTTGAGCCTCCCTCCCGTCCTTCCTATCCCACCCCTCTAGATCATTGCAAAGCGCCGAGCTGATCTCCCTGTGCTATGCTGCTGCTTCCGAAAATGGTACTCATTCCTTTATAAGGCTGAATAATATTACATTGTATGTATATACCACATTTGGTTTATTCTTCCATAAATGGAATTTGGTTTGTTTCTACCTTCGGCTGTTGTGAATAATGCTGCTAGGAACGTGGGCATACAAATATCTGTTTGAGTCCCTGCTTTCAGTTGTTTTGGGTATAGACCTAAGAGTGGAATTGCCGGATCGTGTGGTAATTTTATTTATTTATTTATTTACTTACTTACTTACTTATTACTTACTTACCTGTGCCGAATCTTAGCTGCTGCATGCAGGTTCCTCGATGCTGCGTGCGGGATCTTCGTCGCGGCATGTGGGATCTTTAGTTGCAGCATGCAAACCCTTAGTTGCGGCATGCGAACTCCTAGTTGCAGCATGTGGGATTCAGTTCCCTGACCAGGGATCAAACCCAGGCCCCCTGCACTGGGAGCACAGAGTCCTAGCCACTGGGCCACCAGGGAAGTCCCAATTTTATGTTCAATTTTTTACAGAACTGCCTTAGTGTCTTCCACAACAGCTGTACCATTTTACCTTCCCGCCAGGGTTCCAGTTTCTTCACATCCTTGCCATTTTTTCTGTTTTTGTTGTTGTTATTGTTGTTTTCACATGAAAGCCATCCTAGTGGATGTGAAGTGGTATTTCACTGTGGTTCTAATTTGCATTTCCCTAATGATTTGCAGTTTATTTGTCTTTATAAATACGTTGCCACATGCATGATGGCCTGTGGGGATGGAAATCATTGCACCATTGTTTATACCTGTGAGGCAAATGAAACTGTCAGTGCAGTGATGTTTGCTGGGGGTGAGGGGCGGGAGGGAGGGGAGCACCGTGTGATTATTATATCCAGTACTGCCACCTCAGTAGACCTGTTGTCAAAGTTTGTACTGTGGAACAAGTGAAACAATTTTAAAATAGAGGTCTTTGACACCTGAAACTAATAGAAAATTGTAAGTCACTTATACTTCAATAAAAAAAATAGAGAGGGCTTTGGGACTGAAGGAACGGCAACTCTTTGGATGAGGTTTAACTAAGACAAGCCTGCTGTGTATGATCCTTCCTGCTTTAGCGTGTTGTGTAGGCATAACTCACCCTCATCCCTGAGAATATCATTGTTGTCATCAGCTCCAGAGACCTGAGCCCATCCTCCTTCCTCTCCGTGGGGAGGAAATCCCCCAGACATCTTGCCACAGGCTTGCTTAGGTCTTTGAACCACCCCACTGTCTAATTTCTCCACCTGAAACAACATGCACACCCCTGCTCTTCCCCGCCCCATAGGTTCTTGTGTTGGCAGCTTATATTTTGACAAGAAAGGGAAAGAAATTAGAATTTATTGAGCACCTGTGGTAAGCCTGGCACTTTGCTGGACAGTGTGTAGCAGGTGAAAGACCTGACTTCTGTCCTTAAAATAAGTACTATGGGTCTTATCATTTAGTATGGGATTCTACAGTAAGGGTTCCAAACTTTAGCAGGCATCAGAACCACCTGGAGGGCTCATTAAAACTCAGATTGCTGGGCCTCATCCCCAGAATTTCTTATTCAGGAGGTCTGGGGTGGGGCCTAAGATTCTGCCTTTCCAACAAGTTCCCAGGTGACGTTGATGCTGCTGGCCTGAGGACCACACTTGGAGAACAACTGCTTTACATGGACCCTATGAAATAGAAATTATCCCCATTTACAGATGAAGAGCTGAATTGTGGAGAGGCAAAGTGACTTTTCTCAGATCCTATAGACAGAGTGCCAAAGCCCAGATTTGAAGCTGGGGGCTCTCACTCCAAAGCCCCTGCTCTTCCCGTTATATCAGGAGTGGTAGACGCACAGCCCTTGAGCATCCCTCATCTAATCCACCCCTGGGGACAGGCAGTATTAATCGATCACAGGACCTCTGAACCCAGAGGTGGCCTTGGAATCCTTCCTACACTGCTCCTGATAGCCATACCTGCCAATCAGTGGGCGCTGAAATGAGTTATTGTACCAACAAATACATCCTCCCTAAAATAGAGACATTACCAAAAAGCAATCTATTAACATCTAAAGAGAGCCCTAACCTGAGCTCAAGTCTGCTCTGCTTAGGAAGGAAGTGGTTGGTGGATTGGGAGCTATGGGAAGCATAGCTGTCCCAAACTGTGCTGGGACCTCGTGGGTCATCAGCTAGATTCTTCATTCAGCACCCAGGCAGGGCAGGAGTAGGGGCCCTTACCCTTAAGAAGTTCTAAATCTAGATGACGTTAATAAGGCGATTTTTTTTTTAAGCTGCCATTATTTTTCTAATTTATATCTACTACATGTTATTCTAAAAATTAATTATTCCATTATTTGGCACTAAGTTCAGTGATGAATAGAAAATAGTGCTCAATAAATACTTAAGAAAGATAAAGTAGGTGCCAGAGGCAACTGTGTCCTCGCCTGATGAAGTCTTTTAACAAACGGACAGCAGAAATAAGTAAGATTGAACAGGATAACACCTTGAATTTACATAGCTTCTCTGACTCCCAAAGTCATCCACAGATTTATATCTTCCTTGTGTTTTTATGAAATGAGAGATTGGTAGAAAACTGATTAAACTGGTCAAGGGAATAATTAATTTTTTCCTCTAAAAATTGTGAATTATATGAGGCATCGCCATTGTTATATCCCTTGGACACCTGTTTATATATTTTCCAAAGGGAGTTAATGGACAACAAAGCAGAGTTTTACAGAGGTCAAGAGTCTTCTAAACTATGTATGTGAGTGACCCATGGAAGCTGATTGTGTCAGGTGTGATTCTCCTGTGTTCTAGAATAATCCATCACTATCTTTCATGTTTCTGCTAGCCCACACAATGTCTGACCCTCATCACCACTAACAACAAATATTTAGTCTGTTGCTAGTGTGTGTACAGGGAGATCTCTTGTCTCACCTGCTGTTTTTTAAAAGCAAGGGCAGGATGAATTAAGTTTTTATACGTCTAGAGTGCCCCGCTCTAGACGTATAAAAGTACTTAGCAAGGCCTATGTTAGTACATACTCAACAAATATTCATCATCTGAAAATACTACAGATCTTTTTTAAAAACCTTGGGAAAAAGAAACAGTGTAATTAATGTTCATATGCATACATGTAAGGTGTGCTTGTGTGTGCATCTACCCTATATATCTGAAACGAGAGGGAGCAGGTGTCTGGGTGTTTGTGTGCGTGTATTTTTCTAAGTGATTTGCATTTCAGATCTGAATTGCGCACATGATGGGGTTGAGAGGAAGATTAGAGATGTGCTTATCTGTGCCAGGGTTGAAAAGTGCATGAATAGGGAAGGTGTATGTTGGAGGTGGGGAAAAATAACCCTGAGAACAAACTGGTCCAGGGCTGTCTCTGGCCAAACCAGGACACAATGACAGGGAGCATTTATATTTATTGCCTTGAAGGGCCTTCCTGGGTTTTGCCTTCTGGATTGTTTTGAGAGGAAAGACTTTATGGTATTTAGCATCCCCACCTTTATATAGAAAACTCAACTCTCTCTGCACATTCCTAATGCCTGTGTTTCTCTATGAGCATGCTTATAGTCATGCTCTTTTTCTTTCTTGTTTAATGAGACTTCCTGTGTAGCCCAACTGGCAAAAGGAGGAAGGAATATTTCATCCAACAACATGTCCAGAGACAAGAAAACTTTCCAAGATGCTCTATGGGTCTTTGATGAAGCCATTTATGGGACTGGAAGTCAGTCTCATGCAGACACACAAGGATGACTCAACTGGCCACTGAAAGCCATGACCGTGGCCATGCAGGTCAAATGAAATAGATTAGTAAGTACAGGTTATTAAATGGTTAAAAAACTTGAACATAGGGCCTCCAGAGGAAATAAAGAGGTTCCTTCATGATGTCCCCTGTTCTGGCTGAATAGTATACATGCCTTGAGAAATCCACCTTGGTTTGGGAATAGCCTATAGATATTGTGCTCAAAAAAAGGAGTGGTATCATCTCTGACCACTTTGGTTGTGATGATGCCTTGCGGTGGGCAAGACTGAGGCTGGTTAGAATGAAAAATGGTCATCTTTGGGCAGCTTCTGGATGACAAGATTTTTCCAGGATAAGTTTTAAAGCCATGTATTAAATCCAGCTACGTAAGTGGGAAACTAACTGCACCTTATAAAAGGCTTTACATATGAGGCAGAGTCCTCCATTTGGAGCCTATTTTGTTAAATGGCAAGGGTAGGGAAATCCAAAACCCGTTAATGTTTCTGCTCTGCCCTGGGAATGTATTTAGCTGGAGCCAGTCTCGCAGTCTGTATGAGCCATACATCTGTCCTGCCTAGTGCGGGTAGAGACTTTAGCTATAGTGTTGGATTGGGGAATTCCCCATTGACAGAGAAGTTGCTTAACAGTTTAGGTATGTTCTGTAGCTCGTATAACATTGAAAAAGAAGACAAAAGATCCAGTTAATCCTTAGGGTCAAGTGGACCTTTCCAGATGGAGCAGAGAAGCCCCCTAAGGACAGGCCCCTGGGAAGAACCTACTTTCCTACCAGAAAGCACAGAGAAGAAGGCTTCCTTAGACCTGTTTGTCCCAGTGCTCTCCAGTGGGCAGTGCTTCTGGATGTTCTAAGTCAGAGTCTTAAATGATAAAGGGTTTTAAAATAAGCATTGTATTATATTAGAGTATTAAAGTTTCTTGACATTTTTAGATAGTTATTTGAGGGGGAGGGTTCTGTTTTGCCCCATCCATTGGAGATGGGAGAGGATCATATAAGACAGAGCGTAAAGAAAAATTCTGCTAATGTGGGTGTTTCCTTGGGGTGAGGCACTGGAAGAGGCACCAAGGGTGTGCTTCCTTCATGGTAAAAGCCCTAATAGTCTCAATGTAAGAATGTCCCATAGGCAGGTGAAGGATGACATGATTCACTCGGGTGGTGACCACCTACCAGTTTATCTAAGAATCCAGGTGAATCAGATCAGTAGGGGGTAATTGTGCAGTCACTGGTCACCCTTTCTATTGCTCAGCAAGAGAATTCTGGCCTGTGGGCCAGTGGTATCAGGCAGGCGTTGGAGGAAGATTCCATAACCATCTTCTCTGTTCTGCCATCTGTTACAGAAAAACTCCATCAGGATGTGCACCTTCACTTCCAGAATGTTTTATTTACAGTTAACCATAGCTGCTGCATGGGTGAAAAACTTAAAACTTTATTAGCATGATCATTTTCAGAATTTGTGTTAGGGCCTTTGACTTTTAAGACAAGGACACCAAATACAGAAGAAACAGAAAGCAGCTATGTATAAGGTTAATAAAAGCCCCTCACCTCCACCCCATTTAAATCCTGAAGAGAGAAAATAGCTGAGCTGTAGAGATTATTTCCAGCAAAGAAAACTATAATTATGGGGCCCAGTTAGTCTTCATAAGGGGCAGCCTTGGAATAGCATGGATGCTATTTTGAATATTTGAGAAAAGAGTGACATTCAATGTGAAATGGAAATGATTCTGCGCTGCTGGGATTGGGCTAGCTCCCTCCAGGCATCAGTTGCCCCTTGGGATAGCCCAGTTTCCTCTCCTTGGTGGGTTTGGGATACACTTGGATCTAGTAGTCATTGCTGGGACTCCCACAGGCAGCTCCTGGGAGAAGCCGGGGGAGTGGCGAATCTGCTTTTCACGTTGGCTTGCAGTCCCAGCTACCTAATATCAAGGGAAACAAGACTTAAGTATGTGGACCAGGATGAAGTCTTCTGTACAGAGTGAAAGAATAAGGGAATAAAAACCATGAATAGGCTGCGGAAAGGAGTGGCTGGGTCACCTGCCTGGGGGGACGAACCTCCCACAGGACGTCATGGTTGTGCAAGAGTTGGGCAATGTTTGGCCAGGGTGGAGAGGCCTTGGCAAAGGCGTTTGCACTCCTAATAGATTCCTATCTCCTCCATGGGGCAAACAAGTATTAAAGTTCTGCACAGCACTTTAGGAGGAAGAAATCGATTGCCTTATCTAGCCTAGCATACTTTATTTGTAGTTTCTTGGAGTTTTATTCAACAAACACCCACTGTAGCAAAGGCAGTGGGCTGGAGACCCTAGAGCATCAAGAGAAAGTGAGGCATTTCTGTTTCTGCCCATAGGAGCTACAGTTTAGTGGGGGGCCGGGTGAGGGGAGGACAAGCATACAGGCGATCGCAGCCAAGGCAGATGATGAATGCCATGACGGGGAAGCGGGGCATGTGGTTTCAAGGGCTTCTGCAGAGGAGAAGCGGGATAGATGGTGTTGAGCATAGCCCTGGAGCCAGATAGCCTGCATTCAAGCCCTGGATCTGCCCTTATTTGTTGAGGCATCTGGGATAAGTTCCTTAAACACCCTGTACCTCTGTTCCCTCAACTGCAAAGTGGGAGTCATTATAGTACTGTCAGAGGCTATGTTTTAATGCTCATAAAGTTGGTTTTAGCTCTAAGACTAGAAAGGAGGGCCTGTGCTGACCTTAAGTTAGTGACTGACAACCTCCAGGCCTCAGTTTCCTCATCTGTACATTAAAGGGACTGGGTTGGACTGGATAAATGCTAATATTTTATTTATTCTAAAATTTTATTATTCTGCGATCGTGTGTACATTAAGTGCCTGCTGTGTACCCAGTACTGTGCTAAGCGCGGTGGGAAAGAGAAAAGGTAGAATATGTGCTCCCAGCCCTCAAGAAGCTATAATCTACATGAGGAGAGGACATTAATATTCAGGATAGTTTTGGAGAATTAGAGAATATTAGAAATTAAAAACTTGGTCTTATGGGTATGAGAGAATAGAAATAGAGAGCTTAGAGTGGACCAGAGCAGTCAAGAGATTTGACAGCAACGATCAGTCCAATATATAGAACTAGAAAGGCTGTAGACAGGAGCTCAGGCTTGTTCACCAAATCCCAGAATTCTGAAGCTTGGAACATTGCATTAATATTTAAGTTAAAGTTGAACTGTAGGGGCTTCCCTGGTGGTGCAGTGGTTAAGAATTCACCTGCCAATGCAGGGGACACGGGTTCGAGCCCTGGTCCGGGAAGATCCCACATGCCGCGGAGCAACTAAGCCCGTGCGCCACAACTACTGAAGCCCGCGCGTCTAGAGCCCGTGTGCCACAACAAGAGAAGCCACCGCAATGAGCAGCTCGCGCACCGCAACAAAGAGTAGCCCCAGCTAGCCGCAACTAGAGAAAGCCCGTGCAGCAATGAAGACCCAACACAGCCAAAAATTAATTAATTTAAAAAAAAAAGTTAAACTGTAGAAAAACAACAGTTATCTATTTAGGATTTAGATGGAGTAAGATCTGTAAAACTCCTTGCTTAAAGCAATAATATGGTCTGAAATTACAAAGAGGCGCACACTGGTTTTCCATGTATTCCTGGATGGTCATTCTGGTAGAACCTATAGTGTTAGTTCACTTGCATGCCTCAGATTTGAACAGCCTGGGCATACGGCAGTGTTCTCAGCCCCTTCTCTAGAGGGCAGCACACAGAGGTGGCCCTGCAGAGCCCTCCAGCCACAGCTTTGGTAGAGCTTAGTATTCCTCATGCCTCCTTATCAAGGATGAGTTCTGCTCCTAAGGTTCCCCACCCTCCTCCTTAGGGGCTCTAGGCCCTCTCTCTCCAGCAGTGTTTGCACTTAGGTTTTGAGAAACCTGCCTCCTGCAGCCCTACTATCTCATAGTTTCTCAAGGTAGATGTGCAGATTAGACCATTAGTGACCCTGGCCTACACAGGTGACAAGACGCTTAACAATAGTTGGCAGATTGATGCGTGCCAAAAGACTGGTATAGACAGTAAGTTTACCCTGTCTAGGAAACTGGGGACACCTCCTGGAAGGGGTGAGCCAGGGGCTTGAGTGGGCCTTGGAGAATGAGTGGAGGCCAGGTCAAGTTGGCAGATAAGGTGGGTAGAGGCACCAGGTACGTCCATTTCCCCCACCAGTGTCCCCCGCAACTACTCCTTGCTAAACAAACATGGGAGGCGGAAAAGCCAGTTAGGTGTGGGGGAAGGAAGCGAGATAGAAAGGACAGATGAGGCACAAGCATGATCCCCCTGGCCTCAACCAGTCACTGAGAATTTCTGCTCATCACCCAAGTGGTCAGCGATGGCCTGGCTTGATAGGCCAGTTCATGACATCCTGGCTTCAGATGAGCAGACCACAAACCCTCATAGAGCTCTCGGCCAAATTTCCTTCAGAGTAGGGCACCCAGAAATCCTGTGATACATGTCAGCACCCTCTGTGAAGGCAGGAGTATATGTCATATTTGCCATCAAAAACACACCTCCACACAGGCACCCACCAAGGTAGGGAGGACAGATGGGGTCATGGAGGTTCAGAAGGGTGAATGGTGCAGTGACTTGCTGTTATAGCCCTTCGGAGAAAATCGGAGATGAAAACGGTTTGGAACTCGGGTCTGCTTTCTAGGCCAGTTTTCCAAGCACCTTTCTTCTCTCCCAAATTGTACCCTCTCTCATTCTCCCTTTCCCGCTCCTTTACTTTCATAAAAAGTTATTTTTTCCCAAATAAGCAAGATGGAATCAAACTTTGCAACCTCCAAATGTATGAAATAAACATTATTCCTAATGAGCCTCTGGGAAAGTGCTCACCTTTGAACTTGGCCAAGGATTACGGAGGAAAGAAAATGTCTTAAGAACTTGATAGAGTGTTAGAGCTTCCTGGATTTTTAAAGTCAAGTTACATATTACATTTCTTTTCCTTAATAAGGGCAGTTCCAGAAATCCTTCCTGGATGATTAGACCATGTCCAAAAGCGGAGACCTACACTACTGACGCTGGTTTGGGGATTGTCATCTGGGTGCTAGGCAACAACAGGATGGGAGGCACTGTTTCCAGAATGCTCCTACTTTCCTAGGTCTCAACCCCTACTCTCTGGGTCCTTGCCAGGGAGGAGAGGAGCATGTAGGCTATCCTAGGGTGAGGTAAGGGGAGGCCTGGAACAGAACAGGGAGATGTTCAAGGAACCCAGTAGCTAAAAGGTGATAGGGCCGAGGAGGCCTCCCACTAAGACGAGCTTTTTTTTCTGGATACCTTGCCTGTTCATTGGCCTGTGCTCATCTCTATTTCAGTTTCTAAGAAAATAATAAGAGTTCTGTTAAAAAAAAAAAACTTTCCTAAGGATAAAACACCACTGGCTATCTCTATAGTCTCTGCCTGCCTCACATGGACTATTAGACATTTTAATTTCCCTAGCTATTCCCTCACAAGCCAAGAAGTTCATCTATAGACATCAAGGTGCATCATTCACAGAAGGACTTATGTCCAATTAGGAATGTGTAACTGCTGAACATATTCTGCTTGAGGTCCCAGAACATTTGTGCTGCCCTGGGTTTGTTGTAACACGTAGAAGATATTTTAATTGTTTCCCTTTTCTTGAAACTTTTCCTCCAAGTTTCTATCTTCATGCTTTTAATCATGACCAATAAGCTCCGTGCTCCCCCATCCCTGTGATGGCATGAACTGCACCGGGCACCCCTAGTCCCACAGAGATCTGCAGTACCAGGGCTTTATAAACACAGCCCAGCAATGTGGATGTCTGTTGCTGACCTGTTACTGCTTCGTGGCAGAGGCTGCCTTTCTCTGCACCCCAGCCCCCAGTCCCTGCGCACGGGGAAGTTTAGTACACAGACCCTGAATTGAAAATACCCCATGAACAGGCTGCCTCCTGTCCTGCACCTGCTTAGTGCAGCTTAGCTTTTAAAATAAGCCATCCTGCAAAGAGCAAGTTCGCTTGGTGGCCTTGGGGTTTGTTGGAGGTTCTCTAGAATCGGCAACTTAGCTGTGACCTCAGAAGCCTTGGCTCTGGCTAGGCAAGGTCTTTGCGCCAAAACAGGCTCAGTGCCCATGGAGATAATCACCTCCTGTAATAACCACACAATCATCTCATTGTCAAAGCACAAGGAATGCAAAAATAGAAGAAATGCCACAACAGGGTTGCCCCATGGTTCAGCTAACCCAGGCTTCTGCTTCTGGCTGAGGGCACCCTGGGACACCTCGGGAGGGACAGTCCCACCCGTTGTTCTGGGTCGGCCCTGATTGGTTAAGGCCCATGCTCCTAACACCTGAGCTGAGCGCCTCTTTACCAGGCCTCACCAGGCCTGATTCTGCACCATCCTCTCGGGAACCCCTTCACTCGCTTTGTCCTGGCTCACTCCTGTTGTCCTTAATATCTCCCTGAGAAGCCCTCTGTAGTCTCCCTTTCTCCTCGCCTTGGTCAGGGCACCCGCTGTGCTCCCAGAGCTCTGGTTACTGCCTTCTGCAGCAACAGTTTCAGTCCTACACGTCAGGCATGGTTCTAAGCACACGGCATGTGTGTAGCACTTATTCCACCCAAGAGCCCAGGAGGCAGGGACTTGGAGAGCAGCTGTTTTACAGGACACTGAGGTTTAGAGAAACCTGAGTGACTTGCCCTGGGCCACAGAGGAAGCGTCTGAGCTCCCAAGCCCAGGTGGTCCATCTGGCCCATGCCCTGGCCTGCTTGTCCATCTCCCTCACTAGGCTGTCACCTCATTGTTGGCAGGGACCTGTCTTTCCTTCTGTATCCCCCAGTGCCGAGTGGACACTCAATGAATGTTGACTTAATGAAAGCAAAATATCACCAAACATAAATGCCAGATGGGATTTAAATTCCAAAGAGCCAGACTTCTTGCCAAAAGGCTAAAATGCAGAGGAGTACTTGCTCTTTGAGCTCAGTGATGGTGCCTTTTTAGAACCCTGGTTGCTTTAGGTCTTTCTTCTACATGCCGCCAGAGTTGGGGGATGTAGTGTGTACAGGACAGATGGGTTTGTCACAATCTCGAAGGCGATCAGAAGTCACTCCAGTGAAACCAGAGCTGCATCTGGCATGTTGTAAATAATTAGGAGAAACAACCAAGCAGGAACACAGGAAAGAGCATTTCTTAGTTGATTCTGGAGAAATGAACCTTATCCTCCTTCGCACCGGCAGCAGGAATTGCAGTGTCCCAGGCACAGCTGAGAGACAAGTCATGAGAACCACCACCAGGGTTACACAGCGCCCCTCCACTCAGGTCTCCCCACATGGGGGCTAATCTTCTAAATGGTTTAATCGAACCCACTGTGGCCTTTGAGGCTACAGGGACTTTGGGGCTGTTTTTTCCCTGGGCTTAAAGTCTTTCTCTGCTGCTGACTCACATGTTAATTATTGCTTTCCGCAGAGCGGAATTAGCAGCGCTGCCCCACTCGCCCGCCTGGATGTTATACGGCTGTGCGGCCCCCGGCCCTTTCCCGAGCAGTCAGGGGGCCAGCGTCCCAAACACAGAAACCAGCCTTTGCTCTAGCGTCTGTGGGGAAAGGGCTGCTGGGGGCGCTCTGCTTGGCCCAGGATTCTGAGGGTTAACCTCCCAGTCTTTTGACCAAAACCTCCTGAAAAGTGTAGGCAAGAGTTTCAGTTCCCTGTCACCTGTCAGCATTAATGGACAGAACTGGTGTTTCACAGAAATAATATCGACTTATTTTCTCTTTGACTGCTGGGCTGGATAATGAAGTAAAAATGACATTATCTCTAATAAAAGTGATTTGCAGCAATCACTGATAGAATCTCAGTACCAGAGATTTGCCATTAGCAGGTTAGTCAGATAAGGGGAGCAGCTGGGTTCTGTTAACCCCCTCCTGGGGGGGGTGTGTGTGTGTGTGTGTGTGTGTGTGTGTGTGTGTGTGTGTGTGTGTGTGTGTGTGTGTGTGTGTGTGTGTGTGTGTGTGTGTGTGTGTGTGTGTGTGTGTGTGTGTGTGTGTGTGTGTGTGTGTGTGTGTGTGTTAGGGGGTGGGGTCGAGGTTAGGGGACTAGATTTTTAAACATTGACGTTTTAGCTAATGGTTTATTCCAAAGTGTGGGTTATTCTCCAACCCTACTTGCTTACCTTTAGGGTTGTATTTAAATTGTTTGGTTCTTTTCCCTTAGGATTTTTGTGTTTGGTAGCTCTTTTTCTTTTTCTTTTCTTGGGTTGGCCCATTTTCTCACCTCCATGTTACATCACCGAAGGGGTGGAACCCTGGCCAAGCCCTGGCATCCTCCCTGCCAGAAATCTGACTCCCAGAAGGTCATCTACACATATGACATGAGGGCTTTGGGCAATGGGTGGTATTGGGCAACAGACTGTTCTGTTGTGTCAGGGAGGTGGGGTCAGAGGCAGAAACCTCCCTGGTCTCATCTGGACGGTAGGGGAGAGGAGGGGAAGGGGGGGAGTAGGGAAGGAGGGGGCCACCGCTGTCCGCGCTCGTTCACCAGTGTCAGTGAAAGCTGACTGGCATCTGGCTCACTGAACACCCCCTGTGGTGTGGACAGCAGGCACAGCCAGCAGCTTCGTATGAAAACATCCTTAGGGTATGGGGATCTGTTTCCCGGGGACGGCGAGGAGTCATCGGATATTAGGTAACCTGGTGATGAATGCAGCCACCATCACACCTCTTTATTAACCCACTTTCTACCCAGAAAGCAGCAAAGCATTATAACTCTGCAGTCCTAACCCCACTGCTGGGGGAATCACGGCTGGCTTAGCCTTCATCCAGCTCGCCGTGTGTATCTGAAAGAGCTAGACGAAATTGTTATTGTTGGGGTAAGATGCAGTGCCAGCCTCTGTCATACATAAGCAGCTTGAAATGTTGCCTCTGCCCTCAGAGAAGATCCTTGAGATGAGGAATACTAAGGTGACGCTACCTTGCAGTTAAGTGAAACAGCTCAATTCTCCGGGCGTTCAGGGCAGGGGTGAGAGGGGAGATCAATGTGGGCTGGGTAGTGTGATCAGAAAAACCTCTGATGGTGGTGGGCCTGTGTTGGTTCTGAAAGTATAGGGTTTGGAATGTAGGAAAGGAAGGATCACATTTCAGATGGGAAAGAAATAGCTGGGTGGCAGGTGGGGAGCTGAGTTATGGGTGGTGGTGTAGAGTGTAGTCTGGCTGGAGCAGGGGGTGTGCTGCAGACTTGTGGCAACTAGGGTTGGAAAGCAAAGCCAGGGCTGGTAGACTTTGAGGGGCATCTAGAGCTTGAACTTCATCGTGAGGGCAGTAGGGAGCCACTCCTCTTTTTTAAACAGGGGAATGACATGCTGAAATGGTTTGGGGGAAAAGGGGGGTGGGCTGGTGTGCTGTTCCTCTCTCTGAGGTCTGATTGGAAGTGTATCCTTCTTGATTAGTGGTCAAGGAGGTGAGGGGCGAGGGGAAACAGCTAGAGGACGGGGACTAAAGTCTGAAAATAAACGCAACACCACTGGTGCCAGAGGAGGCGTGCACCCTTGGTCAAGTTTGTTTTTCGTCCCATGGGTAGTGTTTGAGTTACTATTCAGCAAGAATGCCTTGCTGAGGTCTCTGTGGGCTGAGCCGAGGCTCCAGCTTGTGGTGGCCCAAGGGTTGCTGCCATATTTAGAGCTCTTAACAAAGGGACTTGTTTCCCCTGGCTTTTCTCCCAAGGAAGAGGGGTTCTCATATTTGCTGTCCCATGTGGCAAAAACACAGCCAGCAGAAGAGGGATCCAGGCTGGGTTCTATGCTGCCCACCACCTGGTACCTCAGCCACTAACTAGTCAGTGGGGTAGGCAATTACCTGATCATCAGCTTTATTTCCCAGTTCTTTTGTTGTTGACAGCCCTCCTCTGTGCTTGGCATCTTGTGGTCACTCAGCCATGTGTGTTGAGTGAAGGCATTCTCCCCACTCTGACTTTTCCCATCTTGCGCCCTCCCCTCCAGCCCGTCTCCTGAACACCGGCACCCCTGCTCATTCCCCAGCAGTGTCTTTGTTCTCATTCCTCCTGCCCTCGTGATTGCCCCCCGTACCTGCTCCTCCTTCAAATGCCCCCTCTGGTGCCGGGTTCCCCCCATGTTGGCCAGCCTTGCAGACTTTCTTTGCTCAAACTCCCGTGGCATCCACTGACCACTGGGCCAGTCCTTTGGGACTTGACTCTTCACTTCTCTGCAAGCTCCCTGAGGTCAGGAGTGGTCGTTCCATCTTTCACTCTATTGCTCACAGCCCCAGCACATGAAAAGAGATTCACAAATATTTGTTGAATGAGAGGAGAGAAAAAGCTATTGCTGGGGGAAAAAAAGCCACAACCCTGTTTCCCAGATTGCTCAATATTATCATTTGAGAGCGTGATAGTAATATGGGGAAGACTTTTTGGCATTTCCCATGGTTTTTGATGACTTCTCTACCAAAAAATGGAGCGAGCGTAGCTTCTTAAATGTGTGTGAACATCTCACTTCACATCGTAGTATGACAGGGCAGAAATGGGACAAAGCAAAGGCTTGACACGTGACCATGTAAACAGGCTGAAAATTGTGGTTCTAAAGGAGAGAAAGGGTCTCTGAGTTCTCTCTGGGTTCCTTTCTCTCTCCTTTCATTTTGCCTTTGCCTCTGCTTGCTTTCTTCATTCTGTAGACAGGGAGGCTAGAAGGGGTTATGGGATGGGGGGAGGAATGAGAGATCCCATTCAGATCCCACCCTTCTCTTGCTGTTTTGAAATACTTTAAATACCAGGCACCAGAAGTTTTGGCATCCAATTGGGATTAGTAAGGCAGATCCTATGGGTGTTTCACTATTAATATATGATCAGGCATCAGTCCTGATGAAAAGACTAAACAAATGTTGTTTCCTTTGAAATTAAAGCGTCTAAAATAAAGAAGAGAGAACTGACCCTTAAAATCATGTTCAGTACTTGAGAAGAGTTCCCTCTGACAACTGTCTATTCCAGTTTTGGCTTTTTAAATTTTTTTCAGCCAGAATGTCTGACGACACTGCCAGGGGAATTTCTGCCCCCTCCTTCCTGAATATACCCAGCGCTGGCCCCTGAGGCAGCCCAGTTCTGTTTTCTCATGACACAGTGATTATTTTTGGCACTGCACATATTTTCTCTAATGTTATTACTCCCCCCACCGCCCCCCCCGAGCCCTTGGTTGCCTTTTGAGGAGCAATTGTTTGGGCAACTCGGTGTAAAGCAGGGGGTTAATTTTAGTTCCGTGTGGTGAGCAGGGGGAGTGGGAGACAGGAGGACTTCTCCTTTGCCTCCTCTGCAGCACCCCGGCCCCGATGAGGGTGACAGCACAGGGGTCCTGTCCCCCTCACCACCGCTCATGAAAGAGCCTGCTTTCACCAGGCTCTGGGCTCACCATTCATCCTCTCTGCCGACAAGATTTGAGGGGCTATCTCGAGGTGACGCTGGGGGCTGCACCTCAGGGATGGCATCTTAATGACTTGACTTGGCGGGCATTAGAACAGCCCCATTCAGAGTGAGTTCACTCCCTGTGCAGTTGGCTCACTCGGTCTCTGTCCATAGATGTTCTCTTGTTCACGCTGCATGAGGAAATGGAGATTTCCAAGTGGGAAGCAGACTTCCCAGCGCTTTAACTCTTCCCTGAAGGGGAGAGGAGCTGCAGAGAACGAAACACAGTCTGAGCTGACCCAGCTGCAGCTCCCGGGAGAGGAGCAAGGCCCAGGGCTGGGGATGGAGGCCAAGGCACCAGGGATCACCTTTTCTTTCCTCCCTGAGAGGGAAAGGAGAAGAGTAAAGGGCACACTTGAATTGTCCGTACAGTCAAGCAGCAAATATTTACTTAGTTTGTCTGCCCTGGTCCAAGGTCCCATGAAGGATGCATAGAAGTAGAAGATGTTGTGTCTGTGCCCCACCCCACCAAGGCACCAAGGTACTTACAGTCTAGTTATAGCAGCAGGAGATTTGCATAGAAAAGCCAGCAAGACCCTTTAATGAGGGCCAGTGAGAACTTTGGGCAGGAAGCGCCTTGGAGAAGGGAGTGAAGGTGGCCAGGGAAGTGGCTGGGGGAAGTAGGGCTGGAACTGGCCCCAAGGCATGGAGTTTTAAGAGATAAGAAGGGATGAGATGATAGCGGTGGGGAAGATGTGAAGGGAGAGAGGGACACCAAAGTAGGGCTTAGTGAAATCCCATAAAGAAATATGAAAAGTTAAGCTGCTTCCTGGCAGGAGAGGAGACCTGACTTGTTAGACTTTGGGTGGCTGTGGATGGATAAGGACAGCATCTGGGTAGCACTGACCCAGCCAGACGTTGGTATCTCCCTCATGTCCTTGGTCTCCAGATCTCATGTGTCCCCAGGTCTCTTTCTATTTAAACTGTGGACACAGACCAGTAGAATCAGCATTATCTAGGAGGTTGTTAGAAATGCAGAACCTTAGGCCCCAGCCCAGACTTACTGAGTCAGAAACTGCATTGTAACAGGATCCTGGGGTGATTCATGGGCAGAGTCAAGTTTGAGAAGTTCTAGTCTGTGTGACTCCACTGGCAACTGTCAGCAGCGCTAGTTCAGACCCCAACTTTGATTCAAAGAGCTGGGGAAACACACACACACAAACATCTTTGAGTGTCTCTGAACTACAGCTCTTCCCAGATGGAAATCTTTTATTCTAATTAGGAATTGGATTAGAATTTTTATGTCTTCCATTGTTTATTTGGGGTTTTTTTTGTAATTAATTTATTTTTTGGCTGCATTGGGTCTTCGTTGCTGTGCGCAGGCTTCTCATTGTGGTGGCTACTCTTGCTGTGGAGCACGGGCTCTAGGTGCACGGGCTTCAGTAGTTGTGGCACGCAGACTCTAGAGCGCAGGCTCAGTAGTTGTGGCTCACGGACTCTAGAGCACAGGCTCAGTAGTTCTGGCTCACGGACTCTAGAGCGCAGGCTCAGTAGTTGTGGCGCACGGGCTTAGTTGCTCCGCGGCACGTGGGATCTTCCCGGACCAGGGCTCGAACCCATGTCCCCTGCATTGGCAGGCAGATTCTTAACCACTGAGCCACGAGGGAAGTCCTAGATTTTTATGAATGATCTAGAACAGCAAGCGACTTTGAAGAATTTGCAGAACAGAAATCATTTAAGTGGTTTTTATCTAATGTCTCCAATTTGTACCACTTTGTACTAATTATGCTTTAGAGGACTCCAGAAGAACAGATGATGGGATCCTTTCCCTCCAGAATAGGTGGTCTAGTTAGGGGGACAAAATCTACAGAAGTGAAGTGAGTGAAGAACAACACAGGGCCGGATGGTGCAGCACAGAGTCTCTGAACTGGGATGCGGAGAGGTCAGCACAGGTGAGGCCTTCCTGGGGAAGACGGATGGTGGGAGGTCCTGGAAGATGAGTGCAGTTAGGCCGAGGGATGAAGAATGTGTCCTCCAGGAACGGTGTGGGGACGGGAAGAGTGGGCGCTAGGTCTTAGCCACCAAGGGGACACTAAGCTGCTCCCCGCTCCCTCTAGAGAAAGTGCTTGCCTCATGTTGGGAAATCCATTTTACATCTGGGGCAGGGCACTTTTTTCTTTATCCTTTTGCTGTGCAATTTCTTTGTCAGTTCTCTTAGCTGAAGGCAGTGTTGTAGGAACAGGATGGCTGCATAGGCAGAATGGCTTGAGCCAAACCATAGATTGTGCTGTTGGAAGCTTGTGGGATCCAGAGGAAGTAGGCTGCTGACGGATAGAAGCCTTAAGGAAAACCCTGAATCAGATCGGGTACCAGCTTGGGTGTGGGGAAACACCCTCACGCCCAGGGAAGTGGCACCAAGGAAAAGAGTCTAGTGAGAGTGAAACCTGTAGCCTGTGGTGTCTGTAGATGCTGAGAGCAAAGTAGGAACATTTTTCCTTTGTGAGACAGACATCTCCAAGCAGAGACAAATGATCCCACTGGGCCCGGTTTGTTGTCATTGTGGGGCTGACCTAGGACAAGAGGGTGACCAGGATGTCCCCTCTGCTGCTTCCCAGACCAAGAGCTCATCAAATTAAGTATCCTTAGAGGGTTTCACCCCCGATACACCCGGCTCAGCTAAACCTTTTGAACTTGCGAGAGGGATCTGCTTATGGGCATGTTGGGGAAGGTTGCCTGATTGCCATCAAGAGTATAGGATTGGGCTTCCCTGGTGGTGCAGTGGTTGAGAATCCGCCTGCCAATGCAGGGGACACGGGTTTGAGCCCTGGTCTGGGAAGATCCCACATGCCACGGAGCAACTGGGCCCACGAGCCACAACTACTGAGCCTGCGCGTCTGGAGCCTGTGCTCCGCAACAAGAGAGGCCGCGATAGTGAGAGGCCCACGCACCACGATGAAGAGTGGCCCCCGATCGCCGCAACTAGAGAAAGCCCTCGCACAGAAACGAAGACCCAACACAGCCAAAAATAGATAAATAAGTAAATAAATTTATTTTTTAAAAAAAAGAGTATAAGATTTAGGGTCAAATGGTAGGTTTGAGTGCTAGCTCCATCACTGGGTGACACCAGGCATGTCACTAACATCCTTGGAGTCTGTTTTGTCATGTGTGACATAGGGACGATACATGCCTACCTCCCCAGGTTGTTTCAGGATTCAGTCAGAGGCAGTGTGATGAGAGTTCTTTATCAAACGACAAGCACTGCGTGTGGTTCTTTCTTAGCTGTAGCAGCAGCAGCCCTTCAGCATGCTGAGGTTAATTAGTCCCTCAGCTGGAGTCTGCACAGTAGAGGGGTTCGGGCAGTAGTGGGCATCAGAGGCCGGAGAGAACAGTGGGGAGCCAGGCAAATGCTCCTTGTGGACGCGTGCTTGCCTCCCCTCTTCATGGGGGGGTCTTCTCTATCAGTAGACATGCTGAGATCGGGGTAGGTGGAAAGAAAACCTTATTTTTACACTGGGGCATGAGGTCCTGCTGACCAACAAGAGTGGCCATCTTCGCAGAACTGGATTCTCCAGGTTCAGTACAGTTGGTCATCTTTCTTCAGACGTTTTAACCTGGACACTGCATGCAGGGAAGAGGAAGCCCGAGAGAGCCGGTCAGAGGGCAGGGAAGGTTGCTGAGACAGTATGCACACCCCGCTTTCCTTCCCCGGGTATCTCCCTCTGAAGCACTTCTCTGGGGCCCCACATTCAGTAATGGTGGCCATGATCCTGAAGATGCTGTTACCAAATTCAGCTCCTCAACTTTCAGAGGCGATCACGGTGAGGAAGCCATGGGGAGCTGGCGGCAAGCTGGATATGTGTCGTCTTGCGTTATAAAAATAAATTAAAAAGCAACACCTGATACAAAGGTAGTTATCATAGTGTTATTTATAACAGCTGGAAATTAGAAACCATTTCTGAACATCTGTCAAGCGCATTGCGATCCACCCATACAATATGATATTGCTGGCTGTTAGGAATATTTTTAAAGAGTTCTCTAAAATGTGATAAAATTTTAAGTAACAAGCATAAATCCAATGAGAGCTCAGTTTTTTTCTTTATACCTTTCTGTATTTTCAAAATTGCCTGCACTAAATAAGCATTACCCTTATTCCACCAAAGCCTTTTTCAAAAGTGATAGCTTAAACTACGTTATGAAATGGTAATGCATAATGAATGTCTATTTCCAATTGTGTGACACATCTAGTGCTGCTTGGCAATGGGCTCTCTGTTCACGTGTCCTTGAAAAAGTCAGAGCTCGGGGGTTTGGTTCCAGCTCCACACATTCCCATTACCTTTCTGAGCCTTAATTTTCCTCACCTCTAAAATGGGAATAACGGTACCTGCTCTTTGTATCCTACCGGGCAAGATTTACAGATTAACATATAAAGTGCTTTATAAGGTGTAATGAGTGATACAAATGTAAGGCCGTATTACTCATTAATATGTTGAATAGAGAACCCCGCTAAGGTTTGGGCTTGGTGAAGCTAAGCATAGACACAGATCGTCACTCTCGCTCCTGTGCATGCACGCTTTTCCCAGCTGGGCTGGAGACTGCACATGTCCTCAGATGACGTAAGGAGCTGGGTTATCTGGAGCCCCAGATGGGCTATACCTATGGGGCTGCTTGGTAATTGGGTCTGCTGCTCTCTTCCCCAAGGCTGCCTGGGGCCTAGAAGGCCACCAGATAAGCATCTCCAGTGGGCCCCGAGCAGATTTGACCATTAGAGGGCTGTGTTGGGTGGGCCCCAGACATTACTGTCAGCTCTGAATGCAGTCCAGGCCAGTCTTCAGGGGCACAGACCACCGGAGTGGGTCAGGGAGCTGGGGGCTTAGCCCCAGGGGAGGGGAGATGGGGAGGATGAGAAATGAGACACTTCCCAGGATTCCTCCTTCAGGGCAGGGCTGAGTGAAAATATCTGTTCTTGTTTTAGCCACTCCAGCCCTCACCTCTTCTTTGTATCCCTTCTTTTAGGGCTTTTGATACACTAGTCTGGAGTATTAGTCTTATCTCTCAGTTGGGCTGTGCTCTCTTTCAGGGCAGAGACCAGACCTCTCACAGAGGTATGCATACTGATGCCTTTCCCCCTTGTGGAGTTCTGTCTGATCTGCCCAGTTTCTCCTGAATTTGCTAATGTAATTTCTTCCATTTTGACTGGCTAACTTTGATGCCCTTTCCTCTCCTATATAATATATAATCTATATAATAGATTCCCCCACGCATCACTGCTGTCTTCGGCAAACATCAGAATATCCCAGAAAGTTGGCCAACACCACCCTCTTTTAAAATATTTTGCCACTCCTTTGGAATTGCCTTCAGAGCCAAAGACCATTCTTTTCAATACCTTCAATTGTGGCAAGGCCTTATCTTTGAGGGCATATTTTATTCTTTCAAACAACTGAGACCCATCCACAGCCAAGTCTGGTGACTAAAGGGGGTGGCTACACAGGATAATGTCGTTTGGGGTTTAAAATGATGTATGTTCTATGAAGTATTATGATTGATTTTCTTGTGTGACTCTGAGGTTCTTTCTAAAGGACCTCCCAGAATACTTAGAGCAGTGGCCATTTCACCAGAATAAAGTTTGTACCTTCTCCCGAGGTGGCTATTTTGAGGGGTAGCTGCCTTTTATGTGGCCTCGATTCAAGTCTGTCTCCTTATTTTTACCTCCCTCTTTCTGTCAGTCATAGCCTCTGGGACAGTGATGGCCACATGAGCTCCTAGATAAATAACTGTTTGGTTTATGATGGTGAGTCCAAATTTGCTGAGTGTGGACACAGTGCATGGTAGGGGGAGAGATGTGGTTAGGTTTAAGAAGTGGATCTGGGTTTCAGAACTCCAAAGACAGGTGATCACAGGCTCAGAAACCTTTTACTAAGCCCTCCAGGTGATTCTTCTGCAGGCTAAAGTTGAGATCCATTGCTCTGCAAAATTGGGACCAATACCACTGCATAATTTAAATAAGGATCAGATGAGAATGTTTATGAACTGCACCTAGCCCCAGTGCTCAGTAAATATCAGTTTCCTTTTCCTTCCACCAAAAAAACAAAACAAAACAACACAACACACACAAAAAACAGCCTTTTTATTTCAAAGCTGACTGCTTTGCAACAGTGGTTCCCAGCCCCGGCTGCACAGGAGAATCACATGGGAAGCTTCAAAACCCCTTAATAGGCTGCACCGCAGGCCTATTAAATAGGACTCTCTGGGGGTAGGTGTAGGACCCAGGCATCAGTTTTTTGAGGCTTCTCTGATGATTGCTGTGAGCAGCCAAGATTGAGAAGCACTAGCTTTGGTTCTGCTCTAATTTATTTATTTACTTAAATTTATTTTATTTATTTATTTATTTCTGACTGTGTTGGGTCTTCGTTGCTGTGCACAGGCTTTCTCTAGTTGCGGCGAGCGGGGGCTACTCCTCGTTGCGGTGTGTGGGCTTCTCATTGTGGTGGCTTCTCTCGTTGCGGAGCACGGGCTCTAGGCACGCGGGCTTCAGTAGTTGTGGCTCGCAGGCTCTAGAGCACAGGCTCAGTAGCTGTGGCGCACGGGCTTAGTTGCTCCACGGCATGTGGGATCTTCCCAGACCAGGGCTCGAATCTGCGTCCCCTGCGTTGGCAGGTGGATTCTTAACCACTGCGCCACCAGGGAAGTCCTGTTCTTCTCTAATTTAATCCATGAAGCAATCAACCCCTAGGTGTAGGGCAGCCCCTCGTCCTGATCTCTGGGACCTGAAGCTGGCACGTTCTGTCCTTCAGGCAGCCCTCGTGCAGCAGTGGCACAGCCTCAGTGAAGGGTCACAAAAGCCCCCTCCCCATTGCATTTGACCTTCATTTCATCCATTTACAGTCTTCTGCGAATTGGCACCAGCTTAGAATTTCACCACCAGCCAATAGACTGATCCAAGGTGGCTTAATTAGCTTCAGTCTTTCTCCTTAACCTGCTGAAATCCATTCTGCTTCTAAGCCTTCGAACCTTATAGGGAACAGGTGTATTGTTTTGATACCCTGATGGCCCACAGGCATTAGGCATGAGAGCCCTAATCACGCAAAAGATCAGGAGACTATGGCTAATTAAGCAAGCGACCCCATTGGTGCAGTGGGTGACATCTTGGGGGCCGCAAGCCAGGCTGGCCAAGAGCTGATAATGGTTCCATTACTGACTTTAGTAGGGATCCCTAAGCCAGGCTTAGAGCAATAACCCCAAAGTTAAGGAGAAATTTTTAAGATAATGAAGCTCTGGGCAAAGCGGTTTTTCCCTGGTTGAGTTATAGCATGTGCATGCTGAAGCTTTAGGACCGTCAGTTTTGTCTTATCTTTTGATTGGCTGCCTGGTCCCTAAGTGGTTTTTTCCCTTAGTTGGGATCAAGTGTTTCAGAATTTGAGTTTTTAACTTGGGGAGAATACGTATAAATTTGTGTATATGAAATGTCCCCCCAAAATGAGAGAGACCGCTTGTTCTCCACCTGTAGCTTGGAGAGAGACATTCACGCAGGCTGGACCTGCAGCTTTTACGGGGCACTGTGGAGTCACTTCGGGTGGCACTGCACCACACGCCCAGCCTTGCGTGACGCAGGCTGCATCCTGCACCGATTCCCCTTCTTCCTACTCACACTCCATTTGAGCTCGGGTATTGGTTCTTAATCCTACACCTAAGGTTCCAGGTCTTTTTCTGAGGTGAGTGGGTGCTCACCTAAGGGCAGCATCTCCCCCCCCCACCCCACCATGGAGTCTTTATGTCACTGGATCTTTTCCAAATCGTCACCCTTCTCTTCTTCCTGTAGTATACATGGACATCCAGTTGGTGGGAAGGTATCTAACACAGCCTGGTCCATGTTGAAGGTAGACAATAAATAGCAATTCCCTTGCTGCCAGGGGAAAACCTTTGATCTTGGACCCAGAAGAACTAGGTTTGAGACAATGTCTTTTAGCAAGTCACTCTACCTCTCTAAATCTCCACTTCATCTATTAAATGGGGATAGGAGTTTCTATCTCTCAGGGGTTTTGTGAGACTCACATGAGATAAAGTGTAAAAAATGTGCTTTCTGCACCCCTCAAACACTGTAAGGTATTGCCACTTGTCCTTCTAGGATCAGCTGGACTCCTGCCTCACTGGGTAGCCTGCCCTGACCTTGTTTGCTGACATCAGCTTGTTTCTTATCTTAACCACCTATCGTGCTTATTGCCTGTGTTTATTTCTCTGGTTCATGGGCATGTTTCAAGTTGTTGGCTCCCCAAACAGACTGCGTACTCCTCGAGAACAAGGAACGTGCACCTCCTCCACAAGGTCCAGAACGGAGCTCAGTAAACACTTCTGGGTCCACCCGAGACAAATCAACCAGGGCCACGTTCACGTGGTGTGTTCCGTATACCACGTATTGTGCAGGAACCCCCTGTGGTCTCAGGAGGACCACCAAGAAAGACAGGAGCAGGGACTTTGTAGAAAGAGCAATTGGAATAAGAAATACATTTCTGAGTCTTTTCTGATGATCCAGAAAACTTAGATAAAATATCTTTTTACAAAAAACCAGAGAATTCTAATATGCCATGTCTAGAATTATCATTAAAAAAAAAAAATTCTGGTCTATTGCAGTGAATTCTAACACCCATCTAGGGAGAGAAAATAAGGCACAATTACTTTAGGAAATGAAGCCTCGTTGACCTAAGAAGGGTCAGCTGCATTACCCAACAAACTGATCAAAATCAGCCTGACCAACAAATACACCTGCAGCCCTGAGACAGCATTGACTTGGCAATGAGCAGCTGTAGGGCCAAAGTCTGACTGTGACTAATGCTCAGATTAGCCTGGCAGTGGGATCATTACTATCTGTCTTGAGGGTTTCATTGGTGGAGAGCTTTCTAGTACTTCCAACCCTTCTACCCTCATCTCGTTTGATCCTGACAAAGAAGACACGAGATGGCTCCCATTTCAGAGATGAGGCAATCAGGGCACCGAGAATGCATTTTCTTGTTCAACATCAGATAGCTGGATAGTGTGTGGCCAGCATGTTAAAACACCAGTCCTCCTAACTTCCCGTCCCCTGATCCGTTGGCTTGAGAGGCCCAACCTGTGGTAGATGGGGTGAGGAAGTCAACTGGGTGCATCAGTTAGGCCAAGGCAGGTCTCACCTTTACACTTAGCATTAATTATTCTTGTTCTTCCATGTTGCTAATTCAATATGGCAGCATTACACATGTTTGTCTGTTCTTCCCAGAGTCAACGTTAGACAGATGTCTCTGGGCTGTGTCAAGGTTAACTAGATAATCCAATTAAAGTCATGCTGGTCCCAGAGCACAACTGCAAAAACAAGGTAGCTAAAGTGGAGCTCAGACTTTTAAACCAAGAGACTGCATGAGATTCTCAACCTTTCTTTTTCTAAATGTTAAAATGTTGCTGTTTCTTTATTTCTTGCTAAAGCCACTATCTCCTACTGTTAAGCAGTAGAAAGAGTATGTATTGGCCTGAGAAGAGATGGGTTCTAGCCCTAGCTCTGCCACTAATTAGCAGAACTGCCCTAAGTAAGTAAATTAACCTGGTCGGGCCTCAGTTTCCAGATCTGTGAAATGGGGACAACAGCAGTGCCTGCCTTGCCCATCTCATATGCAGGGAGTGAGGATGGAATTAGACAGGGAGGCACCCACGTGTCTCAGGACTTCTAAGTGTCTGCTCACTGACTGTACACCCTCCAAGAGCTTACGTAGGCACTTGCTTTGTGACCTTGAGAAGTTATGGATGATGTCTGAGCCTCAGTTCCCACGTGTGTAAATGTGCTCACAATACCTACCATAATTGTGTTGTTAAGAGGATTATAATGAGGTAATATACGTAAGGTTCTCGGTGCAGCACCCGACACAAAAGTGGGTGTCAATAAACATTTGTGTGGCCAAGGGAACGTAGTAGGAGCCAAATCTCAAAGGCCATTGGCAGACAGAGCACCGACTCCAGACGGCCTTTTCCTTCCCTGGCTCTTCCTCTCTGTCTGCTCTTCCACTTCAAAGAAGGGGCAATGGCAAAGGAAAGCGCTGTGCATGCAGACATTGATGTAAATGTCACATCGATGTAAATGTGCTGGTATCTCTTTCACCCAGGAGGCCTTCTCTAGAGGCCCCTAACGGCTGGTCATGCGTTCATGATGCTTCTGTTGGGGAGCACGACGGTTGTGCTGGAGAGTGGAATCCAGTGTCCTAAAGACGCTGGCTCTCATGACACGCAGGTGTGATGGGTACAGTTGTAGCATCCTGTCCCCTTCCCACCCTCCCTTCCTGGGCCGGGATGCATGCAAACCTCGAACAACTGCTTTCGCTCCACAATCAGAGGTCAGGATTAAAATGCAAATGAGAGGGACTAGTATACAAACTGCCACTACAGGCCGGAGCAAGAGCAGAATGATCCTAAGGGCAGGTTCTGAAGGCGTGGGGTGCAGGGACGAGAGTTCTGAGGGCTGGAAGTCAGGGGCAGAGGAGGAAACGGGAGTTGGGTAAAGGAAACAGAAAAGGCAGATAGGACAAGAAAAACAATTTCACTCATTTCACAATTTTTCTGAAGGTTCTTCCTGACCATCAACAGCTGTTGGAGTTTCCTCCTGCAGTCTGAGTCTATGATGCTTAATCCATCCAAGGAGCTGGTTGTTATGTTTTTCTAAAATGAAGCATGTGGTAAAGTCAAAACAGTGCCTCTGCCCCACATCTTGGCGGTTTGAGAGGCGGCGTGTCAACATTCCGGGAATCCCAAAATACTGAATTTTCAGTCCAGATAACAGGCTGCAAAGCCAAACAAAAGGAGAAGCAGCCCCTGGTTTTGGAAGTCTCAGGAGAGAGGATAGACAGAGCAAGCTGGAGCGGGTTGGGTGAGGCCTTGAGAGCCGTGAACTGCATTGGACACCTTTTTAAAAAAAGAAAGACAAACTTGTTTATTAAACAAGCAATATAGATTTTTTTTTTTATAGAAACATAAGAAAATACAGAGAAGCACTAAGAAAAAAATTCCTCCTAACCTCACTGACCTGACACTGTAACATTTTTGAGGCTGGGGAGGCAGGACATCATTGATGGAGAAGAGCCCTGGATTCTGGGGCCCAGCTGCCCGGTGCAAAGCCCCACTTCCCCATTTACCTGCGGAGAGGCTGCAGGTGAATTACAGCAGTCTCCCCTTATCCACAGTTTCACTTTCTATGGTTTCAGTTCCCCACAGGCAACCCCAGTCTGAATATATTAAATGGAAAATTCTAGAAATAAGCAATTCATAGGTTTTAAGTCTCATGCCATTCTGAATAACATGATGAGGTGTCCCAACATCCCATTCAGGACATGAATCATCCCTTTGTCCAGCGTATTTGTGCTGTATACACTACCTGCCCATTAGTAAAGGAAAAAACATAGTACAGGTAGGGTTCGGTAGTATCCACGGGGTCAGGCAATCCACTGGGAGGCTTGGAATGAATCCCCCGTGGATAAAGGGGGACTACTGTACTTAGTCTCTATGGACCCGTTTCCTCATCTGTAAATTAGGGGTAATAATAACAACTACTTCCAAGGGTAGTTGTGAGAATTAAAGAAGCCAGTGCAGTAGTGCTTAAGACAGTCCCTGGAACATAATAAGTACCATCTACATGATAGCTGTAAGAATAACATTTATTATATTTCTAGACTTTTTCCTATATAAGTGTTATGTATAATACATTTCCATGAAAATAGGATTATACTGTACTCTTTTGTAACATTTTTACTCTCATGATTATCTTTTCATGAATATATTTGTTATTGATATTAGCTAACATTGACTGCTTAGCATTGGGATAGGCCTGGCACTAAAGACTTTACAGAAGTTGAGGGCTTCCCTGGTGGCGCAGTGGTTAAGAATCCACCTGCCAATGCAGGGGGCACGGGCTTGAGCCCTGGTCTGGGAAGATCCCACATGCCTCAGCGCAACTAAACCCGTGCACAACTACTGAGCTTGCGCTCTAGAGCCCGCGAGCCACAACTACTGAGCCTGCGTGCCACAACTACTGAAGCCCACGCACCTATAGCCCGTGCTCCACCAACAAGAGAAGCCACCACAATGAGAAGCCGCGCACTGCAACGAAGAGTAGCCCCCGCTCGCCGCAACTAGAGAAAGCCCGCATGCAGCAACGAAGACCCAACACAGCCAAAAATAAATAAATGAAAAATAAATAAATTTATATTAAAAAAAAGATTTTACTGAAGTTATCATATTCAATCCTCACATTAACTCTGTGGGGCAAGTACTGTATTACCACTTTACAGATGAGAAAACTGAGGCTAATCAGGTTAAATAATATAAACGTACAGAGCTGGCGAGTGGCCCTTTGTCCTGCAAGGAGAAGGAAGATGAGGCCTGCTGGTAGCCTGTCCTGGCAGGATTAAAGAGGAATCGTGTTTGTGCTCAGTCCTTTTTAACCCTCAGCAGGTGTGCACGTCGGGACATCAGACTGACAGGTGTCTGGCTGACGGTTCTTGGGCTCTAGTGGCATTTTCGATTTTTATGGTGGAAATCACTCTCTGATACGAAATGGGATCTAAGGTCCAGTACTGGGCTTCATTGTCTCTAAGAGCATTTTATCCAGCAGCAGATCTTCGTCTTGTTCTCCAGAGGCTTTGACACAGCCATCTGGGCCCTGGCCACAGCTTCCTCACCCTTCCCTCTCCGTCCCTGGGCATTCACCTCAGTCCCCAGATAGTCCTGGACCAGGTCCCAGGCGTTGCCAGTGGGTTGATTCAATCGGCAAGGCTTTGCTCAAACCCCACCCGTGTGAAGCCCTGTTGTGGTCTCCACGGCACGCAGGAGGGGAAGGCGGCTGAGAAGACACAAGACGCGTGAAGGCAGAGCTGACTCCCCGCGGCTCCGGTGACTGGCGTGAGCCCGCGGCAGCTCATCGGGAGGGTCTGGCTGTGCCGTGGGTGGGGAGTCCCGGGGATGTCGTGACCAGGGGTGTGATGGGATGACAGTGACGTGCTAGAGACTAACCCCTGCCTCTTGATGTAGGAGCAGCTCGGAGAGGAGGAAGGAGAAGTCCCGAGATGCTGCCAGGTGCCGGCGGAGCAAGGAGACGGAGGTCTTCTACGAGCTGGCCCACGAGCTGCCCCTGCCTCACAGCGTGAGCTCCCACCTGGACAAGGCCTCCATCATGCGGCTGGCCATCAGCTTCCTGCGTACACACAAGCTCCTGTCCTCAGGTGAGGCTGCGGCCCCCGGGCCCCTTCCCCACGTGTCCTCGCACGCAGGAGGCGCCACTGGGCCAGAGTTGGAAGGCCACTGGCACAGAGGGAAGGTCTTCCTCCCCAGGAACGCCCACTCTGCAAACCTTCCACCCATAGAAACGCCGTCATTGGCGCTTTGTTCTCTTTCGTTGAACGTCTTTCCAGCAGTGGCCTTTGCAGTGAATACAGCCATGGGCTGAAGAGCAAGGGCAGGACCAGGGGAGTGCTTGGAAGCTGAGGGGACAGAGAGGGCTGGGAGAATGAGAGCAGCTTTTGCTGGCTCCCCAGTTCCCGTGCTCTGGCTGTCAGACCCACACTCCAGTCTAGGGTGAAGGAATCCTTAGGAAGCATCTTAGTGCTTATCCGCCGGCCACTTTCTCCAAAAGCGGAGATGTGCCCATAGGATCTTTCCCTCTTACTAGCCAGGATGCCAGGCAAAGTGTTCAGTGTCTCTGCTCTTAGTTTCCTCATCTGTTAAAAGGGGTTAAAATGCTTACTGCATGGGGTGTCTTTAAGCATTAACTGAGAGAACGTCTGTAAAGCACCAGACCCAGCCACGCTACTCACACCAGGGAGCCCCTGACAGGTAATAGTCTCCCCTCAGGACCAACTAATTCTCACCTCCCCTGATAACCTCTGCAAGTCTCAAGTTCACAAAACTTTTTTTTCCCCTCAGAGTTCACCTTCTTCAAAATACCATTTCCTGTTAGTCCTGACCAGAAAGAGGTGGCCTGGGGATTCTGCCAGTGTCAGATCTGATGCGACAGTCCCCTCTAGTCTGCCAGTTTCTTAACAAAACCAGGCAGCGGGCAGTGCCCCTCCGCACCCCACCTGGCTATGGCACTGCAGGTGGCAGCATCCAAGGTGGTGAGCGGAGGAGGGAGGGCAAGGGAAGGTTCTCTTGTGCTGGCTTTTCAGTGTTCCTGAGTGAGCCGTGTGCCTTGGAGTGCGGTTGACTCTGCCATCCTGTTATGAAGTGGCTATTCTGGGAAAGAAACCCAGAGCAAAGGGAATCCAGTGTGAGGCGGGGAGGCCAGACCGGCATGTGCTATTCTGGGCCCTGGAGCACAGGAAGGATATGGGGGGAAGACTTTCAGAAAGTAGGATGACAGCTCAGTGGGTCCAAGGGTTGGAGGGCTAACCCTGGACTGCAAATCTAAAGAGTCTCAAGAAAGAGCAGACAGGAGGGAGAGAACCCAGGGCGAAGACTTGCTCTATCAATACTTTGAAAGAAACAGTGCAAGGCAATGGCAGACTTGTCATCCTAGATGCTACAGGAAGAGGGAACTATGGGCTGAAGTATAAGAAAGGCTTGGAGATGCCATCGCAGGACACGTGTGTACTTCTTTCCTTTAAAGAAGCTTGTCCTCCAGGACAGGTGAGGGCAGTGTCCGGTAGTGTTGGAATCATCTTTACATCTGCACAGAGTAGGGAGTGGAGGACTTAATGACTAGACGGAGACCCCTTCCCCACACCCAGAAGCATCTCACCTTCCGTGTTACAATACTTGGGATTCTACTCTTAGACACTGATTTCTTTGGGTTCGTCGCTGCTTCCTTCCACCACCACCACCCCTGTTCCTCCACCAGCAGGGAGCCCCGAAAGGAGTAATACATCAATCCTGGGACATCTCTCTGATTGAATTTGGACTTGTAGGATGTTTCCCCTCATTTCACAGATGATGAGAAGTGAGGCACAGCAAAGTTAAGGTTGCTCCAAGTCACACATTTAGCACCTGGAGTTCAAGTCCTTTTGAATCCATGGGAAGAGAGACATGGAGGGCAGGAGCATTCTGCAAACCTGGTCAGGCAAAGATGTCGATGAGGGCTGAGGACTGGGGGAAGGGGAGGGTTCTCCCTTGGAGGAGGAACCAAAGTTAAACAGAGTCACCAGGGGCTAGCCCTGAGCATTGGGGTCTGCAGGAGGTCCTCACACACTCAGTGACTGTTTCTACCCTTGCTCTTGGTGCACGGCCTTGGTTTCCGAGCTCTCCCATGCATAACCGTCCCCCTCAGTGGTTCAGGGTTGGCTTGGACAGGACACATATTGGAGGCTCTGAGCACATCTGCCTGCATGTGTGCTGGCGTGAACCCCTTGTGTGCCAGATATGCCCAGGGAGATAGGACCAGAGTGGCCACAGTGAGACATCAACATGTCCCCTCCCAGGGCGGTTGCAAGTATGGGAGCAAAGTGCCTGTGCTCTGGCTGGGCTTGGCCCTGGACTGACCAGAGCCCTCAGTGTGTCACTTCTGGTCCTCTCGGTCCCAGGGAAAGAAATGACAGAAAAGGATAAAAAGTGTCCACATTTGGCCATCTGGTCCAGGCGTCCTTGAAGGAGCAGTTCTCATAAAACATGCTTCACCTGGGGGAGGAGGAGATGGATGGCTTTCTGTACCTTCTCTTCCAGGCTGCTGCCACACATTCTTTAGACCAATTGTTGTTATCGTTTTTAGGAATTGTATGCGAGACAGGATCTTGTTCTTTTTAAATCACATTTTGCTTCTTCAAAACATGCAATGCAGAGAAAAGGAGTTCAGGATTTGTGGACAGTTGGACCTGCCCTGGAACCTCAGTCAGGCTGCCTTCCTTCTCTGCAGCCTTGTGAAAACCTCTTGACTACCTCTGAGCTTTACTTTCTCATCTGCACAAAGAGGATACCAGTACTTACCGTGGACATTGGATATGAAAGCCCTTTTCCTCTTGCCTGCCACATATGGGCTCTCAGTAAGTTATAACTTAAGAGATAAAACTTACTATGAACAAGCAAATTGATTTATAATAAGAGTAGTCTTCTGGAAAAAGTGACGTAAATGAAAACCCAGTGTAAACCCTTACTGTCCTCTTACCACCTTCTAGCAATTTCTAGCAAAATGCAGAGTTGCCAAGCTTTCCCAAGTCAAAACAAACCACAGATCCATTATTGAAGCATTTCTAACAAAGGTGAGTGCCGATGTTGGCTCACTTTATGATAGGAAATAGCTGGTTGCGTACCTCAAGAGTTCAAAAGGCTAAAAAAGACCAGGTTTTGCTTTAGAAAAGTTTCTTCTTTACTTAGTAACACGTTTCCCTTTGATTTTCACAGTAGGCTGTTCTGTGTGGGAATGTTGGAGAGGAAACCTCAACGCTGAGAAATTCAGGCTGGGAGTCTGGGCGGCCGATTGAGATTTGTATCACAGGAAGCAAACTGAAACAATAGCTTTATGATATTAGCTTCCACGCTGGGCCGAGAACAGAACACACTCTGACGGGAACATCAGTGGAAATACCACTTGATTGTCTTAAATCCTCTTTCAAGAGGAGCTCCGCAAACTGTAACCAGATGAGGTTCACTCCTGCGTTCGGACGGCCTTAAACACTGGTAGATGTGCAGAGTTGGCTTTTCACTATAAAATTGATTTTTGGCTTCCCCCATACTCATATGAGGTAAAATCAAATTCATTTTACATGAGAGCTAGAGGTCAATGTGCAGCAAGCTTTCTAAGACAAATGTCAGGTTTATTATTAATTCATTGGCATTTGCTTAGTGAAGACATCAGTCTTAATAAGAGATTATGATTTCCTCGTCTCTAGACTACTAAGGGAAAGACATTAAAATGTGGGACAAGTGATTTTAGTTTTCTGCCGTGACCTTTTCATGCAGGAAAGAGTGAGACCAGAGGGAAAATTGTGGAGGCAGATATGGTTTCTGGTGCCCTGTTAGGTCCCCCGTTCGGACTTCTTTTCCCAGGCTTTCACCTCTACTTTTTTTTTTTTTTTACTGTCTCACCCCCTTGCCCCACTCATCCTCCAAACCAAGGCCTTTTTCTGTCCTGTTTGGTGAAGAGCTGAGAGGCTGATTCATGCTAGGATGTTAATGGCTGAGAGCAGCTAATCGTACAATCTCTTCTAGAGATGCTTTGTTCAGATCATTTCCTTAACTTAAACCAAAAAAGTCTGGTCAATCAGCAGGTGTGTACTGACCCCAGCCCAGCGCGACATCTTATGAAGGGTAACACAGAGAGGGTGAGATAGGATAGTAAGTTATGCACAGAATAAAGAAATGAATTTCTAATGGTGGACTTTCAAAGCCCTTTGGGAGGCCTGCAAGGTCAGATAAAACACAGTGCCTTCTGCCAAAGATGTGAGGGTAGCCCAGGCCTACTACCAGGCAATGGTGGAGTTTAAAGGTGGGGCTAATGACCCAGTAAGTGATTCAGAAATAGTTTCCTCATGGCTTGACTGGGTCTGCTTTTGCAGTCAGCACACCCAGGGCCGGGTGTAGTTGTGGGTCTGTGGGCCAGAGGGAAGAATTGGTGTAAAAAGAAAGCCCTTTCATTGATAACTACCCAGGGACACATCTGCACAGCACATCTGCACCAGGAGGATCACATCAGGGTGGTTCGAAGACCAGTCAAAACACTCCTGGAACTTCTCAGACTAGGAACAGAGGTAAAATAACCCTGGTGGAATAAAAATGCACCCTGACCAGCAGCCCTGGGATGATCTGGTCCCAGAGGCCCGGTCAGGAGCGTTTGCCCTGCCACCCTTCCCGCTTGCCCCAGACGCCCAGCTCCTGCTGCCCCTCGGGTCCCGTCCCCCCTCCACCCCCCGCGTGGTGCTGCCTGAAGGAAATGCGCGGTGCTCCGGAAAAAGTGCTCCGAAACCTCAGCCCGCGCATATCCTGGCTGTGGGGAGTCATCAAAGCCTGTTTACCGGGGCTATTTTTAGCATTAAAGAACCTTGTTGTGCTCCTGGGCCCAGCATGCTGCATCTCTGCAGAGTGCCTCTGATCTGCATGACCCACCTCTCTTCTTTGGGGTCAGACCCTGAAGGGTCCTGGGAAGCAAGTAACTGAGACCTGGAGCCCAAGGCAATTTAAAGACCCTGCTGAGGGTTTATGGAGCACCTACTGTGGGTCCCTCTTTATTCAACACCAAGGGTTTCTTCTGGATTGTTGTGCAGCCTTACGGCGGTTTATATTTCTCTTCCCCACCAGTCTGTAGATTCCTTGAGGGAAAGGATGCTCTTACACCTGACTTTCCCTAGGACAGGACTGAGCATCTAGTAAGCGTCACCTGTTGACAGATGACCTGACTGATTTCCTGCTTCGTGCCCAGCATGGGGCAGACATGTAGCAGGAGTGCAATATCTACGTAGTGAGTGAGGGAATTTTCTGTGTGCTTAGCACTGAGTCAGAGATTAATGATCCAATCAGAAGATATGCTCCCGAGAAAGAGCAGGGGAAAAGGTAGAGCCGTCTTCAGCCGGATGATGTGCCTGAGCCCCTGGCCCCTCCGGTGAAGGGCTGCATCTGGCCCCGCAGTTTCCACCCTCAGCTCCAAGCTGACAGCACGCTGGCCAGGTTCTGTCCGAAGCCCCCAGGAGGATAGGCAGGTGCTGCGAGAGCACAGCCTTCCACAGAGGAAAGAGGCCTTGCTGTCCCAGGGTTCCTGGGGGCCGGCCTGCTGGCTTCCTGGCCCCCCAGCCGTTGTGACTTCAGTTCCAAGCTGTTCTGTTTCCATTCGTGGGCCCTGTGCACCCCTCTCCCTCCCTCCTGGAGGCCAGCTGGCCAGCTGCTACAGCCAATTTCGCCACCTCCTGGAAGCAAGTGTACTGGGCACGGATGGAAACCAGTTTGGCTGTGGCGGAACTGTTAAAAAACAGGAAATTTTAAGCAGAACTATTTCCTCTGGGCCTAGTTAACCCAAATAGGGTTGTCTTGGGATTACTCCAGATTTTGAAGTCAGTGTTGCCACTGAGATCAAAGACATTGAAGAGAAGAAAATCTCAATAGGCCAGAAATCACAGGGCTGGCCTCTGCTGCCTGGAGAAGGTGCTCACCTCTCTGGTGTGATTTTTAACAGTGCTGAAAACCTCTCCTCACCCATCCCCCAAATAGGTCACCACCTGCCAAACTTGGTTGATTTTCCCGGCATTAGGGTCACTCGTAGGACCTTGAGTTAAGGCAGTGATTCTCCAGCTGTGGTCTTAGGGCCACCAGCATCCACATCACATGAGAACTTGTTAGAAAAGCACATTCTCAGCCCCCAACCTGAGACCTACAGACTCAGGAACTCTGGGCAGGGGGCACATCCAGGGTGGGCTCCATGACTCTGTGTGGTCCTGCACAGAAGGGCCCTGGTATGGTTTAATGTTTCAACAAGAGGCCCCACAGTCTTACTTTGCACTGGGCTTGGAAATCCTTGTTTTAGCAAGTTTTCTTGGTGGTTCTGGTGCACGCTCCAATTTGAAAGCACTGAGTCAAGTCATGGTCTCTCCTGAAGCCCTTGTTTAAATATAGGTGTTAACCCAGAGCGCGAACACTGGCCAAGGCACCACCCACACCTGGAACTGTGGTTCACTATCATCAGTTCAGCTAACCAGTTAGTTGGCAGGCACCCGAAGCAGGGATCAAGTGTGGGTGTGTGTGTGGTAAAAAGGCCATTCCCAGACTGTCTCCTCTCCCATAGGCTAGCCACCTGAATCAGGTTATGAAGAGGAAAGAATGTCCCTCATTTCATTCTACCATTTTAGCAAAACAGAGGGAAGTCACTAGGCTACTACTCTGTACAGCCCAACTCTTGGCTCTAAAGGCTGGCCTGTCCCTAGGCAGCATCAGTGACCTCGGCACATTCACTGATCCTGTGTCCTGAAGGTGGATGGTCCACAGTGGTGCCACTGAGGCCCCTTGGTAGGAACATCTCCTAGTTTGGATTTGTTCTTCTTGAGGAATAACAGCATACGGCCCAGAGCTTAAATTTAGGAGCTCAGGGGGAAAGAGAAAAGAGAACCAAATAAATCCAGTGCCCTTGCAGAAAGGCCCTTGAACCTCATTTCACAGCATCCATGTGTCCCTTGCCAAGTGGCCCATAAATGCATTGCATTTTACATTCCCTAGAACAGTCTCAATTTGAAAGACTCCTTTTTTAGTTAAGTGAATGTTAACTTTTATAGGTGACACATTATTCTCTAATCCTCTTGTTCTGTAAATTAAGGGAGGCATACTTGGCTTGATGTTTGTACTGGATGAATACAAATTTTTATAAGTAAATATATATTTGGAGTTAAATAATGAGCTAGGAGAAGCAGGGCTGAAATAAAGTCTGTGGTCTGAGCCATAACAGCCAAGCGTCTGGGGCCTGAGAGCTTTATTTGTTGGGACAAGAGCTGAGTCTACCTTTTGCAAATAGCAGAGGTATACTTCATAGGCCAGGGCTCCTCAAAGTGGTTGGCTGGGGAGTGGATGCCTTCCCAGGTTGCCCCTGGCAACCACCTCTGCAGCCTGCCACTACTAGCACAGCAGCGTCCTCATGTGGCTTCACGCCTCTGGTCCTCACTCCAAACCACCTTGCACACCATTGCCAGATGAATCTCCCCAAAGCAGTGGTCTGAGATGCCACTGCTCCAGGCCACTGGACCCACCTCATGAGGCCAGTCGATAAGTCTGGGAAATGGGCCCTCCTCTTCAGCCAGGTGGACCTGTTCTCCGTCCCTGGAGGGAGCTTTCTCTGGGCTCTGCCACCTCCATGCTTTCCAGTGTCGGCCCAACCCACTAGGCCTAGAAAGCCCTTCTTTCATTTAACAGAGTGAGATCCCTGTTTTTCATGCGTATCTTCAAATGCACTTCTTTAAACAGTTGTCTCTGACCACCCCAGAGCGACCCCCTCTTCCTATGAACCCTTCAGCGCTTACTGTCTATATGCCTCTTGGGTGCCCAATTCTGTCAACCTGAATTTTTTACTTAGATTTGTGTCTCTGTGTGCCACGCAGCCCCCGTCCAGGTTTTGAGCAATCTGAAGGCAGTGACAGTGTCATAGAGGGGCAGAAGGGAGAGAGAATTCATGACAGTTGGTACGTTTTAGGCATCTTACATACGTATTTAATCCTTACAACTCAAAGAGATGGGAATTATTATCTCCGTTTAGCTGATGAGGAAACTAATATTCAAAGAGGTTGTGACTTACTCAGAGTCATAATAGCCTAATAGGAGGAATAGTCCAAAGCCTATGAATGGTTATGAGTGTGGCTTCTGGATTCAGCTGCCTGAGTCCACTAGCTACAACCTTTATAACCTTGGGCAAATGACTTAACCTCTCCAGTCCTCATCTGTAAGATGAGACAAAAAAATAGTACTTGCCCACAGGTGTCTTGAAGATTATATAGCATGCTCAGTGCAGTACCTGATATGCTGTCACTGTTCAACATCCATTAGGGAAAATTATTGTTCTGACTACTCCTGTAACTGCCTTTGCATCTGTGACCACTACTGCTGCCACTGCCACTGGTACCACAAGTATGCGGCCACAACAACCGTACTGCCCGCAAAGCTCCTGTCAGGGTGTCCTCTGTGCAGTGGTGTTCATCAAATGCCTGCCGCTTGAGCCTGTGGTGGGCACTTAGGTGGTTGGCAGTGTGCGTTTCCAGAAAAATCCACTTAATGCCTTTGAGCCATCCCTGGCAGACATCCGTCCATGCCAGTCACATCTGCTTTAACACATTGGTGCAAGCCGTCCAACCCCTGTCTCTTTCCAGTTTGCTCTGAAAATGAGCCTGAAGCTGAGGCTGACCAGCAGATGGACAACTTGTACCTGAAAGCCTTGGAGGGCTTCATTGCCGTCGTGACCCAAGATGGCGACATGATCTTTCTGTCGGAAAACATCAGCAAGTTCATGGG
Source organism: Eschrichtius robustus (assembly GCF_028021215.1). Lineage (NCBI taxonomy): Eukaryota > Metazoa > Chordata > Mammalia > Artiodactyla > Eschrichtiidae > Eschrichtius > Eschrichtius robustus. The sequence continues at coordinate 38,729,474 of NC_090838.1, forward strand.
ACTCACACAGGTGACACCCTCCTCTGGCTCTTTCAGAAAGGGAAAACGTTTCCACTTGGGGGTAGAAATTAGTGGAAGGTTCTGATCACATCCCTCCTGACCTCTCCTTGCATGTGCCCACCCTGCTTCTCTCTGATTTCAAGCCTCAAACCTCAGGAACACACTGAGAACCCCTGGCACTGGGCTTAGCATTGCTGATGGCCACCCTGGTGGACGGCTCTGCCGACTGGATTAACAGACCCACCCTTGTGAATCACATCGTCATGAACTCTGTTACACCGGTGTGTCTGTGGACCTGTGGAGTGGAATATGAGAAGACCTGATTTAGCCTCCTCCCTCTCTCCAAATATGAAAGGGGGCCCAGCTTCCTCTTGGAGACCTCTTCTTCAGTGTTAGAAATAATGAAGCCCAACCTTGTTTTTGAAACAGGTGGAGCTAACAGGACACAGTATCTTTGACTTCACTCATCCCTGTGACCATGAGGAGATCCGTGAGAACCTGAGTCTCAAAAATGGTAACGTATTCTTCATTGCGTTTCTTTCCTTTTCACACCACCTGGGAGGGGATCTGCCTTACCTTTGTCTACAAATGTAGGATGGTTGGAACATGGCCATCATGATCCAGAAAAAACTGACATCCATAAAAAACCCAGCAGAGCCTAGGAGATGAGATCGAGGGCCCTGGAAGGACCTAGTACTCAGAAGGATCTCTTGCTGGCTCTTCCTAGGGCCTGATGTCACACTCCTAGGGCACTCCTTCAGGTTAGGACACTGTCTCCAGAAGGTTTCATCACCTGAGCATCCAGCATCTCTGCCAAATGACACCACCCAAACCAATCAGCTCATCTGTGCCAAAATGTTCATGGGAACTGTTGTGGTTGTCCCTAAGACAGTTGTGTAACAGACTGCCCCAAACATAGTGGCTTAAACAGTACTTTTATTAGCTCTCATGAGTCTGCGGGTCCTGTGGGTGGTTCTTTTGCTCCGTGTAATGTCAGGAGGCTGGACTTGGTGGGATGACCAGAGGGCTCACCCACATCTCTGGGACCCTGTGGCCGGTAGCTGGAGGCTGGGGCTTGGCTGGGATGCCGGCACGGCTGGACCTCCCTCTCACTCTGTGAGGTATCGGAGCCTCTCCCTCTCCACATGGGGTCTCCAGGGTAGCCAGACTTCTTACACGGCAGCTCAGGGCTCCCCCAAAGTGCAAAAGTAGAAGCTGCCAGGCTCTCTGAAGGCTTAGTCCTGAAACTGGTACAGCACCACTTTGCCCCATCCTGCTGTTAGAGTGAGTTACAGGCCAGCCCCATTCACTGTGGGAAGAAACTACAGGAGGCCCTGAATACTAGGAGATGTGGCTCATTGGGACCACCTTTAGAGACTAGCTACCCTGGGAGCCAAGGAAGGAATCTGGCCTCCTGGTGATAAGAAATGGGACAGGTAGTTTTTGATGGAGAAGAGATTTATAAGGTCTCATGCACTGCACCCTCCCTGTGGGGCCTCCAGCAGATGCCAGTGGATTGAAGGGCCTATACAAGCAGAAAGCACTTTGCAGTGACAATCAGAGCTTGCTGCTTCATCTCTTGTAACTGGGGACAGTCAAGCAAAAGCACAGATGGGCATATTGTCAAGTGGACTGAAGCTTTGAGAAGAAGGAGACTTAATGACTTTCAAGGTCCCTTCTGAACCTCAGAGTCGATCTCTGCCCTGGGCAGATTGTGCCCGAGTCTAGACATCCCCTTTTCTGTCTCTCACCTGTCACTGCCATGGAGTGTGTGCTTGTCCAACCTGAATGACAGAGGCAGTGGTATCAAGCCTGCAAGGTTTTGCTCTTATTACCGCACGTGCTGCAAAAGCAGACACTTCATTGGCCCACTTCTACCCTTGTTACAGACAGAGCCTGCAAAGCGCAGGATTACCACCACCTCCACCCACCCCACCACGGCCTCCCCGCCCAGCGCCTCTGCTCTCCCTCCCGAAGGCCACCTGGCTCCGGGCGTACACAGGCTGGGGAGCACTCTGGGCTGTTCACTGTCTTCTCTGTGCCGCTGAGAAACTCTTGTTTGGTTCTGTGAGGAAGGGGCTGCTAGAGCTTCTGAATCCCTTTCTGAAACAGGTGCTGGAACCCCGAGAAAACCAAAAAGTCTCTTTATTTCTTCTCTACTCTGGAAACCCTTGGACCCTTGGGTTCTCAGTCTTAGTTCAACCTCTGACCCTAGTCTCAATCTGGTCATGTGACCTGAACCGAGTCACTTCATTGCTCCGTTCCTGGGAGTCTTTCTTTTCAAAGTGACAGTATTGGACCAGGCAAAGTCTAGGACCTTCCAGCTCCCAAGTGCCATGATTCAGCAGGACTCTACTCTGTTGATCCGAGTAGAACTTTAGATCTCTTGGTCTCTGTGTTGAGGACTTGGGATCCAAATCAGTGAATCAGCAAAGCCTTTGAAGGTGCTGACCTGAATGATCTGTAAGCACAGGGTTAGTGCGAGCACCCAGAGAAAGATAAGGCTGGTTGTGGAAGGCTTTGAAGGCCAGGAATTGGGCCTCGATCCTCTTCCTTGTAGACAGAGGGGAGCTGGTGGAAGTTTTGGGGCAGAGGTGGCGTAATCTGGTTGGAGCTGTGTTTAGAAAGATTAACCAAATGGCAGAATGGGGAAAACTCAGAAGTTAACAGGTCTGGAGGCCACGGCCCTAACCCATGTCACAGCCACAAATGAGTCCCTCCAGCCCACTTCTCAGCACCTGAGCTGGTGCTGGTGCTGTGTCCAGGCCCCAAGATACAGGAATGTCTCTTGATGTGCAAACCCCACTTGTGGGAATTAGAATTGTAGGAAGAAACATAATTGCATATGGGAGAGATGGTTTTATAATCATGATGGAGGAATATTCTCTCTTTAAAAAAAAAAAAAATTCACCATCTGGTCTATTACTTAGTGGGCTCTCGTAGGGATGTTTAAGATAAATTCAAAGGTGCCACAATTCATTCAACACACAGTGATTTGGGGCTGTGTCACCCAAATAAGTCACAGCCCCCTGGGGGTTCAGGTGCAGAAGCTGGTGGCCATGCCAGAGGGAGGGGTGTGATTATTTGAAACAAGGCTCTGGGTTGTTCTGAGATGCTGGGCAGGGGGCAGGAATGTACCTTGGAAGGTCCAGGATGGCAGAATTTAGACGTGGACAGGGGGGTCAGCTGGCACTTAACTGCATTCATCACTTTTTATTTTTTTTAAACAAAAAGTGGGAGAGGTTCTGAATGGCCAGGCTATTTGGAGACTATAAGGAAGGAAGCAATCTTGTTTGTCTTGGTGATTTATTTAATTCCGGCTGAGAAAGGATATGATCTGTGTTGAGTTACTGCTCAAGGTGAACTTGCTCACCCCAGGGGATTTGGACCAGCAGTCTCTCTTGAGCCTTGACCTGTGTCACTTTAGGGAGAAAGCAAATGGTGCAGGATCCTGAATGCAGCCATTACAGGTTGAAACTAGGGCACTGGAGGGGCAGGACTGAAGAAAAGACAGGGGTGTCTAAGGGGCATTTCCAACCCGAGAGGCTTATCCCCTCGGAGTCATTGTGGTCTCGCCCAGACTGTCCCTTGGAATTCCGTCTACAGAACCTGGGCCCGCCCCGGGAGAGGTTTGCTGAGATCATGGCCGATGGTCACTCATCACCTGGCCGCTCTGGAGTGCGAGGTGCAGTGGGAGATAACACACTGGAACAGCCCCGACCCTTCAGCAGTGGGAGACAGGCTGGAGATGAGCGAGCCTGAGTGGCACGGAGCATTCAGGGCAGGCTGTGCGTGCTCAGAGAGCCGCTCCTCGGGGAACACACACACACGTGTTGCCCTGAAAAACTGCCCCCCCTCTGAATACAAACACGAAACTTCAGCTGGCTCCCCTACCCTTCCCTATCCAGGCTCTGGTTTTGGGAAGAAAAGCAAAGACATGTCCACAGAGCGGGACTTCTTCATGAGGATGAAGTGCACAGTCACCAACAGAGGCCGCACCGTCAACCTCAAGTCGGCCACCTGGAAGGTAGGATGTCAGGCCTGGGTTGGAGTCCCGAGTGCGCCGCCCCCCCCCCCCCCCCCCCCCCCGCTCTCAGCTCCACGTCTGACCCTCCGCGGCTGGTCTCCAGGTCCTGCACTGCACGGGCCAGGTGAAGGTCTACAACAACTGCCCCCCTCACAGCAGTCTCTGCGGCTGCAAGGAGCCGCTGCTGTCCTGCCTCATCATCATGTGTGAGCCCATCCAGCACCCGTCCCACATGGACATCCCCCTGGACAGCAAGACCTTCCTGAGCCGCCACAGCATGGACATGAAGTTCACCTACTGTGACGACAGGTGGGCCTCGCGGGGTGCGCGCGTATGCGTGTGTGTGCGTGTGTGTGCGCCTGTGGTCGGGGTGTGGGTCTGCGGCATTAATGTTATATTGCTGGGTGCAGGTCACTGTTGCATCCCGTCAGTGCCACCAAGGGGTTCCTCATACCATATTGGGCTGTCCCCTGTTGTCACAGCAGAGCTGATCTGGGGTGCCGCTGCTGTCGTGGTGGATCGCGGTGGTGTGTACATATTCCTCCACATATGTGTCAGGCTCCTAGGAAATCTCCAGGCCACTCTCCCTCCCCAGGAGATGAGGGTCTAGAGATCTCCATTAGCACCCCCAATTCAGAGGCCAGCTGGGAGCTTTGGTTTCTGGCCTGGAAGCTGCCCTACGGCCGCGTGGCTCGTGTGTGTTCTTTTCAGTGAATGAGCTCTTTCCTCGGCCTTTGCTCCTCCTGTGTCACCTCCATTCCAGCCACTGTCCAGTCTACTTTGGAAGGCTTTTCAAGGAAGGGTACTCAGCCAGACCCTAACCCCCAAAGCCAGGCCTAACTGGAGATTCTCTCAGGAGAGAACGTAGTGGTTAAGAGCCTTGATTCAGTGAGACAGCCTAAGTTCCAATCCAATAGGAAGTGTTCGGTGTTAGCTGTGGTCCTCACCCTAGATTGCTTCTTTATTAGAGTAGTTGAAAGAGCACCTAAGGCTGCACATGTAATCCATGTCACTCTAGTTTCAGCTTGAGGAGAGGCTCGAAACAGGTGGGGAAGAGGCTTGGGTTGCTGTGGAAGGGGCGGGAGGGATGGTTCTGACTCCCCCCTGCCTGTCCTCTGCCCTCCCCTCTGTGCCTGGGCATTGGGAACATGGGCGGATCGGGAGGTGGAAGGAGAAAGACAGGGAAGGATAGATGCCGTGGGCAGTGGCTGCCATCAGAGAGGGAAGGACAGGCCAGGAGCAGTGGCTGGGCCGGGCAGGCCTGGCTCCAGGAGCTGCCACTGCAGCCTGCTGACTAGTGCATGACCAGAGGTGGCCTTCAGGGATCTTGCCACCTGACCCCAATTTCAGCAGTGTCCAGAGTCACCACGTTTGTCCAGAGTTATAGTTTTTGTGGCAGCTCTTTGCTGCTCCAACCTCTCCCCTCTCACCTTCTAGGGTTTCTCCAGAAACCCTGAGATCTCAGCTTCCCCTTCTCTATAATGCAGATGAGAATACTGTCTGCACCTGTTTCACAGGATCAGTGTACGATGAGATGATGGCTATGGAAGCGCTTTGAAAACCACAAACCCCGTAACCGATGGGAGGCTTTTTGTTCCTGCTGATGTCTTGCTCCCTGTTTTTGTCCTCCCCCAAAGCTAGTCTCCCCACTAAACTCAAGGGGCCAAGACCACTTCTGGAGGCATGTAGAGGCTGGGGGCCTGGGAGAAGGAGAGACCCATCAGCAGGAAACTGCCTCACCTTCCCAGCCAGCAGGAAGCCAAAGACCCCAGGAGAGAGCTCCTGCTCAGCGCCCCCCAGGCCTGCCCACCTTTCTCTCTTCTGCTGGATGTCCCATGGGTGTCTGGATTTCTTCATGGGTGCGGCCCTACTTTCCAGGCTCAGCTGAGTTTCTCTCCCCTGATTCTAGACTGACCTGGTGTTGGCTGGTGCCACTCCAGGTTTAAGAACTTTTGTAAAAGTGTCCTTGAGCCACTCCTGTCCCCAGAGTGCTGGATTCAAGGCTCTCGGAGGTAGTGCGTAGTTCCAGATGTAGAAAGAAGCGCTCTAACCTCATAGGGAGAAAATGTCACGTGTGAAGACTTGTGTCCTGAAATTTTGACACAGTCAGCGTTTATCATGGCTGTTCAGATTGTCATTTTTGTGATACAAGGATAATTAGAGAGAGAGATTATTCCAAAGGCAGGCACCTGAGAAATCCATGCTGTGTGTAAGGTTATTTCTCAGAGGTAGTCTTTGTATTCCAAGAACCATCCTGGGCAGAAGATACAGTTTTGTTTTTGTTTTAATTATTAATTAATTAATTAATTTTTTTGGCTGTGCTGGGTCTTTGTTTCTGTGCGAGGGCTTTCTCTAGTTGCGGCAAGCAGGGGCCACTCTTCATCGTGGTGCGTGGGCCTCTCACTGTCACGGCCTCTCTTGTTGCGGGGCACAGGCTCCAGACGCGCAGGCTCACGTAGTTGTGGCTCATGGACCTAGTTGCTCTGCGGCATGTGGGATCTTCCCAGACCAGGGCTCGAACCCGTGTCCCCTGCTTTGGCAGGCAGATTCTCAACCACTGCGCCACCAGGGAAGCCCGAAGATACAGTTTTGTAATGTGCACCCCTCTCCGTAATCTTCTGAGACAAGAGAAATTCTGCCGCGTAGCCCGCGTGTCTCCAGCTTCGAGGTGGGGTGGGGCGGTGCGGTGCGGTGCTCCGCATGCCTTAACCTTGGAGCGGCTGGAGCAGTGCAGGCAGTGAAAGCTGCGTGTGAAGCACAGCCCTAATGTGACCCCAGAAGCGCTGGGAAAACCCTACTGTCCTAGAAAATCACTCCTCATCCCTAGATAACAGGAAAGAAGGATTTTTTTTTTTTAAACTTAAGACTTTGATCCTTGTTCGTGTGAAGGGAAAAAAATCCTCTGGAAAGGGTAATTTGAAGTTATCCCTCATTCATTATCTTGTTTTGAATGAATTTCAGGTCGTTTCTTGAAAGCATCTAACCTTTGGGTAAAAGGAAGAGGGGACAATAACATGAGCAATTGGGTGCCTAAGAGTGGAGAAGACCCTCTTGCCAGAAAGGGGAGGGGCCCTGCACTGACTTCTTAGTTTGGTTCAGGGCTGGTAGGCAGAGTCGATCCTGGCTTGACGGAACCTGTGATTTAGGGCTTTGTGACTCAGAGTGTGGAGGGTGATATTGCTTTATAAGGTTTGCTAGACACATTGCACTTTTAGCAGAATCTTGCCTTTCAAGAAACCTAATTACATGGCCCAAACTCTGAATTCAGAGGTGCTGGAAAGATGGATGCAGAGGCATCTAAAGACACAGAATGCTGTGCCACACAGAAGTTGTGTTTAACGGACTAGCAGATTAGTTAACAAGGGCACAGACATGGCTTAGACAGTTTATAAAGTGACTGTTTTAAGTCCTTAATACCTATGTGTTATTTCTCAATTGCCTTGATGAAGACTAGGATTTTTTGGTTTTGGTAGCTTGTCTTGTTTACACTTTTTGTATTGGGATGGGGAAGGATATACACATATTCATACTCTCTCTCTCTCTCACACACACACACACACACACACACACACACACCTCTTCCAAGATCAATGCTTCAAAAACCCACACTTACATATCATAGCAGGGTGGGGTGGGGGGCATTCCATTTTAATCAGGGAATTCACTAGATTTAATGACATCTGGCACACATGAGGGGCTGCGATTTCCCATAAAGGGGATTATTTTCCCAATGGGAAAGTTAGGAAGAATCTGATGAAAATGTAAGGCAAGTAGAACCCACAAAATCACTTTTGAGGCTGTTTGGTACTTTTTCTTAGATGTATTGAGACCATAGACATAAACAAACAAAAAAAGAGAAGGATCATGGAGAAAAAGGGGAGAACAGAGAGGAAAGGAGGGGGGAGCGACAAATAAAATAGAAAAGAGTACTCTAATCTTGTGTTTAAGTCTCAGGTTTCCAAAATCAACTGAACCTGAAACAACTTATTCTGAAACATCTGAAGTTGAATAAAGGAATGCAGATGATTCAAAATGCATTCATCCTGCTCCTCTTAACAGAGGGTCGGTCAGAGGACCATGTCAAGTCCTGTATTAATGATCTGAAACAGCAAATATTGTTAGAAGTGAATTCTATAACAATTTATATGTCAGTGACACTTATGTGTATATACAGTCAATTGCTCTAGATAGGGGGAGTAAAGTTGAGTAGCAGGTTTAAAGAAGAATATCCTGATTATCAGTGTAATGGATGATCTCGTCTCCATTACGATTCAGATAGAGGTGTTATACTCTGTCTCCTAAAATGAGCAGCCAATTAATGAACTGTTATTTATTGAGCATCTGCTATATATTTAACCCAGTGCCAGAGACTAATTATATCAAAGAAGAAAAGAGATGATTCCTGATCGCCAAGAGTTTGGAGTTTGAGACATGAGCAACTTAATGAACCATTCCCCCAAAAGGAAGACAAAAATTGTTCTCAAGTAGTTTAACTTTAAAACGGGGGTGGTTCTGGGACTTCCCTGGCGGTGCAGTGGTTAAGAATCGGCCTACCAGTGCAGGAGACACGGGTTCGATCCCCGGTCCGGGAAGATCCCACATGCCGCAGAGCAACCAAGCCCGTGCGCCGCAACTACCGAGCCTGCGCTCTAGAGCCTGCGAGCCACAACTACTGAGTCCGTGCGCTGCAACTACTGAGCCCATGCACCGCAACTACTGAAGCCCGCGCGCTCTAGGGCCCGTGTTCTGCAACTACTGAGCCCGTGTGCTGCAACTACTGAAGCCCACGTGCCTAGAGCCCATGCTTCACAACAAGAGAAGCCACCGCAATGAGAAGCCCACGCACCACAACAAAGAGTAGCCCCCGCTCATCGCAACTAGAGAAAGCCCGCACGCGGCAACGAAGACCCAATGCAGCCAAAAAATAAATTAAAATTAAAATTAAAAAAAAATAAAATGAGGTGGTTCTTAAATTCACGTGGAGGCGCCATCTAGTGGAGAAAGAGAATAACTGTGAAAGAAGCCAAGCCATCAAGGAGAGTGGGGCAAATCTATAACGCATATAATCCCACTGTGATTTTGTGTGTTTTATGAGTCTTCCTGTATGTTAGAAATAAATTATAAAAGCAAATTATGTGGATGAGAGAAGTATCACTGGGGGAAAAGTTATCATAATAGTAAAATTTTCAAATTAACAAGGAGGGTCCTGTAATTTTTACAGATAAAGAATTTGAGGGCAACCCTGTTTTGTCATTGGGTTAAGGCAGCGTAGGATGTAATAATATCAGGAGTTACAGTTTGATAAGTTAAGATGCCTGCATTTCAAATTCTGTGGATCAAATCTGCGGTGAATTCTTTTTATACGAAGAAGTTGGTAGTAGTGACGATGATACAAGTGAAGAGATAGTTGAGGATTGTAAAGAGGCTGTCAATAACATTATAGAGTCATGAGTTATAAAACACACACATCAAAACACCTGAAAAGCAACAGTATTAAAGTCGGAGAAGAAAATAGACTGACTTCGGGCAAATTAATAGTAAAAGATTATATACTTTCATTGTGTACTGAGATACATTTAACAAATTATTTTACTTTTTTTTAGAGGCTAAGTGGCATCTTTAATTCAAAGTGATCTTTCAGACTGATATATTACATGTCATTTTTAGTTTCATATTTAGTGTATTCTAAATATTTTTGCAGACATACACAGTAGTCTTTCTTTACCTATCTTATGTAAGACGGTATAGTGTGTTTCTTTAAATCCCTGAGTTAGAAGAAACTTTAAATGCTCTCCTTGTGCATCTGTGTCTCCTCCAAACGACGATGTTCTGAAATCAGCCCTAAGAAAGTTTGAACAGATTTATGAGAAGTGCTTGTATATCATCCTGTCTAATCTGCTTGAAATACTCCTTGGAAGAGGCAGCTCTACAAATCCTCTTTGGAATTTATTTCAAAGTGTAATAGACCTCACAATTCAAAAATTATTCCTCTGCATGATCTGCTTCTCTCCTGCTACAATTCAAGGCAAATTTCCCCTTCCTGCTTGTGGGTTTCAAGGTAATGAAAGGCAGCTGTAGCATTTGGTGGCACTCAGGGTCAGTCCAGGATTGAGCCAGGGCTACCCTCCTATGTATACTATGAATAAATTCACCCCAACTGTAACACATAACACTGATAGGATGGAAATTCATTATCCATTAACTATGGAGCTGGTTGTATAGATATTCACTTAACCGTGTACTACTGGAGGAAAACACAAGGCAAAAGTATTGTTGTTTAAAGCCAAGAAAATCTGGATAGAAATATATTAAAACAAATGTCATTGAAATCTGTGGTAGTGAATAGTTTGGATATTATTGGGGAAATGCAGTTTCAAAGCTAAAAGCACATACAGAAACCAAAATGAGGTGAGTCAAGTGTTGCCTAGGAGAGGGCATTGCCAGAAGGCAGGAAGGAAAGAAAGCAGACCTTAATAGAAGGATGGTTTTATTAGCAAATGCATTCCTTGGAAAACAAATAGGTGGTTATGAAGTACTTAAAACTTTTATCCTCTCAAATAGTTTAAATGCTCTCTAACCGTCCACGATTAGTTTACTGAGTGAATCCTGTACTCGTAGGGAACAGGGGTAAAAACTGCAGCCAGACCTTGTTTGACTCCAGGCTTGGCGTGTGAAGTAGGGAGCTTGCTGCCTCGTCCCTCGTGGGCGGGCGCGTGGTGGAGCCGCCTCAGGCCTGCACTGCATTCCTTCTGCCTAGGAGGCCACACGGCACTGACACTGCAGCCCAGCCGGAGAGTCCATTTCTTCCTAGCGCTCATCCACAGGTAGTCCATGTTGAAAAGGGCCTCGCAACATTTTTAAGGGTAAAGAGCAATGGACGAGCAGTAACTGTCATATTACATTGTGAGGCAGACCTGACTCTGAAATCCAGGGCCCAGCTGTCTGACCCACATATTTCCTTGGGGCGACACTAACTTCAGATTTTAACCACCTTTTTTTCCTCTCCATTCTCTAGTTTCTTTTTTTCTTTCTTCCTTCTGCCTCTGCCTCCTGGGGCTGCCTGTCAATGTCTACATTTCTCTCCTCACCTCATCCTTGATCTGGTTCTTTTCCTACTTTATTATTAAACAGGGACCTCTGTGCTTCTCATTTCTGAAGTCTGCTGAATTAAGTCCTTTTATATTTTCTTCCGCTCTACAAAGAGAACAGCACTACTGAGTTGACTTTTGAAATTTATGGGTGACCCCAAACTGATATTTTTTTTTCTCCAGAGAGTCAGGGCCCCTTAATTAGAAAGAACGAAAGAAAAAAAAAAAAATAGTTCCCCTGCCCCTGGTGAAGAGAGCAGATGAAATGGTGTTATCACAGCCCAGCTCCGGAGGCTTCCCTGGGACAGCGGGAAATGAGCAGGGAGGGCCCTTGTGTGCCGTGGAGGCCAACCCTATAAACAAACCGGGTTCGTTAGCCTCCCCGCTGGCGTCGGCATGCCTGCAGATTGAGGGCAATGACCATTAGCTTTGAGTTGGGGTTTCCTGGTTTTGTGAAGTCTGACCAGTCGAATGTTCTTCAATTGTGTTTGGGGTATGTGTATTTCCCAGTTTTTATAGTCGTCTGTTTAAAGGCATGAAGAAGGAGACGTTAAATATTTATTTTAGTTGACAAGATAAATGAAGGCTGCTACTGGGAAGAGAGCTGGCAATTCTGAAATCGAGGTTTGTTTGTCCACTTCCAAAACATGCCCATTGTGTGCCTCTGAATGGATGGTACATTAATTAGATTAAGAAATATTTTATTTGAGGCTGATTATAATAAACATTTACTTTGAGCATTTTAAAAGATTCTAATCTTGAAAGAAAGTGTAATCTCTTCACGGAGTAGAGTCAGATCTTTCCCAGAACAGCCTCATTTTTGAGGGTCTCTAGGAAACTCTAGACCTAGTTCAGGAACAGAAGTAGTTTATCTGGCACATTGGTGAGCCTGTAAATGGCCAGCCCGTTGCCAGCACAGCCCACCAGTGCAATTCTGATTCCCAGGCTAAGGCTGAAAGGCATGAGGCCCATCAGAAAAGCTACGTGGGTGTAGGAAAGGAAGGGCCAGCACTGTGCGGCCGTCTCCTTGTTCTCCCTGAATCTCCACCTTGGCTAAGGTGCCATGAATGCCAGCCCTGGAGGTAGGCCGCCGAGGAACATGTCTGTTGCTGATGAGTTCAGAGACCTCTCTGCTCCGGGCCAAGTGAGGGGACAGATCCTCCTGGTCTGAGACCAACTGGCTGGTGCAGGTGAGCTGCTGGAATCTCACTGGAGAAATCTCCGCTGGGCTAAATCAACTGAGATTTAAGCTTCTCAGCTCTGTTGTGTTGCCCGTTGTTTGACAAAGGCTTTAACCCCCAAGTCTCACCTAGGCAGAGAATTTGCCTCTTCTCTGCCCACTTCAACACCAGACACACCTTACGGAATGGAGAAAGGATGGATTGAACATCATGAGGGCTGCGCTGAAGGCTGTGTGTGTGCACCATCATGCACTGAGACAGGTGACCATGCTCTAGGAAGAAAAGTGGACCATTAGTGCCCAGGTTCCTTAGCAGTGCTGAGCTAGACAGGGCTCTGATTGTACCTTAGGCCCCCAAAGACTATCAGTCCATTGGTCGGCTACTCTAGCATTTACTGAGCACCCGTTGTAGTGGAGGCCAAAGGATAATGTGGTCCCTGAGCTCAGGGGTTGGCAGCCTAGGATGTGGAGAGAAGCAACACATAACTCCTTGTGACATTGTGTTTGCCTGTTAGGACTCGATGAGAAGGGGAACCTGGAGAAAGCTCCAGGGACAAGGCGAGACCTCGAGCTGGCCCTGTCATTGTCAGGGCTCGGAGGAGAGAAGGCCTCAAGGCTCTGCGGCAAGCATGGGTTTGCCAGGGGTGGGAACTGCGAGGAGAGGGGTCTACCGGGGAGGGGGGACCCGCCATGCTGCCGATCAGCTGCAAATCAGACTGCTTGGAAGATGGAGACAAGACTCTGGGGGCTTAGAAGTTAGGTGGAGTTTATTTACTCTGGATGTGGTTGGTCCTAGGTAAGCTGGAGATGCTTACGTAGAGGGGTGACAGAATGGAAATAATATTTTAGGATGATTTTGTCTGACCTGTTCAAAACCCGTATGGAGCGGGAGAGAGGAGTAGAGACAGGAGACCAAGGAGCCACGGCTTCTGCTTTCCTCTCCACACTGTTTTCCTCTCCAGCGTGGACAGGTGACAGGGCTGTGCCCCCGGAGTCATGTATTCCAAAATAGAGCTTGTAATGATGAGGATATAGCATCACTTCTTGCTCATGACAGGCTAAGTAAACAAGACAGTGAGCCCGTTAGAAAAAATGTGAGAGAACAAAGATGGTGAGAAATAATGTTTAGGTATGACGTGGGAAAGCAGTTAATCTGGTGGTTCTTGGGCAGGGCTTTGTTTATTTTAATGATTCCAGCACAGAGCAGAGGGTCCTCAGAGAGTTAAGTGATTCTTCATGGTTCTCCACATTTGCTTTTTCTCTGCCCACTTCCCATCTAAGGCAGACACCTTACACGGGAGCTGCCTATTTATCAGAGTGTAACAAAGAGGCACATTTCTAGGACTATGATTTTGTATCCGTTCCTCTCGGCACCTCCTGCCCTCCCTCCTTTCCTTGAGATAGGAAGAACAAGTAGGAGAACCCATGAAGGCAAACCTGATGTCTAGGAGGTATCTGAGGTCACCAGGCAGGACCCGAGGGGAGAAGGTTTAAGCACAGACAGGGCTCTACCTGCCTGGGTCCCTCCTCAATCCGTGGTTAACACACACGCAAAGGCCGCCTCCATGCTTTTCCCAACTTGGGACCACATAATTTTCACTTTTCATTTATATCGCCCTCTACTAGAATAAGCTGGAATAGTCAGGATGTTCCCGTTTTCGTTCTTGCTCTGTCCCCGGACACTTGTGTAGACATCAAGCAAATTGTCTACCCTCTCTGCATCTCTGCTCCCTTGTCTGCAAAAACTGTGGGTGGGGGGCAATGCGAGCCCCTTCCAGTGGTCACTGGAGCAAGGCACATGTGTCTATTTGGGGGTGGGAGGTAGGGAGCCCCTGAACAGGTGCTTTTCCTTCCTCCCCAGACACAATCCAGGAAGGGCAGGAAGAGTGGAGGTTCGGTAGACCCATAGTTGCAGGTTGACCACCGTGTTTGTTGTTGTTGTTTTTTTTTTTCGCTTGGATGAATGGTACGACCGGGATGTTTGGAGTGTGTTTCATTGAATGTGTGCATTTGAATTACCTTCTACATACAGGTCCTTGAGCCCCTTCTCATATTCATATGATCTTTCTCTTCCCCCTTGCTTTTTAAAAAATATTTAGAATCACAGAACTGGTTGGTTACCACCCTGAAGAGCTGCTTGGCCGCTCAGCCTACGAGTTCTACCATGCACTGGACTCAGAGAACATGACCAAAAGTCACCAGAACTGTAAGTTCCAGGAGTGCCCCATATGTCTGTGGAATCTGGCCTTGAGTGGGGTGTGACTGGTGAGAAAGGAGAAGATCCAGTCGCTTCCTTCACAGAGCCATCATCTTGTGTGGCAGACAAGACTCATGCCCTCAGGATGGTTAGAGAACCAAGGCTGCCACCATCCTGTATGACATGCTCATGCAAATTAGGAAAAGGGCACTTTTGGTAGGGGACACACAAACACACCAAGCCATACAGCCTGGAGAGTGGAAGGTGGGCTGAATCTCAGTCCCTACTTACCACCTCACTGAGCACACTTATGCAGTTAACAGTCTGCTTAACCTTATGGAACAGCCCCGTAGAGTGTAATACAAGACAGCATGTAATCAACTTGGGTTATGCTCTATAAAAACATGTACATCCATTCGAAGAAGAGGGCTGGGAGAGTTCAGGAAAAAAGACAGGGCACTTGAGTTGGACCTTGAAGGATGGGGGAGCATTGGTCTAAACAGAGGTAGAGGTTGCACGATACCAACCTAATAGACGTGTTGAGGTGGGCCCTGGTTTTCCAAGAGCTTGCTTGCTGAATCAAGAGAACTCAGTTGGGGAAGGCTGTCCAGGCAACCCAGTAATGGCGTGTGGAAATTGTGCCTTGCAGCTTGAAAAGAAAACCTGAATTATGAAAGGATTCTAGAACAGGGCTGTCCAATAGAACTTTCTACAATGGAAATGTTCTTCATCTGCGTAGTCCATAGGTGACCTATGCTGTATATTAAATATGTCTGGTGCAACTGAGGAACTGAATTTTTAAAACTTAGGTTTTTTTTTATAAATTTATTTTATTTATTTATCTTTGGCTGTTTTGGGTCTTTGTTGCTGTGCGCAGGCTTTCTCTAGTTGCAGTGAGGAGGGGCTACTCTTCGTTGCGGTGCGTGGGCTTCTCATTGCAGTGGTTTCTCTTGTTGCAGAGCGTGGGCTCTAGACGCGTGGGCTTCAGTAGTTGTGGCACGTGGGCTCAGTAGTTGTGGCTCACGGGCTCTAGAGCGCAGAGCTCAGTAGTTGTGGCACACGGGCTTAGTTGCTCCACGGCATGTGGGATCTTCCCGGACCAGGGCTCGAACCCATGTCCCTTACACTGGCAGGCAGATTCTTAACCACTGCACCACCAGGGAAGCCCTAAAATTTAGTTTTAATTAAATTTAAGTAGCCACACTTGGCTAGTGGCTGCCATATTGGACAGGGCAGTTCTAGTGCATTTCAGTTGACTATGTTCCCGATTAAGGCTTCCCATTTGCAGGTGATCGAAGACAATTTTCTTGAATCCGTACAGCCCATCAACATGCAAGGACTATGGGTCTATAACCCTATACCTGGCCTACTGGGGGAAACAGAAATTGATAGGATTGATCCCTGCCCTAAGGGATCTCATTTCTGCGGGAGAAGGAGGGCTGTGGGCTCCGTGGGAGCATGGTGGTTCATACCTTCTGCCTCAGTATCTAGCATAGTGTTTGGTACAGTACAGGCACTAAATGAATGATACACCCAAGGGCAAAAAAAACATATTTGGGAAAGAACGCTTCAAAATAAGTGCCCCCAGTGCAGATCGGGGTGCTGAGAGGATTACAGAAGGATTTAAAATTGGTAAGTCTGAGAAGATTCCTAGTGGCCCTTTTGGTCTTGGACTCCAAGGATTAGCTGTGGCCTTGGAGTGGCAATGAAGAAAATGGAAGTGCATTTATTTGTCCGTTGTTCCTAAATCCATCCATCTATCCCAAGGTTAGGACAGCTGAAGTTCAGATCAGCAGGCCATAAGCTGTATAGAAGCACAGTTAATATTCTCTTAAGGAATGAGATCTCTTTCTAATTGGTTTCTTTGCTTCGTCCTCATGGCTTTCGGGTTTGATCCAACAGTGCAACAGGGCCCCTAATGATATCTCAAAGAAGTTTCTCATTGTGTTCTCCGGCAAAAAAACAAACAATCCAGATTCCCCATTCAGGGACCCAGGGATGCGGGAGGGAGGTGGAGGTACTTTTGTGCGCCCATGGATGTGGCCCAGCTCTAGCCTGCCCCAGCTTTGAAACTGTAGGATGTGGCTCCAGCCTCCACTCTGGGATTCCCCATGCTTTTCTGGTCCATGGCGGTTTCAGCTCCCAAAGTCATCCTGGTACTGGAACTCAGGGACCTGGCTCTGGCCCAGCTTACCCACTGATTCCCAGTGCCTGGCTTTCTGGGGCTTCCCTCCTTTAGATGTAAAACTGGGGAAAAGCCTAGCCTTCCTTCTCAGCCAAGGGTGAGTCAAAGTAGAGGACAATAGCAAAAGTTTCTGGAAATTCTTGCAGGACAGTATTGTACTTTACCTTCTGGGGTGGGAAAGTAGAGGAAACTACTGTCAAAGAGAACAAAAATGATGGCTTCTCACTAGGCCTATGAAAAGGATTTTTTTTTTTTCCTTCTCTTAGAAAATCTTTGATCCTTAAAAAAGAGCTGGGGTAAAAAATTGTCGTATTAGTTTTCTGCTGAATCCAGGGGAAATATGGTGCAGATTTATTGAATCTGTGGTTTTAAGCATTAGGCACACTTAAAGGTAATTCACAACCCAAATGGAAATCACAGGTTCCCTTCTTCCCCTGATGGAGCCAAGTAAAGCAGCTCTGAGCTCAGAGGCCTCTACTCAGCCAGCCTGAATCCAGCAAAGGGAGATCTGCATGGGGTGGAAATTGGGTTAACGCCAGCTAAACAGAAGCATCTATTTCTGTTTCTCTTTCCCTCTCTCCTTTTCTGTCTTTCTCAATCTCTCTCTCTCTCTCTCTCTTTGTCCCTCTGACTCTGTCTTTCTTGTTGGGTTTATGCAGATAAAGTTGCACCACAGACCCACACTCATACTGTGGAATAATTGGAGGCCCAGGCTTGAGGCTCATCCAGGTTTACACACCAGCATCCCGAATTTATGCACGTATGTGTGTCTTAGCCTGTGAAAGTTTACCGTTGAAATTACTGGGGAAGCTCAGACCTCAAACCAAATTTAAATAATTGAAAGCCATCATTTCCAAATGGATTAGTAATTTATACATTGTTACCCTCAGAAGGTAAGGGTTTGGGGGAAGGGGGGTTGGTTTCTCTTTGTTGTGTGAGGACATTATGTGCTCTTAGGAAAACAAGATTAAAGGCCATAAAAAGCCTATCTACCAAGTAGCAGGCCCCTCACCAAGGCTGGCATTAATGAGCAGATGATTAGAAAGCTGGCGTAATTATATTCTACTGACAGAGCAGGCCCTCGCCTGCAATCGCTAGAAATGCAGTTAAAAACCTTTGCTCACTGCACTGTTTAATCAAAAAGAATAAGATCCCTGAATCTTGTCTGCATTAAGAATAAGTTAATAAGTTAATGAATAAGTTAACTCCAGGCACTTGAAATTGTGCAAGAATCATGTCTCTCGGGCACGGGAGCCTCAATGGGGTAGATAAAGGGAGATGAGGGAGGACAGTTATTTCTTTGGCCAAAGGGTCCATGATGGTTTAGGACAGCAGCAACCACCAATTCAGTCTTCCTATTGAAGTGTCGCCCGGGGGCATGTAGTAGGAGGGCACTGTACTGCGGGCCACAGGCTGTCGAGTAACCCAGACTGTTGTCCTGTGTGATGTAAAGCAGGTCACAATCCCTCTGGCCTTAGTTCCCTCATGTTAAAAAAAAGATGGTATCTGTCTTCCCTACAGCACAGGATTTTATTAAAAAGATTAGACAATGACGATATGACCACTTTGGAAAATAACTTGGCCGTATCTTATAAAGGAAACGTGTACTTACCCTATGACCCAGCCATTGCACCCCTAGCTGCACTCGCACTGTATGTCCATACAAAGATTTGTACACAAATGTTTATAGCACCTTTATTCATTATAACCAAAAACTGAAAACAATACAAACATCCATTGACAGGTGAATGGATAAATTAGTTATGGTATCTCCATGCAGTGGAATATTACTTAGCAATGGAAAGCAAACCGGGAATGCCTACAACAACATGAGGGCTCTGGGAAACATGCTGGGTGAAAAGAAAGCAGACACGAAAGAGCTCTTGTATGATCCCACTTACATGTGAATGGAGAGAAGATCATTCCTATGTATAGCGACAGAAAACAGATCAGTGGCTGCCTGGGACCAGGGGTGGCAATGGGGATTGACTGTCAAGAGGTATAAGATATTTGGGAGGTTGGATGATGGAAAGTTCTATACCTTTGATTGTGGTGACTGTTACAAGGGTCTATACAGTCGGCAAAACTCATTGATCTGTGCTTAAAATGGGTGCATTTTTTAGTGAAGGTAAATTAAACCTCACCAAAGTTGATTTTTTTTAAATGCAAACAAAACCAAAAAAACTTAGGACCCTTTAATTTGGACTATAAGCCTGTCTACTGTTTCCACTGAGGGGGCCTTTCAGCAAATCAGTCTAAGCCTCAGTTTATTCAGATGGAAAACAGGAATAATGGATACCTCGTGGTGTCACTGTACAGTGAACGAGGTGATGCTGACACTAATCCCGTGGATGCTTTATGTGCCAGGCACCGTTCCAGTTCCTTTGCAGAAATGAATTTATCTTACGAGATGGTTTTGAACCCTGCAAAGCACGATACACATGTAAGTTATGTGTAGCACGGTTACAGTGCTTCCTGTAGCTTGGAGGGGATTGTTAATTTCTGAACAGGGGGAAATGTGCCAAGAAAAACATAAATGTGAAGGATTACAAGCATGGTTAGTACGAACCGAGCTACATTCCTCAACCACACAGTGTGGTGAATGGGGAGTGATTCCCGAGCCTACACGGAAAAGTGGGGAGCTTCGCGACGTTTACAGAGAGTCTGCATGTTCTCCCACAGGGCCCCTTGTGACATTATCTACAGACGTGTCCTGTAGACGTGACAGGGCCTGGGCACTGTACATGTTAGTAACTTTGGAGCAGAGGGGCTTTTCCTATACAGCATTTGTCAGTGACATTCAGCCACATTTTTGTACCTGATAAACCAGGCAGGCAGATTTGGTCCTCAGTACAAACAGCTATGGGACACTGCGTACTAATAATTATTATCATTACTGTTATTATCATCAATACCCCATTTTGCAGATGAGGAAAACCGAAACCAAGATTTCCTAATCCTGCCAGCATGCTTCTTTCTCTGTGATTTGGGGGTTTCTGAGACTGGGATTCAGAAGAATGAATTCCCAAGAAAGAAAGTAAATGGGCAGTTCAGAAAGCTATCAGAAATCCTAACATTAGTAAACTTTCATTTAAAGGGACTTGATTCTTTTTTTAATGGGAGCAGATAGAGCATTCTGGACTGGGGAAGAGGACAATCTGGGATGCAGGGCCCTTTCCCCGATGTTTTCATAGAGTAAAACAAATGTTAAATGAACATTTAGAACATTCTGGAAGAGGAAAGAAGTCATACGCAGGCAGCCTAGCTGGGCAGCTGGCAGGACTTACCAGGGCTTTGACGAGGCTGTGTGTAGAGGCTGGCGGGGGGCTTGCTGCTGCCTTTGCTGTGGGTCACAAACTTGCTGTGGCCCGAAAGGCGGCAGGTCTGACGGATGACCTGGAACAATCGAGGATTATCTGGGGGTTTCTTTAAACTGCTTTTATTCACAAGCAGAGTACTGATGGTGGGTCTGCTACCAGCGGCTGCCCGAGGACAGGCGTTCTCCACGCTGCTTGGAAGTACCCTGCCGCCTGTAGTGTGAGGCAGAGGAGGCTCGCCTGTTCGCTGCGTGCCCGTTTGGATCCAGAGGGCACCCCCATGGAGAGGCTTCCTCTCATTGACCTTGGGGGGAAAGGAAGGGCAGGTGCTGCTCCTGGTTTCTGCTCCCAGCTGAGCCAGGGGTGAGCCAACTTGTCAAGGGCTTGGCGACGGCCACTCCCTCACAGCCAGCCTAGGGAAGTCAGTTAACCTCTCTGGTTACTTTCCTCATGTTTAGCATGAAGAGTTGGGCGAGATGCTCTAAGCTCCCGTCCAGCTCATTCTCCCCCATCTTTCCCCTGCACGCTGCCCTCCCCATGGGGTCTCCCTCCCCCGCCTCCTGACCTCAGGCTCCATTTCTCCTCCCCTAGTGTGCACCAAGGGTCAGGTGGTGAGTGGCCAGTACCGGATGCTTGCGAAGCACGGGGGCTACGTGTGGCTGGAGACGCAGGGGACGGTCATCTACAACCCTCGCAACCTGCAGCCCCAGTGCATCATGTGTGTGAACTACGTCCTGAGGTGAGTGTGTGAGGGCCAGGGGGCCACAGGCTGGGGTGCAGGGTGCTCCTGAGACTGAGGACACAGCCTTTCAGAACCCGGCACCACATGGGCGAGCTCTTTTGCAGTGGGCGTCCTGGGAACAGTGGACCACTGGGATTTCCCCTTTACAGGCTTTTTCTGCCCCTTCCCCCTTTGTCTGTCATCTGTCATGCCTCTGACCCACGTGGGGAGGCAGCTAGAACACAGCCGTCACTTAAGTGCTTTCTGAATGGGAACCAAGGGAAGAGAACCACGGTTACTTTTTGGGAGAAGATGTAACACCTTTGCTCGGTAGCACCTGGGAAGAAAGCTAGAGAAAGTCATTGCTGGGGTGAAACAAAAGCAAAAGCCTTCAAGTCTCATGCATACCACGCAGCCCACGTACGATATTAACACAGCATCCAAGACAGATACATACTCAGCAGGTGCTCCCCGCGTCACTAGCTCCACGACTCCAAACTTCCATTGCACGGTTCTTTACGGAATGCCAACACACCGTCCATACCCATGTTTTTGTCTGAGAGGCTTAGCTATCAGGACTTCCATGTGTCTGGAGAGTAAAAGGGTTTTGCTGGAAAATGTGGACGGTCTGAAGCTCGCTCTTGTCCCACCAGTGAGATTGAGAAGAACGACGTGGTGTTCTCCATGGACCAGACGGAGTCCCCGTTCAAGCCGCACCTGATGACCATGAACAGCATCTTTGACAACAGTGGCAAAGTGGCTGTGTCTGAGAAGAGCAACTTCCTGTTCACCAAGCTGAAGGAGGAGCCCGAGGAGCTGGCCCAACTCGCACCCACGGCAGGAGATGCCATCATTTCCCTGGATTTCGGTGGGTGCTTCTTAGCTGAGCCAGGGCCTGTCGAACCCTCTTGGGGTGGGGAGAGGCCTCCCTGGCCACAGCTTTTTCCTTAAGCAGAGCTGCCATGTGCCTTCCCCGAGTCTTGCTGATCATCCGTTGGTGGCCAGACCCCATGCTGGGCACGTGCACTCACCGCAGCATAAGACCGTTCTATTTCTGACCTCGTAAAGCGCTGAGCGGGGGCGGGGGTGGGGTGTTCTGGTCGATCCTCCACCGTGGGGAGGGGGAGCCTGAGACGAGAGAGTGGGGCAGCAAAGGATCTGCTCCGAGGCCATGGGCATCTTTCCACAGGGTGGGCAGATCTCCATCTGCGCCTTGAAGGACCGATTGCTTGTTTAGGCAGAGGCCTGCTAGGTTGAAATCATGTTGGGAGAAATCCTTCCAGAAACGTGGATGGAGAAAAGATTCAGGCCCAGGAGTAAGCCCTCGAATGCACTCTTTAAACATTTGCCTGTCCCACGGGGATGCGAGTCCTGGTGGCCCCAGCGGAGTTTTTCAGCTCTTGCCCCGTGCTCTGAACGCGGGAAGCCCCTTCTTCCCCATGTTGCAACCCACGGTCACCCCCCAGCCTTGCTGTGGCCGCTCAAGGAACAGCTCCACCTCCCTGTGCTTGCTCTGGACTGGCTCAGCCCCGTTAGATGTGTTCGTGAGAGGCCACAGGGGAACAGTGATCCCAGAGAATCACAGAGAGCAGCCCTGGGACAAGGAGTCACGCAGCTTCCCAGTTCTGTGGCAGTCATGAGGCAAACTGCCCAGTTTTCCTAACCTCCTCCTCTACGTTCTGGATTGCCCTTCAGGGAAGATTGGCTCCTCATACATTTAGTCTCTGAAAATTAAAGGCTCCAGGAGGGTGTTCCCATTGAAGGGAGTCTGTACATTGAACCACAGCCCCAGTTGAAGGCCCCTTTGTCCCAGCGAAGCCTCAGCACACGGGGGGCCTAGCCCCAGGCACGCCACAGGCCCTTTTCGGATCACTTGTGCGTCCTTGTTGCTTCCTCTGCCCTGGGGTGAGCCCAGCAGTTGCGGGTGCTAACCAAGCCAGGCCCTTGTCTCCACAGGGAGCCAGAACTTTGAGGAGTCCTCAGCCTATGGCAAGGCCATCCTGCCCCCAGGCCAGCAGTGGGCCGGAGAGCCGAGGAGCCACGGCGCCCACACTGAGGCCGGGAGCCTGCCCGCCTTCACCGTGCCCCAGGCAGCCGCCCCGGGGAGCACCACCCCCAGTGCCGCGAGCAGCAGCAGAAGCAGCAGCTGCTCCACGGTGAGCGCCCCCTGGGGTTGAGGCCATGGAGAGGGTGGGCTCCTCCTCTGGCTGCTGCCGGATGGCTGAGTGGACAGGCCAGACCCAAGTCCTGCCCTCCTCCTACTCAGGTTACACTGGAGCCCCCTAGGGGGGCTGTGACACTTAACTTGCCACGCATTAGAGCTGTGTGCTTGCTGTCAGTACCCACCCCACCCCCATCTATGGGATAAGGTCCTTGAAGACAGGGGCCGAGTGGCACACGGCTGTGAGCCCCGAGCTCAGTCCCCATGCGGGGCAGTAACCATCCTGCTGGGGGCACAGAGCCACACAGTTTGCAGAGCCCGGCCAGCCATGCCTCTCTCCTGTTTGCTGGTCAAGACAGCCTCATTTTATGACGAGGAGACTGAACTCAGAGAGGTTCACACAGCTCGTAGGGAGTGGCTTCTTTACAAATTCTTATTCCGTGGAATAGAGTTGAATCTGTGGGTCCAGAAATGTATTTCTCCTTCCACCTTGGACTTCTGGGGAAACCAGTGCCGCAGCCTTGACCTGGTTGCCTTCCTTCCTGGCCCTCAGCCCAGCAGCCCTGGAGACTATTACACATCTCTGGATGATGATCTGAAGATTGAAGCAATCGAAAAGCTCTTTGCCATGGATACAGAGGCGAAAGACCCGTGCAGCACCCAGGTAGGTGGCCGTGGGGAAGATTGGAGTGGCGGGCCAGGCCTACCATGAAGGCTGAAGTCTCTTCTTGCAGCCTCAGCCCTTTGTTGCAAAGACTAGTGGGAATGCTTGGCCAAGGCCACAGTCCCTTAACTGAGTGAGGGTGCAGGGAAACAGAGCCTGTGGTCGTCTGCTTCTCCCACTTCTGCCCTCTGCTTTACCCATGTCAAATCCAGCTCTTCTACTTTTAACTCTCGATATATTTATGTCCTACTAACTTGGATATTAATGCTCATGAAAACGAAAACTACAACTGAACCTTTCTTTAAGGAGCCCTGCATTTAAAAAGCATACCCAGATGTATACGACTTTTATAAGCATAGGGAACAATTATTCCCTTTACAAACATTTCCATTTTAGGATTCTTTGAAATAACTTATTTTAAATGCATTTTAAAATGACATCTGACAAATTTTTGTTTACACGTAACTTTTCAGAAACATATTACATAAGGCCAAACGTCTTGTAAAACCTGTGTAAACAAACAGGCTAGGGTGTGGGTGGATGGGCATGTGGGTCACAAAACCCAAAGGAAAATCATTCATCCCCATTTGTCTTAGTCTGGGTTATTCATCCAGATTTCTGCCTTGCCTCCTCAGTTTGTATCTTTGTTCTGCAAAACTTTCCCTATTTCTATCCTGCACGTTCTTCTCTGAACTCCTGTTAAGATTTATTACTTAGTATTTGGTTATCACTGGCTGCTTCTGCTCTTTAACCATTTCAGGTGGTTGTAATCAGTTGCATCCTCCCAGTGAGGGCTGAAACATTTGTTTTTCTGCATCTGCTTGTGAGAATTCCCTACGGTGCCCATCATGGTAGTGGGAACCTGAGGGTCCATGTCTGCGTCCTTGTTGATCAGAATGAAGGTCCCACGGGTAGCACTGGGCCATGGTTACCCTATGAGCAGTCCACCGATACACCCTGGGCACGTGAGGTGATGAAGACAAAGCTGCCCTTGGCCCCCTGGGAGCCATCGTGCTCACCGGAGTGGGCAGGGATGGCTTCGTGGAAGAGGTGGTGCCTGCCCAGCGTGTGGGAGTGAAGGCGGAGTTCGGACTGGGAGACAGGAGAGCATTTTGGGCTGGATGGGGGTGGTGACAGCAGGGGGTGCGTGGAAGGATGCCTGAGTGGAGACTCATATGACTGGGGATTTGTGGCACAGGCTGACCAAGGGAGAAAATGCACGGGAAGCTGCCGGCGCCTGCCGGGAGACCTTGCACACTCAGCGGACACATCTGAGTTTTCTTCTCCTGGGCCCTGAAGGCCTTAGCACTGTCAGGCCGTGCGGGAGGAATGCCTCTGGCAGGGGTGGGGTGGTGAGGACGAGGGGCTAAGATGGAACAGTATCCCTGAGGCAGCGCCAGCTGCTGAGCTGCTTGGCCTGTGGTCTGTGTCTCCTCAGACGGACTTCAATGAGCTGGACCTGGAGACCCTGGCGCCCTACATCCCCATGGACGGGGAGGACTTCCAGCTCAGTCCCATCTGCCCTGAGGAGAGCCTCGTGCCGGAGACACCCCAGTCCACCCCCCAGCACTCCTTCAGTACCATGTCGAACATCTTCCAGCCACTGGCCCCGATGGCCTCTCACAGCCCCTTCCTCCTGGACAAGTATCAGCTGGAAAGCAAGAAGATAGAGCCCGAGCAGCGGCCTGTGTCCTTCATCTTCTTTGACGGCGGGAGCAAGGTGTCCCTGCCACAGTGCTGTGGCCAGACCTGCACCCCTCTCTCCTCCATGGGGGGCAGATCCAACACACAGTGGCCCCCTGATCCGCCATTACACTTGGGGCCCACGAAGTGGCCCGGTGAAGATCAGCACGTGGAGTCCTTGGGGGCCTCGCCATTGGGGCCCCCCATCACTGCACCCCATCTCTCCATGTTCAAGAAGAGGTAAGTGGCAGAGACACTTGGCTGCTTCAGCAAAGGCTGTGCTGTACAGGGAGGGGACAGACAGGTGCCCCGAAAGGCCCCCCCGCCCCATCACCAATTCCCACTCCACAGGGGTGTGATACTCCACTCAGCCCTTCTCAGAACTTTGAGAGCTTGGGCTTTAGGGGACTCGCCCCTAGGTATGTGAGGCCTCGAGTGGGACACGTTTTATCAGGGCTGGAGGACACCACGAGGGGCCTGCGGCCAGGGAGAGAAGGAGCTTGTCCAGGGCCCTGAGCACCAGTGGCTCTCTGGACCACCCCTCAGAGCGCCACGTTTTATGCAGAGCTCGTGAGCTGAGCCGCACAATACCCATACGCACACCACAGAGGGATGGTTCCTTGGCTCGGCCGTGGAAGCCTGGTTGAGAAAAGCGAAAAGATGCCCGTGCCTTCCCCCTGCCGTCGGCTGCCGGGGTCCAGCACACCCTCCCCATCCTGCCTTCCCCCAGCTGCTGCCAGTCTCCCCCCGCCACAAGTCCCTTCCACCCACTGGGAGCTCACCTCAAGCCCCCAGGGCCCATGGATTAGGCTTCCTCGGGGCCCTTGCCTTCTACAGAGCCCCCTCCCTGGTTCTCGGTGGGGAGCAGTCCGGGCAGGGCAGGGGCGACGGGGCAGCAGCAGCCCTCCCAAAGACTGCTGTCACGGAGCTGGGCGGCCGCAAGCCAGGCCAGGCCAGGCCAGGCGGCTGCCCGGGTACGGGCAGGCACATGTGGAGGGAGGTGCAGGTGCCCTGAACCCTCAGCATCTCACCAGGTAGAGGGCACTGAGGAAGGAAGGAGAGCCCGGGCCTCAGGCCCACCGCCCCTCCTCCAGGACTCTGCCCGTGGGGTCTCAGAGCCGCCACAGCCATGAGTGTTCGTTCTGGGAGGGCCCTGGGTGTGTGGGGCTCCAGACTCCCTCACGCCCATCTCCTGGGCTTGGCAGGTCTGCAAAGGGCTTCGGGCCTCAGGGCCCAGACGTGATGAGCCCGGCCATGGTCGCCCTCTCCAACAAGCTGAAGCTGAAGCGACAGCTGGAGTACGAGGAGCAAGCCTTCCAAGACATGAGTGGGGTGAGCGCCGCCCCTGGGGAGGCCGGGTGGGGGCTGGGGCCGAGCACAGAGATCCAGGCTGGCGCGGAGGGCTCAGAGGGCCTTCCCGGGCGGCCTGTCAGAGTGAGCGCTGCCCGCCCCAGCCTGACGCAGTTTGAGGACCTGGGTCTCCGGCCTCTCCCCTCAACCTCTGCACTTCCACACCCAGGGGGACCCGCCAGGCAGCAGCGCTTCACAGCTGATGTGGAAAAGGATGAAGAGTCTCAGGGGCAGTGGGAGCTGCCCTCTGCTGCCGGACAAGCTGCCGAGCGCAAACGTCCCCAGTGGTGAGCACAGGCCTGGGCCTCCTGGGGCGCTGGGGGCTCAGGGCCCACCCTGGCTCCTCACTCCCTCCCCACCTGCCCCTCCGAGCCTTGCTAGGACAGGAGCGTGTCTCCGCCCCACCTTCCCCCTTTCCACTCTGGCCCGGGTGACGCCGTCACAGATCTCTGGGCTCCTTGTGTGAAGGAAGAGGGACGTTGGGGGCGTCTTGGTCTCTCCCCTCACTGTCTGACATTGGCCTTTCAGATGAGTTCATCCGAAATCCCATGAGGGGCGGGAGCCAGCCCCTGAGGCACTTAACACCGCCACAGCTGCCATCTGCCGTGAGCCCCGGGGAGACCGCCAAGAGTGGGTTCCCCCCGCATTGTTACACCCCCCAGTATCAGGACTACAGCCTACCAGCGGCTCACAAGGTGTCAGGTGGGTGTGCTCAGGAATGGGGGCACTGTGCCAGGGCCTGCTGTGTTTGGGAGGGTGTGGGCCAGGGGACGGACAAGGCAGCGGGTCTCAGCTCAGCACGAGGATGAACTTGCTCATGAAAGGCAGCTGCCTTGAGAAGGGCGAGCCCTCTTTTCCCCCAAGTACTGCAGCAGGGGCTGGAAGGCCATGTGTCCACAGGGCTCGAGAAGGAACACCTCCACTAACCAGGTGACAGCCGGGGCTTTTCCACCTTAAGAGCCCCCGAGCCTATGCCTGCCTTTTGCTCAGTTCTTCACATTACCGCCTACCGGGGGCATCACTCTGAGCTCAGGCAGGAGCTGAGCTGAGGACGTGCTGCTGGGAGGGGGGCCAGGCTGGTTTGGGAAGAGTCACCCTACTGGACCTTGCTTTCTGGGAGGACTGGCCACCTTAGTCTGTTACCATCTTGTGAAACGTAGATGTTGTCACGGAAAGGTTGCTGTTTAAACATGAACATAACTTGTAGTTTGGGTGAAACATGCTGGACTCCTGCCCTAAAAAAGAGTAATTTCCTCAGCAATATGGTTTGGGGCAAACTGCTGCTTCCGAGTCCAGGCTTTAGAGTCACAAGGCAGTCCTGGGCTAAAACTTCTGCTCGTTACCAGCTGGAGGATGGAGCAGGCCACACATTTAAACAAGAGGCTTGCATGCAAAGTGTAGAGTTCGTGGATATGTTTGCATTAAGTGGGAGCCAGCATTATTATCCCTGCTGCTGTGCACCCAGGAGTTTCCTTGAGTGGAAACTCATCCTTTTCAGGGGGAGAATAGTATTCTTTTTTAAACTCAGGTCGTTTCTTAGGGTGAGTAAAAGAAGGGGGGATTAGAAAGGGCCGGTGAGCAAGTATCCGTTGCTACTGTGGTGCTGCAGAGAGGCGTGAGACCCGCCCCGTCCACGAGGGAGCGAGGTTGAGTGGGGGAGGCAGGCAGGGGGGCTGGGAGGGGTGCCGGGGATGAGGTGCTGCAGATAAGCCAGGGGAAGGGAGAGCGGGCACCTCGCGTTACTGGGGCCGAGGAAGGGCTTGCGGGGCCGCCTCCAGGAACCTGGGCCTGCTCTTCCCGGAAAGTGGGGTTTTGGGTGCTGGGAGTCTCCCCTTCTCAGCAGGAGAGAAAGAGGGGCTGCCAAGGGTGGGGATCCTGAAAGTGGAAGTCAGGCCCTTGAAGGACCCGTGTGTGTGTGCACACACATGTATATATGCATGTGTGTACATTTTGTGTACGTGTGTGTGGTATGAGTGCATGTAAATGTGTGTGTGCAAGTGCGTGCAGGCACCAGCTGGTTCAGAGCTCCCTCTCTCCATTCGGCCTTTCTTCCGGCTGCCAGTGCACAGTGGGCACGGGTCAGTTGGCAACCCCGAGCCTTGCCCAGGCGCTGGCTCACGCCTCTACCTCCCAGGCCAGGAAGCCTTCGTGGGCGCTCCTTCCATCCAACCTCCCTGTCCCCTGAACATTCCCTGCTCTGTCTGCACTGTGCACTCTCCCCCCGCCGGGGTCTCAGCCCCTCTCACCTGATGGGATGGAGACGACATGCTTTCTGCTGGGTCCCTGCTCTCTGCATGGGCTGGGTCACTAGGGAAACACAACATTGAAGAAAGTGAAATGAGGGCTGCCCCACCTCTGCCCCCGAGTCACGAAAACTGGAAATGCCCCTTGCTCTCCGAACACGTCTCATCCATGCTGGCCTCTTATGGAATAGGCCACCCTTTTCCAAATGTTTGATTTAGGGTTTTGAAAATAAGGGCACTAACTCTTCTTTCAGGCATGACAAGCCGGCTGCTCGGACCCTCGTTTGAGCCCTACCTGCTGCCGGAATTGACCAGATATGACTGTGAGGTGAACGTTCCTGTCCCAGGAAGCTCCACGCTCCTCCAAGGAGGGGACCTCCTCAGAGCCCTGGACCAGGCCACCTGAGCCAGGGCCACCCACTGACAGGCACCCCTTCCCATGCCGTCCCACCAGCTTCACGGTCTCCGTCTGTTTTTTTGCAACTAGATATTTCTAACACCAACACACTTTTTACAAGATATACTTACCTGGCAAACTTGCCCAGGTCACCAAGTAGTGGCCTTTTTCTGAAGATGCTCACTTTATTATTCATATTTTTGAAATACAATTGTTTTACCTGCTATGTTTTGCTCTGTCAATGGAAATGTTCTTAAATTTTATAAGATTGTTCTTTCCCCAACTTCAGTTACTTCTAATTTATATTATTCACGGGTCTCTCTGCCTCTCTCACACACACACATACAAACAATATTCATACTAACAAGTTTGGTGTATGTTTGTTTGTTCTCCTTTAGGGAAAGCTTTGGCTTCATTTAACTAAAAGGATTTTGTTGTTGTTGCCAAAGAGAAACAAAATAATTTTGCTTTCTAAGCTTGATTTGTGGCCTCTGTCTCTCAGCCCTCCTCCTTTCTTTTGTAAAACTAATCACTGTATTGTAAATTTCAGTCGTCTTTTTTTTTTTTTTTTTTAAGCCAACTCTTTGCTCTAATTTTGATACAACTTTTTGGGGAAAAAAAAAAAAAAAAGAACTCCATTGTATGTGGTTATCTGTGAAAGTTGCACAGTATGGCTTTTCCTAAACTGGTGTTTTTCCCCTGCATTTGGTGGAGTTTTTTAAATTATTATTCAAAAACATAACTGAGTTTTTTAAAAAGAAAATTTATATCTGGGTTAAGTGTTTATCATATATATGGGTACTTTATAATAGCTAAAAACTTAGAAACGGAAATAGAATCCTGCTCACAAAATCACTTTAAGATCTTTTTTAAGCTGTTAATCTTCTTTTTCCTGGTGTTGCTGACACTGCAGAATTGTACAGAACTCCACGGGCCTGTACTAACCCTGCTCAAGGTCTCCCTCTCTGTTGCCTTTTTGCTTTCGGGACATGCCGTAGGCGTGACACACAGTCCAGAAAGTGGAATCATTATGTGGGAGCATTGCAAGCTGTCTTCTCCTCATTTTCTGTATGTATTATGTATGTATGTATTATTATTATTACTGCCAAGAGGGTCTGACGGCACGTCGGGGGTGGGGGGCAGGGACAAATCTAAGGGAGGGGAAGCGCTTTAAACTCTTCTTCAGGTTTCATTGCCAGCCCTTCAAGTGCACTGAGCTACGTGACTCTAATGGTCTTTCATGGGGCACATTTGGATATTTCCAGAACTACCATGAGATGGTTTAGATGGGAATTCATGAAAGAAAGTGAGGATTTGGAAATGGTAGAGGGACCCAGTCCGCATCCTCCCAGCTCACCACCTTGGAGCCCATGGAGCTGGACTGAGGGAATGCACAAAGGGGGCTCCTGGTCCTGACCAGCCGCTTCCTCATGCCCCTTCCTCAGCCACGCCATCAGATCGCCCTACACGGCCGCGGTGCAGCAGGCAGACCTCCGGGGACAGCCCCTGGCCCTGCTTGAGGTCTGTCTGTCCCCAGAAGTGACGTGTATAGGCAGGAAGCACTGAAAACCGTGTTCTCAGAGCGTCTTGTAACTCACCAGGTAAGAGGGACGATGCCATTTGTGTTCGAAATAGCAATCACGTGAAACTGTTCCGTCATGGGTACAATGAAGAAGTTTCTAGAAACACACAAAGCAAAACACTGCAAGCCAAGAATTTGGTAAGGCTGGATGGACTTACTGCCCAAAACAAAATTTAAATTTCAAAAGAAAAATTACCTAGTCACTGTGTTGCCAAAAATGATACTTTAGCACCACAGCCCTGCCTCACGTACGGCAGGCGGCAGAACTTGAAGGGTTACTGACATGTAAGCGCTGGTGTTTGTTTGATTTTCTCTGTGTGTTTGCCTCAGCATGAAGGGCATTTTACCCTTGCAGTTTTACTAAAACACTCTGAAAAATATTCCAAACTTCATATTAACTTTATCTATCAACATAATGATTTCGTGAACATTATTATAAATGTCAAATTCCTACTGACAACATTATTACTATACGGGAGCTTAACTTTATAAGGAAATGTATTTTGACACTGCTATCTTATTAAAGTATTCTGATCCTACCACTGCTGGTGGCTCTTGTTTCCTGTGGGTTTATCACGGGCTACACTGATGTAAAGTGAGGTATTTATTAAACAGTTTACAGAAAACGAACATGGGCACTGATCTTTGTGAGACGACTGAGGCCAGCTGATAGGAATCTGGATGAAGGAAGAAAAAGCTAATGTTAAAACTCGGCAACTAAGACCAGGAAGCCACGCTGCATAGTCCATATTTCTGCGGGCCCCTTTTTCTATGTTCTGTGAGGGACCCGAGAAAAGAAGTCAGGGTTCCTGTCTTCAGAAAATTATAGGAAGCAGTCTGAAAAGTGTGCTGCCTACGTGTATTCACACGCCGCACTTTGGGATGAAGGCTCTCAGCGGAAAGGAGCAGCCTGGGCTCTGGGGCTCAGAGGGGACCTCAGTTTGGAGGTGGCAGGGCTCACGCGGGCCCTCCCAGCTAGAATGTGCATGGGAAGGGCCAAGATAACCTCAGACGGAGACGGAGCTCGGCAATAGCCCCAACTGGACATGGGCGTGATGGGTTCCCTAATTCAAATTTTACTTTTCCAAGTCATGGCCTGCTTGGAAAGAGGCGCCATCTCCATGGTGGGATGGGGGGAGGGATGCAGCAGTGGCCTCTGCTCAAAATGGTCAGTCCTAGAATTAGCGTTCCCGAGTCATACACTTAGTTCCCCTAAGAGTTCAGTCCACATGGTGTGGTTTCACACTTACCTTGTTAGCTCACTCGATCCTCGGGCTGAGCAATCCGTGAGCACCCATTTCACAGATAAAACTGAGGGTCATGTTAAGTGGCTTAGGCAAGTCACACCCTGCTAACAGAAGAAAGAAATGTAAGCATAGTGTTGGCTGTGCTTTCTCCTATCACACCGACCGTGCCTGCTGGGAGGTATAGTTCATGGCAGGGCTCTGTTTTCGTTTCCAAGTAGACCATTCCTGTTGTTATTACTTTAACCTGTAGACCTCCCTCTGGTTCTGTGCATACTCTTCTCTTCCCAACTGCCTGGATCTTCAGATTGGATTTTCTGGGCTCTGCCCGCCATCTTGGACTTCCTGAAAACATCATGTTTTTTTTCTGAAGCTCTTCCATGAATGACATATTTTAGCTCGTCTTTCAGGAGCAGAGTTGCCTCAAAGCATTGGCAAGCTCAGGACTCAGACCCGGGTGGGTGCTATCCTGACCCCCCAATAATTTAAGTGGGCTGTGGGTCTATGAGGTGTCCTTAGGCGAGGCCATTGAACAACCACCTGAAGGCTGTGATTGTGTCCTCCAGCCCTTGGGGGTGCAGGGCAGCTCCAAGCTCCTCTTGCTTCCAAGTGCAGCAAGCTGGGGGTGGGGGGGGAACACACTGAGGCCGTTGTCCCTGATGGATTAGAGGAACTCAGCCCCTCCAAAGCACTCAAGCACAAGACATGGGCCCCACCCAAGTCATCCTGCTTCCTTTATGTTTTGTCTCTAGCAATCGAGTGAAGACTCTGATTTAAAAGCTCCTGATTTCATATTTCACTTTCCAAAATGCAGGTGGCCACTCTGCCGTACGTACACCTGGAACTAACAACAGTGTAAATTAACTATACTTCAATTAAAAAAATAATTTTTTAAAAAATGCAGGTGGCTTAGGAGTAGGTATGTGCCTGCATGGCCAGGTGTGCAGGGGCAGTGGCCTGTGTAGAATTAGCAATAGATCAGCCATTGGGGTTCCTCCTGACTCTGGATATGTTCTCCTCCAGGCGGGCAAACCTTGGTGGGACGTGGCACCTTCCCAGAGCTTGCTTTGCTTGGCAGCCTCCAGATAAGAAGTCTGTCTTTTGGGGGGGGTGGGGACACTCGGATCCAGAGCTGAGAAAGGAGACAGCCCCACCTGGTGGAGAAGGGCCAGCCCTGGCTCCCTCTGATCCACGTAGGGCAAGATTTACCCGCTCCTGAAGCATGGGCTTTGATGAACATTTCAAATTGGGCAGGGGGCGTGAACTGTGGGTTTGCCTGGAGATACAATGCAGAACCATTTCCTTCATAACATACAAGATTCAACGACCTACAGCCCTGCTCTCCTGGCCCCTGCGCATCCTCTGCTTTATGTGAAAAAACTTTTATCGGGAGGCCTGCATAAGAGTGACCAGGTTAGCTGGGCTCTTCCTCTCTCGAGTCAGGAGTGTCCCCAGTAAGACAGTACTGGATGTATTTTCCCAGATGGACTCAAGATGCTGAAAAGGACCTGGAAATGACGTAGCCCAACCCCGTCATTTATTTTCTCAACCTCTTAATTCTAGAGATGAGAATACTGAGGCCCAGGGAGACAAAGTGGCAGGGCTGGGAGCAGAACCCAGGCCGGCATCACGGGGGCTGAGGCTGAACTCACCATAAGTGAAAGGGGCCACGTCCTTGGCCCATGACATCAGGTCTTGATTTCTCAGCCAGTGCACAGGCCCTTCCCACACACGGCCCTTCCCACCACCACCTCACAGGCCTGGGCCTTGTCTTTTCCCTCAGGGCACTTTCAGTTCTTCTAAAATGATCATGATCATAGCGTCACCCCATTTCTTCAAAATATTCCTTTGAATTCAGTGGCCCCCATGGGAACTGCTTGGCCTCTCTGTGACCTCGGTGAAAACTAAACTCCACTTCACTTCTAGGCTGACTCTTTCTTGGCCTCCCAGGCCCCAGGAGAAAAGGGTTTTGAAGTACTTCTCAAATAAAAACCACCCTGGACAACTCAGACGCCCGTACAAGCTGGTGTACAGTGTTGGAGGCCCACAGCCCACATTTTCCCAGGCGGTCCCAGTCACAGATATCGTATTTCAATGTCACCCAGGTGCGCTTGTACTTGGGCCAAGGACCCCATCTTGGGTTCAGAAAGCGTGAACCTTATAGATACAAACGAGCCCTCAGTTGCTTTAGGGTGGACCCCAGGTCCTGGGGACGTTCAGAGGAGGCCAGGACAGATCAACCTGGGCCTCAGGGGTGGAAAATCCTCCCAACCAGCCCTGGGATGGAAGAGGATGCAGAGGGAGGTGGGGTGGGGGAGGGTTATTCTAGGACATGTGGATGGACGAGGGGGACAAAGGCATGAGGCCAGAATGAGCAGCACGTGCAGAAAACCCTGGGGATCAGGTGGGGTCAGGAGCTGGGATGGAAGGAGAGGGCGGTGGGGCAGCCTGGCCACTCACAGCACAGGCCTGGAGTCAGACAGACCAGGGTTCAAATCCTGGCTCTGCTGCTTCTAGCTGTGTAACCTTGGGGAAACCCCTTCATGTCTGCTAGCCCGTGTCTGCTTTCCTGTGAAAGGACCATGATAACTGACCCTACCTCGTAGGGTCAAGGCTGGAGATATTAATTTGGGGATTGACAGTAGGTAAACTGTACTTAAATCCCTGAGGTTGGATGAACTATACCTAGGAGGTAAGAGCACAGACAAACAGTAGAGCCCTAAGATAGAGCCCTGGGCCATGGCAGCGCTGGTAGAAGTCAGAGAGAGGAGGAGCCGGCAAAGAGGCTGGTGGGAACAGCAACACGTAGGAAAAAGAACCAGGATTTCAGTATCCCAGAAGCCAAAAGAAGAGGGTGTCTTAAGAAGTAGGAATAGTTAACTGGATCACATACTAGACTGAAAGGCCAGGTAAAGTGAGGAGGAAATAATGGCTCTGGGGTTTGGCAACATGGAGATCATCATTGACCTTGACTAGAGAGGTTTTGGTGGAGAGCTAAGGACGGAGGTTTGATGGGAGTGGATTGAGGCATGAGCAGGCTGGGGTGAGGGCACAGAGACCACAGCAATACACAACTTCGTCAAGAAGTTTCCCTGTGAAAAGAATGAAATGATGCCATTTGCAGCAACATGGAGGGACCTAGAGATTATCATACTAAGTGAAGTAAGTCAGACAGAGAAAGACAAATATTATATGATATCACTTATATGTGGAATTTAAAAAATATATAAATGAACTTATTTATGAAATAGATTCACAGATACAGAAAACAAATTTATGGTTACCAAAGGGGAAAGGAGGGGAAGAAAAAATTAAGAGTATGGGATTAACAGATACACACTACTATACATAAAATAGATAAGCAACAAGGACCTACTGTCTAGCACAGGAAACTATATTCAGTATCCTATGATAAACCATAATGGAAAAGAATATGAAAAAGAATGTATATATTTGTATAACTGTATCACTTTGCTGTACAGCAGAAATTAACACAACATTGTAAATCAACTATACTTCAATAAAATAAATTAAAAAAAAAAAAGTTTCCCCATGAAGGGAAGCAGGGAAATGGAGTAGAGCTGGAGGAAGGGGTCAGGGGAAGTTTTTTTAAAAAACATTTAATGAACTTTTATTTTAGAATAATTATAGATTTACAGAAAAGTTGCAAAAATATTAGAGTTCCTGCACTGAGCTCCCTCTATTGCTAACTTAACTATGGCACGTATGTCACAACTAAGGAACCAATATTGGTATGCTTTTATTATCTAGAGTCTGTACTTTATTCAGACTTCTTTAGTTTTTACCTAACATCTTTTTGTCTGTTCCAGGATCCTATCCAAGAGACCACATTACATCTAATTGTCATGTCTCCTTAGGCTTCCCCTAAACGGTGACAGTTTTCATCGTCCATCATAATAGTTATTCACACCTTCTGTGTTGTTGATGACCTTGACAGTTTTGAGGAGTGCTGGTCAGATATTCTTTTTTTTTTTAATTAATTTATTTATTTTTTAAATTTATTTATGGCTGTGTTGGGTCTTCGTTTCTGCGCGAGGGCTTTCTCTAGTTGTGGCAAGCGGGGGCCACTCTTCATCGCGGTGCGCGGGCCTCTCACTATTGCAGCCTCTCCTGTTGCGGAGCACAGGCTCCAGACGCGCAGGCTCAGTAATTGTGGCTCACGGGCCCAGCCGCTCCGCGGCATGTGGGATCCTCCCAGACCAGGCCTCGAACCCGTGTGCCCTGCACTGGCAGGCAGACTCTCAACCACTGCGCCACCAGGGAAGCCCCAGATATTCTTACAGAACAGCATCCTTCAATTTGGATTTCTCTGATGGTTTTCTTGTGGTTAGACAGAGGTTATGGGTTTGGGGGAGGAAGACCAGAGGTAAAGTTCCACTGTCGTCACCACATATCAAGGGTGCATACTATCAATGTGACTTATCACTGTTGATGTTAATCTTTATCACTTGGCTGAGGGAGTGTTTGTCAGGTTTTTCCACTGTAAAGTTACTGATTTTTTAGGGGAAATTTTTTTTTGAAGCTGAGATATATTAGGGAATGTTTCATACTGTGATGGCAGAGAGGAATGTTTCTAAGAGAATGACTATTATGATGGACCATGAAAACGAAATTGTGTGAGAATGAAAGAAAAAATATGAAGAGGTTGATGGCCAATGGAAAAAAAAGGTAGGTTCAGTGAATTAGAGGTCTTAATGAGGTCAAAGAGGGGTCAGAGTGAGGTGCAGAAAGAGGGAACCATGCAGATAGTCACTGTCAGAGGAGGGGAAACTTAAAATTGAGGTGTCATTTATACTTACATATGACCCAGCAATACTACTTCTAGGTATTTATCTTAAAGAAGTGAAATTTTTTAATTCACACAAAATCTGCCCACCGATATTTATAGCAGCATAATTTGTAATCACCAAGAACTGGAAACAAACTGAATGTCCTTCAACAGAGGTATGCATTTAAAAAAAAACAACAACAAAAA
The DNA here is from genome assembly GCF_028021215.1 of Eschrichtius robustus. Classification (NCBI taxonomy): domain Eukaryota; kingdom Metazoa; phylum Chordata; class Mammalia; order Artiodactyla; family Eschrichtiidae; genus Eschrichtius; species Eschrichtius robustus. Next base: position 38,766,509 of record NC_090838.1, read on the forward strand.
AACCCCTGTATTTCATTGATATGATGGAATACCACTCAGCAATGAACGTTAACAAATTTGATTCAAGCGGCAACATGGATGAATTGCAAAGGTATTGTGTTGAGTGAAAGAAGCCAGTATCAAAAGGTTCATTCTATGTAATTCCATTTATATGACATTCTGGAAAAGGCAAAAAATATAGGAACAGAGAACAGATCATTTCTTGCCAGGGCCTAGGGGTGGGAGAAGTTTGAATATAAAGGGAGAACAGAGGGAATCTTTGGAATATCGGAATTGTTCTATATCCTGTCTGTAGCGGTGGTTATGAGAATTCATACATGGGCAAAAATCACAGAACTGTACATCAGAAAAAGAATCTTACTGTACGTAAATTTCTTTTTTTTAAATAAAAGCAAAATTTGAGATTTCAGAGGCAGCTAAAATAACACTGAGGAGAAATTCTGAGGAAGTAGGGTAGGCAGGACGCTGTCAGGGCTACGAGGTGGCTGTTACGCCGACACGGAGCATAAAGGTGAAGGAGAGACATCAGCTGAGAACTGAAATCACCGAAAGCCGAGGCTGAGAGCCGTGAGGCGAAGCAAGAGTCCAGTGCCATGAGCGGGAGGGAAAAGGGAGGAGAAGGGGTTTGGAAGCAGCATGGCGAAGCTAGGAGGAGCCCTCTGCCTCCAGGCCCTGCCTGACACCTGCCTGTAGGAGAGAGAATCCGGCCCCTTCCTGAGGGCTGGTGGGGCAGGGGCCCTCAGCCGAGAGCCAGGCTCCAGTTAAAGAGGAAAGTGATGACATGTTCAGAGAAGACAGGGGACCTAGGAGGTGGCTGATGTGGGACCGAGCTCCAGAGAGGGCATGGCAGGATCTCAGGGTGGGGAGGGATGGGAGATGGAGAGAACGATGGATGAGCAGAACTGTCTGGGGACAAGGGCCTGGTGGTAACACGTGGCCTGGAGGCCTTAGTCTGCCACAGGTGACTGAAGGGAAGGGAGTGGGAGAGATGGTGTATCCTCCTGAGGGCCTCTTAGGGGTTCAAGCCAGCAGGCTGGGGTCTGACCCCTCCCGTAGCCTCAGGAGCAGAGCAGGGAGGCACACAGCTTCTCCGCCATGTCTGCGGAGGTGGCTAGGCTCTCCTCATCTCCCGCAGCACCCAGGGACCATCATACGGATGAACTCATTCAACGTAAGGTGGGCTTGTTGCTTTCTAAGGCAGGTGTGAGGGTGCAGGGGGCGGCCCCCTCCCTTTCTGCCTGTGGGGACCTTGGTTTTAACCCCTGTGGGTGGGCCCAGCACTTGCAGGAACAAAGGAAGACAGTGCGGTTGGAGGACCCAGTGGCCTGAAACAAAGTGATGTTTTCTCGTCCTCATTAGCCTGGTGGAGGCGAGGGCAGCTGAGCATGAACATTGACATCGTTTGGGGGCCTTGCTTAAAGGCCAAGGCAGGACTCCAACTAAAGATTCAAATCTGGACGAGAGAGCTGACTCAGACTGGGGCAGGTTGGCTGGGACGGGTGTGGGAAATCCAGGGCTTGTGCATCTGCTCCTGCTGCAGCTTAAAACGTGGAGTGGCAGCTGTGCTGACCAGGGTGGCCTCTGCCGAGGGGTGGGGGGGGCGGTGGTATATGCCACCACCCCACTCACCGAGGACCCATGGGTTAGGCACCAACCTTGCTGAGCTGATAGTTCTACAATAGCGTGAGGAGGCAGCAACCGCAATATATTCTGTGCCTCTCTGAGCACCATACTCTAATAGAGATATAGATCAACAGGAATTTGTTCAAAGAAGGACAACTAAAATGGTGATGGGACTTGCAGCATAGCACAACAATAGACTGGAGAAGTTGGGACAGATTATCCTAGAGATTTGGGGGAGCTCAAAAGACCACCTTCAAATATCTGCAGAAGAGTTTTTCTGGGTGGCCCCATAGGACAGAACTAGGCCTGTAGGTTCAGAAAAACAGTCCAGCTCAATGCAAGTATACTCAAGAGTAAACCTCACTCCTCTCCTGATGTGTCAGTGTTTGCTTGCTCAGTATAACAGGAAATAACATCTTTACTCCGATCACCCAAGAAAGCTATTTAGAGGATAATGCCAGGGAAGGCTATCTGGCAAAGATAAAGAAAAAATCATAATATCACATCTTTGTTCAGGTCTTTGTGTAAATAAAGGCTGGCCATCAGACATAGATGGCCCCATGGAACCCAAGATGGGCAGAGGGAAACTGGCGCTGCCCCTTAAGGGTTATCTCCTGTCTGGGCAGAAGAAAGTGCAAATTATGTTGAATTTAAATGTTTAAAATATTTTTCTTCATATGGATTTATAATGCATGGTCTCTAAGAATTACTGCTTCTCTTTGGGAGATACTGGGGAGTCACATCTGAAGTCACTGAGTAAAGCAAAAACCACCTGAGTCAAAATTACCCTCAAGAACCCCTATGGAAGGTGCGACTGTGCTGGAAACCAGCACTCCACCTCTGAGCCCGGCACAGCCAGTTTCTCCTCCAGGGTCAGTCAGAACAAGTGTGGTTTCTCCAGATGAGCACCAGATGAAATAGTTGGCTTCCATCTTGGGACCATGTTGTAAAGAAAAGGCACTTCTTTGAATGAAACTCACACCTTGAGAGGGGTGTGGTTACGTACTCCTTGAGGAAACATCCAATCCACAACTCCTTCCTCACCCTATCCCAGGGATGCGTGATCATTTCTTGGAATGGGCAATGGGCATAGTTACCCACCTTCGGGGCAGATTCAGATTTTGAGGGGGCCTCTTAATTGTAGGTACCCTTGACATGGTATGATAAAAATGACACTTTACCTCTGTGGTTCTTCCTCTCAAAAACCTATAACACCAATCTAATCGTATAAAAACATCAGACAAATTGAGGGACATTCTACAAAATACCTCACCAGTAGAGCTCAAAACTGTCTAAGTCATCAAAAATCAGTCAACTTGAGAAACTGTCACAGCCCAGGGGAGCCTAAGGAGATACGACGATTAAATATAATGTGGTTTCTTGGACGAGGTAAAAAGAACATTAGGTAAAAATCAAGGAAATTTGAATAAAGTATATACTTTAGCTAATAATGATATATCAGAATTGGTTCATTAATTGTAAGAAATACACCATAATAATGTAAGATGTTAGTAATAGGGGGAAGTAGGTGCAGGGCAAATGGTAATTCTCTGTGCTATCTTTGCAATTTTTCTGTAAGCCTAAAACTATTTTTTTTAATTTAATTAATTGAAAAATGATGCCAGATAAAAACAAAGAAATACAGGAGGAAACAAAGAGCAAAGAAAAGGATAAATGAATAAATCTAAGTGAATACTGTTAAAACAATGACAATGATAATATATTGTGGGGTTTTAAATAAATGTGAAATTAATGTATATGAAAGCAATAGTACAAGAGGTGGGAAAGGGTTAATGGAGTAAAATGACTTTTAGTTTCTGCATTGTCTAGGAAGTAGTAAATGTACTAATTTATATTAGACTTTAATAAGTCAAGGATGTGTGTTGTAAAATAATGTGTAATTAACAAGCTAAAAGAGCAGGGAAATGGAATCTTTAAAAAATATGAGATTATTCTAAAAGAAGACAAAAAAGGATAGAAAAAATGAACATAGGATAAGTGGGACAAATAGAAAACAAATAAGATGCTAGATCAGCTTGGTGCTCTGTGATGACCTAGATGGGTGGGATGGGGAAGGCGGGAGGGAGGTCCAAGAGGGAGGGGACCTATATACATATACATATATGCATATGTATACATATATGCATATGTATACATATAGCTGATTCACTTCATTGTACAGCAGAAACTGACACAACATTGTAAAGCAATTATACTCCAATTTTTAAAAAAGATGCTAGATTTAAATCTAAATATATCAGTAATTACATAAAATATAAGTAGGTTAAACATTTCAATTAAATTAAAAATATCAGACTGGGTTTAAAAAATAAATATAAGCAGCTTACAGGACACATGACTTCTAAATAAGAATACAGATGGGAGAATACAAAAGGACAAAAAAAAAAGGGCAAACACTAAAAAAAAAGCTGGTGTGGCATACTAATATTAGCTAGGTAGACTTTAAGGAAGAAACATTACTAAAATAAAGAGGGACATTTCATAATAATAAAAGTGTCAATGCAACAGAAAGATGATTCTATATTTGTATGCACCTAATAAGCCTAAGAAATTGATACCACTACAAGGAAAAGTAGAAAATCTATCATCATAGTTGGGGATTTTAACACACCTCTCTCAGTGACTAACAGAACAAGCAGGAAAAAAGTAAAGACAACCCACAAAATGGGAGAAAATACTTGTAAATTATATATTTGGTAAGGGACTAATTTCAGCATATATAAAGCATATTTACAATTCAATAATTAAAAGGAAAATAACCCAATTTAAAATGGGCCAAAGATTGTACACAGTTCTCCAAAGAAGATATACAAATGGCCTATAAGCATATAAAAAAGCATAAAAGCATATATAAAAATGCTCAAGGTCTTTAGTGATTAGGGAAATGTAAATAAGAACCACGATGAGATACCACTTCATACACCACTAGGATGGCTAAAATCTAAAAGACAATAACAAGTGTTGATGAAGCTGTGGAGAAATTGCAACCCTCATACATTTCTGGTAGAAATGTAAAATGATACAGCCCTTCACAAAACAATCTGGCAGCTCCTCAAAAATTTAAACACAGAATTACCATATGACCCTGCAATTCCAGTCCTAGGTATATACCTCAGAAAACTGAAAACATATGGTTACAGAAAAACTTATACACAAATGTTTATAGCAGCATTATTCCTAATAGCCCAAAAGTGGAAACAACCCAAACGTCTATCAACTGATGAATACATAAACAGTATGTATATAATGCAATATTATTCAGCCATATAAAGTAATGAAGTACTGATATGTGCTACAGCATGGAAACACCATGCTGAGTGAAAGATGCCAAATGCAAAAGGCCATATATTATCTGATTCAACTTATATGCAATGTTCAGAAGAGGTAAATCCATAGATACAGAAAGTAAATTAGTGGTTACCAAGGGCTGGAAGAAGGGGAAAATGGGGAAGGTTTCTTTCTGGGGTGATGAAACGTTCTGAAATTGGTGACAATGGTTGCATAATTTTGTTAATATACTGAAAACCACTGAATTGTACACTTTAAAAGGGTGAATGTTGTGGTATGTGAATTATATTGCAATAAGAAATAAAGTAGATAAGGGTATAAAAGATTGAAATATACAGTTAAGAAGACCTCATTGACATATGCAGAACTCTGTGCCCCAAAACTAGAGAACAGACATTCTTTAAAGCACACACAGGCTTCCTAAAATTACTAAAATGGCTAATTTACTAAAATTAGCCATGTACTAGAGGGCACAGTATTAGTACTAAGTGAGCCTTAACACATTTCAAAGGTTAAAATGACTCAGAGTATATTCCTTGACCACAGTGAAATTAAACTAGAAATCAGTAACCGAATGCAAGTTTAAGAATCACGTGTTGAATTTTGAGCAATACATTTCTGAATTACCCATGGGTCAAAAAAATCACGTTGGAAATTAGACCATATTTTAAGTATGAATGAAAGCAATGTGCCAAAGCTTCTGGGATTCAGTTAAAGCCATGCTTACAGGGAAATGTACAGCGTTATTAGATTATATTAGAAAAGAAGAAGGGATGAAAACCAATGACATAAGTATTTGTATCAGGAATTTAGGAAACAAACAGCAAATTAAGCCTAATAGAAAAAAGAAATAAAGAAAAAACATGAGAGAAAAACTTAATGAAATAGAAAACAAGTGTAAAACAGAGAAAAATCAACAAAGCTAAGGTTGTATTAATCTTTGAAAAGATTAGTAAAATTTATAAACACCTAGCAAGATGTATCAGGAAAAAGAGATAGTAGGTATAAATTACTAATATCAGAAAATAAAAGATTATAAAGGAATATTAGAAAAAACTTTGCCATTAAACCAAAAGAAATAGACTAACTTCTTGAAAATTCAAAATTACTGACACAAGAAGTGATAGAAAATATGAATAATTCCATACTTATTAAAGAAACTGAATCTTTAAATAAAACTTTCCCACTAAGAAAACTTCAGTCCCAGATGGCTTCACCATTAAATCCTCCCAGATGTCTGAGGAAAATTAACCTTTCTCGGGACTTCCCTGGTGGTACAGTGGTTAAGACTCTGCGCTCCCAATGCAGGGGGCCAGACTTCAATCCTTGGTCAGGGAACTAGATCCCACATGCATGCCGCAACTAAGAGCTTGCATGCCACAACTAAGGAGCCCACCTGCCGCAACTAAGGAGCCCATGTGCCGCAACTAAGGAGCCTGCCTGCCACAATTAAGACCCAGCGCAACCAAATAAATTTTAAAATATATTAAAAAAAAAAAAAGAAAATTACCCTTTCTCAAACACATTTAGCAAATAGAGGGAATGCTTTGAACTCATTTCTGAGGCCAACATACCCTTGATACCAAAGCCTGACAAACATTTAACAAAAAAGAAAACTTACAGAAGGCCACTCTCTCTCATGAACATCAATTCAAATACCTTCAACAAAATATTATCCAATCAAACCCAGTAATATATGGGAAGGAAACTGCACTGTGAGCAGCTGGGTTTATTACAGGAATACAAGGCTAATTTAACACTGAAAAACTGATTAATGTAACTTAACATTTTAACTGAATAAAGAAAAAACTCAACAGATGTAGAAAAGGTATTTGATAAAATTTGAAATGCATTATTAGGGAAAAAAAAAAAAAGAATTCAGCATACTAGGAATAGAGAGTAACTTCCTTAATATGATAAAGGGTTTTAATTAAAAGACTTATTACTACAAACATTATACTTAATAGTGAAATTAATACTAATAGTAAAAGCTTTCCCCCTGAGAGAAACAAGATAAAAGAGGCCAACTATCATCACTTCTATTCAACATTATACTAGGGGACCTAACCAGTGTAATCAACAATAAAAATAAATAAAAGGAAAAAATATATATAAATAAATAAATAAATAAATAAAAGGTATGAGGATTAGAAAGAAAAACCAGAACAAAACTCTGTCATTATTTACAGTCTACATGACGGTGTATATAAAAATGTAAATGGATCTTCAGATTAACCATTATGGTTTATTAGTGAATTTAGCAAGATTACTAAATTCAAAGACAATATACGAAAATCAACTATTTTAATTTATCAACAACTAACTGAAAAGTTACATTTTTAGGGACTTCCCTGGTGGTGCAGTGGTTAAGTATCTGCCTGCCAATGCAGGGGACACAGGTTTGATCACTGGTCCGGGAAGATCCCACGTGCTGCAGAGCAATGAAGCCTGTGCGCCACAACTACTGAGCCTGTATGTGGCAACTACTGAAGCCCGCGTGCCTAGAGCCCATGCTCTGCAACAAGAGAAGCCACCGCAATGAGAAGCCCGCACACCGCAACAAAGAGTAGCCTCCGCTTGCCACAACTAGAGAAAGCCCACACACATCAACAAGGACCCAGTGCAGCCAAAAAAAAAAAAAAAAAGTTACATTTTTAAATGACAATATGTACTAAATCAATAAAAAATAAAATATCCAAGAACAGATATAAAAGATGTACATGAGTGCTAAATATAAAACTTCAAAAAATATTGAGAAAAATAAAATACTAAAATAAATTAAGGGCTATCCCAGGTTCATGGATTGGAAAAGTCAATATATTTAAGATGTCAATTTTTGTCAAATTTAGTTATATATTAAATGCAGTCCCAATCACAATACTAGAATTTAGTTTACATGTATATGTGTGTTTGTAGTCTGAGAAACATATTCTGAAATTTATATGGAAATGCTAAGACCGAGAGTATCCAAAAACAATACTGAAGAATAAAGTTGGAAGACTTATACTACTGGATATCAAAACTTATTTTAAAACCACAATAATTATGACAGGGTGGTATTATGTAAGGATAGACAAATAGACCAATAAAACAGAAAAGACAGTCCAGGAATTGACCCACTCATGTCTGGACACTCACTCCATGATGAAGGTAACACTGCAGAGCAATGAGAAAAGGATGGTCTTTTCAACAAATGTACCAAGCTAATAACATATCCATATGGGGGAAAAATTATATTCTTAACTCCTACTTCACACCAAATTCAAAATTTCCAGATGGAATAGAGATCTAAATGTGGAAGATAAATAAAGCTTCTAGAAGGTAATATAGGAGAACATCTTCATGACCTCAAAGTAGGCAAGACTTCTTTGACATGAAAAGGCCAGCCACAGAATGGGAGACAATATTTGCAATATTTACATCTGACCCCAAAACTCAGGTCTGGGATATATAAAGAACTCCTCAAATCAATTTTAAAAGCAATAGAAAAATGAACAAAAGACTTGGATAGACACTTCACAAACGTTTTTATGGCCAATGAAAATATAAAATGGAGCTCAAACTCAGGAGAATGAAATTAAAACCACAATGAGAAACCACTTACACACCCACCAGAATAGCTAAAGTTGAAAAAAGCTGTCAACACCAAGCCCTGGAGAGGACACGAATCAGCTGGAACTCTCATACAACACTGGTGGAAGTAAATAAATTGGAGTGTAGTAAAAAAAAAAAAAAAAAAAAAAATAGTATATTTAACTTTCTGTCATGTTTTAAGGCATAAGCTAGGTGCTAACAAAATGAAAAGGTCTTTCTTTACAAGCCATTTCCCAAATCTCAGTTAGCATTACTAAGCTGGAGAGACACATTGCTTTGCTCAGCCAAGTCCAACATGGCTCTCTTGGCTGGCTGTTGGTAAACTGGTTCAACCACTTAGGGGAGTTGAACATAAGCATACTCTCTTACCAGACTATTCTCATAGAAATACCCAAGAGAAATGAGTTCATTTGTCCTGCAAGACAGGTATAAGAACATACATGGCAGCATGATTTCCAATGGCCCCAGACTAAAAACAACCCAAATGTCTGTCACTGGTAGAATGGACAAATAAGTTGTAGTATATTTAAAATATGGAGTATGACGCAGCAATGAAAATGAACTACTGCTACATGCAAGAACACGGATGAATTTCATAAATGCTGAGTGTTAGAAACCAGAAGCAACCGATTACAAACTATACAATTCCATGCAAAAGTTTGGTACTAACATAGGTTAGGCAAAACTAACCTATGGTATTAAAAGTCTGATATTGATCACCTTTGGGCAGAACAGTAGTGGGGGCGGGGGGGGAAGCACAGGAGCGGGGCTTCTGGGATGCTGTTAATATTCTATTTATGACCTAGAAGGCAGTTTCACTTTGGGAAAATTAACCTAACTATACAGTTATGATCTGTGTGCTTTTCTACGTTAACTTTATACCTCAATAAAATTTTATTAACTGGAAAAAAAAAACTTGGGTAAATATTATTGGTGCAAGCATGTGGAGAGATGAGCACTCTGTATTGTGGATGGAAGTATAAGTTGTGAACATCTTTGAAAGGCTATTTGGTCATATCTATACACAATGAAATGCCATATTTATCTTTTGAATCAGCAATTCTACCTCTAGTATTTTTACAGTTACACTTCCACATGTGTACAAAGCTACATGTACAAGGATATTTATTGCAGCATTATTTTTAAGCCTAAAGGTCAGGGGTTGAATTATGGGGCATCTAAATAATAGCATTTCAGCATTAGAAACAAACGAATGTCAACCCAATCTGGCCCATGTCCTCAGGCCTCATTCTAGATTTACATATGCTGGAATGTCCCTTGAAGACACATGAAGAACTGGCAGGGGTGGTCACCTCTGTGACCTGGCAACATGAGACAGGACCACAAGGGTGGGAGAATTACCCTATTGTACCTTTTGAATTTTGTACCATGTCAGGATGTAAACTCAATCCAAACAAACGTGGTCTTGGCCTCATGATGGCATCCAGGAATGATAGCACCATAGCACACCACAGAAGGGCAGGGTTTCAGAGGTCATCAGGTCCACTTCCTCATCATGCAGATGAGGATACTAAGATATCCATGGTCCACATTCCTTCAGAGTGGAAAATACATGATCTGGGAGGCAACGTCACCCTTCTGCCTGTGTGCAGATGAAGCTGTCAGATAGCAGCTAAGGCCCCAGGAAATGTGTACAGGAAAAGCAGGTTTTCTGGGGGAGGGTGCAGGTGACAAGGTAGGGAGGGAAGACAATCACCAAGGACCCTGCATGGTATCCTGGGCAGACCGGAGGCAGAGGACACAGGAGGGAACTATTGACAACGTTCTCCTGCTTCAAAGTAGTCTTGAAATATCAACAGAGGAGCTGATTGCATGCCCAGTCACTTCTTTTAACCGAATCTTAGTTTCCACAGCCATTCATTCATTCAACCAATCACTCAATCATCAATCTTTTCGCTTGCCTACTAGGCACAACGTTCTGAGCCAGGCATGAGGAATATGACCATAAGCACAGTCCTTGCAATGCTTATGAGTTTAGCACATACTGGCCCAGGTCACAGATAAACTGTGATGGTCTATTGAGATGACTCCTGACAAAGCTTTTTTTTTTTTTTAATGTTCTGTTGTAGTTTAATGAAATGTGAATGTAGCATTAAAGCATATTTTCATCCTTTGTGCTCATTTGAGATATCTTTTTAATCATCTCCCCAAATTTATTGTTATATCAGTGAAGTACAATAAACTGCACCTATTTAAAGTATACAAATGAATCAGTTTTGACATACACCTGCAAACCCATCACCACAATCAAGACAGCGAATGTTTCCGTTGTCCCAAAAGTTTCCTCCCTTGTGCCCTTTATAATCACTCCCTTCTTCCATCCCTATCCCCAGGCAACAACCACGGTTCTAGAGAAAGTCCTTTTGGAAATAAGAAAGACTATTATTACTTTGCTATGTTCTCAGGCCAGTCCTGTTAGGGCAGGGGTGAAGGAGGACAAAGAAATACCAGGAAATAAGGGTAAGTGTGCAGATAACATAGGCCAATAGAATTATGAGAATTGAAGGGCAAAAGAGCTGCAGCAACGTACTGGTATTTAACCCTCACAGCAAACTTAAGGGAAAGGTACCATTATCCCCCTTTTATGAATGAGGACACGTGCCTCAGCGTGGTTGAGGAGCCTGTCCAAGGTCACTCCGGCAGTAAGTGGCAAAGCTGGAGCTCAGTGGCCTGGGTGCAAAGCCTGCACGGCTCACTAAGTGCTTCCCCTCCAGGCCCTGCAGCCACTGCCAGGATTGGCTGAACTCGCTGAGGGTCCCACCTGGGCCCCACGGGTGGCCTGCCCTCTGTGCACTGAGCCCCACTCTGTGTCCTATGGGTTTCTTTTTTTTTTTTTTTTTAAGATTTATTTATTATTTATTTTATTTTTGGGTGCATCGGGTCTTAGTTGCGGCACACGGGATCTTCGTTGAGGCATGTGCGATCTTTCGTTGCGCACCGGCTTCTCTCTAGTTGCGGCGTGCGGGCTTCTCTCTAGTCGTGGCACATGGGTTTTTTCTCTCTCTAGTTGTAGTGCTCAGGCTCCAGGACACGTGGCCTCTGTAGTTTGGGGCACGCGGGCTTAGCTGCCCCACAGCATGTGGGATCTTAGTTCCCGGACCAGGGATCGAACCCCTGTCCCCTGCACTGGAAGGCGGATTCTTTACCACTGGACCACCAGGGAAGTCCCTGTGTCTTATGGGTTTCTTAGTGCTCCTCCCATTGTCAACAAGGGAGCCTGCAGGGCCCAGGGGCCGAAAACACTGACCTCTCAGCCAACCTGTGGGCCAGCCTGATCTGAGGCTGTGACCAGGAAGCCCCACCCTCTGCAAGGGCACCTCCCAGGGAAATCCCCAAGCTTCAACACTTTGCAAGAGGGTCTTGTCAGGGACTTTTTTTTTTTTTTTTTTTGGCTGCGTTGGGTCTTCGTTGCTGCGCATGGGCTTTTCTAGTTGCGGTGAGCAGGGGCTACTCTTTGCTGCGGTGTGCTGGCTTCTCATTGCGGTGGCTTCTCTTGTTGTGCAGCACCGACTCTAGGCGCACGGGCTTCAGTAGTTGCATCTCACGGGCTCTAGAGTGCAGGCTCAGTAGTTGTGGCACGCGGGCTCAGTAGTTGTGGCTTGTGGGCTCTAGAGCGCAGGCTCAGTAGTTGTGGCGCACGGGCTTAGTTGCTCCACAGCATGTGGGATCTTCCCGGACCAGGGCTCGAACCCGTGTCCCCTGCACTGGCAGGCAGATTCTTAACCACTGCACCACCAGGGAAGTCCCATTGTTGGGGACATTTTAATGCCACCTAAAACCAATGCAGCAACACGCACACACACTAAACTTTTTGCTTTTGAAAAACTACAAAGTAATGTACAAATGCTCTATTCTCTCCCTGACCCCTACTGGATCATCTGAGATCTGAGGGTTAAGCAGGGGTTGAGGGACGTTGAGGAAGTCAGGGATGGGGGTGGGGATCGAGGTACAGGGAGAAGGACAGATGAGGTGGGGGAGAGGCAACTGAGGGAGGCCTGTGGGACATATTACTTGGTAACTTAAAAAATAACCAGCTCTCCTTCAACCACATCAAACTCCACAGTTTCTCCATCTCCTACACTGTGCAGATATTTCCGTGGGTTATTCTTCTTGATGGCAGTCTGAGCAGAGAGGCTGCCTAAAATCATAATAAGGCCACAGACACCCCAAAACACACCACCAGACGTGGACGTGCCCACCAGAAAGACAAGATCCAGCCTCATCCACCAGAACACAGGCACTACTCCCCTCCACCAGGAAGCCTACACAACCCACTGAACCAACCTTAGCCACTGGGGACAGATACCAAAAACAACGGGAACTACGAACCTGCAGCCTGTGAAAAGGAGACCCCAAACACAGTAAGATAAGCAAAATGAGAAGACAGAAAAACACACAGCAGATGAAGGAGCAGGGTCAAAACACACCAGACCTAACAAATGAAGAGGAAATAGGCAGTCTACCTGAAAAAGAATTCAGAATAATGATAGTAAGGATGATCCAAAATCTGGGAAATAGAATAGACAAAATGCAAGAAACATTTAACAAGGACGTAGAAGAACTGAAGAGGAACCAAGCAACGATGAAAAACACAATAAATGAAATTAAAAATACTCTAGACGGGATCAATAGCAGAATAACTGAGGGAGAAGAACGGATAAGTGACCTGGAAGATAAAATGGTGGAAATAACTACTGCAGAGCAGAATAAAGAAAAAAGAATGAAAAGAACTGAGGACAGTCTCAGAGACCTCTGGGACAACATTAAACGCACCAACATTCGAATTATAGGGGTCCCAGAAGAAGAAGAGAAAAAGAAAGGGACTGAGAAAATATTTGAAGAGATTCTAGTTGAAAACTTCCCTAATATGGGAAAGGAAATAGTTAATCAAGTCCTGGAAGCACAGAGAGTCCCATACAGGATAAATCCAAGGAGAAGCACATCAAGACACATATTAATCAAACTATCAAAAAATAAATATAAAGAAAACATATTAAAAGCAGCAAGGGAAAAACAACAAATAACACACAAGGGAATCCCCATAAGGTTAACAGCTGATCTTTCAGCAGAAACTCTGCAAGCCAGAAGGGAGTGGCAGGATATACTTAAAGTCATGAAGGAGAAAAACCTACAACCAAGGTTACTCTACCCAGCAAGGATCTCATTCAGATTTGATGGAGAAATTAAAACCTTTACAGACAAGCAAAAGCTGAGAGAGTTCAGCACCACCAAACCAGCTTTACAACAAATGCTAAAGGAACTTCTCTAGGCAAGAAACACAAGAGAAGGAAAATACCTACAATAACAAACCCAAAACATTTAAGAAAATGGCAATAGGAACATACATATCGATAATTACCTTAAATGTAAATGGATTAAATGCTCCCACCAAAAGACACAGACTGGCTGAATGGATACAAAAACAAGACCCGTATATATGCTGTCTACAAGAGACCCACTTCAGACCTAGAGACACATACAGACTGAAAGTGAGGGGATGGAAAAAGATATTCCATGCAAATGGAAATCAAAAGAAAGCTGGAGTAGCAATTCTCATATCAGACAAAATAGACTTTAAAATAAAGACTATTACAAGAGACAAAGAAGGACACTATATAATGATCAAGGGATCGATCCAAGAGGAAGGTATAACAATTGTAAATATTTATGCACCCAACGTAGTAGCACCTCAATACATAAGGCAAATACTAACAGCCATAAAAGGGGAAATCGACAGCAACACAATCATAGTAGGGGACTTTAACACCCCACTTTCACCAATGGACAGATCATCCAAAATGAAAATAAATAAGGAAACACAAGCTTTAAATGATACATTAAACAAGATGGACTTAATTGATATTTATAGGACATTCCACCCAAAAACAACAGAATACACATTTTTCTCAAGTGCTCATGGAACATTCTCCAGGATAGATCATATCTTGGGTCACAAATCAAGCCTTGGTAAATTTAAGAAAATTGAAATCGTATCAAGTATCTTTTCCGACCACAACACTATGAGACTAGATATCAATTACAGGAAAAGATCTGTAAAAAATACAAACACATGGAGGCTACACAATACACTACTTAATAACGAAATGATCACTGAAGAAATCAAAGGGAAAATCAAAAAATACCTAGAAACAAATGACAATGGAGACACGACGACCCAAAACCTATGGGATGCAGCAAAAGCAGTGCTAAGAGGGAAGTTTATAGCAATACAAGCCTACCTCAAGAAACAGGAAACATCTCGAATAAACAACCTAACCTTGCACCTAAAGCAATTAGAGAAGGAAGAACAAAAAAACCCCAAAGCTAGCAGAAGGAAAGAAATCATAAAGATCAGATCAGAAGTAAATGAAAAAGAAATGAAGGAAACGATAGCGAAGATCAGTAAAACTAAAAGCTGGTTCTTTGAGAAGATAAACAAAATTGATAAACCATTAGGCAGACTCATCAAGAGAAAAAGGGAGAAGACTCAAATCAATAGAATTAGAAATGAAAAAAGGAGAAGTAACAACTGACACTGCAGAAATACAAAGGATCATGAGAGATTACTACAAGCAACTATGTGCCAATAAAAGGACAACCTGGAAGAAATGGACGAATCCTTAGAAAAGCACAACCTTCCGAGACTGAACCAGGAAGAAACAGAAAACATAAACAGACCAATCACAAGCACTGAAATTTAGACTGTGATTAAAAATCCTCCAGCAAACAAAAGCCCAGGACCAGATGGCTTCACAGGCGAATTCTATCAAACATTTAGAGAAGAGCTAACACCTATCCTTCTCAAACTGTTCCAAAACATAGCAGAGGGAAGAATACTGCCCAACTCATTCTACGAGGCCACCATCACCCTGATACCAAAACCAGACAAAGATGTCACAGAAAAAGAAAACTACAAGCCAATATCACTGATGAACATTGATGCAAAAATCCTCAACAAAATACTAGCAAACAGAATCCAACAGCACATTAAAAGGGTCATACACCATGATCAAGTGGGGTTTATTCCAGGAATGCAAGGATTCTTCAATATGCGCAAATCAATCAACTTGATACATCATATTAACAACTTGAAGGAGAAAAAACCATATGATCATCTCAATAGATGCAGAGAAAGCTTTCGACAAAATTCAACACCCATTTATGATAAAAGCCCTGCAGAAAGTAGGCATAGAGGGAACTTTCCTCAACATAATAAAGGCCATATATGACAAACCCACAGCCAACATTGTCCTCAATGGTGAAAAACTGAAACCATTTCCACTAAGATCAGGAACAAGACAAGGTTGCCCACTCTCACCACTATTATTCAACATAGTTTTGGAAGTGTTAGCCACAGCAATCAGAGAAGAAAAAGAAATAAAAGGAATCCAAATCGGAAAAGAAGAAGTAAAGCTGTCACTGTTTGCAGATGACATGATACTATACATAGAGAATCCTAAAGATGCCACCAGAGAACTACTAGAGCTAATCAATGAATTTGGTAAAGTAGCAGGATACAAAATTAATGCACAGAAATCTCTTGCATTTCTATACACTAATGATGAAAAATCTGAAAGTGAAATTAAGAAAACACTCCCATTTACCATTGCAACAAAAAGAATAAAATATCTAGAGATAAACCTACCTAAGGAGACAAAAGACCTGTATGCAGAAAATTATAAGACACTGATGAAAGAAATTAAAGATGATACAAACAGATGGAGAGATATACCATGTTCTTGGATTGGAAGAATCAACATTGTGAAAATGACTCTACTACCCAAAGCAATCTACAGATTCAATGCAATCCCTGTCAAACTACCACTGGCATTTTTCACAGAACTAGAACAAAAAATTTCACAATTTGTATGGAAACACAAAAGACCCCGAATAGCCAAAGCAATCTTGAGAACGAAAAATGGAGCTGGGGGAATCAGGCTCCCTGACTTCAGACTATATTACAAAGCTACAGTAATCAAGACAGTTTGGTACTGGCACAAAAACAGAAACATACATCAATGGAACAGGATAGAAAGCCCAGAGATAAACCCACGCACATATGGTCACCTTAGCTTTGATGAAGGAGGCAAGCATATACAGTGGAGAAAAGAGAGCCTCTTCAATAAGTGGTGCTGGGAAAATTGGACAGGTACATGTAAAAGTATGAAATTAGAACACTCCCTGACACCATACACAAAAAGAAACTCAAAATGGATTAAAGACCTAAGTGTAAGGCCAGACACTATCAAACTCTTAGAGGAAAACATAGGCAGAACACTCTATGACATACATCACAGCAAGATCCTTTTTGACCCAGCTCCTAGAGAAATGGAAATAAAAACACAAATAAACAAATGGGACCTAATGAAACTTAAAAGCTTTTGCACAGCAAAGGATACCATAAACAAGACCAAAAGACAACCCTCAGAATGGGAGAAAACATTTGCAAATGAAGCAACTGACAAAGGATTAATCTCCAAGATTTACAAGCAGCTCATGCAGCTCAATAACAAAAAAACAAACAACCCAATCCAAAAATGGGCAGAAGACCTAAACAGACATTTCTCCAAAGAAGATATACAGATTGCCAACAGACACATGAAAGAATGCTCAACATCATTAATCGTTAGAGAAATGCAAATCAAAACTACAATGAGATATCATCTCACACCAGTCAGAATGGCCATCATCAAAAAACCTAGAAACAATAAATGCTGGAGAGGGTGTGGAGAAAAGGGAACACTCTTGCACTGTTGGTGGGAATGTAAATTGATACAGCCACTATGGAGAACAGTATGGAGGTTCCTTAAAAAACTAAAAATAGAACTACCATACGACCCAGCAATCCCACAACTGGGCATATACCCTGAGAAAACCATAATTCAAAAAGAGTCATGTACCAAAATGTTCATTGCAGCTCTATTTACAATAGCCAGGACATGGAAGCAACCTAAGTGTCCATCATCGGATGAATGGATAAAGATGTGGCACATATATACAATGGAATATTAGCCATAAAAAGAAATGAAATGGAGGTATTTGTAGTGAGGTGGATGTAGTTAGAGTCTGTCATACAGAGTGAAGTAAGTCAGAAAGAGAAAAACAAATACAGTATGCTAACACATATATATGGAATCTAAGGGAAAATAAAGGTCATGGAGAACCTAGTGGCAAGACGGGAATAAAGACACAGACCTACTAGAGAATGGACTTGAGGATATGGGGAGGGGGAGGGGTAAGATGGGACAGGGTGAGAGAGTGGCATAGACATATATACACTACCAAATGTAAAATAGATAGCTAGTGGGAAGCAGCCGCATAGCACAGGGAGATCAGCTCGGTGCTTTGTGACCACCTAGAGGGGTGGGATAGGGAGGGTGGGAGGGAGGGAGATGCAAGAAGGAAGAGATATGGGGATATATGTATATGTATAACTGATTCACTGTTATAAAGCAGAAACTAACACACCATTGTAAAGCAATTATACTCCAATAAAGATGTTTAAAAAAAAAGAAAAAAACAGCGACTTTACATTTGGACACAGCCACTTGGATGCATCCACACCTAAATGGCTCTACCTAGGTGGCCGAGAGAACATTCAAGCCCTCTCTGAGCTTCAGCTTCCACAGGAAGCGTGAAGTAGAGGCTGCAGGAAGCATCTGGGAACAACACACGTTTAAGGATGGGAGGCTTCCTGGAGGAAGAGCCCACACTGCAGAAGCTCACAGATCTCACTTCCTCCCAAGAGCTGGGGGACAAAGGCTGGGCTGTGCATCCCACCTGACGGGACATGTCCAAAATCTTGAGTGGCTGGCATCAGAGCCACCAGACGTCCCAGGGGATGGACACTTGGGGGTGGGCAAACCAATTCCTGACTTGGTTTCTGCCTCTGCACACAGGGCATGACCCAGCTCCTAGAGTCTCAGTGAGGATGGCACGGGACTAAGTGTAAAGGGTGTCCAGCCCAGTGCCTGGCACACAGAAGGAGCTCATTCAGTGGCAGGGCCCCGCTGTCCCACTGCCATCCCGTCAGCACCCCTGAAACACAGGCTATCAGACTGAGGGAAGCTTCTGGGTGCTGTGGGAAATTTGCATTGACTTCAAAATGCCCTGCCTGGCCCCTGACTCACAGCTTTGGTTTCAGAATGAATACTTTGCAAGAAAGACATTTCCTTTATTCTGTGTATGGATACCTTGATTACAGCCGTGTGGGGACAGGCTGGCCCCTAGTTCTGCCTTTGGATTCCTTGTTACTCTGTCATTTGAACTGGGGAGAAGGTGGCTGTGGAGGCAGAGGGACGTCCTAACGGGACCCACTGTTGGTCTGTGTGTCTCCTGCCCCCGCTCCGCCCCTTCCTCACTCTGCCCTCCCTCCAGCTCAGCATGATCTGACCCAAGTCCACCAAGTCTCCTTCTCCCAAAACAAAGAGAACCAGGGTTTCTCCCAAGTCCGCTGGCTCCCCGTGGCCCCTGGGCCATCAGCAGACCTCACCAAGAGCTGACACCAGGGCCTTGCGGGGAAGGGGGGAAAGGAACATTCCAAGCAAAAGAAGAGAGTGAGGGTAGGCGAGGCTGCTCGGAGGAGGCAATTCCCAGATATGTCTTGGAAACCGAGTTTCGCCAAACTTTGGTGAAAACAGGAAGGCAGGGGATACTTCACCCGTGGATCTTTGGTTTTTATTTAGTAATATGTACTGGACACCCACCGGGCTGGGAGAGGCCATGGAGGGCAGGGCCATGAGTGTCTTGAAGGTGGTGGAGCGATCAGGCACAGGTTCTAGAGCTGGCTGCGTGGGTTTGCACCCAGGGTCTCCCAGTTACTAGTTCTATGAGCTCAGGCAATTTATTAACCTCTCTCTGCCTCTGTTTCCTCAGTCTGGAAATGGTACTTATTTCACGAGGTTGTTGAAAAGATGAAATGAATTAATACATGTAAAGCATGTTTAGAACAGTGTCGGCTATTAGGTTCTGTAAGTGTATTTATTAATATGACTGTCTTGATGGAAAAGCAGGCATTCCGCAGAAGAGGAAGGGCACAAGTAGGTGTCCCAGGAAGTGGGCCCCGCAGGAACAGAGGCAGGGACGTGGAAGCACGGGCTGGGGTGTGGCACAGCTGCTACCCAGGAGCATGTGCTGAAAGGAAGCCAGGAAGGTGGGCAAAGGCCAGAAGCTGCCAGGCCATGCACACCTTGGAGGGTGGACTTGGTCTTGGAGCTGACAGAGAGCGACTGGGGGCTGTACCATGAGGCCGCTAGACTGGAAGAAGTGAGACTGGAGGTAAGGGACCCAGCTGGCAGCCTAGTGGGAGAGAAAGGAGAGATGTAAAGAGGTCCAAAACCAACGTGGTGACAGCAGGAATGGAGAGGAAGTGAGTCACTGGGGCCTGGAGGTGACTGGATGCAGGAGGGACAGGCCAAGTCTGGGATGCTTCAGGCAACCCGAAGCCAGCCCTCAGGACGAGGAAGCCGTCCATCAGGACGAGGAAGCCGTCCATCAGGACGAAGAAGCCGTCCATCAGGACGAGGAAGCCAGCCATCAGGACGAAGAAGCCAGCCATCAGGACGAGGAAGCCGTCCATCAGGACGAGGAAGCCGTCCATCAGGACGAGGAAGCCGTCCATCAGGACGAGGAAGCCATCCATCAGGACGAGGAAGACACCCCTTGAGGGGGTGGGGTGTAAAGAGGAGGAATAACAGAATAAGAGGTGCCGGGCACTGAACTAGGAGCTGTGGATGAATTACTTCATTTAGTCCTCACATGGACCCTTCGAGAAGGTACTGTCATCATCCCCATTTACAGCTGAGAAAACTGAGGCACAGAGTGATTGAAAACTTGTATCAGAGCCACACGGTGTGGTTTTCAGGGCCTGCATTCTTAGCCCCTCTGCTCCATGTTGACCTTTGAGACGCTGGCTGTATGTCCACTGCTTAGCAGGGGGGCCTGGGCTGGAAGCTAGGGCTCATTAGAGCCATGGGGGGATGAGATGGCCCGGAGTGAATGAGAATGAGGGAGGAGAGGGGCAAGGGCTGAATGTGGAGAGAGGGGCTCTGATGTGCGGGGGTTCCTGGGGGAAGTGGTCCAGCCAGGAAGCTCCCCAGGAGGAGCCAGCAGGCACCCTCCTCTCCCTTCTCTCCAGCCCGCAGGGAGGGAATCCAGCCCTAGGACTGGGCCTCTTGCCCTGCCGTCCTCCCCACAGCCCGCAGAGAACACAGGAGGGCCTGGCCCTCTCCTGGTGCCTGGAACGGGTTTCGTAACCGCCCTGAGCCTGGTGATGCCAGGATAGCACTACCTTCCTCCCCCAGAGGCTTCGGTAGGGAAGAGCTGAAAGGATCAGGCTCAGCTTTTGGAGACAAAACTAAGTCCTCTAAGTGGAAGTTCGCCAGCCCTCTCTGGGCTATTGCAAGGCCCACACGCGGACAGGGCTGAGGCTCTGTTGACAAAAGCATCTCAAGATGTTTACCTCAACCCTAACGGCTGCTGGCCCAGGTCCCGTTTGGGTGTGTCATGGGCTCAGATGAGGTCACACACACAAACACACACACACACACCCCCTACTCCCTGCCCAGGAGCCTGCTCCCTGAGTCACCTCACTCCCAGCCAAGTTCACCTGAAGCACCTGGCATTTCTCTCCACAGCACAACAGGTTATCTACCTAAGAGCTGTCAGCGAAGAAGAGCCTCGCCTGGTTCAATAATTCACATAATGAGCTTCTTAAATTACCAAGGGGTGCTCCAAGTTCTGA
Organism: Eschrichtius robustus; assembly: GCF_028021215.1. Classification (NCBI taxonomy): domain Eukaryota; kingdom Metazoa; phylum Chordata; class Mammalia; order Artiodactyla; family Eschrichtiidae; genus Eschrichtius; species Eschrichtius robustus. Next base: position 38,787,798 of record NC_090838.1, read on the forward strand.
GATTTCTGCAGCACTTTCACCTTGAGGAAAAGGAGAGGATAAGAAAGGAGGGAGAACTACCTCACACCTGTCAGAATGGCTGTCATAAAAAAGACAACAAATAACGAGTGTTGGTGAGGAGGTGGAGAAGAGGGAACCCTGCACACTGTCAGTGGGAATGTAAACTGGTGTAGCCACTATGGAGAACAGTATGGCGGTTCCTCAAAAAATTAATAATAGAACTACCATATGACCCAGGAATTTCACTTCTGGGTATTTACCCAAAGAAAACAAACACACTAATTCAAAAAGATACACACATCCCAATGTTCACCGCAACATCATTTACAATAGTCAAGATATGGAAGAAACCTAAGTGTCCAATGATAGACGAATGGATAAAGATGATGTGATATATATACATAATGGAGTATTACTCAGCCACACACACAAAAATGAAATTTTGCCATTTGCCACAACACGGATGGGTCTAGAGGGTATTAAGCTCAGTGAAGTAAGTCAGACAGTGAAAGACAAATGCCACATTTCACTTATGTATAGAATCTGAAAAACAAAACAAAATGAAACCAGACTCATAGATACAGAGAACAAATGGGTGGTTCGGGGGCAGGGGGTGGGGAGGCTGTGAAATAGGTAAAGGGAATTTAGAGGTACAAACCTCCAGTTATAAAATAAATAAGCCACAGGAATATGACATACAGCATAAGAACTATGGTAAATAATAGTGTAATAATTTTGTATGGGGACAGATGGTTCCTAGACCTATAGTGGTGATCATTTCATAATGTATGCAAATGTCAAATCACCATGAAGTACACCTGAAACTAGCGTAACACTGAGCACCAACTATACTTCAATTCTTTTTTAAAAAGTGAGAATAAAGGAGGAAGAGTGAGAGTCAAAAGGGGGAGAAATTGCCCCCCCTACTGCCACCCTTCCCCCACTGTTTCTACTCACACACAGCGCCGATGTTTGGTCCCCAAAGTGGTGACAGAAAAGAGAGAGAAAAAACACAGAGAAGTGGGGATCATAAGAACATAAACCGTGTGTCTTCAAAGGGACCTGACGGATCATTCATTTGTTCCACCCTCTCTTTGTACAGATGAGGAAACTGTTTGCCCCATGACGAGCTAGGGACAGAATCCAGGGCCTTCAGTATCCACTCAGTGCTCTTGTCCCTACAGCACACAGGCTCCAGACAAGAGGAACTGGAAGAGGCTACGGTGCCCCTGAGCCTAACCCTACATCTGCTCCTGGAGGTGCCCCAGAGCCACGTCCGCCCTCCTCTGCGCTCTACGGGCCACACAGCACTGCCTGTGTCCTTGTTTCCCTCATCTCCAAATTTTAGGGGTCACTGTCAGCCCCACATATCACCAGCAGCCGCCAAGCGTCACAGAGAACTGGAAAAATCCGGACTGGCCCAGGTTGCTGGAGCTGGCCGGACACTGATGCTGCCGCAATGTCTAGACAGAGCGCGCACCTTCCTGTACCCCGACAAGCACCTGGACAGCCCGTGAATGTCCCGGGAGCACCTGCTTGGTGACCAGCGTGGCAGACCAAGAAATCACACATTTGGGCAGCTACTTTCTCCAAGTTCTTCTTTCTGCCAAGCACCCAAATGAACAGCCCAAAGAGGGCAGGGAGAAATAAAGCCCAGAGTTCTCATGCCCCTGATTGAAAACATAAAAATAAAATAAATATGCCCACTGTGCAAATAACAAATAGACCAACCCTTACTCTCCAGACAAATATTGATATTTCCTTTAAGTTTTTGGCTCAAAGAGCCACAACTTGGGTAGGGAGAGACTTGTGGTTCTTGGCCAAAAGCTGCTCTAAGTCATATACGGCCATCAAAATTATGACTTTCAAACAAAAGTTACAAATTTAGAATGACTTTCTGTGTCCAAAAGTTATTTTGACATTTCATAAAATAAATCATCGGACAAACATGTCACCACATTATGTTGATGATAGTGTCCAAAATGGTTTTACTAACTTTAGTATTTCGTTATTATTGTATTTTAATTGATTCATAACTATGTAATTTATATATAATTTACAATTAAGCAAATAATATTTAATTATTTATATGTCTTTCTATTTAGGATTCTTAAACAGCCAGTATAAACAGACAAGAATGGATCAGCTATAGTCACGCATATGGCAGGCAATACATAAAGTACACTTTCCAGACTTCTCCTTAACTGAATGTTAACTGGATTCATCTCCCAAGAAGCTTGGTCTGAAGTGGGTACACCAAGCAAAATAAAAGATAATGTAGCACAGGTCTGACAGCTTTAAAGTTGCCATTTCAATAACTCAGATGGTATCTTTCTTCAGCCATGGCCAGCAGCTCAGTCTAATCCCATAATTGATTTCTGTCCGGAATCAAATGCCAACGGCCCTGTTTTTAACACTCTTGACCTGACCTCCCCCACCAAGGTGTGGCAATGGAGGTCTAAAGTGGAAAAGCTGTGCCTGCAGCCTTCCTGCACCTCTTGTAAAACGCTGGACAGAGAAGCCCCAGTTTACAATTCATTGCACAAAAACTGACATTCGTTTTAGGAGCAATGCTCCGTCAGCTGGCTTGGGTGAGCCAAGGTAGGGAGTGGCTATTTCCAAAAGGGACATGGCAGCACCAGATCGGACTGCCAGTAGAGATGATAAAGGCAAGGAGAGACTGGATCCCAACATGCTAAGCAGCTCTTAAATGGCTTGGGGACAAGATGTCTTCTTGACCTTGATTTGTAAAGCTGCGTATGAATGGAGGTTCTGCGCTAAAAAGCATACCTGATGTAAGTTGACCCCAGAAACCATCAGAGTTACCGTACATAGAGAGGCAGCACAGCATGATGCTTAGGCCAAACTATGGAAAAGATAGAATTTGAATCTCAGCTCCATCCCCTACTAAATGTGCCACCCTGGGCATTTAATTTCTCTCTCCTTTTCTGTAAAAAATAAGCATAATAATGGTACCTACCACACAGGGTTGTTTCAAGGATAGTATAAATGTATGTGTATAAAGAACCTATATAGTCCCTAGCACATGGTAATCACTCAATAAACGTTAGCTATTACATGGTCAAATCTATCAATCTTTCACTAGAATGTAAGTTCCAGAAGGGCAAGAGTTCTCATATGATTTGTGCACTGCTGTATTCCCAGTACCTAGAACAGGGCAATAAACAGAGGGCAATAAATCAACACTGAATGAATCTAAAGGCATATTAAGAAGCCCAACTGGATTTACTGTACCTACAGTTTTAGAACCAATGAGAATTTTAAAATAGGCGTTAGCTCAAATTACTGTGTGTCATTTAGAGTATTGGGCTAAGTTTGGGACAGCTCATTGTAGGAAGTAGAAAGGCAATATCCACTGAGTTCAAAGGAGAGTGGTTAGTCTTTTTGAGGCCTTAAAATCCAGTTGAGCTTCTGTTTCTTGCCAAGATGGAGTAATAAGAACTAGATTTACCCTCCCATCTTCAACAACAGAAAAACTGTGGAACAACAACAGTTTTTAGACACTGGGTATCAGACAATGCAGGACAGGGATCCCTGGGAGATGGGAAACAAATAAAGTGAACCCCATTATTGCCTCAGCTTACTGCCTGGAGAGTATTTTCAGGCCACAGTGTGGGGTGGGGAACCTGGGCAGAGTCTGGCAGTCTTTCTGAGAATCTGAGGAGACAGAGCTAGCTGCGAGTCTGGAAAGCCCAAAGCAGCTAGAGTTCACAGGGCAGAGGACAGAGCTACATGGGGGCTGGGGAGAGATCCAAAGATCTGCAGAGGGTCCCCCTTGAGCCTTCAGATGGGAACAAATCAATGTATTCATACTGAGGCTAGTGAAAGGACCACTCAAAAAATAGAGGAGAAAAACACTTGAGCTTACACAGGGCTAAGAGTACTTTGTATTCCCATCAGCCAGAATAGAAGACCTCATAACTTATATCAGGTAGAGGACTCAGAAGGGTATTGCCTCGGTAATGGGGAGAAAGTTAGCCCTAGACTAAAGGTTATGATGTTTCCACCTAACTCAAAGCAAGCCTCAATGGTATCGAACTGTTTCCAAATAATTTAAATACATCCCAGAACAAAATTCAAGAATACTGGTGGGAATACAAGAATATCCAGCACCCAAAAAGTAAAATTCATAATATCTAGCACCCAATAAAAAAATTACCAGGCATGCAAAGAAACAGGAAAGTATGACACATAAGGGGGGAAATATCAATATGAAAATAACACAAATGATAAAATTAGTAGACAAAAACATTAAAAGTTAGTATAACTATATTTCATATGTCCAAGAAGGTAGAGGATAGATTGAATACGGTAAGTAGAGACATGGAAATGTAAAAAAAAAACAAAAAGAACCCAAGTCTAATTCTAAAAATGAAAACTTCAATGTCTGAAATAAAATAAACACTAGATAGAATTAACAAAGAAACTAGACATTTTCAAAAAAAAAGATTTGTGAACTTAAAGACAGAGCAACAGAAAGTATCCAAAATGAAACAAAAAAAGACTGGGGAAAAACAGAAAAATAGAGTCTCAGTGAACTGAGTGAATAAAATACATTCAACTGGAGAGGTAGAGGGAGGCAGAAATACTATTTGAAAAAAAAATGGCCAAAGCTTTCCCAAAATGATGCAAACCATAAGTCCAGAGATACAGACAGCTCAACAAACCCCAAGCTAAAGAAAAATGAAGGACACTATGCCAAGAATATCATAATTGAATTACTTAAAACCAGTAATAAAGAGACAATCTTAAAATCAGGCAGACAAAAAAAAAAGGTACACTATATAAAGAGTAACAAAGATAAAAATTACACAGAATTTTCATCTGAAACAATGGGAGCTAGAAATCAGCAGACTAAAATCTTTACAACACTGAAGGAAAAAACCTGTCAACCCAGTAATCTAGAAACTCTTTTAAAAACAAATACAGCTCTTTCGGCCTGTTCGGCGCAGGAGTTTCGGACAGTCCCGGGCCTGTGGCCGCCTGGCCTCCAACGGCTGGGGCGCAGGGCAGGAGCGCGCGGCCGCCCTGAGTCTAGTGAGGCTGGCGCCGCAGCCGGGCCGGGTCCGAGGCTCCCGGTCTCTGAACACGTGGAGGGCAAAGGCCTGGTCTGGCCTCCGCCACATTGTTGGTTTTAATTTTCGTTCAGGTGAAAGATGGACGCTTGAAGCATAGACTGCTGCTAGCTGACTACTTACTATCTGGGAGCACAAAGATGACCTATGGATGTCCTCGGTGAGGAACTTGACAACTTGATCTTTGGGAGTTGCTTAGAGTATTTAAAATTTCCAGGATTGCTAAAAAAATACTGCTTTTGGATAGTCCATAAATGTACATCTAAAACAGTGGGGCTATAAATAAAATAATTTAATGTGCTTAAAAGAAAAAAACACACAAATCCAAAAAAAGACTTTTTCAGAAATACAAAAGCTGAAAAAAATTAATCAGCAGCAGCAGACCTGCATTACGAAAAAATGTTAAAGGAAGTCTTTTAGGCAGAAGAAAAATGATACCAAATATACAAAGAAATAAAGAAAGGATTAATGTGGGTAAATATTAAAAAGTTTATTTTCTTATGTTTAGAGTCTTTAAAACATAATTAAATATTTAAAGCAAAAATAATAGCAATGTGTTATGAGGCTTATAACACATGTAGAATTAAAATGTATGACAACAGTAGCACAAAGGTCAGGAGGAGGAAAGTGCAAGTGTTGTAAGTTTTTTATACTATCCATGAACCAGTATAATATAACTTGAAGGTATACTGTAACAAGTATGTATACTATAAACCTTAAAACAACCACTAAATAAACAAAGAATTATAACTATAATCCAACAAAGAAAATAAAATAGAATAATAAAAATAGGCAATAAATCTAAAAGATGGTAGAAAAAGAGGAAATGGAAGACAAAGAACAAATGGAACAAATAGAAACAGATAACAAGATAGCCAAACCATATTATTAATAACATTAAAAGTAAATGGTCTAAATATCCCCAATTAAATGACAAAAAATGTCAAGACTGGATAAAGAAGCAAGACCTAACTATATACTACCTGTAAGAAATGCATTTTATATATAAAGACAAAAATAGGTTAAAAATAAAAGGATAGATACACCATGCTAACAATAACCACAGCAAAGAATATTACCAAGAATAAACAGGGATATTTCATAATAAGAAAGGAGTCAGTTTATCAAGAGGACATAATCCTGGGACTTCCCTGGTGGTCCAGTGGTAAAGAATCTGCCTTCCAATGCAGGGGACCCAGGTTCGATCCCTGGTCAGAGAGCTAAGATCCCACATGCCGTGGGGCAACTAGCCCGTGCACCACAACTACTGAGCTCACGTGCCTCAACAAGAGAGCCCAGGTGCCGCAAAAACTACAGAGCCCATGTGCTCTGGAGCCCCCAACTAGAGAGAAGCCCACGCACCGCAACGAAGACCTGACGCAGCCAAAAGAAAAAGAAAAAGAAAATAATAAATAATTTTTTAAAAGAGGACATAATCCTAAATGTATATGGACCTAATAACGGAGTCAAAATACATAAAGCAAAAGTTTATAAAAGTATGAGAATAAATAGCAAAATCCAAATTTTAGTCAGAAATGTCAACACCCCTCTCTCAGTAATTGATAGAACAAGAAGATAGAACAGGAACACAGAATATTCGAAAAACACTTTCAAGGAACTTGACAAAATGGCAACTATAATTGATGTTTCTAGAACAGTCCATCCAAAAATAGAATATACATTATTCCAATGTGCACATAGAATATTTACTAAGACAGACCATATTCTGGGCTATAAGACCAGTCTGAATATTAAAAGGCTTCAAGTCATATAAAGTATGTTTTCTGACTACAATGGAATTATATTAGAAAGGAATAACAGAAAAATATTTAGAAAACCCCCCAAATATTCAGAAACATGGGTCAAAAAAGAAATTAAAAAGGAAATCAGAAAGTATTTTTAACTGAAGGGAAATGAAAACACAAAATATCAAACCACTAATTGGAATATATCAATGTTTCTGAGATACAGTGAAAGCAGTGCTTTAAGAAAAATTCATAGTACTGAAATGCTTTCATTAAAAAAGAGGAAATGGCTGAACTTAGTGACCTCAGCATCCACTTAAAAAAACAGAGAAAGAAGAGAAAATTAAACCAAAGAAAGTAGAAAAAAATAAATAAGAAAGGTAAGAGCAGAAATCAGTGAAATAAGAAAAAGGAAAACAGTAGAGAAAAAGCAATGAAGGCAAAAGCAAGTTCTTAGAGATCAATAAAATTGATAAGGTCTTAACCAAATGAATCAGGAATAAAACAGAGAAGATGAAGCTGCCAATATCAGAGATGAGAGAGGTGATATCACTACAAATTCTACAGATATTAAGAGGATAGTAAGTGAATATAATGAATGATTTTACACCAATAAATTCAAAAACTTAAATGAAGTGGACAAATTCCTTGAAAGACATAAAATACAGAGCTCACTCAAAAAGAAATAAATAACCTGAATAGCTTTGTCTCTTTCAAAGAAAGCTCCCAGCTCCAATAGCTTCACTGATGAATTCTACCAAACATTTAAAGAATAAATACTATCAATTCTACATTTAAAAAAAAAAAAAATGAAGACAAGGGGCTACTTCCCAAATCATTATTTGAATCCAGCATTATTCTTTTACAAAACCAGGTAGATACTCAAGTAAATAAAATCATAGATCAGTATTCCTCATAAATGAAGGCGCAAGCATTCTTTTAAAAACTTTCAGCAAATTGAGTCCAAAGGTGCATATAAAGGATAACACATGATAACTAACGGTGCTTAATCCCAAGAATGCAAGGTTGGTTTAACATTTCAAAAATCAATGTAATTCATCATTTTAACATATTGAAAAAGAAAAATCATATTATCATATCAATAACACAGAAAGTGCATTTGATAAAATTAAACATCCATTCCTGATTTTAAAACTCTCAGCAAACTAGTAGTAGAAGAGAATTTCTGTAAACTAATAAAGAGCATCTACAAAAAACCTGCTGCTAACATCTTAATGGCAAAAATTGAATAGTTTTCCCCTAAGATTATAATTAATGCAAAGATGAGTGCTCTCACCACTTCTCATCAACATTTTACTAGAGGTTTTAGCCACTGCAATAAGGCAACCACCACCACCACCACCACAACAACAAAAGGCTTCCAGATTGCAAAAGAGGAAGTAAAGCTATCTTTATTCACAGATGACATGATTATCTGTGTAGAAAATCCTACAGAGTCAACAAAAAAGCTACTAGTACTAATAAATGAACTTAGCAAGATTGTAGGATAGAAGGTAAAAAGAAATCAGTTGTACTATTATATATTATGCTGTAAACAGTTGTAAAATTTTTCCAATATTTTAATACATCAAAAATATGAAATACTTAGGAACATGCTTGACAAAAGATGTTTATGACCTACACCTTGAAAACTAAATAATGTATTGACATGCTGAAAGAAAAATAAAGAAGACCTAAATAAACAGATATGTTCATAAACCAAAGATTCAATATTGGTTAGATGCCAATTCTCCCAAGTTGATATGTAGATTCAATGTAATTCCAACTAAAATTCCAATTTGCTTTCTCGTAGAAATTAAGTTGATTCTAAACATCAAATGGTAATACAAACAGCCTCGAAAACTAGGAACAAAGTTGGAAGAACTACATGATTTTAAGAAATCATTAAGCTACAGTAATAAAAAGTTGCAAAAAATACCAATAATAAAGACAGTGTAAAGACAGAAAAATAGACCAATGAAACAAAACAGAGTCCATAAATGGATCCATACAGATATAGTCAGTTGATTTTTGACAAAAATACAAAGGTAATTTAGTTGAGAAAGGATAATCTTTTCGGCAAATGGTGCTGGAACAACTGGCTAACCATGTGCAGAAAAAGCGAATCTCCATTCCTACACTGCGACACACACACAATTTATTAAAGAATGCATGGTCACCTCTGTTACTTAGGATCTGGTGCTCAGCGTCAACACAATGCATAATTTAAATATCCACTATCATGACTAACACCATTCAGGCTCCCAGAGAATCTCAGAGAATCCCTTCCCCCTATCAGATGACTGGGAAGATTTATAGGTTTTGCCACTGCCAACATCAGAGATGGACAAGTCTTTAGAGTGAAGGGAGGATTTAAGTAACAAAGCACTTAGGTAAAAGAAAACACAAATTAATTAACCTGTCAAATCCTAACTCTCAGGATGAATTCAATGGATTCTTACATTAAATTTATTATTTTCCAGTAGTGCTGAGTGTACATTTTCTTGCTTCTTTTATATTCCAATTAGCAGTTCTGGAGGTATTCACAAATTTCCACAGATTTCACAATAGGTGTTCACAAAGACTGAGGAGCATTTTACAATTTTAAGCCATTCATATTATTTTCAAATTTGTATATATGTGGGGCTAGATGTAATATGCACAACATGTAATTCTGATTTTTCCTTTGGGCAACTAGATAAACATTAAACGTTAGAAGTGTGAATAACTTTTAATAAAAATTTAATGTTCTAAATAAATAGTAAAATATTTCAATATATCAGATTTAGTTAAACAATTTTTAAATTGTTTAAAATTTAAAATTTGGATAGTTGAATTATTGTTTGTATTTTGCTTTTTTAGTAAAGAATTTAGCATAGTTTAGAAAAAATAACTTTTTGAAACACATATAAAAGATAATTTTAATTTTTAATATTAACTATAATTTTTGGTGAAAAGATATTCAATTTTATATTTATATATTGAACACTTGTATTTCATTTGAATACATTTAAATTTTTATGCTTTAAATCTTTGAGCATGTGTAGAAGTTGAGATCATGCTAAAAATAAAAAATAGAAAATTAGAACTCAGGAAAAAAATAGAAAAAAGAAAAAGTCATAGAAAAATATTCAAAGTGATGATCTGCTTTCGTTTCATTGCTTTTGTTATCTAGAAACTTAACAGATTTCTGTCAAACATGACCTGAAACAGAATTTTAGAAAAAAACATTAGAATATCTTTCCGTAATGAAGTCTTACTTTTTTGATCAAAACAATAAAAATGAGCAAGAAAATGACTCTTGTCAAATCTACAGTCTGAACACACCAGATGAAACTCTTGCAATGTCATAACAAACAAAGGTTTGACTACTGTTCCAAACAATGACAATGAAAAGAACTGATCGAATTCATAACTTGGAAGCAACAAATTAAACTCTGGCCTTCCCACTAAAAGAAGAAAATTGCATTCATAAAATTAGGTTATTAGCTGTGAAAGAAGAAACCTCTATAGCTTTACTGTACTTATTGGACAATGATCCTAGGAAATGACACTCATCCTTCTCACAGCAAGAGAATACTTCTCACAAAACACAATCTGATGTAAACTGATGTTTACAATTTCCCATTGGGCAAACATGGAAGAAGATCTAAACTCTTCACTTGACACCAAAATTATTTCAAATGGAGAGACTATAGACAAAAAATTATGTAACTCCCATTTTATGTTTTATAATCAATATTCAAGATCAGATTTGACCATAAAAGTACTTGAGACTGGAAAGACTGAAGTTTGTGGTTAATAGAAAATAAAACATCATTTGCACACAAAAAGCATACATTATTTACTAAAACTTTTTTTAAAAAGCCTGAATAAACAGCAAGCTAAAGAAAATTTCTAGGTTTAGTAGAAATTTTTTAGAAACTTGGTGCTAGAGTGGCAAGATATATAAGATAGATCTTTTTTTTAAAGAAACAATCACCATCTAAGACGAAGAAATCAGCGTAAGATGATGATTATGTTAACAGGTAATAAAGTTTTAAAAAATCATACATACAATAAATGCATATAATAAAAGTGAGACTTTATTCAACTAGATTATAACAAAGACAAAAGTTACATTTAACAATATCTTTAATGTATATAGTTGAACTAACAGAAGAGAGAAACCAGGAACATGTTTTCACCTCTTATGAAAAGGACAGATTTTGTCTTAGGAGAAAGAACTACAGAAACTGCTTTCAGTGAAGGAACTGATTTAAAAGATTGTCAGGGGCAAGCCTATGACAATAGCACTAGTGTGATTGGTAAATAAAAAGGCATATAAGCCAGAATATTGGCTAAAAATCCAGAAGCATTCTTTGTGCTATACAGCACATGGTTAGAATTTGTTTCTAGGAGACACGGACCCAACTGTGCCAATATAATGATACTTTCTGGTAAAATTCAAAGACTATCTGTGACATTATACGTGGAGTGTCTTGGTGAAACAGATCAAATTTGATCTCACAGTAACGACAAGATCATGTGATGGAAACACCAACTAAATGTTCTTAGAATAGAGTTAATTTAGACAAGATAATAAATATACTAGATGAGTTAAGCAAAACAATAGAAGATCCTCGAATAAAGAGTGCATTGTGGTCTTTGATAGAAGATGATTTCAATTTGCAAATCCACAGTTATTTGGTATGAACTTCTGCTTGCTGTTAATAATGTAGAGAAACTTACCCAAAAAAATCCAGGCAAGTCTAGATTTGGCTGTTTCACTTTTATAAGAAAAGGATTAAAAACTTAAAATTTTTTAATGAAAATGATTTTTCAAAGTCAAAAGAAACTGCGTGAGAAATATGCAAAAATGTGGCATTCCAATAAGGTATGAAAAAATTGAAATAATAAAAATATTTGCATGAATAAGAAGAAAAGCATTTATATACAAATAAGCCCCCAATTTTTATAACCTATCTTTTGACAATTATAGTCAAAATATAATCTTGATTGAAGGCAATTCGAAAAAAAATGAGCAATAAATGCTGCTTTCAGTTTTTTGGGTAATGTCTAAGCATTGAAGAGTGTTAGAAAAGAAGAACTTAAAAACTGTAGGGATCCAGATATTGCTTTAGTTTATAGAGATAAGGATTTATTTAATAAAATAAAGATATGTTGTTATAGTTCTGCAGTAACAATTTATGTTATACAATCCCATTACAATGCTTGTGCTTATATGTAAAATTCTTGGTTCATTTCCAAATTGAATTAATGCTTTAGGTATCTCATTAAAAGTTTCAGTTGCTACTGCCTCAACAGAGGGAACTTTCTCCAAGTAAAATTAATTTTAAAGATTAAGAACTACAAAGGCTCAAGAAAGGATGTCTAATTTGGCATTACTGTCAATCAAACACAAATCATGTAAAAACCTTGATTATAACTACATAATTATTAATTTTATTTAAAAGAAGAAAAATAAAGGTTTAATCAAAACATTATTAGTCAGAACACCCAGATATGCCCAATAAAAACGAAATTCAATTATCTTTGATCTTTTACCAACTTTAGCCCAAAAAACCCATAGCTTTCACATATTTTTCAATTTTATTGTTAGACAGTTTTATTTGTTAAGGAGGAATATATATTTGTTATTTTAAGTATACAGTGTAAAAATATGTAACGTAAGCCTTCATTTGTACTCTTGCCCTTGACTCCAAAAATGCTTGGGATGGGCCTTTACAACAGAGAGGATAAAAACAGCCAAAAGTTGATTCTTTGAAAATACTAGTAAAACTGATAAATTCTGGTGACATTACTTAAGTAAAAAAAGAAATCTCAAATCCTAATATTATGAATAAAAAAGGGGCATCGCTACAGATCCTGCATGCACTGAAAAGATCATAAAAGATACTTTGAACAACTTAAAACCAACAAATTTGAAGATCTGGATGAAATGGACAAATTCCTAGCAAAATGAAATGCACCAAAACTGACAAAAGGCAAAACGGAATGTCTAATTATTCATATTACTATTAAAGAAATTTAATCTATAAACCTTCCCACAAAGAAATTCTAAGCACAGATGCTTACAAGTGAATTCTATCCCACATTTAGTGAATATATTTACTAGCTGTACACAAACTCTTTCACAGAACCAAAAGAGAGGGCAAGCTTCAAAACTGATTCTATAAGATCAGCATTACCTTGATACCAAAAGTTGACTAGGATGTTTTAAGGAAGGAAAATTACAGGCCAATCTCACTATGAACATAGATGAAAATTTCCTATATAAAATATTAGCAAACTGAATCCAGAATCCAGTGATATACAAAAAGACAACAAATTATAACCAAGTTGATTTTGTTTCAGGAATATAAGGTTGATTAGGTAATCAATTAATGTAATTTATCACATGAATAGAATAAAAGGAGAAAAATAGTATGACTGTACCAGTAGATGCATAAAAAAATATATTTGACAAACTTAACATCAATTCCTGCATGATGGGAAAAAAAACACACCTTCTAAGTGACCAAGAATAGAAGGGAACTTCCCTAATATGATAAAGTTTATTTTTAAAAAATTAAAAATAAAAATCTATAGCAAACACTATAATTAATGAGGAAACGTTAAAAGCTTTCCCTTTAAAGTCAGAAATGAGACAAATTTTCACACTATCACTACTTCTATTCATTATTGTATTGGAGGTACTAAACAAGCACATAAGCCAATAAGAACTGGAAAGCAAGAAATACGTGTTATTTGCAGATGATGTAAATTCTGTACATAAAAATATACAGATATATTATTACAATTAATAAGTGAATTAGAGCAAACCGAATCCAGCAACACATTAAAAGGATCACACACCATGATCAAGTGGGATTTATCCCAGGGATGCAAGGATTCTTCAGTATAAGCAAATCAATCAGTGTGATACACCATATTAACAAATTGAAGAATAAAAACTCTCCAGAAAGTGGGCACCGAGGGAACCTACCTCAGTATAATAAAGCCCATATATGACAAACCCACAGCAAACATCATTCTCAATGGTGAAAAACTGAAAGCATTTCCTCTAAGATCAGGAACAAGACAAGGGTATCCACTCTCACCACTATTACTCAACATAGTTCTGGAAGTCCAAGCCTCAGCAATTAGAGAAGAAAAAGAAATAAAAGGAATCTAAATTGGAACAGAAGAAGTAAAACTGTCACTGTTTGCAGTTGACATGATACTATGCATAGAAAATTCTAAAGATGCTACCAGAAAACTACTAGAGCTAATCAATGAATTTAGTAAAGTTGCAGGATACAAAATTAATATGCATAAATCTCTTGCATTCCAACACACTAACAATGAAAGATCAGAAAGAGAAATTAAGGAAACAATCCCATTTACCACTGCAACAAAAGGAATAAAATACCTAGGAATAAACCTACCAAAGGAGGCAAAAGACCTGTATGCAGAAAACTATAAGATACTGATGAAAGAAATCAAAGACAACACAAACAGATGGAGAGATATATCATGTTCTTAGATTGGAAGAATCAATACTGTGAAAATGACTATACTACCCAAAGCAATCTACAGATTCAGTGCAATCCCTATCAAATTACCAATGGCATTTTTCACAGAATTAGAACAAAAAGTTTTACAATTTGTATGGAAACACAAAAGACCTCAAATAGCCAAAGCAAACTTGAGAAAGAAAAACGGAGCTGGAGGAATCAGGCTCCCAGACTTCAGACTATACTACAAAGCTACAGTAATCAAGACAGTATGGTACTGGCACAAAAACAGAAATATAGATCAATGGAAAAGGATTGAAAGCCCAGAGATAAACCCAAGCACCTTTGGTCACCTAATCTATGACAAAGGAGGCAAGAATATACAATGGAGAAAAGACAGTCTCTTCAGTAAGTGGTGCTGGGAAAACTGGACAGCTACATGTAAAAGAATGAAATTAGAACACTCCCTAACACCATACACAAAAATAAACTCAAAATGGCTTAAAGACCTAAATGTAAGACCGGACACTATAAAACTCTGAGAGGAAAATATCGGCAGAACACTCTTTGACATAAATCACAGCAAGATCTTTTTTGACCTGCCTCCTAGAGTAAGTAAAATAAAAACAAAAATTAAAACATGGGACCTAATTAAACTTAAAAGCTTTTGCACAGGAAAAGAAACCATAAACAAGACAAAAAGACAACCCTCAGAATGGACGAAAATATTTGCAAATGAAGCAACTGACAAAGAATTAATATCCAAAATATATAAACAGCTCATGCAGCTCAATATCAGAAAAAAAATCAAACAACCCAATCAAAAAATGGGCAGAAGACCCAAATAGACATTTCTCCAAAGAAGACATACAGATGGCCAAGAGGCACATGAAAAGATGCTCAACATCACTAGTTATTAGAGAAATGCAAATCAAAACTACAGTAAGATATCACCTCACACTGGGCAGAATGGCCATCATCAAAAAAATCTACAAACAACAAATGCTGGAGAGGGTGTGGAGAAAAGGGAACCCTCTCACACTACTGGTGGGAATGTAAATTGATACAGCCACTATGGAGAACAGTATGGAGGTTCCTTAAAAATCTAAAACTAGAACTACCATATGACCCAGCAATCCCACTACTGGGCATATACCCAGAGAAAACCATAATTCAAAAAGACACAGGCACCCCAATGTTCACTGCAGCACTATTTACAATAGCTGGGACATGGAAGCAACCTAAATGTCCATCAACAGAGGAATGGATAAAGAAGATGTGGTACTTATATACAGTGGAATATTACTTAGCCATAGAAAGAAATGAAATTGGGTCATTTGCAGAGACATAGACGGACCTAGAGACTGTCATACAGAGTGAAGTAAGTCAGAAAGAGAAAAACAAGTATCGTATATGTGGAATCTAGAAAAATGGTATAGATGATCTTATTTGCAAAGCAGAAATAGAGACACAGACGTAGAGAACAAATGTATGAATACCAAGGGGGAAGCGGGATGGGATGAATTGGGAGATTGGGATTGACATATATACACTATTGATACTCTGTATAAAATAGATAACTAATGAGAACATACTGTGTGGCACAGGGAACTCTACTCAATGCTCTGTGGTGACCTAAATGGGAAGGAAATCCAAAAAAGAAGGGATATATGTATATGTATAGCTGATTCACTTTGCTGTACAGCAGAAACTAATACATTGTAAAGCAACTATACTCCAATAAAAATTAATAAAAAAACAAAAATAAAATAAAAATAAAAACTTTCTGATGGACCCCAGGGTTGATCTTTATTTTTATTACAATGTTTCTTGAATATGTGTAAAACTATATATAAATGCCTTATACTTATAGAGCTTATATTATAAACCAAACAAATAAATAAAAATACAAAAAAATTGCAAAACCAAAAAAAAAAGCAAATTAGGCAAGACTGCTGCTACAAGGTCAATAAACAAGTTTCAATTACATTTCTATATACAAGCAAGAAACAGAAAATGAAAATTTTTTTAAAAATACCATTTACAATAGCAAAAAGATATATCAAATATCCAGGACTTTAACAGAAGTTCTGCAAGACCTTCACATAGAATAATATAAAACATTACCAAGAAAAAGTAAAGATGAAAACAAATGAAAGGCTTTACCATGCTCATGGACAGGGAGACAATATTTTAAAGATATCATTTTTCCCCATATTGATCAATAGAGTCAACGCAACTCCAATCAAAATCCCAACAGCCTTATAGCAAGTACAGACAACTCTTTCTAGAAGTTCGGCTGTGTGGGGAGATGAAAAATAGGGTGATAGCTGGAAAAGGCCATGGGATCAAGAAAGGATTTCTTTTTAAGATGGGAAAGACTTAATTATGCTTACAAAAGTGAGAAATGGTTGATGGTTGTTTCAAGGGATGAGATCCAAGCCAGGTGGAAGGAATGGCTTTAGAAAGAAAAGGGAGCATCTCATCTATTCAAATGGATAGACAGAAGGAACAGGTGGGTGTAAATATAGGTTGGTTTGTAGATTTGATATGGGAATTGAAGAAAGTTCCCAACTGATAACTTCAACTTTCTTAGCAACACAGGAGATATTGAAGAGCGAAATGGAAGTTCGTAACGGTAAAGTGTTTAAATTATACTTGGGGGATGTGAGAAAAACAGCTGACAAGAGAAACGTGGTACAATTGCTGACCAGTCCCAAGCATGTATTTGAGATTGGAAAGCATGAACGTACAAAGACAGCTGACAGTAAAACAGAGGCGGGATGGGGTTTTCAGATACTGGCAAGAGTGATCCTGAAATGGCAGATGACAGTATCTAAGCTGGATAAGGTAGGACGGGAAGGATGGAGGTGCTGATGAGGTGGGAGATGGGAAAGGGATCCGTGGAAAGTGAATATCCCAAGGAAAACCACATCTTCATCTTTGTCATCTAATTCTGCACCTTCCTATAGCTTGTCTCACTCAGAGGCAGTGGAGACCTTGAAGTGATGTGATAAAGTCTCCCAGGGACATAGCCAGGAGTAGAAATGTCTCCTCAAGAACACTGGTCCTATCCGTTAGGATACCTTCAGCTCCAAGCAACAGGAAACCTTGACTAATAATGCCTTAAAATAAGATCCAAACACAGAGCAAACTGCAAGATTGGCATATTCAGAGGCCCAGCAATGCCATGGAAGACCCAGGTCCTTTCCATCTCTCTGCTCTATCTTGTTCTCAGATGACTTCTCCTTGTGGTACCAAGTGACCATGTGTCTTGGCCAACTTTATATTTACAGTGCATGACACAGAGTAGATTCTCTAAGTGTACTTGTAAAATTGAATGAATGAATGAATGGGTTTATTTCCTGGTTTTTCATAGACTTACAAGTCCAATCAGCCTGACAAAGTAAGGATTTTAATACCAGACTTGACTCATATCCTTGGAAGTATCTGGATGCTAAGATGACCAACTCTGAGAGCTGTCCAAACCTGGACAAACCACCGTCCTTTGGTCCTGGGTCACAATGGGTCTTGGGAGGATGCCGAATTAGTTGCTTTAAGTAGATGTCCTCCATACCTTAAAAGCTCAAGCCTCCTACCCATTATGAGTCTACTTTAGGCACCAGCCCCAGCCCTCAGCTCCCTGGGATCTCCCCTTCCTTTCATGTCCTGGAGCATATATATTGCTATGTCCTCATCTGTTTATACGCCTTGTCTACCCACCTATAATGTAGGTAACCTGAGCACAGGGGTTGTGGCTTGTACGTCATTTTGTATTTTACACACCTTATTAATTTTTGCATTTGAGTTTGGACGCCATAATTATCTCCCCGGTAACCTTAAGCAAAGCCATTACACACTCTGAGGATCAAGTCTCCAAGTTTACAAAATGTTCTCTAAGGTTCCATCTAGCTCTCACAACTCCTTGGTTCTTTTTGAATGGTTTTTGTGGCTCTTTGAAAAGATATAACAAGAAACAACTATGGTTGCCAAACAGCATAGTTTCAATTGTTGATGTAAAAGATTAGAGGCAAAAACTCAAGGAGAGAACAATGACAAACTAATAGCAAGGAAGGGAGAGAAAAAAAAACAGAAGCAGGGAGAGTGCTCAAACCAAGGAGATAAGGGTCATTAGCCTGGCAACTTCATGGGATGTAGTCTGCAGAAAAAGGAAACCAGTGAGGGTCACCAAACATTCCTGGAACTGGAACTCTGAGTGCAGGGCTATGAAATTGTGGCGGCTAGTGGGAATGTACCACTGCAAAGTGTACTGCCTTCTGTCCAATAGAAATTTAATACGTCCCACACATAATTTAAAATTTTCTAATAATTACATTACAAAAAGTAAAAGCAGGTGAAATTAATTTTAATGTTTTAGTTCACCTCATATACCAAAATATTATCATTTCAACATATAAAAATTTTAAAACTATTGATAAAGGGATAAAGAAGATATGGTATACATATACAATGGAATATTACTCAGCCATAAAAAAGAATGAAATAATGCCATTTGCAGCAACATGGATGGACCTAGAGATTATCATATTAAGTGAAATAAGTCAGACAAAGACAAATATCATATGGTATCACTTATATGTGGAATCTAAAAAAATGATACAAATGAACTTATTTACAAAACAAAAATATACTCACAGACATAGAAAACAAACTCATGGTTACCAAAGGGGAGGGAGAGAGAGGGATAAATTAGGAGTTTGGGATTAAATTATACATACTACTATATATAAAATAAACAACAAGGACCTACTGTATAGCACAGGGAACTATACTCAATGTCTTATAATAACCTATAATGGAAAAGAATCTGAAAAAGTATATATATATAAAAATATATATATGTATAACTGAATCACTTTGCTATGCACTTGAAACACAACATTGTAAATTAACTACTTCAATTAAGGAAAAAAATGTTTAGCTATTAAAAAGATATTTTACATTTATTTGTTTATACTAAGTCTTTAAAATTCAGCATGTATTTTACACTTACAACACATCTCCATTTGGATTAGCCCTATATCAAGTGCTCAATAACTGTATGGACAGCCCAGATCTAAATGATATGGACCCCAGGATGCAAGGGTTCAGTTGTATTTTAAATTTCAGACACTGTTCTGAAAGGTCCCTTTTCTCATGGAATTTACATTCTTATAAGAGAGGATATGAACAGGCTTCTTTTTAAGTTTGAGATGGTGACAAGTGCTGTGAAAAGGGGAAAGCATGGTAACTTGATAGAAAGCAACTGGGGAGAAAATGGTGGAGACAATTTTAGAAAAAATGGTCAGAGGGTTACAAGGACTCTCTGAGAAGGTGAAATTTGAGCAGAGATCTGAAAAGCAAGAAGGAGCCAGTCAAGAGACTTGAGGGTGAGGCATTCCAGGTTAAATGAAGAGTCGGTACAAATGCCCTGGGGTCAGGATGAGCTTGTCTGGGCTTGAGAAACAGAAAGAGGGCCAATGTGGCAGGAGTGTGGGAATGAAGGGACAGTGATAAAGAGAGTTCAGAAAGGCAGGCAGCTACCAGACCACATAGGGCAGTAGCCCTCAACTCTGGCTGCAAAATACAATCGGCTCTACAGCATCTAGAAAATACTCATGCCCAGGCCCTCATCTCCTCACTCTGATTCAATTGGTCTGTGGAAACCTGAGGCATCAGTATGTTTAAAAGCATTCCAAGTGATTCGAAAGCTTAGGCAGGGTTGAGAGCCACTGAGTTGCAGACCCCAGTAGAGAGTCTGAATTTATTCTAAATGCAGGGGGAGGCATTGAAGGGTCTAGGGAAAGGTGTGACGTGATTCGATTAACAGTTTAAGGCCGATGCTTTGTGGAGGCTGTGGAGGGATAACAGGAGAAGGAGGGGTGCTAGCAGGGAGCCCACTGGAGAGCGAGGGCACAGTGAAGAAGGATGCATACGGGGCACAGGGCTGATGGAATCTGCTGATGGAGGAGGTGCTGAGAATGAAGGACAGATGTGAAAGCTGACCCTATGGGGACACAGCAGCAAAGACCTCCTCAAATCTGATATGGACTCTCTGGAGGAAAATCACTTGTCATAATGACTTGGCAGGGAGGCAGAGGCTAGAGGAGGGTGCTTCTCAGAAAGGTGGCACTTACTTTGAACATTCATATTACATTTATGAAGTGGACTTATTCTCCCTTGGAAATCTAATCTGTGTACGGGCCCCAGAGTTGGCCTTACCCCAGCATTACTGGTGCCATCTGTTCCCCCATCCCTTGGTGGCTTTTATGACCCTCTCTCTGCTGCATTTGAATGACCCAGGAATAGACGGCTGATGGATGCTGGGCCAATAAGGGAACATCATCATAGAGATGGAGAGACCGGGAGGCTGCCATGCTCAGCGCACCTTGGCGCCGTCAGCTGCCACAGTTCCTACACGAGTGAGAGCATGACTCAGACGAATGGAAAGCAGCAGAGAGAAGCCTCCTAGAGGCCTTGCAGTCCCTGCTTCTAGCTGTTTCTGAGGACCAGCCATGTGCCTGTCCTTCCTGAGGCTGTGGGAGTGACCCTTAATGAGGTGACATCCACACAACATAGAACTAACCACTTTAAAGTGCACTCTTTAATGGCATTTAGCACGTTCACAATGTTGTGCAACCACCACTCCTAATTCCAAAGCACTTTCATCATCCCCAAAGAAAACCCCATACCCATTAAGCAGTCACTCCCCAGCCCTGCAGTAACCAGTAATCTACTTTCTGTCTCTGTGGATTTACCTATTCTGGACATTTCTATAAATGGAATCATACAACATGTGACTCCTGTCTCTGGCTTCTTTCACTTAGCATAATGTCTTCAAGGTTCATCCAAGTTGTAGCGTGTATCAGAATCTTTCTTTCTTGTGGCTGAATAATATTCCATTATATGTACACACCACATTTGGTTTATCCATTCATCCATTAATGGACATTTGAGTTATTTCCACCTTGTGGCTATTGTGAGTAGTGCTACTATGAACATGTATGTACAAGTATTTGTTTGAGCCTACTTTCAATTTTGTGGGCTATACACCTAGGAGTGGAATTGCTGGGTCATATGGTAATTCTTTCTAACTTTTTGAGGAACCACCGATAGTAGTATTTTCTTTTTGCTTAAAGTTGTACACATTGGTGGGGGCATAAATTAGGAATTTGAGATTAACAGATACACACTACTATATATAAAATAGATAACAAGGACCTACTGTATAGTACAGGGAACTATATTCAATATCTTGTAATAACCTATAATGGAAAAGAATCTAAAAAAAGTATATACATATATATGTACAATTGAATCACTTTGCTGTACATCTGAAGCTAAAATAGCATTGTAAATCAACTATACTTCAATTTCTTAAAAAAGTTGTACACATTGTATTTATGTCACTTTCGTTAAGCATACTGCTGTTATGGGGTCAAATCAGCTTTCCGGTCCATTCAGCAACCCATCAACTCCTTTGCAAATGCCTGGTCCCAAACACCCCAGCGGCAGCAGCAGGGCAGGATGCAGGGCCAGTCCTGTCACCTTGTCCTGACTCTACCCGTGCTCCATCCTCCCTGCCCTTCTTTACCCCCTCACTGCTTGCCCCTAAGCACCCTTCTGCTTCCCTCAGTGCTGGCTTGGGCTCCTCATTCTTCTTGGCTCCTCCCCGTCCCCATTAACTGACACACTCATTAACCACAAGCCTCCTCGTCTTCCCCTCTACCTCCATAGTGCTTACCTGCAGCCCATCCTAAGTCCCCATAAAGCCTTCTACCCCTGACCCTATGGGCCCCTGTACTCCCATCCTCCTGGGTATACCCACAGCCTTTATTACAGGTTTCCACTCAGGTCAGCTGTCAGTTTTGTGGTTTCTGCCTGCTGCTCCTGTAATTTCAGGTGTCAGACGGTAATCTCTGCCGCCCCTTTCTCTGATGGCCCCCACAGCCTCCAGCAGGGCAGGCACTGGGGAAGCACACACAGATGGTCAAAATGAAGCAACAACCTCTCTGATGCAATGAACCTCAGCCTCTGTGGGGAGTACAGATCTCCTGTGTGATTGTGGTACATTCCTTCCCCTCTCCAGCCTTCATAAAGCAAGAATGATATTTTCCAGTGCCTACCTCACAGGGAGAGGAATCCTGACCATCCAAGCTGATAATGGACAATGACAGTTAATAGTTTCTTTTGAACGTAACAACCCTGCAAGGTAGGGATCGTTATACCAATTTTACAACGAGGCCATCAGGTCTGAGATACTGAGAAAGTACCTGAGGTCAACCTGCTATCAGTGCTAATTGTTGGGTTTTGATCCAGACCAGTTTGACTCCAAATTCTAGATTCCTTTCCCCACATGAAGCTGAAATTGCATTGAAATTACGACGTGTTAGACTATATATTAGCAAGAAGGCAGGGAAATGATTACATTCATTAATTGTACCTCATAGGGGAGACCGGTGGGATTCTTTTGAAAAGCAGCTTGGCAATAAGTATCAAACCCCTAAAAGTGTTCCTACCACTTGACCTTGATGAATTTATTCTCAGGAAAACAATTTTATAATATAAAAAGGTACATGCATAAAGTATTTATTTCTGCATTATTTGTAACGTCAATAAATTGGGAGTAATCTAAATGTCCAAATATAGGAGTTGGTTAAGAAAATTAGTGTCAAGTCAAAGAATATTATACCGCAATGGTTCTCAAGTGGGGACAATTTTGCCCCTGCAAAGGAAATTTGGCAGTGTCTGAAGACATTTTCTGTTGTCCCAGCTGGGGATCAGAGGGTGAATTCTATTGTTATCTAATGAGGAGAGGCCAGAGATCCTGTTAAACATTCTACAATGAATAATACAGGCCCCAAAATGTCAATAGTGCTGAGAAACAGAAATTAAATGTTATTAATATAAAGACCTTATGATTTCATGTTAAGAGAAAAAGTAGAATTCTAAATTGGGGGTACACCATGATTATAACCATGGAAAACTATCTTGCATATTAAGGAACACTAGATGAAAACATAGAAAACTGAAAAAAATACATTGTTAAAGAGAATTTTCAAAGAGAAAAGTTATATATATATTTTTTACACTAAACAAAAATTGGAAAAACTTGAAGGACAACTTGCTACAGATATGAGTTGCAATTGTTGTTTCCAGATCTAACATCGTACCTGGCACATTTTTGTGCTTGATAAATACTTTTGGAAAGAACAAAGGAATGCACATTTTTTTAAAAACAAAAGCTATGTTAACAGATCTGGATCAGAACTGGCATTTTTAGAAAACCATCCAAATGTCATATCCATTGTATGGATCAGGCCTCCTTCTGATGCAAAGGACAGAAATCAAGTTGAAACTAGCTTACATAAGAAAAGAAGTATATTGGTTCATGTGACTTGGAAAAAAAGGGGTGGATCAGGCATTAGGTCAGACAGGATCCAAGAGCTCAAACAGCGCTACCTTCAACCTGGTATGTTCTGTACTCTCTCTCTTTCACTCTCAAACTACCACCGCACAAACACTCTGTGAGTGTGGCCCTCATTCTCTACTGTATACAGCCTCCTCGTGCAGATGGGCGACAGAAGAGGCACAGTTGGCTCCAGACTTAACATCATTTCAAGTATCCAGCTATGGACCCAGAGAAAGAGAAAGCACCATCTCAGCTTCCTTGGATAAAATCTCAAGGAAGGTTTCTGGTAGCCTGTGTTTGGGCCACACATCTACCCTTTGGTCCAACTGCTATGGTTGAATGCAGTTAGTAGAAAGCAGGAGCAGAATTGGCAGGAAAGAAGGCAAAGCAGACAAAAACAGCAAGTGTCCACTACCCTCATGAAGTAGCAAACATTCAAGTATTTGAAAACAACTACTGACACAGATATAGGAGTGAGGTATGAGGACAGAGCCCAAAAGATGCAAAATGTTTGGGGTTTCACCTTATCCAAAAAAATGAGATAGTTTTGTGGACTGCTTTTTTTCTGCAACAGAAGAGGTAGGACCATGGAATCATAGAGCTGAAGGGGGCCTTAAAGAGTATCTTGATCAGCCATCTTTTTAAAAGAAGTTTCAGGTACACGGCATTATAGTTCAACATCTGTATACACTATAGAGTCATCACCACCACAAGTCTAGTTACTATCCGTCATCCTACAGTTGACCTCCTTCACCCATTTCACCCAACTCCCAACCCCCTTCCCCTCTGATAACCACTGATCTATTCTGTCAGTTTTTGTTTAATTCTGTTTGTTGATTGGTTTTGGTTTTTGTTTTTTTCAGATTCCACATATGAGTGAAATCACTCAGCATAAAATCCTCAAGGTCCATCCTTATTGTAGAAAATGGCAGAATTTCATTGTTTTTTAGAGCTGAGTAGTATTCCATTTTGTGTGTGTGTGTGTGTGTGTGTGTTGTGTGTGTGTGTGTGTGTGTGTGTGTGTGTGTGAGAGAGAGAGAGAGAGAGAGAGAGAGACGCATCTTCTTTATCCTTTGATGGACACTTAGGTTGTTTCCGTATCTTGGTTATTTTAAATAATGCTGTAAAGAACATAGGGGTGCATATATCTTTTCGAATTACTGTTTTCATGTTCTTCGGACAACCATCTTGTTTTTGTAGACAAAAGGTAAAATAACAAACACATCTTTTTTGGAAGCCTACAGCATGTCTAGTTCTAGGCTAGGCCCTGGATATCTGGAAGAAAGGGAGAGCCCATCCTTGTCATCCAGGTCAGCCTTCCATGGCAGGATGGGACATAAAGATGGACTTCGACCTTCAAAGCTATACATGAACTGGATCTAAGAATGGACCCAGTGAGTGAACTGAAGGAGGTATTATTTGAAGCAATGGCTTTTAAAACTTTTTGGATGGCAACTCAATAAAGAACACATTTTACATTATAACTCTGCATATGTGTATCTGTTATATAACACATACACACACATAACTGAGACATAACTTTGATGAAATAAAACTTATCCTTACTACACATGATAGAGTTTAATACTTTTTACTCCATTCTATTTTATTTAAGTTTTAAAAATATACTTTAATGACCCATTAAGTTGATTTCAAGTCAAGACCCACTAATGGTTTAAGAACAGCAGTTTGGAACATTTATTAAGAGAGGCTGAACATGTATTATTAACAAGGCTCCCTTAGTCCTACATGTGGGTGGTGCTTGAATTTTCCACCATTAGACTCACCATTAGGAACACAGGCGTCTCCAGAAGTTCCCTTTAAAATGTAAATATTTTAATCTGGAGAGATTATAAGTAATCTTTAAGACCTAGTGAATGCTCTTCTATCAGCTCACGTGGAAAACTTTAAAAGTGGTACCAGTAGCACTATCTGGAGATGGAAAATGCTGATGGGGCCTGGGCGTTAGCAGTCTGCAAGGAAAGCTGAAAGAAATGCATTCATTCATTAATGCATTCTTTCACTCAAAACCTGCTTAAGGGCTTCCCTGGTGGCGCAGTGGTTGAGAATCTGCCTGCCAATGCAGGGGACACGGGTTCGAGCCCTGGTCTGGGAAGATCCCACATGCCACGGAGCAACTGGGCCCGTGAGCCACAATTACTGAGCCTGCGCGTCTGGAGCCTGTGCTCCGCAACAAGAGAGGCCGCGATAGTTAGAGGCCCGCGCACCGCGATGAAGAGTGGCCCCCGCTTGCCGCAACTAGAGAAAGCCCTCGCACAGAAACGAAGACCCAACACAGCCATAAATAAATAAATAAATAAATTAAAAAAAAAAAAAAAAACACCAAAAATAAACCTGCTTAAATTATCTGAGCTTCAGTTCCTTGCTATAAAATAGGGCTAAAATTGTTACATGCATAAAACTACTATACCTGTAGATATACATACATTGCCTTATGCTCCAAGCAGGGCCAAGCACCTAGTAGGAATCTGTGGTAAAACATTTCATTGTTCCCAGCTCTTGGCTCCCTTCCTTAAAACATGATCATACCATTGCCATGTGACTTCAGAGCTTTCCTACAGGTTGGGTTCACATCCTCGCCTATGTCAGGTTGGCTGTGTAACTTCCTTGAGTCAATGGGATGTGAATGGAAATGACAGAGAAAAAGCTTTAGGGACAGTGAGAGTTTCTTCTAGTTCTCTGGCTCTTTTTTTCAGCCGTGGCTCATCTCAAATGAGGGCTTCCCCTTTAGCTGGGGTCCCAGATGAGAAGACACAGGGAGCAGAGCCACAGCTGACCTGGAGTGCTCACGACACAGAAACAAATCTATGTGTTCTAAGCCACTGAGGTTTGGCGGTTACTGTTACCACAGCGAAATTGATTAATATAGAGCCCCACAAACAGAAGCAGCAGCAGGAGTAACAGGAAGAGGACGATGCAGGACAATAGGAGGGGAGGAGAAGAAATTTTTGAGTACCTATTGGTGCTCAGAATCATGTTAATGTCTGTGAGAGATATAAGACTAAGGTTAGGAGATACTTGCTGCCCTCTAGAGGTTTACAATCTAGTTGGAGTGGAGCCACGGACAAATGAAATGGGACCATAGGGACAACAGAATTTAAGGGCCAAGCATGCTCCAGACCTAAGGCTGCCATAATTCCAGGTGAGAAGGGATAACTGTTAGTGGTGTGGAGAGAACATCAAGGACTCGATTGAGCCCTGAAGGATGCACAGCACTCGGGAGACCGCTATTGGCTGAGAAAAGGGCACAGAGCACGAGGAGTGAGGACACCTCACGGGGAGAGGCCGTGGCTGAGGGAGATATTCTTGGCTTGAGGCGTCCATGACTTCTCCTAGGGGTCATCCCAAGCACCTGCCTCTTCCATCAGGATTATACAGAGCTCCCTGGCCCTCCTGTTTCTTTGGTGGGTGAAATAAAGATAATTAGAGACCTATAGATACAAGTAGAGCCCCAGAGATGCATGGAACTCTGGAGGCTCTGCCATGCAGGGGGTGGGTGGGTGTTCAGAACAGCTGCTGAGCCCCCCAGAGGTGAAGCAGACTCGGGCCGTGGGGTCTTGACAAAAGGTGTGTTTGGTTTTGGTTGTGACCCCAATCATCCACTTAGTATGACTCCATTTCTGGTCAATGAGCCCAGACTTTCATTTCTGGAACATCTCCCATGATTTCCTGAGAAAACTAAAGCTTGTGGCCGGAGGGTATTGCACGCAACCAGTGAGAGTTAGAGGAGAGTTGTGCAGGAACTGAGATGCAAACAGATGCCGACCTTTGTTCTTTAAGGAGAATGCCTCTCCTTTGCTCTTTCCTCTGGAATTTCCCACATACCATGCTGACCTTCGTCAAGGGAGAGTAGGCTTTTACAAATTTAGACTTGCCCTGATCTACTCATAAAGGGATTTGCGCCAGTTACAGATATCCATATAGTACAACTAGAGTTTTGTTTCAATGAGAAGACTGGATTGAAGGAAAAATAAAGCAGGCAAAAGAGATAAAAGCAAAGAGTAAGACACAATGCTAGGCAAAAAGAGAAGCACATATCTGACAGTATGCTTCCCAGGGCAAATACACAGAGGGTAATATTGGTTACAAGTCTTCTGGATTCTAAAAGGTGAAAACAGGTGCCCAGGTGAAGCACATCTTGTACCGGAACTGAAACCAGGGAGTATTTTCTTCCAGCCCGGATGTTGTGGGTTGGAATGAATTCCACGTTCAACAATGACCCACAATGAATACAACAGCAGGTTTCAAGGGGCTATACTTCAGTAGAGACTAATCGCATGGGTCAAAGTTCAACTCATCAAAATGAATTATCTGAAAGACCAAGACAATGCAGTCCAAGTCTGCAGCCATCTGATGATATCCTTTGACCCAAGGATAATATTTAGAATATAGAGAAACAGATGAATGGCTTCTCCTTCAAGTAATCCTCCTTGAACATTATTCCTTTAAAATGAGCTTCTGATAAGAATAGAGCTGCAGAGTTTAAAGCCACCAGGCAAAAGTCTGAGGTTTAGATAATCTATTGTTCCCATTAAAGGAAGACTGAATATGCTTTGGCCACAAACCAAGTGGAGGGTGGGACCAATGTCCTCTTTTGCCAAAGAGCCTAATCAGCATTGGAGCTGGCATGAAAATCCACTGAACCTCCACCCAGAAGGGGGCCAGGAAGAGCAGCAAAGTTTCCCACAGGAATTAGTTCCCTATCTACTCCAACCTACGGCAAAGTTCCTAAAGCTGTACATCATAGAAATCAGCCACTGGCATGTTAGCCTAGAAAATGTTCAAAGCAGCCATTACCAACTGCCCACTAAGTCCACAAAACATTTAATAAAGTGCCCAGGACACTTAGAATCTTAATAACCAGTTCACAGATTAAAAAAAAAAAAAAAAAAAACACTGCATTGGCCTAACCAAAATGAGCTACATACAGTTATCTTTCCAAGTCACAAAATGAGAGTGCTAGCGTGAGAAAGAGGGGGGGAAGAGTATACCAATGTAAAAAAAAAAAAAAAAGAAAAGAAAAGGTTTGGATATCACTATGAATTATTGTCTTTGAAAATAGATACTTGTCCCCACAAAGTCTTCTGATGACATGAAAAGAAAGTTCTAAGGAATTCTCATTTGTTTTTCCCCCTCTTGCCCACTGTCCACAACTCACTCAGCTCACCCAATAACCCTGAGAGTCTGTTTCACTTTTTTCTTCCCACACAAGCATCACACTGACAGTCTGGCCTTTCCAAACCACCACTGGAAACTTCAACTCAATTGATCATATATCAGACCAGCCCTGATGCCAAAAAACTGTGACATTGTCCCCATCAGGAATCAAACCCTCATCTGCCAAGTTGGACTCATCTCCTGGGCAAGTGAAGGGACAAAGTTTTCACCTCACTTTACCTGGAGCAACAATTTTGGGACACAGTTCAAATTAGCCTTAAGTGGGAAGGATTAGTTTATACACTTCTGATTCCCCGTGATACCTAATAGAGTACTGTGTACACAGTGGGAGCTCAATAATTGCTATCATTTGATGAATACTTACTTTATTCGTGCTGCACTTGAAGCTTTACATAATCTATTTCAGGCAAACATTTTTTCCTTCATTCTAACAATTCTCCTAGAAAGATATTATTGTCCCCATTTTAAAGATGGGAAAACAGAGGCTCTGACAAATCCATTGACTCATCCAAGACAGTACAGCTAGTAAGTAGCAGAGTGGACTTTGATCCCAAGACTGCCCAAAGCTAAAACCTAAGTTCTTTCCACTCCATTATGCTGCATCCCTAAAAGCACATCATGAAAGCTACAAGCTCTTCCAGTGACTGTTGAACCAATAATGAAAGTCATAGATGGGCAAAACTTGGCTCAATATCACATGAACCTTCTAACAGTTACAAAATCCAGCAACAGAATAGCTCATGAGACAGTGAATGCTTCATCACAGAAACAACTTTCTGTCTGAGATAATAGAGGGGATTGCTACTCTACATGAAAAGTTGAACTAGATGATCTCAATATCTGGAAGAAAAAAAAACAAAAACAAAGACTGAAAGATTCTGAGGAATGAGGTCAAAGTTGAATTTTAGGCCCTTTCATAAGCACCTTATATATGAGACACTCTGTTTCAAGAGATAGAGATGAAAAAGACAACTCCCAGTATGGAAAAAGGGTTATAGTTTGAGCTGGGTATTAGAAAAAAAGTTAGATTTCAGAAAATGGGAGTGGAGAAAAGTTGAATGTTATGCCTAGTTCCAAATGAAGGGAACAGAATGTTCAAACACAAGATAGTGACAAAGTATAGAACAAATTTAGGGAAACAGAGGGTACCTCAAGAAAGTAGTGGGAGAGAAGCACAGAAAGGTAGGCCAGATTACAGAGGGCTTTGAATTTTAGTTGATTGCACTTGAGAACCATTGAGGCTTTTGAACAAGGGAGTGATTTATTCATGACTGTGGCTTAAATAGATCAATCTGAATCCTCAACAAAATATTAACAAATAGAATCCAACCACGTATTAAAAAAATCAATGTGACCCATGTCAATAGGCTAAAAAAGAAAAACATATGATCATATTAATTGATTTATAAAAAGCTTTTGACAAACTCTAACACCCATTTATGGTAAGAACCCTCAGCAAACTAGTAAAAGAAGGGTACTTCATCAGCTTGATAAAAAACATCTACAAACACCGGCAGCTAACATATTTAATGGTGAGAAGAGGGTAATTTTTCCCCTAAGATCAGGAACAAGGCAAAGATGTCCACTCTCACCATTCCTCTTCACAATCATACTGGAAGTCCTAGCTACTGCAAGAAGACAAGAAAAGGAAATAAAAAGTATACTGATGGGAAAGGAAGAAATGAAACTCTTTATTCATAGATGACATGATTACCTATGTAAATAGATCAATCTGGCACTCAGTATAGGAAGGAATTTTACTGATTTGGTGGCATAATTTTGAATCAAGAGAGTGGAACTAATGTCTTTTTTTTTTTTTTTACTTGAACAAAAATGTTTATTATAATATTCTTTATAAAGGCTAACAGCTAGGGGAGAAATATCCAACCCTTAATGGTTGAATCGCACAAATGCTACATCAAACAGTGGAATAATATATAGCCATTTAGAGTTGATGAGGAAGAAGCATTTTTCTGTCTCCATATTTTTAAATCTTTCTACAATTGACATGCACTATTTTTTTGCAAAACATGTACTAAATAAATAATAAAAATTAGGATAAAATAAATTGGGGGGGGGGGCTTCAAAAATTAAACTCCTGCAGAAGAAAAGCTCTATTGTTTATATTCTGTTCTGTGACAAATAAGAATTTTAATGTATTTTATTTTGCTTCTTTTCACATAAATAACCTGAAGTGGTCTTTTTTTAAATTTAATTTTTATTTTATATTGGAGTATAGTTGATTTACAATGTTGTGTTAGTTTCAGGTGTACAGCAAAGTGATTCAGTTATACATATAGCTATTCTTTTTCAGATTCTTTTCCATACAGGTTATATCAGAATATTGAGAGAGTTCCCTGTGCTATACAGTAGGTCCTTGTTGATTACCTATTTTATATATAGTAGTGTGTATATGTTAATTCCAAAAATTTATCCCTCACCCACCTTTCCCCTTTGGTAACCATAAGTTTGTTTTCGAAGTTTGTGAGTCTGTTTCTGTTTTGTAAATAAGTTCATTTGTATCATTTTTTTAGATTAGAGTGGAACTAATTTCTTAAGCTCATGCTAGAGTAGAGACCTGTCAGAGCACACATTAAAAACAAATAAACAAGGCCAAATTCCCAATTTAAATAGCAAACTTGAACTGTGTTGATATAGATGCTAAGGCACTTATATTAAAAGTGAGGAATTTCACTAGATGTCAGGTATCAAGTCATCCGTTCTGTTCAGGCCAACTCAGTAGCACTCTCCCTCTCCTCCACCCTGGAAATAAACTTCTGTTCTGGAGGGTAGGGCATGATGTGATAGTTGTGTACTAATAAGATGCTTTATAATGGTAATGAATTTATTTCATTTTCTTCTTCATCTTCTGCCAGGCTCAGCCCAAGCAATTAGAATAACATTAGAAACAAAAATGGCCACAATACAATCCAACATTTCCATATTTCTGTGATGGTTTCCAAGTGAATATGTCCTTCTGTAACTATCAAACTAGATAGAAAACTTCAGAACAATTAAATCAGTGAGAATGTTATTGACAATGTGTAAGATTCAACAGAGAATAAAAGGAATGTAAGACAAGTATAATGGGGTGAAAGAGAAAAAGTAGGAGATTTAGAGTCAGATGGGCAAACCAGAGTTTTGAGTTTTGCACTGTTACCTTCAGCCACGTGATAAGCAAGTTTCTTAACCTCTCTGAGCCCTCAGCTTTCTTGCTTTTGCAATGAGAATGATAATACCAACCTAACGTTGTAAGAATGAAATGTGAAAATACACATGAATTTGATTGACTGCAAATGGCTAAACAAATATTCGGTTTGTTATCCAATTGGTAAGGCAAAGCCTACCTATTGAGAGCATTAAGTGTACAAAGCAGATGAGGGGTACAGGCAGTACCAAGAGCAGAGGGAGAATTCAGTGGGCTGGGGTGGACAACTAAGGCATCCTAAAGGATATGGGATTCCAGTTGAATCCTAGAGGAATCAGAGTAGAATTTAGATAGTCAGCGAAGATGAGAGAGTTGCTGGCATAACAGAGGCGCTCAGAAATAATTATCGAATGAATTAATGAATGGAAAGCATAGAGAAACAAAAGAACAAATTGGAGTGTCCACGATATATTCTAGAGACAGTGATAGGCCAAAGGTTAAAATTAAAGATGGCCCTTGACTCTGCAGAAATTTTGTTTAAATGAGTTTTCTCCCTACAGGTGCCCACATGAACACTCAGGCATTTTCTAGAGATGGGCATTTCTGTTCCTCTGACCTTAGAGAGGCCACATGTCTATGGAAACCACACTGTGGCTGGTTTGACCCTTGGGTACTGTGCTGTCTCTCTGACCTATCTGTGACTTGTATATTTGGGTGAATATATTTCCTGTAGCCCCAGTGGGACAAGACAGCTCTTGCACCTGCTGACGTATTTAGACACATACATTATCTCAACGGCCACCGTTCCCCCTTGATAACCACCACATCACCTAGGTTGCTAAGTCAGCTTTCTCCACAAACCACAGTACAAAATATTCTCATGGGGAAAAAAAAAAAGGTGCCAAGGCATCTTCTGACTTTGGTGTTTGCGTTTTCAAAATGAAGCTTTCAGGTAAGAATAAGGGTCAGAGGGACAAAGAGCTTTCGTGGCCTGCGGGGAGGTACAGAGGTTGAGTCTGAGAGCATCAGAGGAGAGAGGTAGCGGCAGCAGAAATCAACAGAAGGAACCCTAGAGATTTGGGCTCTGGGCTAGGGCCTGTCATTAAATATCTCTGTGATCTTGGGCAGGTCACTTAACCTCTCTGGGCATTCGTTTTGTCATATGACCATGGGGAGGCTGATGGAAGTGACCTCCAAGAATCTTGCAGCTCTTACATTCTAGGACTGCAAATGAAAGAGACCCTATTTTCTGTGCTGGGAAGAGGCAGGTCAAGCCCAACTCTTCTTTTCTGATGCTCCTTTATCCGTTCTCCCCTCACAACCCCTCGTGACCTGGAAAAGTAACTGGCCCCATTATTAGAAAGCCAACGGATAACTAAAGTCAGGTGGAATCAGTAGGTCTGCTTTCTCCTGTTAGTTACTCTCACTGTCCCACAAAGAAGAAAAAGTCACTGCAGGGAGGTTTCCCCTACCCACTGAGGCTTTAAGTGGGATTGCTCATCAAGTCCTAGTCTCCAAAACATTATTACGAGTCCCACACTTTTGCTAGACATTGACAGACTGGACTTTGATCGGAGGACACAGACCAGGATGGCAAGGGTCTGGGACCCTTGTCTAATGAGGAACAAGAAGGAATGGGGGGGGGGGGGAGGGGCTTCCCTGGTGGCGCAGTGGTTAAGAATCCACCTGCCAATGCACGGGACACGGGTTTGAGCCCTGGTCCGGGAAGATCCCACATGTCGTGGAGCAACTAAGCCCGTGTGCCACAACTACTGAGCCTGTGCTCTAGAGCCCACGAGCCAAAACTACTGAGCCCGCATGCTGCAACTACTGAAGCCCACGCACCTAGAGCCCGTGCTCCCCAACAAAGAGAAGTCACTGCAATGAGAAGCCCGTGCACTGGAACCAAGAGTAGCCCCCGCTCGCCACAACTAGAGAAAGCCCGTGCACAGCAACGAAGACCCAATGCAGCCAAACATAAATAAATAAAATAAATTAAAAAAGCAGGAGTGAGGGCACTTGAGAGAAACACAACGACGGCTACAAGCGGCTGACAGGTGGACAGAGATGGTAGGTTTGCTTGATGTTGCTCCACAGGGCAGAACTGAGCGCCACCAGAGGAAGCCTGAGGGAGGCAGATGACACCAGCACTGGAAGGAGAGCTTGCCCACAATAAGGGCATCCAGAAGTATCTCATGCGGGTAGTGACCTCCCTGCCCCAGGAAATGTTCTAGCCCCAAAGGCTCCTTGCCCATCTGCCAGGAGACCTCATACACTCAGCATGGCGAGGGGTCAAGGGTTCTTTCCAAGGCTGAGATTCTGTGATTCTACCACAGAGTTGACTCTGAAGCTCAGCAAATACTGTCTGCCTTAATTTCTAGATTTTTTTTTTTTTTTTTTTTTTTTTTTCACTTGCCTGAGTTCTTATATACTGAATCCTGTTGCTTTGACTGTACTCATTGCTTTTTCCATTGAGGGGGCAGGGACTCCAGGCTTTTGGTTTAAAGCCCCCGAATTTCCATCTCCTCTCCCAACCAGAAGTCCCACCAATGGGATCAGGAATAAAAGTTTAGATGCACAGAGATGATCAGTTAAAGGTTTTGCTAAGCCAATTGTCCTTTTACAAAGTAGAAAAATGCCATTGTAAGTTTCCATTTTTCTGATCAGACTAGTATAGAGGGGGCCCACCCTTCTTATACTGTACAGAGAAGAATAAAATACAGTCACTTTTACACAGAATCTGCGGGGACCTCACACAGGTCAGTGGCAGGGATTCAGAACAAACTCCAGGGCATCCCAGGAGGCAGGACAACTGACTACGGCCACTCTTATGCTGGTTTCAAGTTTCTCTGCCCACTTTTGGAGTCCTTGGCTCAGATTTCCTTTCTTAAATTGTTATATAATTTGCACCTAAGACATTCCTCTTCAAGAAATCATTAAATTTGACATAGCAATACTGTTTATAAATAGAAACAACCCAGCTCTACAATGAAAGAGTACTATCTTGTTCAACTTTGAACTGTTCATGCATTGCAATGTTATGCAGCCCCGAGAAAGAATTATTTAGAATCCATGAAGCAACGTGTGCTGGAGATCCCCAGACCCCACCCCTATCTTCTGGTATCCTCAGTTGTTACAAAAGAGCACACAGCCAGAGAAGAACTTCAAAACAGGACCCTTGCCCCACAATGTTCCTGAGTTATCACCTCACGAACTCTCCCCACAATCTGACAGTTGGAGAGATCCCTCCCACCTTTGAGGAAAACTAAAGAACTTTTAATGATAACCTCAATGTTGTAGACCAAAGCCAATGCACCCCTCTCTCCCACCTCCCTGGAGAAAACAGTGCCTAGAAATACATGTGCAGGGGCCCTGGGCCGCTCACATCCCCCCAAAGGGCCTGATGTCCCCTCCATACAGTGACCCTAAGGCATCTTTCCAGATGGAGCCACACAGGCATTTCTAGTCCCTTAAATCCTAAACTCCTAGACACTAACTTTATTCACCTGGGTGATAAATCACGTCAATTTCACTGGCGATGTTGAACATTTCATAACACAGGGAAAGTCACCCTGTGTTGGCCGAACGGACCATGCAGCCCAATGTCTGCCCTCTGATATCTGTCCTAACACCACTCGGCTTAAGAACGGCCCTTTCCAAAACTCCAGCCCACACTGGCCCTGCCTCTGCAGGTGCCTGACCCCTTCCTCTGTGGGTCATACTCTGAATGTCAATCTTGTCTCCTTTGATCCTCCTCCAATTCGCCCTGTTTCTTTCATTGGACTGAAAGCTCCTGCTGGCAGGGCCCGGAACCCAGGCCCAGGGAATCCAGAACAAGATGCAGGCCCACAGCGTGTGCTCCCTAGGGACTTGTGGAATTAAACTCGAAGCAGAGGTATTCCCAAACAGCCTAAGTAGCCCTTAATAATCCAACAGGAATGCCATCCATGAGCTTATCCATAACACACGAATCAAGCAATTTGTCATACAAATTCTCCAAGGTATTAGCTTCTGGAATATGGCTGGCAGCCAGAGTCCCCTTTGCCAGATCATCTACGAATATCTGAAATAAGGAATACATCCTCTAGCCGCAAAGGAATGTTAAAAGTTTAAGTAACAGAAAATATCACATAGTACGTGTATCAGAAAGCACCAGGGCTCTGTGGGCCCCGCCTCTTCTCTCCCTGCCTCCTGGGCACACACAGCCCAAGAGACACAGCCCTCCTGAAGCCCACTCTGTCTCCCCAGCTCACCCCAATGTCTCCAGTTCTCCTGCTTCTCTCACTGCCAGTGTCCCTTTTGAGTCTCCCTTCAGGCCTCTTCCTCTAATGGTCCTATTTTCCTGTTTACACATTTCTCAGGCAGTAGGGGGTGAGAATTTTCCCATTCTCCTAGCTTCCAGCCAGGGACCCTCTAGAGAAGAGGAGTGCCATAAGCTTAGTCTCCTCTAATTAAAGTGGGACAGACTAAGATGTCCTAAATTCAAGTTGTCCAAGACTCTGGGGAAAACTGCCCCACGTGTCTGACACTAGAACCTCATCCCTCAGCTCTGAAAGCCCTTCCTTGGGGCAGAAGCAGAAGCCCGGGAAACACAGGGGCTCCCAGTCACCATGCTGACTTGGTGTGCTTACTCTGCCCCCTTCTCACGTGTCTTGGAGGATCCCTTACAACATGAGTACTCGTGATTTTCCACAGCTAAGGGCTTGTGACAACACACACTCCTAATCCCTGCAAACACTGAGAAGCATGGAGTTCTAATCAGGAAGGGAACTCCAGTGATTTCGATTTTTATATGTCCATACTTTCAGTCCTTGGAAGTTTTCTGTCTACAGCTCAGGTCAGAAGGACAGACCTTTCCCCTCAAGCACTTGGCATTCGTGGAAAGGAAGCTTCCTTTCCATGAAACTTTGAAAATATTTAATTACAGAAAACGTGCAAAATTTCTCATGTGCACATGCGAATGCACATGAACACAGAAGCATGCACACTTGCTTGAAAATCTGGAAAGCCAGCCTAGCGAAAATCAGCAAGTAGTTAAAAACATAATTCTAATATAATTCAGGCACATTCAAATTCAATTTATTTAATATTCAAATTACTCATTTCTTTTGAGTGGGGGGGAAAAAAAGGTACTTTGTGTCTTTCAAGGAATTTTCCATTTCCTCTAAGTTATCAAACTTACTGACATAAAGCTGTTCATAATATTTCCTTATTGCTCTCTTCAAAGTGGTATCACCTCTCATTCCTGATACTGGTCATCCATGCTTTCTGTTTTTCCTGATAAGTCTGACAAGGGGTTTATTTTTCTTGATCTTCTCACAGAACCAGCTTTTGCTTTTTCTATATTTATGGTGTCTGAGTCTATTTACTTTTTCACTGATTTTCTCTCTGATCTCTATGATTTCCCTTTTCTGCTTACATTTTGGTTTTATTTGCTCTTCTTATCCTGCTTTCTTAAGCTGAAAGCTGAGGTCATCATTCGGAGACCTTTTTATTTCCTAATGCAGGCATTTTAGTGCTATGATTTCCTCTAGAAGTACTGCTTTAGCTGTATCCCACAAATTTTGAAATCCTGTGTTTTCATTCCCACTCAGTTTAAAATACTTTCTAATACTGCTTTTTATTTCTTCAACCCATGTGTTATTTAGAAGTGTGTTACATAGTTTCCAAATATTTGGGAATTTTCCAGATATCATTCATTTATTGGCCTCTAGTTTAATTCCACTGTGATCAGAGAACATACTTATATGACGTAAGTCCTTTTAAACGTATTGAGACATACTTTATAGGCCAGAATTTGTTCTATCTTGGTACATTTTCTGTGTATATTTGAGAAAAATATGTATTCTGCTGTTGTTGGGTGGAGTGTTATATAAAGTATCAATTAAATCATACTGATTGATAATATTGTTCAAGTCTTCTATATCCCTACTGATTTTTTATCTGCTTTGTTCTATCCATTATTGAGGGAGGTGGGTGTTGAAGTCATTACCGATAATTGTGAATTTTTCTACTCCTCCTTGCAGTTCTAGCAATTTTTGTTCCATATATTTTGAAACTCTGTTTTTAGATGCATAAATGTTTGGGATTGCTATCTTCTTG
Source organism: Eschrichtius robustus (assembly GCF_028021215.1). NCBI lineage: Eukaryota > Metazoa > Chordata > Mammalia > Artiodactyla > Eschrichtiidae > Eschrichtius > Eschrichtius robustus. The sequence continues at coordinate 38,825,999 of NC_090838.1, forward strand.
ATGAGTTGAAGTCATTATGAAATGACTCTCTTTAGTTTCTGGTATATTCACTGTTCTGAGATCTACTGACATTAATATAGCTGCTATAATTAGTATATCTTTTTCTTTTTTTACTATAAACCGATTTATATCTTTATATATATTATTTATTGTGACAGGATTTCTACCATCTAGTTAATTAACACATCCATCACCTAATTATTTTTTTTAATGAGAACACATAAGTTCTACTCTCCTAGCAAATTTTAATTGTAAAATACAATGTTGTCAACTACAGTCACCATGTTTTACATTAGATCCTCAAACCTTATTCCTCTTACAGCCTTTTACCAACCTCTCCCTATTAAATCATCAATATTTAAAATGAATTTCTTATTCTAAGCATGTAATTGGACCTTGCTTTTTTATCCAATCTGACAATCTCTGCCTTTTAATTTGGGTGCTTACACCATTTCCATTTAATGTCATTATTGATATGCTGGAGTTTCAACTTACCATCTTGATATTTGTTTTCTACTTGTCCCATCTGCTTTTGTTCCCTTTCCTTTTTTTTCTGCCCACTTTTGGATTAATTGAGTATTTCTTATGACTCCTGTTATCTCCTTTGATGGCTCATTCACTAGACTCCATAGTGGTTACTTCCAATAAGCATATTTTCTTTCAAGTGTTTACTCCTTTACATAGAGAATGAGAACCCTACAATAGTACTTTCATTTCTCCCCTCTTGCTCTCTGTGTTATTATTGTCATACATTTTAATTCTACATGTTATAAAACTCACAATACATTGTTATTTTTTCTTTAAAGTTCTACTACCTTTTAAAGATATTTAACTAATAAGAAAAAAGCTATACATTTACCCACATAGTTACTGTTTCTGGTGCTCTTTATTTCTTGTGTTGATCCAGGATTACATCCGATATAATTTTCCTTCTACGTGAAGAACTTCCTTTAACATTTCTTGTAGCACAGGTCTGCTGGTGATGAATTGTTTCAGCTTCTTTTTTTTAGGTCTGATAAAGCCTCTATGTCAACATTTTTAAAAATTTCAGTACTTTAAAGATATTGCTCCACTGTCATCTTACTTACATGGTTTCCAGTGATAATTCTGTTATCATCCTTATCTTTGTTCCTTTGTCCTTTTTCCCTGGTTGCCCAGTTGGTTTTCTCTTTGCCATAAGTATTAAGCAATTTGATTATGATGTGCATTGCTTTAGCTTTCTTCATGTTTTTTGCACTTGGGTTGTTTCCGTAGATGTGTAGCTTTTATCAAACTTGGAAATTTTTAAGTCATAATTTCTTTAAAGATTTTTCTTCTCTCCTCTCCTTGGGGATACTTTGACTACTTGAAGCTGTCCCACAGTTCATTGATGCTGTCCTTTTTTTTGTTTTTTTTCTTTTTCAGTCTTTTTTGCCCTGTTTCATTTTGAATAGCTTCCACTACTGTCTCAAGTTCATTAATCTTTTCTTCTGCAGTTTATAACTTGCCATTAATTCCATCTAGGGTATTTTTCACCTTAGACATTATAGTTTTCACCTCTAGTAGTTCAGTCCAGGTCTTTTTAATATATCTTCCATGTCTCCACTTAATATAGTCAATCTTTTCTGTAGCTTTTTTTTTTTTTTTTTTTAATGGGTATACAATTTTTATTAACATTTAAATTTCACCAAGAGTTCGCTAGCCATTTGTTCAGATCTTTAAAGACAAAATGGGCAAACAGCTTTAAGGCTGCGGATGCACTGAACACTGCACAAAATATTCACCAACTAGACAATCGAAGGGGTATGACTATACCCTTAGGAGCACCAAGTATAGAACAAGCCCTGGAACTGGAGGACAAACCCGCCCCGCCATTCAAGACTGAACAGAGGTCTTTGGTTGCTGACAGAGTCTCCCCTTGACTTCAGACTTGAGACAAACCGAGGGAGTCTGTCAGTATACAAAAACCACTGCCTTCATTGACAGGATGGCCTGGCCAGAGCCAGTTCAGATTGGGGGCCAGTCTGAGGTGAGCAGGGTTGGCTGGAAGCTGGCAATGTTGCAGCTGAAGGCCAGCATCGGCAGATGAGAGCAGCCATCTTCTAAAAATCGCTGATTTCTACACAAAAGTTTCTAAGATGCATTTCCCAAACAGGGTTTTCTGTAGCTTTTTAACATACTGGATATAGTTACAGCAATTGTTTTAATTTTTGTTTACTAACTCTATCATCTGTATCATATTTTGGTCAGTTTCAATTGATTGATCTTTCTCATTATGTGCTGTATTTTCATGTTTCTTTTGCATTCCTGGAAGATTTTGATTGCATGCCAGACATTGTGAATTTTATCTTGTTGGGTACTGAATACTTTGTAGTCTTACAAATATTTTCAAGATTTTTTCTAAGATGCAGTTACTTGGAAACACTGATTCATGCAGGCCTTTCTTTTACGTACCAGAACAGCACTTTGTCTAGAGTTCATTTTCCCCATTACCAAGGGAAAACCCTTCTTAGTTACTCTAAGAAATACCCTGTAAGTTATGAGGTTTCTAGTCTGGCTACTGGGACTAAGCACTATGCTAAACTATGTGTGATGTCTGGTGACTGTCCCCTCTGATCCTTCAGGTGGTTCTTTCCCAGGCCTCCCAGGTAGTTTCCTCACATGCATGCATTGATCAGTACTCAACAGCATACTTGAGGGGGAACCCTCTACGGATCTCTACAACTCTGTGTGCAGTTATCTTCTGTTTTCTAGTATGAAAAGTCTAGCTTTTGAAGTCTGGCTTCCCCAGACTTCAGTTCCATCTCCTTAACTCAAGACTGGTGGACAGTTGTTGAATTCCCCTTTCCTAATCTATAGCCTGAAATTTTTCTCCAGGCAGTAAAAGCTGGGGAAACTGCGAGACTCACTCATTTTTTGGTCTTTCAAGGATTACTGTTCTTTGCTGCTTGATATCCAAAGTCTTGAGAGCTATAGTTTTATATTTTGTCTGGGTTTTTTTTGTTGTTGTTGTTTTTAGGTGTTTTAGGTAGGAGGGTTAATCTAGTTTTTGTAATTCTATATTGGGCAGAAGTGGAAGTCAGGACTGTGGATGCCATTTTAATATCTGCTATAGTGGTAGCCATGCCAGAGTGAAAAATATGGGGGAGAAAAAGGAGGTTTGTCCACTCCTAAATCAGATGATAAAATTCAAAGAAATGACAACATTATTTTGTGAGGGTATAAAGAGCCAGAGCAAAATACATTCAAACATATCAAGTAAGTCAAAGAAATGTAAACTTTAACCGAAGCAGTGGCAGACTGTGTTGTAATCTTGGCAAAGTAATAAACTGTCACAAAAATTAGGCCATGTGTACATTGATATTGAATGTAGAGGAATGGGCTTACAGTGCCCATTTGGAGGTCAGGGACCAGAGCCCTGGTTCCAGTGTCATGGGCAAGAATCAAGCCCTGTGGCCTGGTCAGGGTTTTCTCTGATCAATGAGAAACTTGTGTCAGAAGCCCTGAGTCACTCAAATTGAAATAACACAATTGTTTTCCTATTGGATAAGTGCCTTTCTAACACTAGGAGATTTAAAACTTAGTATAGAAATGATTAAATAAATCAAATCTATACTAAAGGGTAAGATGTTAAATTTAGGAACAATCTCTGTAAGTCTAATACTCAAGTCCCATATAATGTTTAAGAGAACTTACATATTAGAGTATCTAGCAAATTAAGCTTATGATTCTAATTTATAATGTGTTTTAGAATTTTCAACTTAAAATCATGTCTAAGATGCATTAGGTTTATGTAGAATATCAGGAATTTAAAAAAAGAAAATATCAGGAATTACCTTATTTATATGTTTAATTTCATATCTTTTAAACAATTACATAAATACTTCAGAAGATAGTGTTGATTAACTGGACAGTTGGAGCACTTAAAAATAGAATTTGAATGTTAAAGGCAGTTTGAATATTTTTGAGTAAATTAGAGTGGGCCCCCTTCAACATGATTCTATTGAATAAATATTTGCTAGAGTGACAAATAGAATTATGAAATTTTCAGGTTCAACTTAAAAGCCTAGGGGAAAAGAGTTATATACAATGTAAATATAAATTTTGAAACAAAAGTAGACCCTGAATAGTCTTGTGTGTGTGTCAATGCTCCGTCCTTCCCCCAGAATAACAAAAAACTCACAATGACACCACAAACCCCAGCCCTCCTAAAGCACAGTGTGAAAACTATTGCTGTGAGCTGTGGGCAGTCACTGAAGGGTTTTCATAAGGCTAAAGATAGCTAACCCTACTGAATGCTAACTCTGTACCAGGCACTGTTCTTTACCAATTTGCTCACTGAATTGTCACAATAACCCTCTGAAGTAGGGATTATTTTTAGTCCTAGTTTTACCAATGAGGCAACTAAGGTTCACAGCCAAGCTGTGGTAGAGCTGGGGTTCAAATCAGGCCTCTTAATCCAGAGTCTGTACCTTCAACCACCACGCCATGTGCAATATGATCCCTTTGTTTGGTTTTATTTGCCTTTGTTTTCAAAGAGTATTCCAACAACAACACAGAGGATGGGTCAGCAAGAAGACAGAGTCAGGGAGACCAGCAGGGAAATGGCTGCCCCCATCCAAGTGATGGGTAACAAATACATGAGTTAGGACTGTATTACTGGAGTTGGAGAAAAGAGGACAGATTTAGAGGAAAGTTGGGAGAGGTATGCTTGGGAAGTAACCATTGCACTAGCTGAGAGAGAGGTGACCCTAGGTTACTACAAGGAGTTGGGCAGGGGAACTGGGGAGGATAGCAAGGGACAAGGGGGACAGGAGAAGAGAAGGATTGAATCTGAAGTGTTTGTGGAACAGTCAGTAAATTGCTGGGCATGTGGGTCTGAAGGCTAGGACAAAGACAGGGGCTAAAAATTGGGGTGGCAAAACATTTGTTAGCACGCATAGTGATATGAAAAGAATATTGCTAATCCAACTCAACCCATAACTAGTTTTTGGCTAAAGCTATGGTTTTGTTTGCTAATTTTTAGAGATCTAAGTCTCTAAGGGTTAACACGGAATCACAGTGGGAAATTAAACTGCCTTTTACAATCACCTTAAAGAGAAAACTAGGTAGCCAACGGCATCAAAACAAACAGCAAAACAGAGCGTTCCCCAAACTGACCATGGCCAAGGCCTGTGGCGAGTGAGTGCAGAAGGATACCAAAGAGTGTTAAACGTGGTACCTGCCTTCAGGGGGCAACCAAACTCCCTCTGTCCCTGGTATTCAAATATCTGCTATCCACCAGGGAGCTAAATGGGTCAATCCAATATGTATTAATGCGTCTGTAAGTATCTTTCACAGTTGAGGATCTGGTCTTGCCTTAAAGTTGCCAGGTTCTAGAAACTTTGTTATTTCTTCTTTTATTCGCTTGGATCATCAAAGGGGTAGGACACATAATCATTTTTCCATTGTTTGAGCAGAACCCATTACAGTTGCTGAGAAGCGGTAATTGAGTTTATCAAATGAAATTATCTCCACTCAGCCCACCTCCTCTTCAGCTTGCCTTTTTCAATCAGGAAGAACCAACACCACCTTTCACAAAGGACACTTGCATATTTGAATGGCTTCCCAGGAGTCTTTGAGTGGCATATAATTACACATAATTTAATTTTTTTTGTCATTAGTCCCAGAGGCTTTGATCCAAAGTCTGTATTACTCTGATATAAGGAAAATAAAGCCCCACCTCAAATTAAATATTTGCCTTTGAGTACAGTTTGCTGTTCATTGTACAACTGATCATCTGGTAGAGTCTTCGGTTTCCAGGAGCCACTTCAGGGCTTGGCATCTTTTCCAGTTCCTTGTGTTCCCCCATCAGTTGTCAGGTCACCAGGAGCCCAAGCACCACTCAGGTTTCAAAGACACTTCCAGACACAAGGTCTCAGGAGGTGACACATACGGGAATCTCATATCTCTTGTATCTTCCATGTGAGGCCAACCATCCTGACCTTGAGTTTAGGGGATGGGGTGCTTGTGTTGAAACAACACACTGATGGAGGCAAAATAAAGCACTCGTGCATTTGTTTCAAGTAATGTACCCAACACCAGTCACAATCTGGCCAATTTTCCATTTTTAAATTAACATTTATTAAGTACCTCCAATATGAGAATATATTATACTTGCCCTCAAGGACCTAACACTATTGAAAAAGAAGGAGACTGGAAAAGGTCAGCAGTAGAAGGAGGCCAAATGAAGTACACGCTGTGTAGAGGTGCTAAAAATATGCAGAGGAATCTCAGAAAGAGGAATGAACTTACCAGGCCATTCCTCTTCAGCTTTTAGGAAAAAATCTCCCTCCCTCCCTGGTGGTTAAGCCAACCATCACATTGTCCCCAACTCCCCATTATCATGATTCTTTAGGAGCTGCCTAAATTCTCCCCAACTTAGATTGAGGAGTTTATCACCCAGACCCACTGATTTCCTTTTCACCCCAATTCCCAGCATCATCTCAGGGGAATTTTGAATCCATGTAAACGATATCTAGCTTCCCAGTCTCCAGGTCATTAACACTCTCAGCTCCAGTGACCTTCACCTCCTTTCCTTATCGGGCTGCCCATCCCCTTGGTCCCACCTCCTATATTACAACCACCCAAAACCACTTCATCCTTACAGTCTTAACCTTAATATTCCACTCTCAGATCATAACCTTTGATTCCTCCAGCTCTCACTCAGGTCTTCCCACTATACCTACTCTCTGACCTCATCCTGACCTCTGAGCTCCTGACTCTACCTGGTTCTCCATATCTGTCAGCATCTCCTGACTTCACTTCATTCCCCATCTACATGGTTTCACTTCCATTGTTCTCTCACCCCAGTGCTCTCATCATCCGCTTGTCTTTCTATCACATACACCCCATAAACTCCTAAACCTGGGTTAATCTAAATATCCACCTTCTATACTAGGGCTACTTTTAGGACTGCTGGAAAACATCTCACTACAATGAAGAATGGCGCCCCACAAATTCACAGCATCAGCTGTACCCTCACCACTCTCAGCAACTCCCGGACTTCTCCCACTCCCCTCAGGTTTCTAACACTCGTGTTTCTCCTCAAGTTCCCAACTCAACTCCCTTCTCTCTTAGTTGACCCTAATTCTTATCTTAGAGAAATATAAATTAAACTGTCTCAACTTTCTGCCCCTCCATGACCACTACGTAGAAATCTATCTAGGTCTGCCCTCGGCATTACCCTTCTTCAGAAGACAAGACATTCTGGATGTTCAGATGTATCCATTATCACTGACTTCCTCAAGGACTTGCTCCATCAGGAACAATTTCTCTTCTGTAATTGTCAGCCTAGGGATTCCTACTGGATTCTTTACTTCTTCCTGTAAACAAGCTGTTTCTTCTTTAAAAAAAAAAAAAAAACCTCCTTCAATCCATCCCTTCCCTCTCACTTTCACCATACAGTACACCTTTCTTCCACAGCCAAGCTTATAGGACAGTCTCCACTTCCTCACCTCCCATCCACTCCCCAACATGGACAATCTGGCATCCACCCCTCCCAGGCCTCTGAAAATGCCTAGTCAACATCTACACTCAGGTGTCTCATGGACAGCTCAAACTCAACATGTCCAGAACTAAACTGCTCATCTCTGAACCCAAACCTTCTTCACCCACAATCCTTACCAGCTCAGTTGAGGGTAATGCCTTCCTTCCAGTTGCTCATGCTAAGAAATTCAGAACAATCCTTCCTCTCATGCCCCGTAGCCCAATTCATCAGGAATTCTGTTGTCTGTACCTTCAAAATAGATCCAGAATTTGACACTTCTGACCACCTCCAGTGCCACCATCCTGACTCAAGATATCACCACCTCTTGCCTGGATTACTCCACTAGGAGGTCTCCCTGCTACTACCCTCCCCTCCTACAGTCTATCATCAATGCAGTAGCCAGAAAAATCTGCATTTTTAAAGCATAAGTTATACCATATCATTCCTTGGCTCAAAACATTCCGTTGCTACCCAAAGTCAAAGTCCTTCTAATGGTCTGCCAGGCCCTAGAAGGTTTGCCTCCACTCTACCCCTTACCTCCTTGATGTTATCTCCTACTATTTTCCCCTCAGCCACTCGCCTCGAGCCATGCTGGCTTCCTTGCTATTCCAGGCAGATTCCACCTTGAGGCCCTGTCGCTGGCTATGCCTTTTGCCTGAAATGCTTCTCCCCAGATATTCACGTGGTCGACTTCTCATCACTTTCAAGTCTTTGCTCACATGTAAATTTCTGACCACCGTATTAAAAATCACAACCCCTACCCAACGTTCCTGATTTTCCTCTTAATATGTTTGACTTTTTTATCTATAGCACTTGCCACCTGCTGGCATGCTATAAATACACTTATTTGCTAATGTTCATTCTTTATCAGCTGTCTCCCCTCACTAGAATGGAATTATTTACTGATATATCCCAAGTTCTAAGAACAGTACCTGGCATATAGTAGGCATTCAATATATGTTTGTTGAAAGTGAGTTGAATTACCAAGGTCACTGGTGATCCAAAGGAAACTTTCCAGGCCTTGGCTTTGTGGATATCCCTGCAATTCTGACACTGTAGACCAGTGCATCCCCCTTAATCCCCTCTCCTCCTTTAATTTTCCTTCTACATCTCTCTCCACTCTTCCCTGTTTACAGGTTTCTCTTCCTTTAAGCAGCGATGGTCCTCCCGCTCCATTCTCAATCCTCCCTCCTCCCCAGTCTTCACATTCTCCCTAAACAAGCTCATCCACTCCAGGTTTCAACCACCACCTAAACATTGATCTAAAACTTACACCTTCAGACAGACCTCTTTCCAGCTTCAGACCTATGTAAATCATCCAGTTACCAGATAATCTGAAACTCAATGTGTCCAAACCTGCTCCTCTTCCTGAGCTCCCTTTCTCAGTGAGCACCACTTGCCCAACTGTCCAAACCAGAGACCCGGGGGGGTGCGTCCTAGATCACTCCCTCTCTCTCTCACCCTCCACATCCAATCAGTCACCAGTCCCCTTGTTTCCATCCCCACCGCCATCTCGAATCAGCCCTTTCTTGAACTGCCATCACAGGCTGCTCACTCTCTCTGCTTCTAACCTGGCCCCTCCAACCCTTCCCCTGTGCGGTCCCAGCAGGATCACTCAGGCTGCTTCCTGACCCTCAGCCATCTACAGGGGAAAACCTAAACTCCCCGCAGGCAGGAGTCCCAGTCCCTAACATAACTGCCTCCCGTCCAGCCACCACCCTCCCACAGCCCACTTGGACAGTCTTGAGCTCATGCTTGCAGTCTCCCCTGAACGTGCATGCCTGCACGTGCCTCCAAGCCTGTGCACGTGCTTTTCCCTCTGCTGGTAAAGTCTCACCCTGCCTCTCTCTCTAGACATCTCGTTCTTCAAATTTCGGGTGCCACATCCTGCTAAAGCCTTGTCCGATTCCCCCAAGCAACCCAGAGCATTCCACTCATTCTTCGGCCATATTGTGTACATGCCTCCACCATGGCAATTACCTTGTGGTCTTATAATTATAATAAACCCTCCCTTTGACCTCCCGTGGTAGTTGTGAGGGTCAAGTCATAATAGGAGAAAGGGCTTGGTAAGCTGTAATACCTCAAACAGCTCTTAGTCATGCAGGGAGGCAGGAGCCAATGGTGAGAGATTCAAGGAAACAATTACAACATAATGAGATTATTACTACCATGGAGTTCAGATGCGGAAATTGAGGCTCAAAGACCCTTTCAGGCTTCAACAAGGAGCAATAAGCCTGGGATCTAAGCATCCTGGTAACCATGGAGCATTAATCAGGGTTCAAGTACAGGAAACAGAATCCATTCTTGTTTGTTAAGGAACCATGCTGTAACATAGGGAATTCAGTGCTTACAGAATGGATCATGGAAAGAGCATGAGAAGAGAACTCTAAGCTGGGCCATCAGAAATGGCAATCAGAACCTGCCACCTAACTTGCCCACTAGGGGAGCTGCCACCTCTGCCATAATCAGGATGGCAGAGAATAAAATCTCAACACACAAAATCATTGAAATCAGTAGCACACTGCCAAAACTCCAGTTTCAAAATCTGGGAGGCATTGCCACCCCACCGACACCCATGGAGCTAGTGACTAGACATGAAGTCACAGCTGCAGAAACATCCACACCCAGAATCACACTGGTCACCAGCAAGAGCCAGTGCAGCATGAAGACGACCTCCCTTCACTTCCACCTCCAGATACTGTATTAGTGCATCTAGTAGTGGAAACTAACTTAAATCCAGAATCCTAGGAGCAGGGGAATCTGAGAAATGATGTTTTTAGCTTTCCAGCCTCTCAGGCACAGGAAGACACATAGAAGGAGTTTGAAATGGATGCCAAGTGCCAACCCATAGCATCGACCACACAGCACAAAAAGGAAGTCACAATAAGGGATACACAACTTACTATGGAAAAGTTCCTCTCAGGGAAGACACAGTGTTTGCTTATTGGTTGGTTGATTGTTTTAGAACAAAGAACTGAAGGACATTTTAGTTCCTAGGGAAAGAAAGTTTTTCCTCATATGAACTGCTGAAAGAAAGTTCTCACATGAGGGCATTCCATGGAGGACATTGTATGATGTGACATACAGTGTCTTCGGCGGAAGCTTCATAGCAGATACAGAGGAGGCATTCATGTGCTTGCTGGTCCTTACGTCACTTTTGCTAAAAGCAAAGGTATAACATGGACCTGGAACCAGGGACCTCACTTGTCCCCGTAGCTGTCATTAGACTGTCTGACCCTTAGGTCGGTCACTTTCAAACTGTGCTCCGTGGAGCCTGCGGGTTCACAGAGGAGGCTGGGGACCCTCGGTCCCCTCTCCCAGAACAGCCAGAGTTTTATCCGTCTTATCTCAAGTCCACATAAAATTCCCTTTGAAGAAAAGCGTTTAATTGCTTTTTAAAACGTTTGAAAATTAGTCTTTGACCATCTCTCGTAAAAGTTACTTCTTACAACTGGCTTTTGGTAGGAGGCAAACTGCGAACAATGTGAAATCTGACACTGGCCCACAAGACCAGAATTCTGTTGAGCTGATCAAGACAGATTCAAAAGCTTTCAAGAGGCTTGAAGTGGCCAATTGTGAGGTGGCCTTTTCCGGATGGCAAAGTCTGTGCATTTTTCTCCACCACTGCCCACAGAGCCCAGGTCCAGGCTGGGACCATGACACAAAATAAATCACAGAATGTTAGGGTACAAAAGGAACTTGGAGGTCCTCCAGCCCAATACCCGCATTTTACAGGTGAGAAAACTGAGGTCTGGAGGGAGGAAGGGACTGGTTAGCCACGGAGCAGGGCTGTCCCTCCCCCACCCAGTGCCTCCTGTGGGCACTTACACCTCTCTGCTCCTGCCTGTTCTATATTTAATCAATGTCTTGCCTGCATCTGTAACTCCCTTAGAATTAAAATGCACACCTCACAATGCTAGCAGTGTTTTCCCGCAGGGTGCTGAGCATTTACCAGAGATTAGTGATTCCAAGAAAACTGCAGCAAATAAACGTCTCCATCAATCATACGAGCAGCTGTCTGAAAGGGTCTGAATTGAGGAAGAAAATGCCTCCTGCTGCCTTTTGCCCTTCCAGAAAAGGATCTACCACCTTTGTTGTTTCTCTCCCCACTTCTTAGGTGGAACCCCTGGTCTCTACTCCCAAAACAGAGCCTGCCAGATGCGGCTCAGCTGTCTACCTATCCAGCAAAAACAGCTGCATCCTGGTTCTGCAGGGAGAGGAACAGCAGCCCCTGGTGAAGTGAAGCCCAGCCACAGCCAGGGATTTTCCACTTAGGCCCAGGTCTGCTCTCCATTCCTTAAACCGACTGGTAGCTGGAGGCCAAGTCAGGACGCAGGGGCAGGGTGGAGAGCACATTCTGAAAGGCCCAGGAGACCAGAGTAAGAGGAGAGCCTGCTGGAGAAGTCCCATCAGCTGTGGGCTTCCACTCTCCTTCTCACCTGTTACTGCTTATATTTGGCCAAATGATATCAGTCACTTCAGGTGGAATACCTTTAAAGCTGAACATTCTCCCCTCACCAGCCTTTCCTCTATGGCCTTGTCCGTTTCTTCCAGGGTCCTACCACCCTCCTTGTCTTGGAGGCCTAAACTCAGTCAAATACTGTTGATCCTTTCTGCATAATGGCTTTTGTGTCTGTCCCCCAGGCGCCATCTTGGTCTCCCACACCATCCTCTCTGGCCCGGAACTTACAGGGGTCCCCAAAATGGGCCCCTCTCCGTGGTCTCTCCAATCCCCTCTCATACACAAACGGCTACATTCATCTTCCTCACACTCCTTCGCACGTGACCCTCACTTACAAACTTGCAGTGTTCTCCAAAGAAATGAGCCGGGACTTCAAGGCCCTCCATAACTGGGCCTCCAACCAAGTTTGCAGAATGGTCTCTCCATTATGGGCACACACGCATGGGCGTGTATACACATACACGCACACACAGAGCTTTTAAACCTGAATGACGTCCCCACCGTTCCTAGGAAATGTTCCATGGATTCCTGTCATTGTGCCGTTGTTCCCACCACTTCCCCAGCCTGGCACTCCCTCCCCCATAATATGAACGAAATCCCTCTCATCCTTGCGACCTTCCCTCCTCCTTCCACCTTCCAGGTCCACAGAGAGCCCCGCCCATCCTGACTGCACATGCCACTTGTCATCTGCACTGTCTATGTGAACACGGCCTGCAGGCAGCTGGCAAGTTAGAGCATATGTCATTACCCCTGTCTTGCGGGAGCAGAAACTGCACCTAAAGAGCCGAAAGGCCCATCTGCCAAGTCCGCACAGCAGCGGGTAGCTTCAGCAGAACTTGCCCAGGTCTCCAGCCCAGTCCTCTCCCAGGACCCCTGCAAAGCCAGAGGCAGAGGAGCCAAGGGGCTGGAAGGAGGAGGAAGAGGCAGGGGGGAGGGGAGAGCGGGCCGTGCTTGGGGAGTGTAGGGGTGGAGGAGAAGCCGTGAGTAATGGTCAGCTCCCCCAGTCAGCCAGAAAAAATAGGGCAAGCCCTGCCTGCAGAAGCATCCGGCACAGCACACACCACGTGATCAGCCAGACCCGGGGACCGAGGAGTGGCCCGCTTCCTATAAACAGCCCCATTGCCTTACGGTAAAAACACGAGGGGGCAGTGTTTATGGTTTCCTGGGAGGGAGGCGGGAGGCCGCTGCCATTTTTGCATCTTTCTGCGTTATCACATTGACTTGGGGGAGTTCGACACACTTTGTCAGGCTGTGTAGGAAAACGCAGTAGCCAGGCCTTCCAAACAGGGCCCTTTTGTCCACAGCTGACACCCTGGCCCAGAGCCCAGCTCAGCTTCAGGGAAGATTTAGGTCAGAAGGAAAATGGGGGCGGGGGTGGCTGCAGCCTTAAAATCTGGTCTAGCACAAGAGGAGGGAGACGTTTCCCCTCTTCCCACGGTCACACCTGCGCCCCTGAGGCAGGGGCAGGGGCTGGCTGGCCTTCCCTTAGCCATTACGGCCGACTTTGAGAAAATATGGGGAGGTCTCAACAGCCCTGTAAAACAGCTATTTGGCAAATTCCCATGGTGCTGGAAACTCCCCATTTTGCCATTTCGCTCAGTTGTCACCACTCGCCAGTCAGCTCAAGTCATAAGCTCTTTCCTTACCTGTTTGGAGTTTGCAGACCTGTGCAAAGGGGGAACATGACCCGAGAGAAGCTTCCAGTCAGCTGGGGAGGTGGCCACGGAGCTAGGAGCCATTTCCAAAGCAAATGAGCTTCAAGAGGCGAAAAGCATGTCGTCCTGAATCACGCAGAGTTTGAGGGCTGCGTCTGCTTTGTAGGAAGTTCATTTTCCACAGTGTTTTCTCTACTCAAAGGGGGGTTTTTGAGGAGCAGCGCTTATCACCACCTGCTGCCACGTTTCCCCCAAAACACTCTCCCAGAAAGGCTCCTCTTCCCAGAGGTCAGCCTGAGAACCTTCCCCGAAGACCAGTTCGTCTCACCCATGCGCATTTATAGGGTTGGCAAATAGGCTTCAGGTGCCCGCATCTTTTGTGAAAAGGGGTCACCTGTGCAGGCCTGGCTCTGGCCGCCTTGCGACGCTTGCCTGCTGGACTCGCCCGCCATCTTCTGGACGAACGCGGTACTGCTACCAGGGAGAGGCTTCTTGGACGGAGGATTCTCCTTGGGCCGAGGCTTCTAGGGCAAACTTGAAAACCAACCAGGGCAGGGCCATGAAAAAGAACTACACTTGAATGCCTAGAAAACAGTCACCGACTTCATTTTCAACAGCAAAGATGCATGTAAAGATACAGCTCTTTGTTGTTTTTTAATCATTTCCAGTGTGTCTTGCCTCACTTACCACTAGACAAACATGCATTTGAACCCCAGCTATGAGCCAGATGCCTTGCTAGGTGCTGAGAGACAGATGAATCACATAGTCCCTGTCTTAAAAGAAAGCCTGAAGTCTTTTTGGATGAACCTAAAATTTCTCTAAAAAATTAAGTTAAGGGACTTCCCTGGTGGTGCAGTGGTTGGGACTCTGTGCTCCCAATTCCGGGGGCCCGGGTTCGATCCCTGGTCAGGGAACTAGATCCCACATGCATGCTGAGACTGATGAGCCCACGAGCCACAACTAGGGAGCCTGCCTGCTGCAACTGGGACCCGGCGCAGCCAAATAAAATAAATAAATATTTTTTTAAAAATTAAGTTAAAAAAAAAACAAAACCTGAAGTCCAGAGGTCCAGAAACATGTGAGCCAATGGTAGCATTGCAATGTGATCACTGCCACGAGGGGGTGTACCACGTGCCATAAGGCCCCAAGAGAGGAAGTCTGCCTGGGGCAGAAAGGGAAATGGTCCAAGGGGAACAGACAAGGTGACATTCGACTGATGGTGAGCAGCCAAAAGGGAGGGCAGGGAAGGCTCAAGTAAGTCTCATAGAGTCAAAAACTCTCACCACTTCCTCCCCTCTCTGTATTGGCCAGCAACATTGTTAGCAGGACACTGGTCACTGGGAACCTTAGAGGCTGTTGAACCTTGGTGGGAACCTTGGAGGGTCTAGAGAAGGCAGAGAGGCAAAAGGTCGTGGGATCTTTTTCAGGATGACTTGTGGGGGGCTGCAGAGACACTGGTTCAGTCCACAGGTGTGGGACAGACAGTAACTGCTGTGGCCAAGAGGAAGTAAAACACCAGACTTCGGAGTAAAAGAAAACTGGGTTTGGATCTCGTCTTTGCTACTTTAACAGCTGTGTGACATGGGCAAACCACTTAACTTCTCTGAGCCACAGTTTCTTCACATATAAATAGGGGTAATAGCAACCCCTGCTGAGGGCACTTAAATGAGGCAACGCCCGTGGAGCCCTAGCCCAGGGCCTAACACCTGCAGGTCCTAGTCAGTGACTGGCTGTGGAGACCTCGGGGCATGATGCTGAGGCCCTAGTGTGGTTCTTCCAAGGAGCTCTGTGTCTGCCTGTTCCCGGAAGCACCCCACACCTCTCAGGCATCTTCCAAATAGGGTTGGCGCACCTCATGAGACATACTTATACTAAAAGATGATTAGTTGTTTAGCTGGTCCTCCTGTATTTTTAGTGGCTAAATCTGGCAACCCCACTTCCAATCCCATGTTTGGGGGGATAAGCCAAGGTAGTAGCCAAGACAGATAATGGAAGTAGTTTGACGCTGCCATGGAAGCCCCTGGAAGCCGCTGGGAACTCAGGCAAACCAAAGTCAGAGACTTTCAGGCAGCTTCTGCAGGTCAAAGCTCATTTCAATCCACTCTCTAATAATGATCCCAGAGTCCCTAAGGCAGGGTCCCTGTGAGTTCTGCAGGAAACTAGTTCTAAGGGCAGGAAACACAGCACACAGGGGAAAATGAGTCTAGATCAAATAAATTTGCGCATTAAACAGGCTCCTTCACTGCTAGACATTTATTATGTTGATGTGAACTGGAGCTTTCTAGTGGGGGAAGGGGGGATGGTTTACTTGGGGAATGGCTTCCCAATTCCCATCTGGTCATGGAAACTTGATATTCACACGCATCCCTTAGGGCTGGCTTTCTAGGAAAAGCTGCTTTAAGGTGACACCTGAAAGCAAAATTACATCAAAAACTCCTATAAACCACAGGCAAGACTCAGGTGCTAACCCAGTCCCTGTCAGAGTGAACCATTTTTGATCCTGCCAGCGATGCAAGCAGCCTCTTAACCAGCAGAGATAGCATAGCCGTGGCCCACGTGTGGGTTTTTAGGGAGGCTCTCACTTTAAGTGCTGGGATTTTAAGCTGATGGGGTGTTCATCGTCTTGCGGCACAATGAGGGGTTCTCAGAAGCCTTCCCCAAACTCCCAGCCATCTCTCTCATTATTCTGCTTCTGCACCTAAAATTCCATCATCGGGGTGTGGAGGCCTTGATACTAGTTCAAGTGCAAATATGCCTACAAAGACGGGCTCATGAGGGCTTCTCTGGTGGCGCAGTGGTTGAAAGTCTGCCTGCTAATGCAGGGGACACGGGTTCAAGCCCTGGTCTGGGAGGATCCCACATGCCGCGGAGCAACTAGGCCCGTGAGCCACAACTACTGAGCCTGCGCGTCTGGAGCCTGTGCTCCACAACAAGAGAGGCCGCGATAGTGAGAGGCCCACGCACGGCGATGAAGGGTGGCCCCCGCTTGCCACAACTAGAGAAAGCCCTCGCACAGAAACGAAGACCCAACACAGCCAAAAATAAATAAATAAACAAATGTGGGGTTTAAAAAAAAAAAAGACTGGCTCGTGAGCCTCCATCAGCTACCCCCATGTGGTGTGAGTCAGTAGATGGGACCCCTCTCAGGTGGCAGCTCTGGTGGCACCTTTGTTTTCTTGGCTGGGAAGTTATTCTGAGGCTCAGAGCAGGTGCACAAGTTGAAGGGGGAAGCAGGCCTGAGCCGTCAGAGGGGAGCCGGGGCCCTGCTGGGGCCAGCAGAGAAGAAACACAAGCTAAGCTCTTTCAGAATTTGCCAAGCCCAGGCCTTACTTGGAATCCTGTAAAAATCTAAACACAGGCCTGAAATGACAGCCCCTCATGCACAGCTAGAGGCACTTAATCCTTTCCCACAGGTTTCGCTCCCCTCTGGAGACTTCCGTCTATCCGGAGGCCTCTAGTCACTGCGGGATTACGTGGCATGTACAGGCACAGGTCAGACTCGGGGCCAGGCCTGCTCTAACCTAGCCCCCAGTTCTGGAAACCGAGCCACCTGCTACCCCAGGTCCAAGACCTGAGTGCTTCGTCCTGCCCCATCGCCTTATTTCCTAAGCCCAAAAGTTGATTCCCTGCCAGATTCACCCATCCTAGTGTCTTAGTTTTCTGCCTGTCATTCCACCTTGGGGCCTGCATCCCTCGGCCCTTCACCCCTGCAAGGACTGGAAGTTGTACCCCAGGGCCCAGGACAAAGCCAGATGCTTCTATCACAGCTCTCCTATGCCTCCTGCCTGCTGGGACCAACTGCTTCCCACTAGAGGCCCTGACGGCCAAAGGTCCCCCTTATGGCTCCTTCCATTGCTGGTCTCATTCCCGTGGTTCTGTCTAAGCTCAGCTGGTGGGTATTTCTGTTTATGACGTATTCCTCCCACCTCAATCTCCTCCATGGAACACAGACTCCACAAAGCCAGTTCTGCAGATTTGGGTTAACATCAGGCATTTTTAGAGCTGGAATCCCTCCCAGGGGTCTTATGGATTTAGCGTGTCTGGGGTGACCTGAGAATTATGCAAACGACCAGGAGCAAGAACCCTGGGAAAAACTACTAGCCTGAGAGCCACCCCATAAGGACAAACCGGACCACAAGGGGGCAGTGTCGGCCAACATTGCTTCACTGAGTTACGGTCACCCTCCTGTTGTAGGGGCAGAGGGAAGGATGCAGAGTAAAGTTCTTCACAGGAGTAAGTTTATTTTATGTTAACTTACATGAAATGAGAAAAGAGTTTCAGATGAAACATTCAAGGAGGATTTTTTTGAGAGCGACTTCAGCATTGTCATAGGGGAGACCTTCCATACCTCATTCAGCACATTCTAGAAGGCCAGCTCAGGGCAGATGTACCACCTGGCTCCACGCCCACCTGTTGTAAGGTGGGAACAAGGATAACAGGCCAGTATGAAGCAGGGCAAGTTTCATGGCCCCAGGTTTTACGTGCAGAAGCTGCATCCCTGGAGGGTTCCAATGACTTGCCTGGGTCTTGGCTTAGCCGATGGCAGAGCTTAACCCAGGACCCCAGGACCCCGATCCTCGGGGCAGAACATTTTCTGCTGCACTCTGCTGGGCCCCTCCTCTAACCCCAGATGAGTTATT
The DNA here is from genome assembly GCF_028021215.1 of Eschrichtius robustus. Taxonomy (NCBI): domain Eukaryota; kingdom Metazoa; phylum Chordata; class Mammalia; order Artiodactyla; family Eschrichtiidae; genus Eschrichtius; species Eschrichtius robustus. The sequence continues at coordinate 38,844,263 of NC_090838.1, forward strand.
CAAAAGTCATTACTGAGAGCCCCTGAGGCCCAGGCTAGAGGGTCTCCATGCCCCCTTCCAGTTCTGAATGATGGAAGTCCAGAATTTCAGCCTTACACCAGCTCTTCATTGGAGTATTCCTCCCATCAGGAGCTCCCACATGGGTAGAGCATAAGGGCACCTGTATTCAGGCTTCACCACAGGTGGGCTTTGCTTTAATAAGCCCAGTATATAAATGGCCCTTGGACTTACCGAAATTATAGATTGGGGGAAAGCAGCTTTGTGAAATGATGCACAAAATTCCTTTAAATAGCAAGGTTCTCACACTCATCACCCTACTTCCCAAGCATTTAAAATAGAGTTAAACTTACAAGACTTTAATTTATACACAACTTTGTGGGAATTCATCTGCTGCTAATTCACTCACATCGGAGTAGAGGGATCAAACAAGGAAAGTGGTCAGGAAGTGAGGCCTCTGGTCCTACTTGGAGGGTGTAAGGACAAAGAGGAGAAGGTGTAGCTCCTTGACCCTCTGGTCTGCCTGCGTATGTCACACTCACTAGCAGGAAGGGAGTCACAGCCTGACCAGGGCCATCGGCTACACTGACCCTTTACTGGTCCCTGCTGAGAGCGAGGCAGCATGCCCTGCCCTCATCCAGCCACTGCTCTAAGGGGAGGATGAGACAAGCACCAGGTCATTTAACACAAGGCGGCCAGGGAGACACAAAGCATACAGTTTCACTGGAATGGGCCTTGAAGGCTGGAGGGACTTTCATAGGTGGAGATAATGGAGAAAGCATTTTGTAGGCTGAGAAAACCACCAGCAAAAAGTCAGGAAGGCAGGTGAGCTAGGGTGTACCTAGGGAACATCAAGAAGCATTCTCTCTCTCCAGCTAGACTGTATACTCCACAAAGGTAAGAAGTGCATATGACGATCCTTGGTCTTCCCCTCAGTACCTAGTTCAGGGTCATGAACCTGGAAGGGACTTGTGATGTATCATTTTGGGTGAACTTCTCAAAAGCCAGGACCTTCCCCCAGGGCACTGAGGCAGGTGCGTTGAAAGGGAACTGAATTCCTAGTACATGCATGCTGTGTCAGTTATCAGTTTACTGCCTCTCAGCTGTAAATCCTTAAATTGCCCAGCTCCTGACACTGAAGCAAAGCCCTATAAGCATTTCTCTTGCCAGCCCATGATGTTAAGCTTTGTCAGTAGAGGGTGCTGGAGAGACATCAGAAGAAGAAGGGGCTTCTCTTCCCGGTTCTGGTACACTTTCCTTTTTTCTTACTCTCACAATGCTGGGCTGGCACGCGGAGTGGTACTCGTCTTCAGAGGGTTTCAGGGGCACCTTGGGGGCAGCTTGTCCCAACCAGTTTCCCAGCTAAGGTTCTCCAATGACTTCCCGGAAAGTTTAACACCAACTTCTAGGCAGCTTCCGGGTGAGATTTGTTGGCAACACAGTGGACAGTCTCCTGCTTGACCTTGACCTCAGTGAACTTTTACATGGTTCAGTGGCTCCAGCCACACTCTCTCCAGTGAGATCTGAATTTCAGCCTCTAAGAAGCACCTCTCCCAAATTCACTCCTGTATTATTTAGAGTTCTCTTTACCCCTAAGTAGCCAATCCCCTGTCACTAGTTAATACTTCTTTATAGTCTACCTTCCCTGTTGGAATTACTGTGTGGTTTCTGTCTCCTGATTAGGCCCTGACTGATACAACACTCATACACATGCTGTTGGGCAGCACGCCACAGGCCTGCAAGCCTTATTATGGCCCAGCCTCGAGGCCAAAGGAAGAGGCTGGAAACAGCGACAGAGCTATCAATGGTTTATTGGATAGGGGATCTGACACTCCTGAAGCCAGGGAGGCTACCATTTATAGGGGGAATTGATGTCAGGTTGGCTCATCAGTTACCGGGAAAACCAGCTGCTGGGGCTCATCCCTCACAGACCCTTTGGTTAACAACCATCACAAGGGCAGACGTTTCCCTTTAATAAACTGGCAGTTGGAGCCGTTCTGGACTAAGGATTAGAACAGTCACTAGCTGGGGCAGGGGGCAAACACGTAGGCAGTTACTGGTTAAGTTCTATGATTAAGAGGTTCGGATAGTCAAGTGAGTAGCGTGCAGGTGAAGCAGGGACTGGTTGAGCAGGGGACGTACAGAGAGCAAGAGAACAGCCATCTCGAGTGGCCTGACCGTACACATGCCTTCACACACATCCCTGCATACTCCCTGGAGGGGCTGTCCTCAAGCAGCTCCTTGCTCCCTCCTTACTCAGATTTCCCCAGCAAATCCTCTGGGCATTTAGGTCACCTCTTCCCCTTGAATACCCACTGTACCAGCCAGGGTTCAGTCAGGAAAACAGAAAACACTTTCAGTATTTCCAGCAGGAAGGGATTTAATACAGGGACATTGGTGCTTAAGTCCTGGCTTCACCTGATCCTAGCTGTGTCACTATGGGCAGGCGACTTAGCCTTTCTGAAACTCAGTTACCACTTCTAGGAAGACAGAGACAATCATAGTACCTAACTCATATGGTTGCTCTGAAAAATTACATAAAATAATCCTTGAAAAATTACCAATACCTGGTACATGGTTAGTGCCCAATAAGTGTAAGCTAATGTTGGTGTTACTACAATAGTAGATTGCTTTATGGGCCCCAACTCTTCATACTGCCCCATATCCGTAACTTTTTACCCTATGCCTTCACAGTTCTTCCCACTAAAAGGATGGAGAACATTTCCGAATCCTTTGGCTTTGAGTTTGGCCAAAGCCAAAGCCAATAGCATAAGATGGAAGTGGTGGTATGCCAATTCCAAGGCCTCTGTGCTTCTTCCATTGCCATGAAAAGAGCATGCTAAGGCTAGCCCACTGTCCCCAAGAAAAGGAAGAGGGACACATGAAATGAAGAAGCTGCATTGGCCAAGCCCCCTAGATGAGCCCAGCCTAGATCAGTCAACTATTAGACGTCTGAGCTAAATAAATGCTTATTGTTGTATGTCACTGAGATTTTATGGTTGTTTGATATATAGCTGATACAACTACCCCTACAACTTATTATACGTTATAGCACTTGGTGATTTTTAATAGCAGCTCATTATTTGGTCATATATAATTGTTTCCTTGGGCAGGTCTCTCCTAATTAAGATCATCAGACTTAGCAAATAAAAATACAGGATCCCCAGTTAAATTTGAATTTCAGATAAACAATGAAGAAGTTTTTAGTATAAGTGTGTCCCATGCAATTTTTAGAATCTATTTATACTAAAACTTATTTGTCTAAAATTTAAATTTAACTGGGCACGCTTACATATATTTATCTGGCAATCCTACTCCCAGTACTTGAGGCAGGATCAACATCTTACACAAAAACTGTGAGATAGTTCCCATGGTCACCATCATAATTCTGGGAGAGGAAAGCCATGGTTCAGTTAAAGATTTGCAAGAGGGAGTTCCCTGGTGGTCTAGTGGTTAGGATTCTGGGCTTTCACTGCCATGGCCTGGGTTCAATCCCTAGTCAAAGAACTGAGATCCTGCAAGCCATGCGGCGTGGCCAAAAAAAAAAAAAGATTTGCAAGAAGCTAGATCTTGAGCACTTTCTTCTCTCCAGTGACAAGGCCCCTTATAATAATGATGATGATGGTTTCATTTACTTAGCCCCTGTAGAGGCAGATACTATGCAAAGACACTATCTTAGTTTCACATCAGTGCTGCAGTGCAGGGGAGTGAGTGGCCAAATCTTTATCCCCATTTACAAATGAGTACACTGAGCGGCAGAAAAGTAAAATAACTTTCCCTTGGACACACAGCTAGAGAGAGTAGCAAAGCTAGAATTCAAATGCACCCTTTTCTCTTTCCATGTACAACCTTGTCTCCAACTACCAAAATTGTTTTTTGTCACTTCCACAAAACTGAAGACAACAAAGTATATTCCCCAGCCCCCAATCTCTTTACTGGTCCCATTGAATCCATTCAATGAATAATTGAGGTTGTATTAGTTTGCTAGGGCTGCCATAGCAAAGTACCATAGACTGGGTGGCTTAAACAACAGAAGTTTATTTTCTCACAGTTCTGGAGGCTAGATGTCCAAGATCAAGGTGTCGGCAGGGTTGGTTCCATCTGAAGGCTGTAAGGGAAGGATCTGTTCCAGGCCTATGATGATTAATTTTCTGTGTCAACTTGACTAGGCCCTGGGATGCCCAAATATCTGGTTAGACATTATTTCTGAGTATGTCTGTGAGGATGCTTCTGGAAGAGATTAGCATTTGAATTGGTGGACTGAATAAAGCAGATTGCCCTATCCAGTGTGAATGGGCATCATCTCATCCTCTGAGGGCCTGAATGGAGCAAAAAGCTGGAGGAAGGCTGAATTGATTCTCTCTGTCTGTCTGAGCTGAGATCTTGGCCTTCTCCTGGCCTTGGACTGGGACTTATACCAGCAGCAGTCCTGGTTATTAGGCCTTCAGACTCAGACGGGAATTTATGCCACCAGCTTTCATGAGTCTCCCACTTGCAGAGAGCAGATCGTGCCACTTCTCGGCCTCCATAATCACATGAGCCAGTTCTTTATAAGTTCTATTTGAATTTATAAGGCTGGGCTCCTATTGGTTTTCTGGAGAACACTAATACAAGCCCTGTCTCCTTGGTCTTTAGATGGTCATCTTCTCCCATCTCCACATCATCTCCTTCTGTGCATGTCTGTGTCCAAATTTCCTCTCCTAAGGACATCAGTCATATTGGATTAGGACCCACCCTAATGACCTTATTTTAACTTAATCACCTCTGTAAAGACCCTATCTCTAAATAGAGTTACGTTCTAAGGTCCTGGGGGTTAGGACTCCAACAAATGAACGTGCAGGGTGAGGGCACATAATTCAGCCCATAACAGGGTTTGTGGAGCTAATCCTGACTCATCTCAATACAGGCTGCATTTAAAAGAGGAACTCAAGAGAACAGATTTCAAATGATGGAATTCTGGATTTCAAGTGGTGGAATTATAGTTTTCACAGCAGTCCCTAGGGGTGGCAAAGGCCCATCCTATAGTTCTTAATAATGGCACCTCAAAGGTATCACACCCTCTGCCAAAGGGGCCTTAGCAACTGGTGGAATGTGGGTTATTATGAGGACAGGGGATTGTGATGGTGGCCGGGCGGAATCTTGTGGGATCTGGTGGAATCTTGTGAGGCCAAATGTTAATGCCTCAAAAGATGTCATTTGGCCCCAACCGGCAGTACTGTGGTTTTCTGGATGGCAACAGAGGACGGGAAGATGATGGAAGGCCGGGGGGCAGGAGAAAGCTGCCCAACCTTCCCCAAGATGGTGCCTGATGACCCCATGTCCGAAGGGAAGTCAAGGGCTTCTTTGGTAAGGAGGATGCCTCTTCTCACTGCCCCAGCCTGTCCCAGCAGGGCGAGGAAGAGCATGATGGGGACACCACAAGATAGGAGCTGAGTGCTGTTAGATCCCAGAGAACTGCTAAGAAGAGTAGGAGACGTGCACCCTATCCCCACACTGGCACCCAGCTGTAACCGGAGACCAGGTAGCCCTTCGTAAGATTGTGAAGTCACTTGAAGCTGGCTTTGGTCTCCCCCATGTAGCTCTCCATGTGGGGCCCTTTCCTCCTCCTGCAGATGGGACCAGGCTTCCCCATAACCCTATCGTTGGTTCCCATATATTGAGGTTCTCTCAATGCAGACCTTGGGTTTCTTCCTCCCTCTGTGGCCCCCAGAGGACTGGATGTCTAATTGGCCTCAAAGTAGAGTGGGAGGTGGGAAAGTTACCTCCAGTAGTGATCTGAAGATCACGAGGAAGACAGACTTCTATTCAACCCTCCCAAAGGCCCCACTTGCAACTTTAGGGCGCCATTCTTCCGTGTCAGTTTGCCCTCTCCTTCTTCTTAACTCTCAGGTCCTGATAACTCCATCGAAGTTTCTCGGAAGAACTCAGTCTAGATGTTTACAATTCACACCACTTTCAAGCACCCCAGTGCACTGTGCCTGGGGCTGCAGGAGCGTGGTGGGGTAGGGGGTGGGCAGCCCCATGCTAACTCCTCCCGACCCCCCACTTCCCCCTTCCCAGGCCCAGGAGGCAGAGTCCCCCAAGCCAGACTCGTCCTACGACTACCTTGAGGAGATGGAAACTTGTGAGGACAGAGGCTGCCCGGGGCCACCTAAGTCACTGTCGTCCAAGGCCGGCCCCGCCACCACCAAGGCCCAGGCGGGCGATGGAGCCGAACGCGCAGAGCTGCCCCTGGCCCCAGCCGCGGCGGCCCCGGGAACCCCGGGGCCCCAGCGAAACGCCGAGATGGAGCTGGAGAAGGTGCGCATGGAGTTCGAGCTCAAGCGGCTCAAGCGCCTGCACGAGGAGAACGAGCGGCAGCGGCAGCACGAAGAGGTGATGGAGCAGCTGCAGTAGCAGGCGACGCCCCGCCTGGTAGGTGACAGGTCCCAAGTGGGAGGCGGCGGGGGCGGGGAAACCAGGGGCGAGGGGAGCCCACCTGACCCGCTTCTCGGCTCTGCCCCGCCCTACGCCCGCCGGCGCGCTGCTTTACAGCGTCCATGTTAAGCTGAGATCCAACTCTTCAAGGATCAACCCTCCCCTGGAGGGACCCGGAAGCCGCCTCGTCCACTTGCCTGTCCATGGCTTTCCTCCTCAGGGAAGACTCTTCAACATTTCCTCTATGTCTGGATTTCCACCACTCTCCACTCCTCTCTGCGTCTCCTAAAATAGGACGCCTGGGACTAGACCCAGAACTCCCACTGCAGTCTGGCCAGTGGATTTTGATAGAACCATCATCCCCTGCTCCCCTGATCAGGGCTGCATGCGTTCTGTTGGATCACGCTGCCTTGCTGTCAACTAAAACTTAGACATCTTTTGGCAAGAAATGGACCACTCTCCCCTAATCTGAATGGGGATAAGAAAGCCTGCTTGGGATTAAATGGGATGGGAAATGCTTAGCACTCGGGCTGGGCCATCATAAGCACTAAATAATGGAAGATGTTATTGTTTAAAGCAACGCTGTCTGGGCTTTAAAATCAGACAGTCCTGGGTTAAAATCCTGGCTCTACCACATAGAAATTGTGTGACATTGGGCAAGTTACTGATCCTCTTTGGGCCTTGGTCTGCTCATCTGTAAGGTAATACCTACCTCACAGGGGTGTCGTGAGGATTAATAGAAAGAATGCATGTGAGGCACTTTGCAGTGAGCCTGGCACGTTGAGGTCAGCACTCAGTGTTAGCTATTACCATTTTTATGCACTCATGCAATTCACTTCTTGACACAAATGCAACAACTTACGTTCATCACTTCTCAATTTTATCAGGATGTAATGTATTAGCTACGCTTCCCAGCTCTGAGTCATCCTCAGTTCTGAGAAACTTGCCTTCTGGCTTTATCCAAGTCATTGCTATAATTGTTGAGGAGGATATGACCTAAAGTAAATACCACTAAAAGGTCTCCCTACAGGTTAGCAATGTTCCATTAATCAGCACCCTTGAGTTACATTATCTCCAGCTCACATTTCTCTACCTTGTCCAGAAAACTGTACTGAGACACACTGTCAAATGGTTTCCCAGAATTAAGATATTACGCTATGGCATTTCCCCAATTGACTGGTCCATTTTTTTAAAGAAAATTAGGTTGGTTTTGCATGATTTGTTCTCAATGAACACATGCTGCCTTCTTAACAATTATCTTTTGTTTTTCTTGCTCACAAAATACCTGCTTTTTAGCTTGAAAATCCTTCTCCTTGCTGGAGGAGATGGAAATCCTTGGTGTATAGTCCTATCTGCTCTCTGTCTTCTGCTTTAAAAAAAAATAGACCATTGAAAGTGTTTTGAAAAGTCTAAAAGGTTTCACAAATGCACAATTTGTTATCAAAATCACAAATATCAGCCATTAGCACGTAGACCACAAACAGTGGCAGAAAGTCCATGGAACCAGAGCCACACCAGGTCTGCAGAGAAACACAAGATCTGTCCAGCCCTCCAGTCCCACCAGAACACTGGATTTCTTCCTCTGGTCTTCCATCTTCCTTACTATTCATTTTAGAGGTGGCATCACTGGAGTCATTTCCTGCCCCCTCAGTTTTATTTAGTTACCCTCACATTTTACGTAGTTGGTTCAACCATAGTATGTCCAAAACCCCAGTCTTTAACAATAGTTTACAAAAGTGTTTTACTTCCTGTGCATTAACTTGGAGAGTCGACTTAATTTTTAAGCCTCCCACCTCTCTTTTTCTGGGTGGGTGGGTAGATAATTGTCATTGTATTGAAAAATATCTCTATGAATATGTTTCTAGTGAATTTAGGGCATCACAGTTCCTGCCATATGCCTGCTTACAAAAAATGTGGCATGAGTTGAAAAGATATTTTAAAGAATGAACCATGGGTGATGCCTTCTTAACTATAGATCAAAATAGTTATATCAGCTTTTACTCTGCTTATATGTTGATGCTTTCTACAGTTAAAATGGGGGTCTGTTCAACTTTAATTATATAGACTCTGGAAAAGAGCAGCACACAGGCAGAATCAGCCAGACAGCTCAAGCTGCCTTCCCCCACACTCAAAACCCTGAGAGTTTAGGGAGGCCCCATCACCTGTCTCTTACTACCTGTCCGCAGGAGAGACCACACCCTGGGCTGAAGGACCACAGCCTGACCTGATGTGACATGCACTAGGGCCCAGAGAGTCAGACACAGTCATTTGTGCCCAAGGGACCCCCTCTCATTGTGCCACCATCCAGAAAACAAAGTGGAGTATCTGGGGACACTGTCCAGAGAACACGCCCAAGACCCGGCGTCCAGATGTGGGGATCTCGAGTAGGAAAGAGACTGCCCACGTGTGGGCTCAGAGGCTGCATGGAGTGTACCGAGAAAGGAAGGGGGCGGCCTGACTCAGGAGGGCTAAGACCAGGCTCAAGAAGTGAAAACTCATGAGTCCCCTCTGTGCCCGTGACCTTGCCTGGAATTTTCATTCTTGTCCTCACTCTTCCTCCTCCTCATCTCGTGAGGTGGGCATGATTACCCTCACCTTAGGTGAGGAAGACAGCCTGCCCGAGGTCACATTCAGAAAGGGACAAGAGCAGGATCGAAGCCCATGTCTGCCTGGTACCCAAGCCCTGGTTTTGCCATTTCTCCTCTCTTCTTTCCCCCACAGTTCTCGGGAGGCCTGCAGGACCTCCTGCTCCCCCAGAACCAATTCGCCATGTTCCTGTACTGCTTCATCTTCATACACATAATCTATGTCACCAAGGAGATGATCTTCTTTCTCTTCTCCAAGCACTACCTGTTCTGCATCGCGGCCATTTTGCTCTGTTTGATTAAAACTTTATGGTCATACTTGCAGGTGCCTTCGCTCTCTCCATCACTGGGCACCTCCTTCCCTCACCTGTGCCTCCCTCCCATCAGAACTTGCTGTTAGGAAAGGTTTGCTGTCAACTATTTACACCTTAGTGTGGAGAAACATGTTCAGGCCTTGTACTAAGCCTGAGTTCCCACTGTGGATGAAGATGCTTTATTCCCCAAGAGGAGAATTTCAGAAGGTAGCAGGCCAGGGAAGTATCTGTAGGGAGAAGGGTTTAGAAAGCCTTTCCAGAATCACAGAAATCATACCATGACCAGGCTGACTTGGGATCCACCACATCTACTCAGATAGATCTTCCCTGAGGTGTGGGGAGCTGTGGTAGGCTTTTGAGGGTAGATCCCCCAAAGACGTCCACATCCCTGTGAATATGTTACCTTACATGGTAAAAGAGACTTTGAGATTAAATTAAGGGCCTTGAAATGAAGAGATGATCCTGGACTATCCAGACGAGCACAGTGTAATCATAAGGGTCCTTATAAGAGGGAAGCAGGAGGGTAAGAGGCAGAGAAGGAGATGTGGCCATGGGAGCAGAGGGTAGAGTGAGGCAGGACCACGAGCCAAGGAATGCAGGCAGCCTATAGAAGTTAGAAAAGGCAAGAAAATGGGTTCTTTCCTAGAGCCACCAGAAGGAATGCAGCCCTGCCAAACCCATTTTAAACATGTGACCTCCAGAACTGTAAGAGAATAAATCTGAGTTGTTTTAAGCCACTACATTTGTAATAATTTATTGCAGCAGCAACACTAATACAGGAAACTAATACAGGAGCCAAGGCTCCTCAAGCTCTTTCCAGCTCTGCAGACATGTCAAGATGGCATCACCAAGGCATTGGCAAGGGTCCATCTAGCCCTGGCCCTGAGCAGGACTGTACACAGTCTATCATGCATGCTTGGAGCCTGCCCTCAGCAACATGCAATTCAAGAAGAGAGATGCTGAAGCTACAGGAAACCCAGGACAGGCCTATCAGATATCCTGATCTCTGAGCAGCACATGCCTGGGTGAGGCGGGGGCAAAATCTGGGCATACTCCTAGGGGCACTGGTAAGGAGGCATTGATTGATTAGGTGCAGTCAGCAATGCTGCTCCGGTGGAAAAATAGAAGGAGAAAAAAAAACTAAACAGGCCACACGCCCAACCCTCAAATCACATACACACACATACACACATACACACACACAGAGATACATAGCAAATAGTTGTCTGCAATAGAGATATACACAACAACAGGCAGCAACAACCAAAAGGAACAGACTTTGGGCACTAGGGGACTCACAGGAGGCACAGAAGTGGCCCAGTGTAACAAGGGAAAGAAGTTCAACTCCCCCATCCTCTACACACATACGTGCACGCGCACACACACTCACACACACACACACACACACACACACACACACACAGAGCACGTTGTCAGCTGCCCCCACCTCGTCAGCCCTGCCCAGGAATGATGGCCAGCACGGGAGACTTTAAGGATAACGCAGCAAACTGAATGGACACAGCTTTGCAATCAATCAAGTCTTTTTTGACCCTTCCTCTTCCTGGACATAAGGCTCTGCTTTAAGAGGAACAAAGGAATACGTTTCTGTCTTGCTGGGCTCTCTGAGTGATGCAGAGTGAAAACACATGAAAAGAAAAGACCGCCGCGGGATTCATTGTCAGTACACGTTATCATGCCATTTCAGTCCACGGTGACTTCTCATTTTCCACCCAGTTCAATGCATTCATTCCCATTTATAGCTGCGCGTGACAGGTATTTACTTGGAAGTAATAAAACTGTCATTTCTCATTAAACTTTCAATGGCAGAATTTTTTTGCTATGGGTCACTTCTCACAATCTAATTTGATCTGGGTTTCTGGGGTGGGATTGAGGCAAAAGAAGGAGGAGATCAGGATATCAAAAAGATTAAGGCCCAGATGTTTAATTCACTAGAACAAACAGAATTGGGAGTTTGTTTATAAAAAAAAAAAAACCTGCTATAATGCCATTCAATTCATCATCCCGTTGCCAGGTAAAACTGGACTTAAATACACCCATTTTCCTCACAAATCTTCAGAGAAAGATTAGTAAACTCCTTTCAGTTAAGTTAGCATGTCTTCTCACCCCCTTAGCAATGGCCATGAAATCTCCCCTCTATCCTTACTTCCTACTCTGATAGAAGACTGAAGCCAGTAGCCGAAGATCTACCCTAAGCAAAAATGAAAACAGCTCATGGTCACTCCCCAAACTTGATACAGACCTCACTGTTCAAATGCAACGCAGAAAATCAGAAGGAAGGAAGAGACAAAAGTGGAGAGAGATACAAAGGACAGAAAAAAGGCACAGCCTAGGGTTACCAAGCAGGCAACAAGTCAACATACAAGCCCTTCTGGAGCACCTCCAATGTGCCAGGCACTTGGCTACATGCTTTATGGAGGCCTGGGAGGCAGACATGTACATTATCCCCATTTCACAGACAAGGATACTGAGGCTCAGAGAGGTTAAGTGATGTACCCAAGATCATCTTAGATCTCAAGTCTGACTCCAAAGTAATCTTTCTGTATTTCCACACTCCCAAAATCCTGCCTTGGAGGATCTCACAGCCTTGCTGAGGAGATGCAGCTAATACACACTAAAGTATAAAGAAACTATCAGGCACATAGACCTCAGTGATGAAGGAGATTAAAGGAGAGGTCCCTGGAGCCCAGGGTGATAGGATGTCTTCTCAAAAGAGCAGCCCACAAGGGCAGGTAAGCCTGGGACAGGTAGAAAGGAGTAGGGAGAACTCCCATGAATTAAGATCAGGGTGGGAGCGTATAATCTGCACTCAAAGAAGGAGCAGGCACATCCTTGCTCCAGTGAATGGTAACAGGCCTGGAAAACTGATTTGGAGCCAAATTTTATAGTCTTGAATATTGACCTGAGGAATATGAACTTGGGAAACAAGGAATCCCTGAAGATTGTAGAGTGAGATAGTGACCCTCCCCCCAAAAAGAGGGGAAATCCTTCCCCCTCCCCTCCCCTGGGGGCCATGTTCTTGCCTTGACCTTCTCTTCCCATTTCCAATCCCGGAGCATTCTTTCTAAGGTCCCAGTGTGAAGACTGCATTTAGCTGTAAAAGAAACCCAGCCACAGTGGCTTAACCAAATAGGGGTTTACGTGTCTCACATACTAAGAAGTCCCAGGTTGGGCCGTCCGTGATGGTGAAACTTCGCAAGGATGTCACAGAGAACTCAGTCATAGAGGATCCTTCTTTTTGTTCCACCATCCTTAGCATAAGGCTTTTATCCTCCTCACCCCATGGCTTTTAGCCTTATAATCTCAAGATGGCTGCTATAGCTCCAGGTATCAACTCCAGGTCAGCAGAGGGGGAAAAGAAACGGGGCCATCTTTTTTAAAAGCTTTCCAGAAAGATCCACCTAGAGACTTCTGCTTACATCTCATTGGTCAGACTGGTCATGTTGCTGCTCCTAGCTTCAGGACATACGAGGTGTGGTAAGTTTTTGGCCTGGACGCTGTTGCAGCCTTGAACAAAATTAAGATTCTGATAATATGGTGGGGGTGGGGAAGGGGAGGGGTGGATATTGAATAAGCAGATAACTGTGTCTACCGTACCTTGCTGCTTTCTTAAGCCCAGCTCCCACTCCCTGCCCCAGTGTCATGGTCCAGGTTGAGACAATTGGGTAGGGCACAGCTGTAGCCAAGCTGGGCCTGGCCCACAGCTGCACTTTTGCCTTAAGGCCTGGCTCACATACCACAGCAGGAAGGTCATGGTTTTCTCCCGATACACAACTGGAACAGCTCTGCCTTTATCCTCCTGACCTCTGCCTGAGGCCCCAGTATCTTACACAACCGGGGCCACAGCCTTGCCTGGGGACTTAGAAGGGCACACCTCTCTGTGCTGGGTGCCCTCAGCAAAGTTGCAGGAGGAGGTGAGTCTGCCCTGAGAGTCCCTCCCCTTCCTGAGTCCCAGATCCCGCAGAACAGAGCCCAGTGCCCCCAATGTCTGTCCTGTCATCCCATTCACACCGTGATGCTGAAGACAGAGTGTAACAGATCCTACACATTACACTCAGCTTCAGCCCAAGCAATTAAGCACTAATAGTGAACTTTCAGGAAGGCTTAGGAGGAGAAAGATAGAAGAATCTTTCCTGCTCCCCAAATGGAATCACATAGGTTGCAACCCTGAGCCCAGGGACGAGGCTAGAGTCCTGGAGATGCTGAGATCTGCAGTGGGGGAGGGGGAGCAGGCTTGGTTTCCAAGGCCACTTCCCTGCCAGATCTGTTTCTAATCCCACTTTAGGCGGTGATTGCAAGCAAATTGGTTAAGCTTTCTAGGCTTTATTTGGGTGACCTGAAAATTATCTGGACTCTAACTCAGTTTAAAAAAAAAAAAGGTGGGGAATGGGGAGAATGGGACCAAAGAGCCTAGGGTCTGATTTCAGAAATTCCTATCTAACTGATCTGAGGTGGTGTCCGGGGAGCACCTGAAGAGTGTCCCAGTTGATTGCAATGTTCAGCTTCATTACAAAACCTAAATCCTGGCTACTCTACACGTGATCTGAGGACCAGCAGCCCCAGGCATCTTAGAAATGCAGCATCCCAGGCCCCACCCTGGACCCACTGATCGTTTGCATTTTTGACAATATCCCCAATGACTCTTGTGCACCTGAAAGTCTGCAAAGCACTGCTCTAGGTGATGTGACTCAGTTCAACCGTTGCTCTGTTGTGAAGACACTGCTCTTGGCCTGGAGGGTCTTCAGGGGTGGGAGGGTACATGGAGGCAAGATAGGAAGGAGTGGAGAGAGGATAACTGAGTGTGTAGCCCCCACAAGTGCTGTGGGAGCCTCCATCACAGCTGGCAGGCGCAGGCTGGATGGCAGTGCATCCGCCCCTCCTCCCCCTGTGCTCTTCACCAGTCCTTGCTCTGGGCTTCTGAGCAACCAAGTGGTTTCTCCCAGCACTCTGCGATTCACCAGAAACTTCCGGAATCCCCCCAGGCCTATCTCTGCCTCTGTCCCTTTTATGATCTAGCTCCATTGTGTGTAGCTTGGGGAAAAAAAAATCTCGCTAATATACATTCATTCATTATTTAAAGGTTGCCACTGTTCTTTCAGGAAGGTTAAGCATGATTAAAAGATGGGATTTTTTTTCCACAGGGCAGAGCAGAAAAACTAGGGCTCCCGCATTTTTAAGCTGTTTTGGCCAAGCCTTATTGCATAATTTAAAGCCTGTGACTTATTTAGATTTAATTAGCCAAAGGAGCAGCAGCTGCAGGTTCATTAGTCAGTATTTATTAAGCGCTCCCAGAGGGCTTGTCCGAGGCTCTGAAGAGCCAAGTGGAGGATCAGCTTTGGACTTGCAAATTTCCTACACTTAAGTAGGAGGGTATCGCAGATAGGGTCAGGAGGTAGGCTTTTTTATTCCTCAAGAACAAAAGGGTGGCATCAAAGGGCCTGGGGTCATGAGACAAATCCCACAAACAACTCTGGCATGGGTCAGTGATTTAGGGACTCGTGGTGACAGGTCTGATAACAGCGTGCAGGCTCATGGAAAATGCAGAGCTATACAAATGAGAGGTGTTAGTAAAAGATGAGCAAAGAATGTGTAGGGATCACCGACCTGACTTTAAGAACTGGGAGAAGTGGAGAGGATCAGAATCGGCTCCAGAGTCTGTGAGGCCCAGTGCAAAAGGACAATGCAGGGTGTCTTGCTCAAGAACTATTGAGAATTCCAAGGTGGTGACAGCAGAGCCTGAAACCAAGTGTGAGGTCTCCCTGAGCGCAGGGTCCCCCTGAGCATGGGGCCTGGTGCCAATGCCGTGGCAGTCCGCCCATGAGGCCAGCCCTCGAGGTGGATGAAGGAGACCCTCTGTGGCAGGGGGCTTTTGTGGATCCCCTCAAATCCCATCCTGGTCCTCGGCACCTCATCAGCTGGAGGAAGGGGAGCAGGTGCTATGCATTTTGAAAGGGGGTGGGGACCACGGGAGCAGGCCCAGCAGCGGAGGATGCTGAGTCTGGTGGCCTGGGGGGACAAAAGGTCCCCTCCCAGGCAATGCAGGGGCGCCCCTCGTACACCCACCGGCTCTGGAAGCAGAGTCTGGCTGAGCGGGAGGCACCTCTTGGTGTGCAGGTCACGCCCCAGGCTTGCAGCTGCTAATCCCAGGGCTAACAGAAGCATAGAGCTCTCCAACTCTTGGCGTTTCCCCTCCTTCCTGGCTTCCGCCCCCAGCCCCATTCAGCTGCTCGTTTTTCTCTGGGCTAGAAAATCCCAAAATAGGAGAATAAAGCTACACTTTTTACCCTCATGAGCCTCATTTGTATCAAATGACACAGTCACTTTGCCTCAAACTTTTCATCAAAGGAGCCTTTGTAGGGTCCTGGGGCAGAAAGCAGGCCTTGGAAGACAGCCACCAGGAAGCCGGGCAGAAAGTGCTGAGCAAGGCAACCCTTGGTTTAAGCAGTGGTGGGGGGGGGAAGGGAGGCGGGGGAAGGCAGTCTCAGACATTCTCTACCATGGACCCGCTCTCCTCCCAGCACTCTCTTTGACCAGGAGATGCCAGAGCAGCTAATTGTGTGCTGCAGGGACTAACCCACTGCTGGGGGCTCAATCAGTACTTGGGGAGCAAATGAATGAACAAACCAATGAACTAAAGGATACACTAGACAACCTGAGACAGGATCCCGAGCTCAAGCCTCTGTGAAGATGTGCTGGAGAGGAGAGAAGGGAGCACACGCTTCCCCAGTACCTACTGGATATTCTGCCCTGTGCAACACACTTTATGTCAACTCATCTCATCCCACGGCCACCCCCTGAGGGAGTACTATAACCATCCTCACTTTGCAGATGAGAACGAGACTCAGAGAGGTTCAGGAGTTGCCTGAGCTCCCTCAGCAAGAAGGTGGCAGAGACCAAGTGTGGCGCAGAGCTGAAAGTTGCTTTAAAGAAAGCTAAGAAATCTGTGTCTCGTTTATTTGTATTTGTGAATGAAGATTCAGAGCTGCTTTGATAACGTATGTGAAGAGTACTGTTACTGTATTTCACATGGTATTGTGCGGTCCGCTCTGTCTCTCTATATTGTGCACACCTACGGGTAGCGGCTTCAAAGGTACTTGGCTTGGGCTTCCTTGGTGGCGCAGTGGTTAAGAATCCGCCTGCCAATGCAGGGGAAACGGGTTCAAGCCCTGGTCTGGGAAGATCCCACATGCCGTGGAGCAACTAAGCCCGTGAGCCACAACTACTGAGCCTGCGCTCTAGAGCCCATGAGCCACAACTACTGAGCCCATGTGCCACAACTACTGAAGCCCACGCGCCTAGAGCCTGTGCTCCGCAACAAGAGAAGCCACTGCAATGAGAAGCCTGCGCACCGCAACCAAGAGTAGCCCCCACCCGCCACAACTAGAGAAAGCCTGCGCACAGCAACAGACACAATGCAGCCAAAATAAAAATAAATAAAATAAATAAATTTATAAAGGTACTTGGCTCAAAAATCTACCGTTTCATTCCACCCACTCTCTCCCTTCCTCCCACCAAAGGCTGTGGAGGGAAATGTCTCTGAGAGGGGACAAGGATGTAAGTCCTCACTCACTAGCCCAGGAACCCCACACACCTGCCATTTTCTTGGCGAGAGGGAGATCCATACTCAAAGCCCTTGATAGCTTCCTCTGGACCCCACCCAACATCCTCTGCTGGGTTCATCCAGTCATGTGAGTGGGTCTGTAACTGGCCTGGGGGGTCTTCCCTCTTGAATCAGCCATGCCTGGCTCATCCTGAAGACCTGGATACTATAGCAGGTGTATGAAAGGGAGGTGGTCGGACCCAGAGAGAAATCTTATAGTTCACTCTCATCGCCTTCACTTCTGGACAATTTCTGTATCCTCACATATACAAAGCCTCCCCTGGTATCAGAGCTGGCCCGAGTGGGCTCCTAGAAAACAATGAGCTTTGATTGGAAGACTCTGGAAGCACAGAGAAGTGTAGAAAGCCCACCTGCTCTCAGATATCAGACTAATATCGGTGGAACCCCAGACGGCTGCCCTAAGCAAACCACACACTGCAGGACCATCCTGATTCTCAAAACAGATCAGCTAGGGTGGGAGTCAAAAACTGGGATGCCAGAAGGACCCAGGTGGGGCAGGTGAAAGAGGGGAGCTGGCCAGGTGTAGCTAACAAGAAAGGAAGAGCCAGTGTAAAAAAGACAGCCCCCCACTCCCCTCCCTCCCTCCCATTTCCACCGTGTGAGGATGCAGGCTCCCTGTCTAGTTGTTCAAGGGCATCCAGGAATCCAGTCTTTTTATGTGTTGGTTCCATCTTTTAACTGTTGGTTCCATCTTTTTAAGCACTCTATGGACCTAACAAAAGTCTGTGGGCCCACCAGTTCACAAACTTTGAACTTGAGATGTGATTTCCCTTATGATAGAGTCTTCTGTTTCACTCAGAGACATGCTGGGGGATTTCTTCAAACAGAAAACACTCCTAGTTACAAAAATAGAACGTGATTCACTCTAGCACAGAAGCAGCAGTAAAGGATGCTTCTTCCCTTCACAAATAGCCTCACCTTGAGGTGTTTCAAGAGACAGATCTCTTAATGCACTTCAAATCAGGTTAGAGTGGCCAAAATCCAATTTTCACACAACTTCTTGAAGGAAGATGGGAATTTGGCTCGAGCCTCGATCAGAGTTAAAGAAGGGGCAAGGCAGGGGCCTGGGGGTGGGGAAATGAGGCAAGAGAGTGCGTTGAGGGTGGAGGGCAAAGCTGGGTGCCCTCACTGAGAGACGTGGAGAGAAGCTGGCAACAGCTCTGTGAAGTTGGTGAGACAAAGAGGTGGGTCCTGGGGATCGGAGCCAGCTGGAGAGGGGAAGAGGATGAGGGAGCATCGTTAGTTGCCATGGCGACAAAGGAATAAGAAAGGGGGGGAAAGAGTGAGGGGGGAATCTCGGAGAAGAGCTATATTGTGCTGCTACAACCAGCTCTCTCCTCTCCACCCAGGACCCCTGCCTATGACTCCCTGGGCCCTCTGCCACCTCCCCCACCTGACTCCATTCATCCCTGGCATGGATAAAGTACTATGAAATTACATCAAGGACATTTAGATCCTATACATGGGTGGTCTGGACAGATACCTACTTACGGTGCATCTGGGTCTCCAAAAGGCCTCTTGAATTCAAAAATATTTTCTCCACTGTCCTGCTATATAAAGCTTACCATTCTACTATTAGGGCAAAATTTCCTGGACTAAGTATTTGTTCATGTTCAATTATAAACCCTCCTTAGGAACAGTCATATCTTGGATATTAACTTCTAGAATCTCATAAATTAATTTATCACATGTAGTAGGGATCTCAGCTTCAGCCTAGGAATGTCCACTACTAGGATTCAGGCATATCTAAACATGTATGATAAATTAGTAGGGCAGACCCCAGACAGGCCAGTTCATAGGATGGTTCCAGTGACATCTGCTATGTGTGTTCAACGTTCATTTCCCCTTGATTTTCTTTTGGGGAACTCCCTGTTCATCAATCTTTGTCCATGAGGTTCAAGTGGGCTGACTTCCAATCGAGGGTGGACCCAAGACCTAGACCTGGCCAATCAGAGCATTCCATCTCCTGGCCAAATGATTGGTTCTGGTGTGGACACATGACCCGAGCCTAACCAGTGAGTCTCAGACTGAGGACTTTTGCTGGAACTCCTGGGAAAGACAAACTCCCCACTGGGTACTAAGCAAGCAGAATAAATGTCCAGAGCTACTGGATGCTGTCTTGTTCCACTTGGGGAAGGCCTCACTGAGAATAAAGCTGACGTGAAGAAAAGCAAAGCCAAGAAGAGATGAGAAGACTCAGGGAAGGAGAGGGAGGGAGGAGAAGGAGAGAGAGTGAGTCCTTGTTGGCATGATTTGAGCCCCTGGATCCACCTGAAATAGAGACATCCCTAAGCTTTTCAGTTGCTATTAACTTTGATTTAAATTGTGTTTCTGTCACTTGGAACCAAGAGTTCTGAATCATGCAAGGGCTTTCCCATTTGGCTAAGGAGAAGAGGATTACATGAGTTGGAACGTGGGCTCAGCAATAGCTAATGGAGGTGATTTGGCACCTGTTCCCAGCCTGTCCTCCGGAGAAAGCCGTGGGGATGAACCTAAACAAGGGAGTGTGAGAGACATGGGGAGAAGTGGAGCTATTAGGAGCATACATGAGAACTCACATGTGGAAAGGGAGCCATTTCTCCACTTCTGGAGGGAAAACAGCCCTGCTCTGGCCCCATGAGGGGTTGAGGTATTGATGTCTGTGCCAAGGGAAATGGTGGTAGGGCCTTGCTGAGAGGGGATGCCAGTGGGGAACCACAGACAAGCATAGTCTGTACACTCAAAAAAGGCTCCATGAAAGGACCATGAAAGGTCTGGAAGCAACCAAAGTGTCCATTAACCGATGGGTGGATAACTACCGTGTTAGAGAGCCATACAATGGAATATTATTTGGCAATAAAAAGGAATGAAGGGGCTTCCCTGGTGGTGCAGTGGATAAGAATCCGCCTGCCAGTGCAGGGGACACGGGTTCGAGCCCTGGTCCAGGAAGATCCCACATGCCGCGGAGCAACTGGGCATGTGCGCTACAACTACTGAGACTGCGCTCTAGAGCCCACAAGCCACAACTACTGAGCCCACAGGCCTAGAGCCCGTGCTCCACAACAAGAGAAGCCACCACGATGAGTAGCCCCCGCTCACCGCAAGTAGAGAAAGCCCACATGCAGCAATGAAGACCCAATGCAGCCAAAAATAAATAAATAAATAAATAAAATTTATTTTAAAAAAAAAGGAATGGAGCATTGATCCATGCTACCACATGGTTGAACCCTGAAAACATCATGCTAAGTAAAATAAACCAATCACAAAGGACTACATATTTTATAATTCCATTCATATGAAATGTCCAGAATACACCAATCTCTAGAGACAGATTAGTGGTTGCTTAGGGCTAGGGGAACAGAGGGATTGGGGGATGAGAGCTAGGGGCGCACAGTTTCCTTTAGGGTGATGAAATGTCCTAAAATTAAATGTGGTGATGGTTGCAAAACTTGAATATACTAAAAGCCATCTAATTGTACACTTTAAATGGGGAAATTGTATGGTATATAAATTATATCTCAATAAAGCTGTTACCCTCCAAAATGGCTCTTGAGGTACCTGCCCAGTCTGCGTGTGGCAGGGGTAGGGGTGGGGGGTTGGCCTCCAGGAGGCCCAGGGCACATGATGTAGCTCCTGCTACTCTGGGAGAGAGTGTGCCCTTCGATCCGATAAGAGGGACCTCACTCTGGGCCAGCACTTTAAGAGGGCTCCCCTCTGATTCTTATCTGGTCTCACCCTTCCCCACAGGGTGAAAAGTCTGTAGGGCCAAGTGGACGTGCCCACCACACTCACACCTTCCAAGAACATACCCTAGGCATACAGGACCAAGGAACTCCTTGCCCAGAAGGTCCCAAACCTGTTTCTCCAGCCTGCAATCCTCTTCTCCAGGTCCATCCTCCACAGGGTAGACTGAAATGGTGGTGAGCATAAAAGAGGTGTGATTGGAACCTGCATATGTAGGCTGGATGCCCACATCAGGCCCCTCCAAGGGTGAGGCAGAGCTGGGGGGTGAAGGAGAAGGGGACAGGCCATGGGCCATGAGTGCAGGGTGGCGGCAGGGGGGGGGCCTGGGGCCAGGTCTCCCCAAAACCACCATGTTCCAGCATGGGGATGAGAGGAATATGAGCATTCTCAATTCAAACTTTACCTTCTAGGTCATTATGAAGATGTATTTTTCAAGATAGGAAGCTGGAACATTTAACAATTTGTTAGCTCGCTTTATAGTTGTAAGGTACGTAAACACATGGCTTGTGGACCTCCCTTTGTCCTCGTGCTCTGGACCCCCTCAGATATAAAGATCTGATGCTGAGAGATGCTACACTTGAGAGAAATCTATCAGAGCTTTTCTTTCTAATGAATCCTGCTGTGGGGTTTCCCAGGTTGCATTTACTGATTTAGGAAACAGTTCATAGATTCTTCGCTCCAGGCTAAAGAGAAAGCTGATACTTGGCTGCCCACAACCCTGAAGTTTAATGATTTCTCTCAACGTCTCCTCAGCCTAGCCCATGGCTTAGGCATGTAGTGAGGGGCAGGCTGGAGACTGGGTGGATCCCTGAGCCATACTAAGGAATCCGTGTCTGTCTGGCTCTCTTGTCTTCAGTCTTGTTGTTGTTGCTCTAGGATATAATGTAATAGAGTCCAACTGGCAAGGAATTCTAGCAGAGGCTCATGGGAAACATCTGAGAGCAGGGCTGGGGCAGGCCAGAGAGTATCTGTTCATCCTTCCTCTGTATCTTCCTGATGGCCAAAAACTCTGGGGGATCCTGTGCTAGTGCCTTTAGGGTACAGACCTGCAAGACACACGGTCTCTGCCCTCCAAGAAGTTACCATCTGGTTGCAAAATAACACTGACACTGATCATTAAAACACAATATAAAAACCCCAAAACATAACTTAGGGTGTGACATAAAGCGTTTTCAAGACTGGAGATCATCTCGTCCAGAGTTTCTCCTTGGCACTGTTGACACTTTGGGCCACATTATTCTTTGCTTGGAGAGAGGGGGAGCTGTCCTGTGCATTGTAGGATACTTAGCAGCATTCCTGGTCTCTACTCACTAGATGCCAGTTAACAGGCTCCCGGCCCCAGTTGTGACAACGAAAAATATCTCCAGACACTGCCAAATGTCCTGTGGGAGTCAAAACTGCCCCCAGTTGAGAACCATTGCTCTAGTATACATTCCCCCCCATCATTTCCAGTATAATTAATGTCTATAGACAGAGAATTGCAAGAAGCCGCATGAGGGGGAGATGATCATGGGCTGGAGGAGCCTGGCTCTTGGAGGAGAAGGCAGCACCTGAACTGGTCCTCAAAGGGTGGGTAGGGTTTGGCGAATCCAGCTAGAAGGACAGCACTCCAAGAGGGGAGACAGTATGCTCAAAGACAGAGAGGCTAGAACAAGCAGCGTGCCCCACATGGCTATGAGGTTGTGCAATGCCAAAAGGTGTCCAGTCGAGGGGACAAGTGGGCACTGAAATGCGGCCCACCCTCCCCTGGCCAAGCCATGCCCCTTGGCACCGGGCTGCATCAGTCCAGAGGAAGGGGAGAATTTTTCTTAGTACAGAGGTGACTTGTGAGCCCCATCTCATATGCTCATGGTGCTGTACTGCCCAAAGAAGGCCTTTTTCTAATGACAAAAGTGCCACAGCAGCAAGCCAAGACCCCACGAATGAGCATGCCTTGGGATGGAGAGGATAGAGAGCCAGGAAAGTAGCCAGCCCTCTGTCAGGGACTGATGGGGACTCTAGCTTTCTCGGGCCCTCGATGGTCCCACTATGCTCCTCTCCACTCTGATTTCTCTGTGGGGAGCCCCCCAGCCCCCCTGCTCTGCAGAGGCCCCACATGGAAGAATGAGAAGGAAGGTCTTTCAAGAGCTCAAAGTAGGTTGAACCAAAAGGAGAAGGAAAGCTCTAAGAGTCTGGGTCTGAGACAGACAGCAGCCAGTGTGCCTGGCTCAGATCCTTGCTGTTTCCATCCCCTCCTCAGAAAGACCCTACAGAGAGGTGGTCACCCCTCAGGGAGGTCGCCTCTGCCCAGAGCACCTTTCCTCCTACAAAGAGACCTTCAGACCCTGCAGGGACCCCTCGCCCCATCACCTTCCCTTTCTTTGCTCATCCATCCAGTAATGGACCAGCACAAACTAAGGTACAAGTGCTCTTGGGAATACATGAAGACCCTCCAAAGGGTACGTACTTTGGTGTAAGTCATTTTAGGAGCCTCACATGACGAGTCCTCAACTTCCACAAGCGCTCTCTTATACAGCTGTCCCGTCTGAGCACATGGACGAGGCATGCTGCTTGTTCTCCCTCTTGCTTCGCTTGCACGATCACCCTTCTCCCACTTCCCAAAAGAAAGGCACACTACTTACCTGTCCCAAGTCTTCCCACAGCGCATTGGCTTAGGGAAAAATGTATGGTGCAATGAAGGGACAGTCTAAATGCCAGCATCCACGTGGAGAAAAGGGGTGACTAATGACTGGGCAAATCAACTAGCTTCCAATCCTCTGCTCTCATTCAAAGTGAAGGAGAATCTATTCTAGTTGTCAGCTGATAGGTTTTTAATGATCTACCCATATGATCTTTGAGATTAACTCAAAAGGAGTTTATAAAACTGAGTGACGGGGCTTCCCTGGTGGCGCAGCAGTTGAGAATCTGCCTGCCAATGCAGGGGACGTGGGTTCGAGCCCTGGTCTGGGAAGATCCCACATGCCGCGGAGCAGCTGGGCCCGTGAGCCACAATTACTGAGCCTGCGCGTCTGGAGCCTGTGCCCCGCAACAAGAGAGGCTGCGATAGTGAGAGGCCCGCACACCACGATGAAGAGTGGCCCCCGCTTGCCACAACTAGAGAAAGCCCTCGCACAGAAACGAAGACCCAACACAGCCAAAAATTAATTAATTAATTAATTTAAAAAACAAAACAAAACAAAACTGAGTGACATTGCTACAACAAAACTCCTTACATTCCTTTGTACTTATGTATGTGAAAAGATTTCTGAGCTCAGCTCTTGCACCTATTTAAAAAACAAAACAAAACAAAACAAATAGAATTAATACTGAACCTTGACCCCTTCTAGCGATGAGTAATATTCATCCATGGATATATGAACTAATTGGGGTAGGGAAAAAAAGCTTCTTCTCATTAAGAGATGTATTTTCAATTAATCTTTATTTTTTATGCTTCCTTAGTAGCTATTAGATTTTCTAATAGCATTTGTTTTGATTAACTGTATATTACTTGTCATGGTACAAATCCAGACAAAATATTCTCTAACATCTAGAATGTGTGGTCACAAGAAATTTTAATAATAAATTCATTTTATATACATAGCTTGGTTGGAGAGAAGTATGATAGGGTGATGCATAAAAGATATGCAATCACAAAAATGTATTAGGATAAAATTCTGTAGGGAAAGTAGAAGGAAATATAAATTCAAGGAGGAAAAAGAGATGAAATTTTTCCAACTGTTAAGGGAGAATTTCATGTATTTTTTAAAAGGATTACAGTGGGTATCCAATCACTATAGTATTTCATTTAGAAACATTTTTCAGAGTACTGCAACACTTTTACCTTTAAATGTCAATATTTGCATACACCAGAAAGTACACCCTATGTAACTGTTTAAACTATGGAAAAATTTTGTGTGTTGGCTCCTAAAAATGTGCAAAGGGGTACACATATTTTCAAAAAAAATTTTTGGAGTCTACAAGAAAAACATTTAGAGCACCAGGGTCACAGAGCTTGGCTCTTGCCTGCAAGGGGAAGGCCTACAATGAATGCAAAATCAGCACCTTTGAAGATTCCCTAAAGCTTGAGGGACCTGAGGGCACCCTTAAAGCGTTGCCATGGGGGTGAGGGCTCTCACTATTGTGAACTGGGCCAAGGAGCTCCCCCTTCGTCCTGTCAATATCTTCCTCCCTCATCTTTCTCTTCTCACTTGTTTTGTTTGCAGCTTTCCTCCAAAATCCCATTCTCTCCACTACAGATGCCCTGTCAGGTCAGTGTGAGATCTGTTCTGCTTTGTTGTGTTGCACCTCACTGGTCCTTTCTCCCAGAAGCCTTCGGGCGGGCAGTGTCCCCACCCACCCCCACCAGCCTCGCTGGCCGCAGTCTAATACCCCATGTACACAAGCGGCACCCACTGCTTCCTCCAGTTTTCTCTTGCTTTGGGCTAGTCCTCACTCCCCAGCTAAGCCATAAGTTTTCTCATCTGTGTCTCCAAACCTCTCTTCTCAGCAGTAAGAGGCGGATAAAAAGAATTAAGCGCGATGAAATTTGAACAGCGCCTGGCACCGAGCCTGGCCTGCAGCCAGAACTTGGCACCCAGCTGCATTCAGCAAATACTTGCTAATCGTGCTGTTGAATTTTCTCGCTGGGCAGTGATTACAGCAGTCTGGGCTTCCTAGCGTCCCCCTTCTTCGCCCAGGGAACCAACGAGAGTTCCCAAATCCCCAGGTCTCCTTTAGATAGCTTGCCAAGTAGGGGTGATGGAAATGCCTTCCCCCTCCCGCCACCGCTGCTGCCGCCGAGTCCGCTCTGGGTGCCCGAGCCCAGGCTGGTGGAGTGAAGGGGGTGGGGGGAGCCGGGAGCTACGAGGTCATACTCGGGTCACGTGACCGCTGCCGCATCTGTCAACTGTGGTACAATTACTAAGCCGGTCGGGGCTAGCGACATTCAAACCAGTTCTCTCTTCCTCCTCCCTCTCCCAGGCTCAGGTCCCTTTCACATCAAGGGATCGTCTCAAAAGTCTAGGACCCTGAAGGAGTTGGCTTCCACATGCTACAATTTAAAGGGCTGGGATAGAAAGAAAGGAGGGGGGGAGAGAAAAAAAAGTCCAAGGCTGCACTTACGGCTGCTGCAGTTTGAAAACTGTGCTTAAGGTTCTTTAAAATCTTTTTCTGTCAAAGCAATTTGGCATATGTATTACAGAGTCTTTTAAAAATCCTCATACTCTAACCCATTAATTCCAGCTCTAGCATGCTTGTAAGGGAAGTAATCCAAACAGGGGCAAAGGTTTCGGACACAAAATTCACTGTCTTGTTATTGAAATTAACAACTATATAACGAAATTGAATAGATTAGGGTATAAAAGAACAACAAAATATTGTTCAGTTGTTAAAAATGGTGATTTCCAAGAATCTTTCATGACATGGAAAATGTATGAAAAAATGACCACAGGGAGTATTTGCTGAGCACTTCCTATGTGCCAGATGTTCTGCTAAATGCTTTCTATGGATTGATTCTTACAACCTAAGTAGACAGATACTATTATTATCCCTCTTCTAAAAACTGTGGCCTAGAGAAGGAAGCTGCCTAAGGTTGACTAGCTAATAAAGTGTGAAAATTGAGGCTTAGCGGTTATACAAAGGGTTTAACCTAAATAAATGGCAGAGGCAGGATTTGAACTCACAGAATCTGAGTCTTGGAGTCCAGTCTTTTAACCCCCATGCTCTTAACTGCCTGCCCAGTAGTAACTAGCAAGAAATCAGTATGAACACTGCACACACACCATCAGGCCAGTAATATGTATACACACATGTGCCCCTACACACAATATATGAGTAGCAAAAGAGTGGAAGGACAGACACCAACATTTTCACACTGGTATCTGTCAGTGGTACAATTACCAGTGATTTAAGTTCTCTTTATACTACTCTAAATCTTTTAAATTAATACAATGTATATGTATTAATTTAACAAGTAGACAAAATGTTAAATACAGACTGATTCCACTAGAGAGCCATGTGCTAATTATGGGATTATTTATTATAAGGAAAACTTGAAAGTAGCTCAAGTGTCAATTATTGTTTGAATAGTTAAATGAATTATAAAACATATTAGGTGCAATAATTTGCAGGCATTGAAAATGAAGGATACAAAGATCAAATGATACCGTTATATGAAAAATCAAGGTACAAAATGGTAGGCATATTATTCACGATCATTTGAAAATGTTACTGTAAAATATTAAAGAAAAGAGAAAAAGATAACTATATCAGGATGGTAAAATTATATGTGATTTTAAAACTTTTCTGAACTTCTATAATGTCTTTTTTTTTTTAAATTATTTATTTAATTAATTTATATTTGGCTGCGTTGGGTCTTCATTGCTGTGGGCTCTCTCTAGTTGTGGTGAGCGGGGGCTACTCTTCATTGTGGTGCGTGGGCTTCTCGTTGCAGTGGCTTCTCTTGTTCTGGAGCACGGGCTCCAGGCGCACGGGCTTCAGTAGTTGTGGCACGCGGGCTCAGTAGTTGTGGCGCACGGGCTTAGTTGCTCCGTGGCATGTGGGATCCTCCCGGACCAGGGCTTGAACGCATGTCCCTTGCATTGGCAGGTGGATTCTTAACCACTGTGCCACCAGGGAAGCCCTATAATGTCTTTTATTTCTTGTATACTAGTAAAAATATTTTCATTCAGTTAATAAGGTTCCATATCAAAATTAGCATGGAGCACATGGGAATCTTTTTTTGCCTTTTTAGAATGCCTTCTGTTTTATCTCATTTCATTGACAAAACACCCCAATGAGAATACTGTAGGCACTTTCTTATCTATTAAGAAAAGTTAAGGCACTGAAATGGTGAATGAGTTACTTGGAGTAAACCAGCAAATGCATGGCAACCCCTGGGACTAGAAGCCAGGCCTGCAATCTCCTACCCCAGAACTCTGGCCTATAAAACACACCAATTCCTTTCTGTGAAGGGCTGCATGGTGCTGCCTAGAGAATACAAACTACTATTACAAGACTCCAAACTCTGAGATCCAAGTGTATATCCTCTCGATGAGCAAGAGCCTGGAGGCAGGGAGCATGCATTACCCTATTTCTGCTCTTTGTCTTCAGAGTGAGAATATCTAAGGCCCAAGGCTTCCCCCGCCCCTCCAAACCCCTCCACACACACACTCCCTACACACAGAGCCAACCATGTCCCCAAAAGCAGGCCACCTGGGAACATGCCTTGCTCTTGGATGGAGACAGAGGCCAGGAGATGTGCAGTGTATCCTCCCCGACACCCTTTAGTGTACAACCTTGCCCACGGCCCCCACAGGAGAAGGATCAGGGGCCCTACAGGCCAGCATGTGTCAAAGGCCAGTCTCAAACTAGGTAGGCACCAGACAAGCAAGCCTAGAAAGAAAGACCAGGACATACGGACAACCAACAGGCACATGAAAAGATGCTCAACATCACTAATTATTAGAGAAATGCTAATCAAAACTACAGTGAGGTACCACCTCACACCAGTCAGAATGGCCATCGTCAAAATGTCTACAAATAACAAATGCTGGAGAGGGTGTGGAGAAAAGGGAACCCTCCTACAGGATTGGTGAGAATGTAAATTGATGCAGCCACTATGGAGAACAGTATGGAGGTTCCTTAAAAAACTAAAAATAGAGCTATCGTATGATTCAGCAATGCCTTGCCTGGGCATATATCCAGAAAAGACAAAAACTCTAATTCGAAAAGATACGTGCACCCCAATGTTCATAGCAGCACTAGTTACAATAGCCAAGACATGGAAGCAACCTAAATGTCCATCTTCAGATGAATGGATAAGAGATGTAGTGTGTGTGTGTGTGTATATATACACACACACACAATGGAATATAAGCCATAAAAAAGAATGAAATAATGCCATTTGCAGCAACATGGATGGACCTAGAGATTATCATACTAAGTGAAGTAAGTCAGACAGAAAAAGACAAATATCATATGATACAAGTGAATTTATTTACAAAACAGAAATAGACTCACAGACATAGAAAACAAACATATGGTTACCAAAGGGGAAAGGGGGGATAGGGATAAATTAGGAGTTTGGGATTAACATATACATACTACTATATATAAAATAGGTAAACAACAAGGACCTACTGTATAGCACAGGGAACTATACTCAGTATCTTATAATAACCTATAACGGAAAAGAATCTGAAAAAGGAAATATGTATGTGTATATTATATACACATATATAATACTGAATCACTTTGCTGTACACCTGAAACTAACACAACATTGTAAATCAACTATACTTCAATCAAAAAAAGGGAGAGAGAGAGAGAGATCAGAAGAGGTCAAGTGTCAGCAACAGTGGGTGAAGCCAGCAGTGGGGAGCTGGGGGGCTGAGGAACCCCAGGGAACTGGGTCATCAGGCCCTGGTCCCTCATGTAACAGAAGGAGATGTGACTTGCCAGGGTCACACAACAGCCAGACAGAGTAGAAGTAAACCCAATCCAAAGCCCAAAGGAACCAGTCAAAGGCCAGGCCCAAACTCCACAGAGCCAGGCTTCATTCATTCATTCAAGATATAACCAGTGCCATTCCAGCTTACCAGATCTTCCTGATGTCATGGGTCCAGACCCAGTACCCTGTCCCCAATCCCCACCACGCTCCCGGGGGATCAGGTGACTCCCATGACTCAAGATGAAAAAGAAGTCACAAGCAAGGGAGAAGCTACCCCTCCAGAGAAACAATTCCAAACTCCAAAGCATGGAAAACAAACCAATGGGCTGAGTCCAGGGCCATGACAAGTCCAAGGATTCCCCATCCCAGTGAGGAAAGCTTCCAGGAGGAGGAGTCAGGAAGAGGTATGACTTGAGTGGTCCAGAAGGATAGGTGTGCTATAAAGAGCTAAAAGAAAACCAAAAGATTCCATAGGTATGGTAATGCACAAGAAGTTAAGAGGGGGAGGGAAGCCTAGGTTTACAAATCCTGATGGCAGGGGAGGGTCCCTAGTAAGGAGAAAGGGAGGTGGAAGTGCTTGGATAGGGTAATTTCTGTGAACAGTACATTTAAGTGTTTGTCCTCAACTTGGAGTGGAAAGCATGGGATACCTGAATATTAGCAGTTCCTGCTACTGAAGACAAAGGTAAAGGTAATGGTACTTTCTGTAAGGAAAAGGGATGCCATTGGCCCCAAATGCTATTTACAAAGAGCTTTTCAGGAAAAAAAAAGTCTTGCCTATAAAGAGACCTGTCCACTGGTCTGAGCTGATGATGAAGGGGTGTTTGTTTTCCTATTTCCATGCGGTCTGTGGGGTTTCTTCTGAGCAAAGGAGAGGGGCAAATGCTGTGTTGGGGACCTAACAGAGAAGCAGGGACACAGTAAAATGAGGTTATGTCCCTTCCATGCTTGCAAGCCCTAAGTGGCTTCCCATTGTACTTAGAATAAATTCAGATCCCTTTAAGTGCCGCCCACAAGACCCCTGGGATCTGGCCCTGCCCCTTCTGTCTCACCTTCACTCGCCTGGTGAAGCCCCACTGACCTCCTCTCTGCTCCTCAAGCCAGCAGAGCTTTCTCCGCCTGGTGCCTCACACTGGGGTTCCCTCTGCTCAGAACGTCCTTCCCTTCCGCCCCCTTCCCCCCACCCTGCTGTTTGCGTGGATGCCTCCTCCTCCTGCCTTAGGTGCACAGGGCCCTACCTGAGCAGAGGCCGCCGAAGGCCTCCCTGCCCATAACCTTTTACTTCTCCACAGCACTTGGATCAACTGAAGTCACCAGTTGTCTACTTGCCCAGTGTAGCGAGTGTCCCCTCCTGGGCCCTCAGCCCTCTCACTTGTGCCCACCATCCTCATCAGCAGGTTCCTTTGTAAAAGCTGGGGTCTTAACTGCCTTGTTCACTGAAAGAGATGCGGTGCCAGGCAGAGCGCCTGACATTGGTAACCAGCCAATAAATATTTGTGGAATGAATGAATGAATAAGAGGTCTGCTGATTTGAATGTAACTGAGTGAAAACCCAGAGCTCAAATTCCAAAGGAGAAAATAAGAATCTTTACACACTCCCTATTGCTTCCCTTTCTCCAACTGAGCCCCAGTGCAACTTGCTTCCACTTTCTCCTCTCCTCCCTCCCTCCCTCTCTCTCTTCCTTCTTTTACAGAGGTTCAGGAGCACCTGCTCTGGCAGGTGCTGTGTGGTGGGCCCACCTTCCCACCCACTCTGCTCCCCAACATGCCCCCGGGGCCCTGACCTCATCCAGGACCCCAGTCTATCCCTGGGCCCCCTCAAGTCATATCCCTTATACAGTCACCCCCCGGCACCTCTTCTCTGTAGACCTACATTGTGACTGAGCCCTGAGGACAGAACACCCTGGGAAAGAGAAATGAAGGATTCTCCAAGGAACCAGCTATAGCCAACTATTTGCTAACATATTTGTCCTGCTGGGAGCCAAGGTTTTGGAGCTTTTATACATTAAGTTTTTCATAAAAATGAATGACAACAACCCAGTCTTATCAGGTTTTTTGTTTGCAGTCCCAAGGGTCTTATTAGCTGGCTATGACCTAGGACTGCTTCCTTGCTTCCTTTGAGCCTCAGATTCAAATGAACATTTGGCTTTCAAGATCCCTTCATGTTCTAAATCTTGTGTGATCTTCGGGATGTGAATCCACTCAGGCTTGGTAACAGCCAGGAGTCATCAAACATAACCCTCTCTGGGCTCACCTCCCAGTGATAAGAAAGACATGTGCCCAATTCCATCACTCCACGGGTGTGCAAGAGAGGTGGTGAGCTGGGCCAAGGGTCTGCCAAGACTCTCTCTGAGCTGGGGATCCCTTCTGCTGCGTCTGCGGAGAGAAAGGAGTAGCCTGCCTTCTGGTGAAAGGGGTCCCGTCCTGCAGGAAAGGACCACAGGGTGAGCTGTGAGGTTGTGTGGGAAAGCTGGGGTGTTGTGAGAAAGTGAGGGTTTATCATACCTTAGAACAGAGCTTAGGAAGGTGAGGGCGGGAGGAGAGATTCAGCCTTTCCCAGCGTTGTCAATGACCAGGCATGATGTCAGAAACGAGGTAATGAACTGGGAGGGTACAGAGAAGGAGACAGGGGAGGGCAGAGGAAGGGGGCAAAGACTTGAGTATCTCCCTGGGGAGTTCAGTGAGGGGCTGCACTGGTTCCCCAGAGCCATGCAGGTTGGGGTTGGCCCAGCATAGGTCTGCTGACCCCCTTCCAGGGATCTTGGGACCCTAGGGACAGAGAGGAAGCCCTGCAGCATTTTCTGAGGTTCTAGCGCGTGCTCAAAGTATCCTTTCCATTTCTGGCTCTCCAGGCAGCTCAGGATCAGAATTAAATCTACATTCTCCCTCCACCGAGTTATCTTTGCCGACAGCCTTCCTGGGGGGGGGGGGGCGGGGGGGGCTGGCCTCAGTGAGGGGCAGGGCCTGGCTGCCCGATGTTCGGTTTCCCCCAGCCCTCCCCAGGCAGGGAGTGAGCCTGCAGAAGCAGCCTCGCCATAAGCACTGCCTGGGTCTGTGTCAGCACCAAACAGCTTCCCTTGCACCTCGGGAGGAAGTGTTAATGAGGAGAGCGGTGGGGAAGGGTTGTGCCTGCCTGCGGTTGTGACAGTTTGCTCCTTTTGGCTCATGGGGACTGAGGAACTTACACAAGGAACACACCTTCTTGAGGGTAAGACAGTTAACGCTAATAAAGAATGTGTGTACATTTGTACCAGACAACTAACATAAAGGGCCCAGTGCAAACATTTCTAAAGCAAAGATCCCAACAGGGCTGCAGCTGCCAGAAGGGACAGGATGGTGACCAGCAGCCTACCCCACAGGTCTAGGGTGGCACTGGGAGCTACAGAAAGGTGAGGGCTAAGATTTGCCTCTCCATGGCTGAGGCCCCTAAGGACGACCCAGCCCATCCACAGCCCCCTGCCTTCACACCCAGGTCCAAAGCAAACCCCCTCCCATTTGTTTCCCAGGGAGGGAAGGGATCCAATAAGCCCTGACTGAAGTGAGTCCTGCTTGAGTTCAGGCTCTACCCATCTGCAGCCTTCCCCCCAGGAGCAGTAGAGAGGGATTTTCTTGTCAAGAACCATCGCTGGGTTACAGGGTGGGCGTCCGTCCCCTGGTCCTCACCTCACATAACTGCCCTTTTCTATGGCACAATCCATGGTTGAAGAGAAAGCCTCCATCCAGAAACCAGAGCCAGGCCGGGAATGAAGAATGTAATGAACATAAATGTCTGTTCAGACCCTACTACGTGCACACCCAGCGTCAGCACTAAAAGAACAAGGCAGCTGGGACCACAGAGAAGAATGAAGATACAGTCCCTACCAACAAAGATCTGTGTCCAAAAAGATGGGCCGAGTAGACAAAGCAGCTGACAGGAAATAAAGGCAATGCATGGAAAGTCCTCACCAACAGGGGCTGCGGTCCTGGTAGCCAGGGGCTAGGAGGGCAGGCTTGGTTCACCACCAGTTTTTGTTTTGCTGAGGGGACATTATGAGGGTGGAGACTGGAACCCGCGGGGCTGAGAGGCTGAGGAGGAGGAGGCTGGGGAGAAAGAGTATCGGGCAGCTCTGGGAGAGAGACAAGTTTGGGAAAACAGAGAGGTGTTGTAAGTGCGACTGGGGGAAATTTTGTCCCACATGTACTGTGTAAAGCTCTCCTCAACTTCCCAGAAAACCTTTCATTAAAACTATTTTGCAGGGGAGATGAAGTAATGTCAATTTTGGGGACACGAATTATTGTCGGGGGCCCCAATAACGGATTGAGGCCAGCTCAGAGGGCCAGACCTGGGGTGGACCAGGGGGCTAGACACTCCTGGGTTATACAGCTTGAAGTGGGGTTCAAGTTCACAGAATGGGAGGTGGCTGGGGGCTCAGGCAAGTGGGAAGGAAATGCTTTGCTGGGTCTGGAATGATGGCTGGGAGAGAAAGGGGGGGGATCTGAGGGGGAGTCCAGGGGGCCTTGTAAGATGCTGTGAAACTGTGATGGAAAGCCTCAAGCCCTGGACAAGTGAAAGGATTTATTGAGGTGGAAGGCAGGGAGGTGGGAGCGGATAGGACACAGGTCACTGATTCTGATCTCTTCTGGCCTGTGTATCAAAGAATTTGACCTACCTCACCAAAACGCTGGGGAGATTGTCATCTCTCAACTGGGCTGATAAACAGTTCCCCAACCAGGCCCCTGCCTGCAGTCTCTCCCTCCCTCCGATGTGTCCTCCACATACAGTGGCACTAGAATAATCTTTTAAAAGTCCAGCTCTCAGGGACTTCCCTGGCGGTCCAGTGGTTAAGACTCCGTGCTTCCAGTGCAAGGGGTGTGGGTTCGATCCCTGATTGGGGAACTAAGATCCCGCATGCTGTGCGGTGCGGCCATAAAACTTAAAAATAAATAAATAAATAAAGTCCTTCCATGACCCTGCATCACCTACACACGTCCCCCCACATCAGATTTCATCTAATTCCTGAGCAGGGCAGGAAGCACACGTAATCAGGCTTTGTCCATCTTTCCAGCCTCATCCATGTCACTTCCCTTCGCCCCTCACACTCCATCACACTGAACTACACACAGGTCCTCTAACACAACTTGCTTTTTCACACCTCAGGGCCTTTGCATATGCTCTCCCCACCCCATCCCCCACCTCTGCCTGAAGGTCTTTCCCAGCTCAACTGCCAACACCCCGGAGTGTTCTGTGAACCTCTCTCTCTACCTGCTACTGTATTTCCACAGTACGCTGAATACAGCACTTCCACATTGTATCATCACCATGTTATCATCTGTGTATGTGTCTATAATTAGTGAAAGGACAGGACCAGATGGTATTCTTTGCAGTCCAGGAGCTAGCACAGCACCTAACTCATTGCTGGCGTTCAGAAATTTTTCAATGAATGAGGCAATTCACAACTCAAAAGGGCCCACAAAGAAGACACCCTTTAAGGAGTCTGTCCAGCTGACAAAGACTCCCTTTTCTCTTAGAACTGCCCCAGACACCAACTGGACTGTAGGTGGACATCTAATCTGAACTGGGACAAATGGATTCCTTCTAAGAAAAGAGGAACTGACTCCAAGAAAAGCAAATTTGTTTCTGGAACTACAACATGTAAACTCTGGGGACCATGCAAACTCCACCATTTAAAATGAACAGTAGAGGACTTTGCTGGTGGTGCAAGAATCCGCCTACCAATGCAGGGAACATGGGTTCAATCCCTGGTCCGTGAAGATCCCACATGCTGCGGAGCAACTAAGCCCATGTGCTGCAACTCCTGAGCCCACGTGCCGCAGCTACTGAAGCCCAGCGCTCTAGGGCCTGTGTGCCGCAACTACTGAGCCCACGTGCTGCAACTTCTGAAGCCCGCGCGCCTAGAGCCCGTGCTCCACACCAAGAGAAGCCACTGAAGTGAGAAGCCTGCACACTGCAAAGAAGAGTAGCCCCCGCTCGCCGCAACTAGAGAAAGCCCGCGCGCAGCAACGAAGACCCAATGCAGCCAAAAAAAAAAAAAGATAAAATAAAAAAAGAGTATCAGTCCTTACGTTTAAAAAATAATTATAATAAAAAAATTAAATGGACAGTAGAAAAAGTCACTCCTTAAAAAAGAAAATGAACTAGCCATCTAGAGGACTTCAGAAAGCTTTCTGATGCCCAGTTCCAGCCCTCCCGTGAGACCATGACAGATTCCTGTCCCGAGCTTCTATGAGACACCCCTGTTTACTAATAACCTGCCTCCTACTCTGTGTTTGAGCTTCATGGGATTTCTGTTCCTTATAAATTCCTGACCACACAAGCCAACCTCTGCCCTTGGCAGAGTTGCCTGGGGGTTCTTTTCTTCAAAAAACTTCTATTTTAATACATAAATCACACTCGGGCATAAATTAGACTTTAAATCACCATACACATGCAGAACCAGCTACATAATTTATGGGGCCCAGTGTAAAATGAAACTGTGGAATCCTTTGTTCAAAAAGTACAGTTAAAGGTACTAAAATACTTATAAAGCTTTTTCTTTTCTTCTGCAGTCTCTCTTTTGGCTTGTCATGGTGTTTATTTGCTATTTAATATCTAAGTAAATAAAAATTACAATATAAAATCCTTAGCATGAATTTTATCATTTATCTTTATATTGTGCAATGCCCATATAGAGAATCACCAAAATGACTCTATTTCTTGGCTTCTCCCAGAAGATGCATCCAGCTGGCCACAAGAGATGAGCCCAAGTCCCCCCCAGACACTGAGCTGTCTAATGGAGGACTCCATCAGGCACAGGATACTTTACAGGGCAAGTGCAGACCCTTATAAGTTCCTGAAGATCCCTCCCCGAGACTCAGGCCCAGCAACCTTGACAACTGCTGGGCCCTCCTTCCCACCAGCCCCCAGATCTATGTGTTGTACCGAGGCTGGGGTCAGGGAAGCCAAGCCAGGCATCTCCCATTCCAATAGGCTGGCTGATCCAATCCACAGGAGACAGGTGAACCCCAGGGTCTTTAAACCTCCACGTTGAGATGTGCCCAGTATCTGGTGGGTGAGAGACCCACGCTCACCAAGTCACCTGCTGAATGTGCCATGGAGCTGCCAACCTGAGCAGAGATGGCCACCATTATGCCCAGCCCTAAGATTCTACGGAGCATACAGACCCTCCCTGCATGCACACTGGGCCCAAACCAGGGGCAGAGGGCAGCAATGTGCACTAGTTGAGGGAAGGGAAGGCAGGGTCTTGGAGCACCAGGGCGCTGGGAAGTGGGTGGTCAAGAACCCATCCCAGGGAGATGGGTAGGCTTTGGGAATTAGTACTACACGTGAGCCAAGGTCCAAGTCCCTGACACATGCTCCAAAGTCCCATTGGACTTCACTTATAAAGCACACATGCAAAAATAAAATTAAGAATTTCCAGACGGTGGCTATAAGGCATTAGACCCCAAGTGCCGGGCTCTTCTGACATGGAGCTCTGTGTGACTGCACTCACCATACGCCCATGAAGTTGACCCTCTACACATGAAAAAGAGTTCTAGACCTTATTAAATAACATAAGAACAAGAAGCTGAGACAAAAGAAGAAAAACAAACTTCACATACATATTAAAGAGCTTTAGAACACCCAGACCCATAGGTCAAGAATACCATTCACATCTCAGTTGGAGGACAAGCTAAAGAGCAGATGTCTCTACTCCCTTCAACCCAGACTGTAGAACTGACAAGAAGCTGTAGTATGTATAGATAAATTGGAAATAGGTTGCTAAGCATTAAGTCAGGCTTTATTCCAAAGTATAATGCCTTTAGCTAGTCAAAGGGTATTTCATGAAGACAGACTAATACCAGAGCAAAAAAGAGGAGGAGATATTACTGGTTTCCTTTGTCCTAATAACTCATGCTTTTGGGGCTTAGAAGTTCAACATGAGCTTCACTTCCTAGAGGCTTATATAAAGAACATCCTGTTGGCACTGGCTCCAAACAAGGCCTTTCGTATTTCTGGCATCTTTTGCCAGGATAAGAGATCCAGTCGACTTTGCAGAGTATTGGAAACCATTATTCTCTGATCACCACTGTAGACCTCCACACCTCCAGCCGCATCTGTAGCCAGTTGCACCTCTCTGTCAACTTGGACTTCCACACGTTTGTGGGAGACTGTCATGTATTGAGGGATGGCTTTTTGCACTGCAGCCTCCACCAGGAGGAGGTCCTGTGGCCTGCAGCGTACAATCACCACAGGCTCCAGCAGTCGGAGCAGACCCTGGAGCACTAGTTTATCCAGCAGCCCCTGGTAAAATTCTGGGTCTGCCACAATCCTGCTGAGTCTCAGCTTTGCATCATTCAGCAACTCTGAGATGAGGTCGTTTCGGGCTCTCAGGACTTTCAGCCTTGCCTGATTCCTCATGGTAGACATCTGGATTTTCTTCTGCTGCTCTATCTGCTTCTCTTTCTTCTCATAATACTCCATAATCTTCAGTCGTTGGGTTTGCACAAGGCGTCCTTTCTCAATGTTGAACTCTTCCTCAGCCTTGGCATCTATTTCTTCTGCCTTCTCATTGGCTTCCTGCTCAATGAAAGCCATCATGTGCTTAATCTGCTTCTGCACATTGACATCACTCAGGGCCATGGCTGCTCCTGGAAAGGGAGGTGGAGGGAGAACTGGTGGACTCTCTGGTTCCTTTGACTTAGGGCAGAGTTTCAGGAGTGTCTCCAGAGTTCCACGTTCTGAGCTGTGGAATGCATGAGGGGAGGAAGGATATAGTCAGAGTCCAAAGGGAAGGATCATGGAGACCATCTATTCATGAATCATTTGACAGATGAGGAAACTGAAGCCCAGAGAGGGAAAGCAGCCTGTCCAAGGTCATACCCTAGTAGAACAGAGACCAAAACCTGGGTTCCCAGAGTTCCATTTCTACTACACTCACCACCTTTTTGTCATCAAATAATAATGAGATGATCAGGGCAGACCTCCAGAAGATTTCTAGTCAGCAATGACTCAATCACAGATAGCAAGTGGAGAGAATGGAAATGCCAAATTAATACAAAAATGGAAAGTGTAGGCACATTTTGGGTTGGAGAGGGCTGGAGAGAGTCATAAGAAACTTGTGGTTAAACAGGAAGGTTGCCTTGAAGCAAAATCCAGGAAGGTTGCCTTGAAGCAGAAAGATTTTTAGAGCCTCAAATGATACAAAGAGACAGAAAACTCATAGGCAGATGGTGGCATCCTGGAGAGAACTGCGAGGTGGGAGGGGTTGAAGGTAGTCTTTTAACTGGAAGTGGTTTCCAAACCTAGATGTACATATGAATCACCTAGGGGACTTTTCAGAAATACAGCTTTCCAGGCCCCACTCCAGACTACTGAATTAGAATTTCTGCCAGTAGGGTCTGGGAATCCATATCTTAAAAAGGACTCCCTGGACCCTCCTATACTGTTGGTGGGAATGTAAATTGGTGCAGTCACTATGGAGAACAGTATGGAGGTTCCTCAAAAAATTAAAAATAGAGTTGCCATATGATTCAGCAACCCCACTCCTGGGCATATATCCAGACAAAACTATAATTTGAAAAGATACATGCACCCCTATGTTCATAGCAGCACTATTTACAATAGCCAAGACATGGAAACAACCTAAATGTCCATCGACAGATGAATGGATAAAGAAGATGTGGTATATATATATATATATATACAATAGAATATTACTCAGTCATAAAAAAGAATGAAATAATGCCATTTGCAGCTACATGGATGGACTCAGAGATTATTGTACTAAACGAAGTAAGTCAGAAAGAGAAAGACAAATACCATTCGATATCACTTATATGTGGAATCTAAAATATGACATAAATGAACTTATCTACAAAAAAGAAACAGACTCACAGACATAGAGAACAGACTTGTGGTTGCCAAGGGGTAGGGGGTGCAGGGGAGGGTTGGATTGGGAGTTTGGGACTAGCAGATGCAAACTATTATATATAGAATGGATAAACAATACAGTCCTATTGTATAGCACAGGAAACTATATTCAATATCCTGTAATAAACCATAATGGAAAAGAAAAAAAAAAGACTCACTGGGATGCTTAATGAGCCCAGGAAAATGATATATGAAAAAAATAAGACTAGCAATAAAGAGGTGGAACATATTAAAAAGGACCAAACAGAAAATTTAGAGCTAAAGAATATAATAACTGAATTGAAAAATTCACTAGAGGTGTTCAACAACAGACTTGATTATGGAGAGGAAATAATCAGCAAACTCGAAGACAGGCCATTTGAAATTATCTATTATTGTTGGAGAAGCAAATTTTTTTTAAAGTGAAGAAAGCCTAAGAGACATACGGAACACTATCAAGTGGATTAATATATGTATTATGCGAGCCCCAGAAGGTGAAGAGACAGAAAGAAAGGAGCAGAAAGCTTATTTGAAGAAATAATGGCTCCAAACTCCCCAAGTCTGAGGAAGGAAATAGACATCCAGATTCACAAACAAAAATGAGAAAGGAATCAAATCATGTCACTAAAACAAATCAGTGAAACACAAAGACATCAAGCGAGGGGCAAAAAAAGCTACAAAACAGACAGAAAACAATGAACAAAATGACAATAGCACATCCTTCTTTATAAGTAACTATTTTAAATGTAAATTAAACTCCCTAGTCAAAAGCTATAGAGTGGCTGAATAAATTAAAAAAAAAACAATATCCAATTATATGCTGTCTACAGGAGACTCACTTTAGGTTTAAGAACACACATAGGCTGAAAGTGAAAGGATGGAGAAAGATATTCTGTGCTAAAGGTAACCAAAAGAGAGCAGGAGTGGCCATACTTATATCATATAAAATATATTTTAAGTCAAAAACTGTCATAAGAGTAAAAGAAGGACATTTTATAATGATGAAAAGGTCAATTCACTAAGAAGATATAGTAACTATAGATATATATGCACCCAACATCAGAATACCCAAATATATAAAGTAAACATTAACAGAACTGAAGGGAGTAATAGTCAGGAACACAGTAATATTAAGAGATGTCACTATCTCACTTCCAATAATGAATAAACTATCCAGAGAGAAGATCAATAAGGAAACAGAGGACTTTAACAATGATATAGATCAAATAGACCTAACAGACGACATAGCAAAATATTCCACCAACAGCAGCAAAACACACATTTTTCTCAAGCACAGTTTTAACACTCTCCAGCATGGATTACATGCTAGGTCACAAACAAAGTCTTAACAAACTTAAGAAGACTGAAATCATACCAAGTATCTTTTCTGACCACAATGGAATTAAGCTAGAAATCAGTAGCAGAAGGAAAAATGGAAAACACAAATCTGTAGAAATTAAACAACACGCTCTTGAACAACCAATGGATCAAAGAAGATATCTAAAGGGAAATTAGAAAATATCTTGAGACAAACAAAAATGAAATACACACACCAAAACTTGGGATGCAGCAAAAGCAGTACTAAGAAAAGTTTATAGTGGTAAAAGCCTACATCTAAAAAGAAAGATTTCAAATAAGCAACTTAACTTTATATATTAAGGAACTAGGAAAAGAAAAACTAAGTCCAAAATTAGCAGAAGGAAGGAAATAATAAAAATTAGGGCAGAAATAAATGAAATAGAAAAATGGAAAAAAATCAATGAAACTAAGAGTTAGCTTTTGAAAAGATAAAACTGACAACCTTTAGCTAGACTAAGAAAAAAAGAGAAGACTCAAATATATAAAATCAGAAATGAAAAAGAAGACATTATACTGATGCCACAGAAATAAAAAGCATTGTAAGAGACTACTCTGAACAACCATACACCAACAAATTGGAAAACCTAAAAGAAATGGATAAATTCCTAGAAACATACCACCTACCAAGACTGAACCATGCAGAAATAGAAAATCTGAACATATCTATAACTAGTAAGGAGATTGAATCAGTAATCAAAACCTCCCAACCAAAAAAAAAAAAAGCCCAAGACCAGATAGCCTCAAAGGAGAATTCCACAAAAATTTTTTTAAAAATTAATGCCAACTCCTGAAAACTCTTCCAAAAAACTGAAGAGGCGGGAACCCTTTCAAATTCATTTTTAGAGGTCAGCATTACCCTGATACCAAAGCCAGAAAGACACTACAAGAAAAGAAAACTGCAAGCCAATATCCCTGATGAACACAGATGCAAAAATCTCAACAAAATATTAGCAAACTGAATTCAATAGCACATTAAAAGAATTATACACCATGACCAAGTGGGATTTATCCCTGGAATGCAAGGATGGTTCAACATACAAAAATCAATCAATGCGATACACCACATTAACAGAAAGAAAGACAAAATCACATGATCATCTCAGTAGATGCAGAAAAGGCACTTGACAAAATTAAACACCCTTTCATGATAAAAAAAACAGTCAACGAACTAGGAATAGAAGGAGATTACCTCTATATAATGCAGGTCATATATGAAAAGTGCACAGCTAACATCATTCATACACAACAGTGAAAAACTGAAAGCTTTTCCTCTAACATCAGGAATAAGGCAAGGATGTCCACTCTTGCCACTTTTATTCAACATAATATTGAAAGTCCTAGCTACAGCAATTAGACACGAGAAAGACATAAAAGACATCAAAATTGGAGAGATACAAAATCAACATATAAAAAGCAATTGTTTCTATACAATAAAAATGAATAATCCAAAAGGAAAATTAAGAAAACAATTCCATTTACAATATCATCAAAAAGAACAAAATACTAGGAATAAATTTAACCAAGGAAGCTAAATACTTGAACACTAAAAACTACAAATCACTGCTGAAAGAATTTAAAGACACAAATAAATGGAAAGACATCCCATGTTCATGGTTTAGAAGACTTAATACTGTTCATACTACTCAAAGTGATCTACAAATTCAGTGTTATTCCTATCAAAGTCTCAATGGCATTTTTTGAAGAAATAAAAAAAACAATCCTAAAATTCATGTGACACCACAAAGAACCCTGAATAGCAAAAACAATCTTGAAAGAGAACAAAGCTGGAGGCTTCACACTCCTAACTTCAAAATATATTACAAGCCTACAGTAATCGAAACAGCATAGTACTAGCAGACAGATAGACCAATATAATAGAATAGAGATCCTAGAAATAAACCCACACAAATACAGTAAAACAATCTTCAACAAGGGTGCCAAGACTACACAATGGGAATAGTCTCTTCAACAAATGGTACTAGGAAAACTAAATATCTCATGCAAAAGAATGAAATTGGACCCTCATCTTACATCACATACAGAAATCAACTCAAAATGGATTAAAGACTCCCATATGATCCAACAATCTCACTTCTGGATATTTATCCAAAAGAACTGAAAACAGGATCTCAAAGAGATATTTGCATTCCCATGTTCATTGGAGCTTTAGTCACAATAACCAAGAGGTGGAAACAACCTAAATGTCTATTGATGATTGAATGGATAAAGAAAATGTTATATATACATTGAATGAAATATTATTTTGCCTTAAATATGACAAGGAAATCCTGTCATATGCTACATAATGGATGAACCTTGAGGACATTATTATGCTAAGTGAAATAAGCCAGCCACAGGAAAAATACTGCATGATTACACTTAAATGAGGTATCTAAAGTAGTCAAATTCATAGGAGCAGAAAGTAGAATGATGGTTGCCAGGGGCCAGGTGGAGGGGAATTAGAAAGTTGTGTTTAATGGGTATAAAGTTTCAATCATGCAAGGTGAAAAAGAGATCTGCTATACAACAGTGTGCATACAGTTAATACTGTACTGTACACTTAAAATTTTGTTAAGAGGGTAGATTTCATGTTATGTGTTTTTTACAATTAAAAAAAAAAAAAGAATGCTGTCCCAGAAAGATGCACCATTCACCAAGCTTGGTGGAAAAACAACCCCGTGTTTGTGACAAAGACCAAGACTTCGGGTTCAACCTTACAAACTGTCATTGGACGTTAAAAAGAAAATGATTTAGCCCACCCATTCCCCATTATTTTAGGATGTAATTTTTCTTAAACTGCACTTTTGTAAATAGAGCAAAACATTCTCTGCTACTAAATAAGACAAGTCCATTAAATATGTTTTAAAAAAAAGGGCTCTCTGGGTAACCCTGCTAATCACCAGCTTTGGAAGCCACCATGAATGAAAGCAGAGAGAGTAAGAGATGAAGGAAGCCCCAGGTTAAGTGTGTAAAGGAAAAAATGTACCAGACAAATCCTTACCAGTCCGCTGCCAAGGGCCAGCCTTTGCTCTGGCACCGGGCGTCTGTAGGCAGAATGTGGAACTTGGAACACGCACTGGAACCTGGCACTGTTGCTTCCTTCTTTCTGCAGACCCTCACAGTTTGACCAGGCAGCTTGAATCCAAAGAGCCAGACTGTCACTGGGGAAGGCGGGCCAAACCAGCCAAAAGGAGGCCAAGAGGAATTTCCTTGGCACAGAGGCCTCAGCTGGGGGCTACGCTTGCATGCCCAGAATCTCAATTAAGTTGGCACATGGTGGGCTTCAGCTCTGCGGTGGGCTCACCTTAACCAAGCTCTCAGAAACAGATACGTATGTGAACCCAGGCAGCCAGTTTATTAAGTTACTAGTGAAAAATACAGCTGTCATGTTGGCAGGTCATGGCCCTCTTTTCCTGTATGTGAGTCCCATGGGAAGCCAAATCCAAAGGTTGGAAACCAGAGCAAGCAAAACTTGCCAGACAGTCTGTAGGAATACCACACCAGCCACAGGGGCTGGCATGCTCTGGTCCATCAGGGAGGACATCCTCTCCAAGCCCAGACAGGGCTTAAGGAGGCATCGCCGGCTTCCACAGTATGGTTGCTGGAGTAAGACTGCTGGAATTCAGATC
Source organism: Eschrichtius robustus (assembly GCF_028021215.1). Lineage (NCBI taxonomy): Eukaryota > Metazoa > Chordata > Mammalia > Artiodactyla > Eschrichtiidae > Eschrichtius > Eschrichtius robustus. Next base: position 38,888,243 of record NC_090838.1, read on the forward strand.
CTACTTCTGCACTTAACATTTGTATGACTTTGGGAAAGCAGCTCATGCCTTGAAGCCTCAGTTTCTCCATCTGTAAAATGGAAATAATAATAGCATGCACATCATAGGATTATTGTGAGGCTTAAATGAAAGAAGTGAACGTTTAGCACACTGCTAAGCACAAAGTTAATCTTCGCACTTGGTAGTTACTGTTGTCATCATCAGCATCACTAGTACTACTACTACTATATTATTACTAGCTCTTCTCCTCCGCTTTAAACCTCATCACAGTCACTCTTTTCGTGTACAGAGTACTTATGACTGATTTGATTTCCACTCCCTAAAATAAGTGGAAACACATCCTAGTCTTGCTTCCTTATATTAAAATTAGTAGCCCTGCATGGAGTTTGGGGACCTCCCAGCACTTCATGGCACATTCACCCGTGGTCTCAGGTGGCCAGCCATATCGTTGGTGATGGTAGGTGAAGTCCTGGAATTCCAGGGCTCTTGGGCTGAGGCTGGGGTAGAGTCATCCCACAGCCTGTCACAGTCTCTGAATCTGCAGTCCTGAGTTCTCAAGCTTCTTCTGTGACTCCCACTTCTACTCAGTCTATCAGTGCTGGGACTTGAAGGAAGCTGCAAGGTGGGGCAGGGCTAAAAGTCAGGAATTGAACAAGTAAGTGTCTCTGCAGGAACTCAGGTGCCCGAGTAATGTGTCTGGCAGATGTAACTTCCAGTCTGTCTGGGATGGGGATTATGAGCCCACTTGAGCCTGTGGCTTGAACAAAACAACAAAACGAACTAAGAAATGTGAAACACACGTCTGCTCTTGCATGAGGGCACAGGATTCTCCACTCAGATAAGGCAGGCTTGCACTGTAAGTGGCATCCACCCCGCCCATGTTTGGGGCTGGGGGCAGATCTAGAGCTCTCCAAGACAGTCTTACTCCCATAAACTATTCAGTACTAGGGTTTCTTCATTGCCCCCCAGACACATCAGGCTCAGTCCTAACTAACAGCTCTTGATCATACAGTTCTCTCAGCTACAATGCCTTCCTCTGCTTCTCTCCACTTACCTAAATCCCACCTATATCTTCAGCCCAGTTTGAGCCCCACTACCTCCTTGACCTCTGGACTCCTCCTCAAAATGACAGCATGGCCTATTTTCCAGATATAATTCAGAGCTGGATTTGGAGTCTTCTGATGCTCTAGTTACCTTCCTTCCTCCAGGAAATTCCTTGAGGACAAGAATCTCTTTCTCTAGCAGGGGCTGGATGCAGACAGGCACTGGTTAAACATGAATTGATTGGATTAAGGCCCTGAGGCTGGGGCAGGGGGAGTACTTTCTTTTTTATTGTGAAATGTAACACACATTCAGAAAAGTGTATGGCTTAATGAATTATTATGAGGCAAATATCCTGTAACCAGCACCCAGGTCAAGCAGCAGGACATTGCCAGCATCCCCAGAAACCCCTTCTTACGACCTTAGGGAAGAAGACATTTCAAAACTGATGATTTTGTATTTGTAGGCATTAAGAGGCGTTCTTAGAGGAAGTGTGGGCTTGGAAATCTCTCTTCCCCGGCCTTACCTGTGTGATCTGGTGTGCACCTTGGGGAATCCTCATCACCATTAGAGGGAGGAAGGGGTGGCAGGCATGCTTGGTGGGCAAAATGTGTCTGTCACCCTGGAGCCCTGCCCAGACCCTGAAGCAACTGTTCCTAATTCTAGCTGAGATTTGTGAGTAAGTCTGAGGGTGGATGTGTCTGGGTATGGGCTCCGTAACCCTGGCTGAAAGAGAAGCAGCACCAAATCAGGGCCTCCAGACACTTAGAGATTACAGAGTGAGGAAGGGAAGGGGCTTTCCAGAGCTTGGAGCATGGGGCAACTTGCAGGGCCCAGGAAGTGGGCGAGGAAATTTAGAATACTAAATTTAAATACTAAACATGTGGGAAGGGGGACTTCCCTGATGGAGCAGTGGTTAAGACTCCATGCTCCCAACGCAGGAGGCCGGGGTTTGATCCCTGGTGCGGGAACTAGATCCCACATGCATGCCGCAACTAAGAGTTCTCACGCCACGACTAAGGAGCCGGCGAGCCGCAACTAAGAAGCCTGCGAGCCGCAACTAAGTAGCCCACCTGCTGCAACTAAGGAGCCCACGTGCCACAACTAAGGAGCCAGCGAGCCACAACTAAGGAGCCCATGAGCCGCAACTAAGGAGCCCATGAGCCACAACTAAGGAGCCCACCGGCCTCAACTAAGGAACACACATGCCGCAACTAAGGAGCACACATGCCACAACTAAGGAGCCCGAGAGTCACAACTAAGGAGCCCACCTGCCGCAACCAAATTAATTAATTAATTAATTAAATATTTATAAATAAATAAATAAATGTGGGAAGGGGGCATTCCCTTTTCTGTCTTTCAACAAATATTTGTTGAACATCTACCATGTGCCAGGCACTGTGTAGGCACTGGACATAGAGAACAAGCAGACACCAGCCCACCTCCCAAGCCTATGACGTCATGAAGGAGATGAACAGGTAAACAGGAAATCACACTACAGTGTGATCTGTTAGGAATCAGCAGTTCCAAGAAAGCTAAGCAAATGAAGGGATCCAATCCCTGAAACCCCCTCCCAAGCTCACCATGGGCTTTTATAATGAACTGCTCTGCAACCAGGTAGACCATGTAGTGGGTGGTTTGAGACACACCATTAGTGACCACACATGTTTTAACTGGAGGCAGGTCAGCTGGAAAAGGTTAGCAAGTAGACAGTACTCATGAAGGAGGATTTATCCAAATAGGCAAGAATCGATCAAGCTGTGATGGATACCTGACTTGAAGCAATGCCTTGGGGTTTCCAGAGAGGACTTTGGTTCAGAAATATGGAAAGGTACCTGCACCCAACATGGGATGGGATAAAAGCCAGGAGAGTACACAGGCTGTGTGGCCGCAGGCTTCAGCTGAAGGAGTCGTCCTCTGAGCAAGGGGTCAAGCTGGGAGGGAGAAGTACAGATGGGCACTGAAGAACAAACAATTCTGAGAAGCAGGAAGAGAGAGTGAGATCGTCTAGACAGGGAGAACACTGTGGGCAGAGACACCGTGCTGGGAATGTGTAGGAGGTCTGAGTGCAGAGAACAGATTGGTGTGGCAGCAGCAGACAGGCCTGCAGTGGCAGTGGGAGTGAGTGATGTCTAGAAAGACGGAGTTCAACTGGGGAAGGTTTGAAATGTCAGACTGAGAGCTGGGACGTTAGGCTAAGGAGCCCTATCAAAGGCTTCTCAGTAGGGATGTAACTTGGCCATACCTGGGTTTAGAAAGATTAGCCTGGTGGTGGTAGAGGCAGGAGAGCCTGGCTGTAAGTAAATCCCAGGTCGAGACTGCATGGATGAGGGCTTGGACATGAACACGAGATGGAAGGAGATGTGGTACAAGAGCCGGCAGGTTTGATGACTCAGGGACCGGCCCTGGCAGCACCTGCTGCAGCTCCACCCACAGGGCTGAGCAGCTCAGCTCAGCTCAGCGTGAAGATGTGGGAAAGCGGGTGTGATGCACCCTGCTCCCTCCGGAGCCAGCTGCGGGGAGAGAAAGCAGCAGCCAGAGAGTTCATGTGGTCTGAAAGTAAAAGGAGACACCCAGAGCGGAAATCAGAGAAGTGTCCACAAAGCTTTATCTCTGCTTCAATTGCTGATAACTAAGGGGCCACATACAGTTTTAATCTAAGAACTCCATCCCAGTGGCAAAGCAGGCTTTGGTTGGGGTTGGAGAAAGCTAATGCCCACTAGAGCCAGGCAGGGTCAGAAACATTTCTCCCCAAATAATTTACATTAAGAATTCACAACTTAGGGCTTCCCTGGTGGCACAGTGGTTAAGAATCCACCTGCCAGGGCAGGGGACACGGGTTTGATCCCTGGTCCAGGAAGATCTCACATGCCGCGGAGCAACTAAGCCCGTGCGCCACAGCTACTGAGCTTGTGCTCTAGAGCCCGCGAGCCACAATTACTGAGCCCATGTGCCACAACTACTGAAGCCCACGCACCTAGAGCCTGTGCTCCGCAACAAGAGGCCACTGCAATGAGAAGCCCGCGCACTGCAATGAAGAGTAGCCCCCGCTCGCCACAATTAGAGAAAGGCCGCACGCAGCAACGAAGACCCAACGCAGCCAAAAAAAATAAATAAAATAAACAAATTTATATATATAAAAAAAAGAATTCACAACTTGATTTCTCCTTTTCAAACATCTGCAGGAAGGTTACTTCAAAGGAGTCAAGTTCCCCCCAAGAGCAATTTGCCACAAAATGCATAGCTAAAGGTTTTCAGTGGTGGTTCCCCCCACATGCAAAAAAAAAGGCCCTTCTGTTTCATCCCTGCCTAAAGGGCCCAGGCTTCTGCTGCCTTTTGGAAATGGGGACTTGGGGGGCACAAGATCTGATATTTTAGAGAAGCCGGAAATCCCATTTGAAAAGTAAAATCCATTTATCTTTTTTCTTTGTCTTATTGTGATAAAATATACGTAAGTTTTTTTATCAGTTTAACCACTAAGTAATGTTCAGTGGCATTAAATATATTCACATTGTTGTGCAATGGACATCTCCAGAACTCTGTACCCATCAAACACTAACCCCCATTCCCTCCTCCCCCTAGTCCCTGGCAACCACCATGCTACTTTGTGTCTATGAATTTGATAATTCTACGAACCTCATATAGGTGGAATCATTTAATATTTGTCCTTTCTGACTGACTTATTTCGCTTGGCATAATGTCTTCAAGATTAATCCATGTCATAGCACTTGTCAGAATTTCCTTCCTTTATAAGGCTGAATAACATTCCACTGTATGTACATATCACATTTTGTTCAGTCATCAATGGACATTTGGGTTGCTTCCACCTTTCGGCTATTGTGAATAACACTCCTCTGAATGTGGGTGTACAAATATCTGTTCAAGTCTCTGCTTTAAATTCTTTGGGGTACTTACCTAGAAGTGGAATTGCTGGATCATATGGCAATGCTGTTTACTTTTTTGAGGAAACTGCCATACCATTTTCCCCAGTGGCTGCACCATTTTATAATCTCACCAGCAATGCAACAAGGGTTCCAATTTCTTCACATCCTCACCAATTTTTGTTATTTTCTGGTTTTTTGATAACAGCTTTCCTAATGGGTGTGAGGTGGTACTCATTATAGTTTCGATTTGCATTTTCCAAATGATTAGTGATGTTGAACATCTTTTCATATGCTTATTGGGCATTTACATATTTTCTTTGGAGAAATGTCTATTCAGGTCTTTTGCCCATTTTAAAAATCAAGTTGTTTTTGTTGTTTAGTTGTAGGAGTTCTTACAACTTTGTGGTCCTGAGCACTCAACTCCAGCTGCCAGCCAGGTAGCCACTCAGCAGAGCCCCTAGAGCAGGGTTTTTCAAAGTGTGGGCCGTGAAACCAAATGGAAGAGAAAACCCAGAGTTCATTACAGGTAGTAAGTTTAAGTGTTGTTCTGTCAAACTTTTGTTAAATATATGATATATACGTACATACGTATTCTGGTTCACAATGAAAATGTATGGGTTACTGTGATTTGCCGTACAAAACATCTGGAAAACACTGACTTCAAGTGAATCCACCCTCCTTAGAAAACAACCATCGTTACTGAACTGAGTAACGTACTGAGCCTGCGCCCTAGAGTCCACGAGCCACAACTACTGAGCCCGCGTGCCACAACTACTGAGCCCGTGTACCACAACGGCGCCTAGAGCCTGTGCTCCGCAACAAGAGAAACCACCCTAATGAGAAGCCCACGCACAGCAATGAAGACCCAATGCAGCCAAAAATAAAAATTAATTAATTAATTTTTTAAAAATTATTTCACTATCATTGTAAAGGGGATGACAGTTAGTCCTGCCCCAATGACATCTGCTGGAAATTCCTATCTTTAACTGAAGGTCTCAGGAATGCGGAGTTTAGGATACAGCTATGGTGTTTTTTGTTTTGTTTTATTCCATTAGTCTTTTTCTCTTTAGTTTGGATATTGCTATGTCTTCAATGTCACAGGTACTTTCTTCTACAGTGTCCAGTCAGCTGTTAAGCTCAGTCAGTGAATTTTTCATTTCAGGTATTGTATTCTTAAACTCTAGAAGTTCGATTCGGTTCCTTTTTTTTTTTATTTATTTATTTTTGGCTGCATTGGGTCTACGTTGCTGCGTACGGGCTTTCTCTAGTTGTGGCGAGCGAGGGCTACACTTCGTTGGGTTGTGCGGGCTTCTCATTGTGGTGGCTTCTCGTGTCCCCTGCATTGGCAGGCAGATTCTTAACCACTGCACCACCAGGGAAGCCCTTGGTTCCTTTTTATATCTTCCATTTCCTTCCTCCCCATGTTCACATTTTCCTTTAAATCTTTGGGTTTATTTCTAATTCCTTTTTAAGTCTTTGCCTGCTAATTCCATTACCTCTGTCATTTCTGGGTTTGCTTCTATTGACTGATTTTTCTGGTTACAGTTCTCTATTCTTTACATATCTAGTGATTCTTGACCTTCTGAAATGTATGTTGTTTAATGTCTTTATTTTGTTGTTGTCCTTAAAAAAATGATGAAATTTGTTTTGCTCAGCAGTTATCATAATAGTGGATAAACTCGTTCTATACGAGGCTTGGGGGTCTAGAATTGCTTTTACTTTAGGGCTAATTTAGCCCTTATACTAACGCATAACCCTTCTGGAGTTTCTACTGATTTCTCTGGACACTCAATAGGTCTCTTCACATTGGCTGGTTGAAACTCAAACATCCCCCAGCCCTGTGTGAGCTCTGGGTACCAGTCAGCTCATGTTCCCTGGCAGTTCTTTGCCTACGATGGTGGAGTTTCACTCTATGCATGAGCAACTTAGTATCAGCAACAGACTCAAGAGGACACTCCCTCCTCTCTGGTACTCAGCCTTGAAAAGTCTCCTCAGCTATCTCCTCAGCTGTCTCTTCGACTCAGCAAGACCACCATGGTCAACTTTGGTTCCCCCTTACTGTGCTGCAATTCAGAAAGTACTTCCAGCAGAAAGGGTAATAGTAGAGCTTGCCTCATTTGTTCCTTTCTTTCAGGAATCACAGTCCTGTGCTATGTTCAATATCTGAAAACAGTGATTTCATATATTTTGTGCACGTTTTGAATTGCTTACATTAGGAAGGTATATAGGTTGAACATGTCCCTGCAAAATTCATATGTTGGAACCTAATGCCCAAAGTAATGGTCTTAGTAGGGGCCTTCGAGAGGTGAGTAGGTCATGAGGGTAGAGCCCTCATGAGTGGGATTAGCGCCCTTATAAAAGAGGCCCAACAGAGTCCCTTTGCCCCTTCTGCCATGTCTGCAACCCAGAAGAGGGCCCTCCCCAACCATGCTGGTACCCTGATCCTGGATTTCCATCCCCCAGAACTATGAAAAATAAATTTCTGTTGTTTATTAGCTACCCAGTGTGTGGCATTTTGTTATAGCAGCCCGAATGGACTAAGACAGATGTAGGTCTGGTAGAAGTGGGAATCTCTGCTCCCACTGCGTGAAGCACATTCAATATAGTGATCCATTCCTCCAACCTCTTCTCAAGAGGCTGCGGTGCAAGGAACAGAAGCTGTCAGTGGCTAACTGAACAGAAAAGGAACCTCCAAGGATCATGCATAGCACACAAGATAGTGGGCAGGCTAGAGAAGCTGCTCAAGACTGTCTTCACAGGAACCACGCCCAACACACACCTCAGGACCTGCTCTGATGAGAAAAATACTTCTGGTATCATTGCTGCCACCAAATTCTAGATAGTCAGTGTGTACAGCAGTCACTTCTGCACCAGGAACTCAGTTACACCACAACCAACACCACCACCCACCTTATGTACCACTTCCTGTGTTTAGTACTGAGTTGTGTACCCAACACTAAAGCTGCAACCTCCAGAAAGTGTGCCCTGTATTTAACTCTAGTCACTTCAGCTCTTGAGTCTGACAATGAAAGCAGGAGTCTGTAACTTTTGGCTTCCATAAGGGGTGATCTTTTCTTCCTACCACGACTTAGACAAAGTGGAAGATTTCCCAAATTCAAAATGTGCTTATAATACTCAGTGACCACAACATCCACTATGCAAGAACAATCATAAATGAGTCTTGGATAGTTTTCTGGCACTCTTAGTACTGAAGCCTGGAATAAAATCATTAATTTCATTTCTGGAAGAGGGATCTATGATCCAGCCTCCTTTGGACCTTTTAAGAGGTGGTCACTCCCAGATCATATGAGTATTCTGCACCAGCAACCTCTAAAGAAGTGTCCTTTTCATGATTCAGCAATGGTGGCAATGCCATCAGTTATAATGACTGGTCTCCTGACCTAGGCTGCAGCAAAAGATAGTTAGAAATGAAGATCGGAAAACATTATTAAAGATGCTTGAGCCCAAATTCTCAGAGGCTGGTGTTTACTTCTGAGTTCCTGGTATGTAATGAACTGGAAAAAAGAGATCTAGATGCATTCTAGAAACATAACTAGAAATGAAAAACAAGTGAGCCAGATTTATTGGATTTTTTTATCATTCTGATCATTAGGAACCATTGACCTTTAAGAAATTGCTGCAGTGTTTAAGCCATTAGTATCTTAGCTAAAAAATTGTGCAATGTATATTACATCTGAGCCCTAAGAGAAAAGGATGCAGATGGGAGGTTTTAGTGGCGGGAAGGAAAAGAGGAATAGGTATGGCACATAGCATGATGCTATGAAGGTGGGACAGGTGGAGTCTGGGAAGCAAGAGAGCCCTGGGGAATGAAGAGTCTGCAGTCTGAAAAGAGAAAAGAAGCTTAACTGAAGAGCAGAGGGGACGGGGTAAAAGGATGATAACCACTTTACCTCCTTACCAGTAACTCTAAGAAGGAAATTTCAAGGGGGGAAAGTGTACCTACTATCAGCCAAGAATTAGGGATTCACACCAAGCATGGATTCATGTACTGACAAACCAACTGACTGAAATTTGAAACAAATCATAGATTTGACTTAGATCCTTCTCACTTCCTTCTTCCCTTGAAATCTGCTTTTCCTAAAGTTCTTTATTTCTAGTATAGCTTGGGGAGGCCTAGAAACTTTGACTGGTGGGCAACAATCCAGATGTAATAGATATTGCTGGTTGCCTCCCCAGCATATATTCCCCCCATGCCTACCGCCCGCTGTGCAGGAACCATAGAATCTAAGTGGGATTAAAATCCTGGCCTTGGGGTGGGCCCTGATAGGCCTAATCAGGATAGTCCCAATCCCTTGTCACAGTGATGGTTTCAGGGATGGCCAGTAGCCCAGGCCTAAGGCAACGAGCATCTGACATTCTGCTGGCCACCATGATGAACTCAGCTAATCTGATCAGAGGAAGTCCAAGACTTATGTGTAATCAGTGAGTCAAGAGAAGCTCTTTCTCCTCCTGGGCAGTGTGGTGTACAGGTGGTAATGCCTGGACCTGGCACAACCATTTTGTTTTCAAGAGAGAAAGCAACCTAAGTAGGAAGTTGGCCCAAAGAGTAGAGAAAAACTGAGAGAAGTACAGAAAAAAATAGAACCAGAGTTTTGATCAAGCCATGCCCAAAGCTTGAGCTACTTCTGTATGCTTCAGTCAAAGAAGTCCATATACTCCCTTTGCTGTTGAAGCCAGTTTGGGTTGACTTTCCTACTACTTGCAACCCAAAGCATCATGACACCAAATGATCCACTGGAATCCAGTTTTCCATTTTGGGGGTAAATGTGAGGGAACACAAACAAAATGACAGACACTTAATGTCCTTCTGGAGATCTACTCTCAGCTTGATTGAGGCAGTTGGTCTCATAGTTAGGCACCAAGAGGAGATGGGAAAGTTTTTAAAAGTAAGGAAGAAGGGCTTCCCTGGCGGCACAGTGGTTGAGAATCTGCCTGCCAATGCAGGGGACACGGGTTCGAGCCCTGGTCTGGGAGGATCCCACATGCCGCGGAGCAACTAGACCCGTGAGCCACAACTACTGAGCCTGCGCGTCTGGAGCCTGTGCTCCGCAACAAGAGAGGCCACGACAGTGAGAGGCCCGCGCACCGCGATGAGGAGTGGCGCCCGCTCTCTGCAACTAGAGAGAGCCCTCGCACAGAAACGGAGACCCAACACAGCCAAAAATAATAAATAAATAAATAAATAAATAAATAAATAATTTAAAAAAAAAAAGTAAGGAAGAAAACTAAAATAAGGAGGATAAAAACAGAGGAGATTACAAAGGAATAGAGAGAAGGAATACATCAATGGAATCATACATCAATGGATAACGCCTCAGAGTTATCCCAGCCCTTCCCCATGCTGTGTTACCAAGACCTGTGGACTTGGTCATCTAAATATCCTGCTAGGGACTTCCCTGGTGGTGCAGTGGTTAAGAATCCACCAGCCAGTGCAGGGGACACGGGTTCGAGCCCTGGTCCGGGAAGATCTCACATGCCACGGAGCAACTAAGCCTGTGTGCCACAACTACTGAGCCTGCACTCTACAGCCTGTGAGCCACAACTACTGAGCCCACGTGCCACAACTACTGAAGCCCACGTGCCACAACTACTGAAGCCCACGTGCCTAGAGCCTATGCTCCACAACAAAAGAAGCCACTGCAATGAGAAGCCCGCACACCACAACGAAGAGTAGCTCCCGCTCACCACAACTAGAGAAAGCCCACGCACAGCAACAAAGACCCAATGCAGCCAAAAATTAATTAATTAAAATATCCTGCTACTCATGGCCTCCTCTTCATTTTCACAGCCATGCCTGGTTCAGACCTTCGTGACCTCTCTCACTTTCTCTGCCTTCACTCTCGTCCCCTCTAAATCCATGTTCTAACACCACTCCCAGAATGATCTTCTCAAAAGACAGCTCTAAACTTGTGATTTCCTACTGAAAAACTTTTAATGCCTCCTTCATGTGGAACATGGGAAGTAGCATGAGCTCAGAAGACTGATCATTTTGAAAGCTAGCTATGCCACTTACCAGCTACAAGACTTTGGGCAAATTTCTGAATTTCTCTGCACATCACCTATCTCAACTGTAGTGATAATACTAACATAGCAAAGATTCCTTTGGTTACCAGTGACAGAAAACCAACCCACACCCACTAGGCAAAAAGGGAGGGGGAACTTGTTAAATCAAGTGACTAACTGAAGACCAGTAGTACAACAGGGTCCCAGGGATAACCAGAAATAGGAACTCACGAATATCCTGTGAGTCCCTTCCATTCTTCAAGGTTCTGGTGGAGCCCTGCATGCCCGGGTGGGGCCCTGCATGCCCTTAACGTGGCTTCCAGAGGCCCATGGCCTGGCAGCATCACACAGTTCTCAATTACATACAAATCAGTTCCCCTGCACCACTAATCCTGCGCTCTGTCCACCTACATGGCTCACCATTCCCAAGAAGTTGTGTGCTGTTCCTTCTTGCTGGGGGGCAGGGCTGTCTTTCCCAGGCATTCTTATCTTACTCCTATTGGCCTCTTAAACCCCAAGCCAATGACACCCTTCTGCAAATCCTTCCTCAGCACATGTAGAGCTAGGTACTAACAGCCTCCCTGCACTTCCCGAAGACTGTTCTTTATCCTCTACCACAGCACTGACCATATTATATAGTAATTATTTGTTGAGATCTGTTTGGTCCTTCCAGCTAACCCATCATTGGGCTGACCTGGGCATCCAGGATAATTCTCCCGTCTCCCTCCTACTCTACATTCAACTGGTGGAATCAGTCCAGAGCTCAAAGTACTCCTGGCAGTCAGTCTTGGCTTTTCTATGTGCCAAAGGGATGAGGTCACCATCATCAATGAAGTCACCACTGCATGATTCATCTGACATCAGTTCCGCACTTGGAGTGTTCTGATATTCCCAGAGCTTCTCCCAAAGCATCCAGAACCTGGAGTCCCTTCCATTTTTCAAGGTTCTAGAGCTAATCCTCCAGCTCTCTGGATCCCAGGTAAATATCTGCCTCACTGAAAAGCAGCATGAGAACTGAGAGGCTGGAGTCCTCAGTGGGGGAAGCCTCCATCCTCCAGTCCTGGGACAGACCTCATTATCCCTCAAAAAGGCCGTCCCCATGTCTCTAGCAACTGCTTCTCCCCTGGCCCAAAGCTTTTACCAGGATCTCTCAGGACACATTGTGAAGAGCCCTAGCATTCTCAAAGGTGAGCCCTGATCTCACCCATATGGATGAGCTCACATTTATAGATGAGAAAGCTGAGGTCCCGAGAACAGAAGTGGCATGCTCAAGGTCACACTGCTAAGTACTGTCAGAGCCAGAACCAAATGCCCTCTCTAGGCTGAGTGCATCCGGTAGCTCCTTAACCTCTCCTGATAGACCCTCCTTTCAGAATTCCAGTCCCAGCAAATGCTGTCTGAAGAAGCAGTCCTGTAGGCAAAGGGGGCAAGTCCTCCTTTCTTCCCCTCTAGAAGGAAGTGGCAGAGACTAGTCTTGAACCAAGATCTGACTTCAAGGCACTGAACTGCCTTCCTTAACCTGTCATTCAGTACATAAAAAATATCTTCCAGATTCACTGCATAACCTAAAGCAGCTGGCAATGTAAATACCCACACTCAGACACAAATGGAGGGGTCTGGTGAGACGTCCAGTGGGACTCCACAAGGAACTTCCAAGAATCCAGGAAGTTTTGCAGGACAGTGGAAATCAGATTTGGGGTTTGAGAGTTGAGGCCTGGGAAGTGTGGCGTGAGGACATAACTGAGCATTTCCCAAAGTGTGTTCCAAGTCCTTGAATGCTGGAATTAGCTGGAAGCCTTTGAGATAACCACTTCACCTCTCTGCGTCTCAATTTGCTTACCTTCAACCTCAGGGAGATCTAAGGGAGGTGGTCCAGTTGACCTCTGTGGTGCCTCTCAACACAGCATTTTCTGATCCTGTGAATTGACGAAAGGAAGCGATTTATCTCCTGTCAGCAAGGGGAGGGAGGGTGTGGTGTCAACGTGCGGAGTATCCTCTGCCCACCCCCCCTCCCCCAGGGCCTAAAGTTAGAACCAGCACTGTTGGCGAGTGAACGCGACCTGGCCTGACGGGCGTTTCCAAGCATCGCCCAGGCAGGAGGGCAGGGGTTGTTGCCTGGATCACAGGCCACGTCTCAGAGCTCTAGAGTGTATCACTCCTCAGGGATCACAACCTAACACCTTCGAGGGACACTGGGACTGTAAAGGGGCCTCAGAGAATGTCGCCTCTAGGGGGAGCACAGGTACACCCGCCGCATCCAGAGTCGCAGAGTCTCCTTTTTTTGGCTGGTGCCGGGGTGCGTCAGTGGTTCAAGATGCTGTAACTCCCTTAGACACCAGTTTCCTAGTAAATGACTCAAGCTCTACCGTGAACAGCATGGGGTGGTGGGGATGGTGGGAGGCGGGACGGAGCAGTAAGCCAGGAGTCCCTACTTTCCAGCTCAGGGACCACCGCCACCCCTCCCCCATCACCCCGTGCGCCTTAAAAAAAAATTTTTTTTTTAACTCTCTTGCCCTTTCTTCCTTCCCGATTTCTAGTTCTGTTGTGCACTTAGAGGCCGACAGAATGGATACTGCCTTCCGGGTGGAGTTTAAATATACGTGAATAATTTTTCATGACTATTGCGTCATAAGAGTCGTCGCGGTTCCCCAAGAGGCCTTCACGTCTTCTCCCAGCATCAGAGCCTGTGGACGCTTCTGGGCGCTGCGCGCACTTTCGCGAGGAGCCCTCGGCTCCTCGCGAGCGCTGGTCGCTCGGTCCCCTCCCCCAGTCTCACCTTCCTCCCCGTCGCTCCTCCTCGGCTCCTCCTCCTTGCCCCCTCCCCACAGCCCTCGCGGGGAGTCAAGCTAGGGTGAGCCGGCAGGGCCGAGTGGCGGCCGCGGGCGGGGCGTGGGGCGCGGGAGCCGGCAGGCGGGCGGGCGGGGGCGCAGAGCCGGCAGCCCGCAATCCGGGGAGTCGCCTGGGCCCGCCCTCCTCCGGGGCCGAGCGGGGAGGGGGCCCAGGCCGGCGCTGGGCGGGGAGAGACGCCTGGCCCCTCCCCTCCGCCGCCCTCCCCAAAGTTGCCGTCTCCCCCGGGGCTGGCCAGTCTTATGATCCAGCGGATCCTCTTGGGGAGGCCGGGCCGGGGAGAGGGCGCGGGCGCCGAGCGGCTGGGGCAGCGGGCGGGCGCGGCGACCGGGGCCCGGGCGGTGATCCGGGCAGCGACCGAGGCGGCGGCAGCGCCCCGGGCCCGCCGCCCCCTCCCCTCGGGCGGGGGGAGCCGCTGCATGGGGCCGGGGGGTCGGCCCTGCTGCACTGAGCGGCGGCGGCGGCGGACCCCCCAGGCGGGCTGGGGCTGAGCCCGGGGCCGGGGCGGGGGCTCCGGGGGGACCATGCCCGGAGGCCGGCCGGCCGCAGCATGGCTCACGGGCCCGGCGCGCTGATGCTCAAGTGCGTGGTGGTCGGCGACGGGGCGGTGGGCAAGACGTGCCTACTCATGAGCTATGCCAACGACGCCTTCCCGGAGGAGTACGTGCCCACCGTCTTCGACCACTACGCAGGTAAGCCTCGGAAGTGCTGACTAAGGGGCCGCTCCCCGGGCCGGGAACTTTGGAGCAACTTTGGCTGAGCCCCCTCACCGCCTCCCCTGCGCGCGCTCCCACCCCTCCCCCGCCGCGCCCTCCGCCGGGCGCCCGGCCCCACCCCCAGGCTTTCCCTCTGGCAGCCCCTAGCCTGGCGGACCCAGCCCTCTTCCCACCCCCAACTCCGGTGCCCCGTCCTGGCGCCCCGCATTTCCCATCCCCCTCGGCGCCCGGGGCCGACCTCCTTGACCTTCCTACAGCCGCCTACCCTATTGCCCCAATCCCCGAGGGGGAAACGTGGCTACGGGACTTGGGAGAAAGGAGTGGGCAGCTGGGGGCCACATCGCCCCGGCCTCACGCCACTTCACAGTGAGCCGGGCACAAGGGAAAACGGGTGGCATCTTCCTGGGAGCTCCCGCTTGCCTCCAGCTGGGTTAGGAGGGAAGGGTCCTGGTGGGGAACGAAACTGCCCCAGAGCCTAGATGATTGTGAGCTTCTCTCCCCGCCCCCACTTCTCTGCCCTTGCAGTCAGCGTCACCGTAGGGGGCAAGCAGTACCTCCTGGGACTCTATGACACAGCCGGACAGGTGAGTGTCTTGGCCCCAGGCCGCACCCCACGCCCTTTCCCCAATTCAGGGTGTCTATGAAGGGCCTTTGGAAACTGACGTGTCTAGGAGGGAGGGTGTGTCTGCAAGGGTCCCTCTGGATCAAGTATTTCTTTTTCCAAGTCACATTAGGGAAAGGAAAAAAAAAAAAAACCTCAGCAACAAACCCAGACCAGCCTACCCCATGTGAACCCCTGGGCTGAAAGTTTCTGCCTGTGTGTGCCTTCTGTCTGGTGCCTGGTGTGTGGGTCCCAACTCCTGTTGCAAAGTGGCAGTGGCCAATCCTGAAGCGCTCTTATTTTTAGTTGCCGATGACCAGGTCTCCCCTCACAGCCTTTGTCTGGTCCCTCATTGGTGAGTGGTCTGCCTGCCCGAGGAGCCTGATTGGTGGGAAATGGCATCATCTAATATGATGGGAAGGCATTTGGTCCTGGTTATGTTTATTACAACATCATTGCACTCTGGGACTCCAGTCCCTGAAAACGTAATTTGTGGTATTACCAGAGGACCACAGGGAAAAAAGAAAAGAAACAACAACCATCCAGCCACTCCCAGGGGCAGGGAGGGGAAGGAGGGGTTAGGAGTTCAGTGTGAATCTTGGAGGAAGAGCTTTTTTTTGTTGTTCCCTAGGAAGGCCAGGTGACTTTGTCTGGGTTTTCTTTGGTAGAGATTATTGTGCAGAAAGAAAATGCACCCTCCGACCATTATTTGCAAATTAGAGGTGGCTTCTGAAGGATTAAGGTCTCCTCTCTTTCTCTGTCCCAGCTCCACCCTCTTCCCAAGCCCACTTTTGCTGTGGGCCTAAGATGATTTGTTTGATGAAGTTTTGCAAAATCCAGCCCTGTGATTAGACCTGAAAATTTGGGTGGAAGTTTCCACGTGTCATCCAGACTTGAGTCCTTGAGAACATATGAGCGGCTGAGGGCCTTGGAGAGTGTCTTTAGGGGATGTCCAGTAGTACAGTTTCCTTATCTGTAAGACGGGGTTTAAAAAATTCAGACCATTCCCCTCGGCATATATTATATGCTGGATGCTTAGCACTGAGTCTGGCACACACTAGGCACACATTAGGTCAATAAAGAGGAGCTTTTCTTTGTAGCCCTTGTAGATTTGGATTTCAGAATTGTAGCACCAGGTTAGATTCCGAAGAATGTCTTGTTGGGGGACACCTCGATGTGGCCTCTGGTTTCTATACTGTGAAGTTAGAGGAGCCTCAGAGAATAGAGAAACCACTGGCAGAGCGCTAGGCACCAGGTGCCTGAGGCCGCCCACTTTCACCAAACTGAACCAGGTTAGTACAACGAGTTCTTAGCTTTCCAGGGCCCCTTTTCATTACCTGCCTTGTAGTTAACTCCTTCTATCATTACCAGACGGTATGGAGGGCAAGAGGCAGAACCCATTCAATCAAATAAGACCAACTTTTAAGCAGTACAGCTGGTAAACAGCAGGTTGAAATTGTTGTTTGAAAGGAGAGAGGTTAAGAATCGTCTCTAATTTTAACTTCTCTCACTACTGCCTCTTCCTTTTTCTTTGTTACTTGTCACCGTGGCCATCTTTTGACCACGAGCCCTATTCAACAGGACGTGTGTATGTCAGAGCTGTTCTGTGCACATTCAAATCTGGCTAATATCAACTGACTTCCTTCTACATATCAGGCCTGGGGCAGCCACATGCAAATATTATTTTATTTTCTCCACTAAACAACCCCATGAGATAGGTGATCCTCCATCTTTGCAGTTGAGGAAACTAGGCTCAGAGAAGCTAGGTTGCTGATCTGAAGTCACAGCTACGGAGGGATGCTGCTGGGACTAGGACATGGGTCTGAATCTGCCATAGTTTGAGGCAGTTATATACAGAGGAAGTCATGGGAGGTGCTGAGGTGCCACCTGGGTTGATTGCGTTGCTTGTGTCTCTGTAGACAAGGTCCTTGGAATTTTCACAGTCATTCTCTGAGTGAGGGTTGTATGCCACCCCTGCAGAGGAGAAAACCCAGGTCCAAAGAGTCAAGTGCTGTTTTCAGTGGAGATTGTAAGCTATTTTCCAAGTGGGATCAACCTATTAGTGAGAGTCAGATATTACTGTTTTTACCCAATGGTGGATCACCTACTCTATTGGCCAAGAGGTGTGTTAGGCCCCCTTGGTGTTTCTCCCAGCGTCTAAGACTTTTCTTAGCAATAATTCACCTTTCAGCATCCAAGTGTTTATGACTAATAAGCAATCTTAGCAACGTAATCATCAGTGAGATTAAATGAGTGCCCACTTTGTACCTAGCACTGCGCTAAGCACCAGGGGGGTACAAAAGAATAAATTTAAGATAGAGATCTGCCATGTCCGAGGACAGCATAGGTGGAAGTGCCTGAACTAGATGCAATGTGTGATATGTAGGAGATTCCTGTGTTGTACTTGGTCATTAAGACCTCGTGCCTCTATGAATTGGTATCCGATTAATCTTACAATAATAATAATGATAAAGAAGCACATTCACATGCATATACATATAGAGAGAAATTTTCAAGTCTGATGGGCAGCAGAGGAAAGCCCATGCGCTTTGGAACCAAATAAGCTTGGGCCCAGGTCTCCACCTTGCTGTACTGGTCCTGTGATTCTAGCTATATTATTAACCTTCTCTGTGATCTAGTAAAAATGTGGTTAATTAGAATCTGCACTGCAGTGTTATAGGTCAGCTTAAATTGTTTAATGTATATAAAAACAGCTGACACTGTTCTTCATTCATAATAGTAGATGTGTAATAAATATTACGAGAAACTATTGTGCTCCACTGTGGGCAGTTTTATGGGGGGAAGAGGTCACACGTGGAAGAGGACAGTGTATTATACTTGGAGTTGATAGAAATTCTACTAGGATGCCAGATCCTAGAGCCTTTTTAGTGGAGGTGTGATGCTAGCTTTGTACTTCGTAATTGCCACGGTCCCCATCACTGGACCCATGGACATGGTCAAGTGCTCCCTGCTCTAAATGCCCTGTTGTGTCAGATGGTTTCCTTTCTTGATCAGAACCTGCATCCCCAGTGATGTAAGAGAAACTCTCAGAAAAATGAAAAGTTCAGCGTAGAACTTGAGAACCAAGTGGGGTATGTAGGTTTCAGTCAATTCTACTTTGGGAGGTAAGATGGAATGAGGGAGAAGCTCACAGCACTTTAAAAAGTTCACTCATGCACTTGGGCTTTCACTGTATTTGAACAACAGCACATCTCCCTTGGGTTGGAACTCCTAGTCTGTGTGCTTACTCTTGGGTCCCCTCTTTGACCCCAGTTGAGTTCAAAGCCATAGGTAACAATGGCCCAATTTAAATATTAAAGAACATACTAGGGAACTTCAAGAGATGACTGTAGTAGATAACCTCTTGCCTTCCGGAGCAGGCTGCTTCCCCCTTAACCTCCGCTGCTATTGACAGAGAGAGAGAATATATAGTGAATGTGAATGTGTCGGGCATCACGTTCTGAGTCCCATCACGTTCTCTGCCTGGGCACATCCCTCCACACCCCTGACACACTAGCATTAGGCCAAAGGGAAGCCCCCCCTCTCTTGGCCAAGCCCCTGGTGGCCCAGGAGCAGCCCGACATTTTACTGCCAAGCATTTCAGAGTGGAAGTTGAAGGCGCTCCTTCCTCCTCCCTGTGGCCTGCTGGAGGGGTCCGGCTTCCGGTCTGGGCCTCTGCAGCGCTTCTGTTTTCTTGCCTGGCTTTCAGGGCTTCAGGGTCGGCTCTGCAGCAGCCCCAGTGTCTGCTCAGGGAGGTGCTGGAGGGGTGAGATTTTCCCTCCTGACTCTGCACTGTTTGGAGCTCAGGGGAAGTGGGAAGAGCTCTGGCTCTGGCAGACGAGCCAGTGGGAGCTGCCTGGCAAACTGCTCTCGAGGTGCAGGCTCCAGGCTGATCTCTTAATCCTTGGCAGGAAGGCAGAACTTGATACCCTGAAGAGGGAAGGACGGACGCCCAGTTTATCCCAGGTCCCGGAATACCCACACTCGGGAGGGTGTGTTGGGGGTGAGTTTGGGTTCCCTAGAGTTCCAGATTTAGCCACTGCCTCAGTGTGTACAAGTCCATATGTGTGCTTTTGGGTGTGCTGTTGCTATATCTGTTAACTTAAACACACACAAGTTCAAGGATGCATATAAGAGAGCTATAAATACCTTAACTCAGGTGTCCCCTGGGGTGGGTTCAGGGACAAGCGAGGTCTGTTTCTTACTTGACATAGCCCAGCAGCTGTGGCTGCCTTGCAGGCCCTCTGGGTGCCCAGGGAAGCACTTCCCCTCCAGAAGGGTATCTCCAGGGAGGCAGCCTGGGAATGCCCTGCCTTCTGGAATGTCCTGCAGCACCCAAGGGCCTAGTTTAACAGGAGGGGGGAGGGGTAAGCCCAGGGTATTGCCACTCATAGAACGCCTCCCACCTTCAGGCAGGCATCCTCACAAAACCTTCCGAGGTAGACTCTTCCCAGGTGTGGAAATTGAGAGTGAGTGGGCTTATGAGAACCAGACCAAGATGTGATTAGGAAAAAGGTTTTCCGTACTTTGGAGGGGCCTGCAGGGAGCATCAGTAGGGCTCAGGAAGTACCCACTCACATCACCCAGGCTCCAGGTCCCTGCAGCCCGACACTGCATCCCTGAGGGGCCCCGGGAGCAGAGTTTGGGAGGAGCTGCAGGGTTCCTTCCAGACATCAGCTGCAACAGGTGAGATGCTGGCACTGAGCATCCTGGTTTCCCTTAGTAACCTACTGTAGATTTGTCATCTGTGCATTTTGCTAACCTTTTTAGAAGCTATTTATATTTCCAGTCTGCACTGCATCATAGGGAATGCTGGTTTCCTCCTCCACGTGGGGAAGGTGGATGGCCTTTCTTGGCTTCATAGCCTTTGCAGTGGCCGAATGCCCTGTGTCCCCCCTCTTGGCACTCTGATGTGGGTTTGGGATGTGATCCTCTGATCCATCCGGCTTCACTTCTGTCATGATTCTCTTGAGGTTTGGTGACATTTACGCTCTGGGAACCAAAGCTTACCAGCAGGTGTATCAGGAATGGTGTTATAGGTGCGCCCAGATGCCATCCGCTCAGCTCGGGAGTGGGGGGTGGGCAGTGTGTAGTTTCCAGGGGGCTGAGCATATATGGTCATTTTTATGTGTGCCAGGATGTGAAAAAGGTGGGAAGCATTGCTTTAAAGCTCATGGGTTAGAGGCCTTATGGAGAACTGGGTGTTTGTGGTTTTGTTGTGGAATTTGGGGTTTCAAGAGATGAGCCCTAATGGTATTAAAACAAAACAAAAACAAAGCCGTTCTCCATGGGGCTATCGGTTTCTAGCAATGACACGTGTTGGCAGCAGCTGGTACTACCAAGAGGCCTCAGGTACAGAATAGCAATATGCAAGGAGGAGGAAAGAGAGGCTGTTACAAAGAAACTAAGCCCAAGACCACACATGTCTTTAAAATTCAGGCGCCTCAGCTGAATTTCCTTTCACTCAGAGAGCTTGGTTTTGCCCTAATTTGGTGTGTTTGGGTCAAGGAGCGGCTTTCCTTGCCCTCAGCAGTTTGCTGTTCCTCTTTTAGTTTCTGGCAGGCAGCTGCTTTGCACGAGGAAGAGAGGGGAGACCCAGCCAGGGAGGCTGCGTGGGGCGGCAGGATGGCCATGGCAGGTCATCGGAGCCCTTCCTGGCCACCCAGCTGTCCGAGTACAGTTCTTCCAGATCCACTGCCTGCTGGATTGGCTCGATTCTCTCTAAGCTCCATGAGGACAGGTGACCGTGTCTCATTTTCTCCACCGTGTTTCCAGCACGTAGCCCAGTGCCTGGTGCGTGGTAGGTCTACAATGACTGTTTCTTAAATTGAGTTGGTTTGCATTTGGCTGTCAACTCATTTCTGCTAAAAGGTTAACCACAGACTAGGGTTATTGCTGTTAAATAAGAGCTTCTGGCACAACCCCTTTCTTGGAAAAAAGCTTTGTTAATTTAGTAGAAGTCTCTAAGTTTCAAAGGAGTGACAGGCATGGAGGTGAGCAGCAGGCCAGGTGCTATCCCCCGACCCAAAACCTGGGGGCTTTCAGTGGTCCCCAGTGGCCCCGTCCCCCAGTGCTGTCTCTCAGGTGCAGGCCCCCGCGTCTTTCCTGAGACCTCTCACTCTCAGATGCCCTGAGGAGGAGGCAGCTTGGCAGTGACAGTGTGGGTTCTGGAGTCTCTGGAACATTTTTGAATCCTGCTCCTCTCTGTAGCTGTGAGACCATCAGGCAGCCAACTTCTTCCCTCCCTGTGGACGGGGGAGATGATGGCCACCTTGCAGGGTTGCCGTCAGGGTTAGTTAGAGATGATGTGTAGTTGTCCCAGATGGCCTCACGCTCAGTCAGGGGTGATGGTCCCGGCCGGCTTTGGGGGCTCTACCCCAGTTCAGTTCAGCTGGTGTTGATTCAGTGCCTCCTCTGTGTTGCAACCTCCTGTGGGAGAAGAAAGGGGGAATCAGATGGCAGAAAGCAACGGGGAACACTCCTCATGTGAAAGTGAGTGGTACACCATCCCAGTTGAGAAGAGGTAGTAGGGATAAGCTCTGGAAGGCTGTAGGCTTGCAGGAAGAGATGGGAGGCAGCACAATAGACTGGTTACCACTGTGGGTCCCCACATTGGACTGCCAGGGTCTACTTTCCAGCAAGGGGCTTGACCTCTCAAAACCTCAGTTTCCTCATCTGTAAAATGGGGATTATAAAATCAAATCAGAGCTTCCCAGCTCCCAGGTAAGGGATTTTTCTTAGCCTCAAGGCGGCTGGGTGGGGCTTGGGATGGACAGCCCTGGGCTCAGGTTGTCCCTTCCAGCTTGAGCCGCCTAACCTCAGTCACTTAGCCCATGGCCCCTCTACCCCACCCACTGTGTGCTGAACGCATATCTCTCTTCTCTGTCCCAGCAAGTGAAAGCTTGGGAACCGTTGGGCTAAATGAGATCACGCAGGCAGAGGGGCACGGAGAACGGATATTCTGGGTGGAGAGGAACAGCATGGGGAGCACAGGCACGGGGTGTCCCAAATGTGTCTTTCTATGGTACCTCGGATCCCTGCTGTCAGTGTCAACGTGTGGAGTAGGGGTGAGAACTAAATTATGGAGTTTTTCACCCAGTAACTGACGACTTAGTAATTAGAGAGATATTAATCTGGTGCTGTGTTGCTTGTTGATTTTAATAGAAAGAACAGAACATGGGGGAAGGGGCCTCTATTATTGTTGCTGTTTCTCTTCAAGTGACTGGTGGGAGCAGAGGCCCAGCCGCCTCTCTCCTGATGCCCACACTCGCCAGCCCTTCCCAGACTCAGGGAAGACTCTGGGGTTTAATAATGACACTCTTGTCATTGAGTGGCGCTTTTACAGGGTGTGAAGCACGTTGCACGTGGTGCTTCTCACCTGCTCTGAGTAAAGGAAGCAGGTCGTGGTTGCCTCCTTTGCAGGTTCAGAGAGGTTAAGTGACTTGTTCAGACCACACAGCTGGTAAAAGGCAACACCAAGATTGCAGGCCAGACTGCCCAACTCCAAGACCTGGGTTCTCTGTGTTAAACCCCTCACACGAATCAGCTTGATGGTGTTATATGTCTCCTTTACATCACGTATATTCTGTTGCTGATGATTTCATTAAAAAGTACATTCTGGGCACATTGCTTTTCTGGACAGAAGAGTTGGTGGAATGGTGTCTATAGATGGGACACTAGGGGCTGCTGCTGAAATGGCTCCTTAAAGATACCTCCACCCCACCTCCACCCTGGGAGATTAAGGGTGTTTTGTCCATTTGTTCATTAACCTCCACTGTTGCTGAAAAAAGGACTTCCCCTGCGTGGTGCAGGTAGCTGCATTGCCAGTGAGGCTGTGGAAGAAACTTCATGCTGGTGCAGGTGTCACCTGTTCCCAGGAAGGAGCTCTGCGCCCCTTTGCATTGTCACCCCTGCTCTGCCTGCCAGCCCTGACTTGACATGAACTTGCTGTGCGGGGGCTGCCAGGCAGATGTCTTTTCCACCCCATAGGGGCTGCCCCAGGCTTTTCTTTTCTCCCTTTAAGAGTTTCCTTATTAAGGTAAAAACTGCCATTTTCAACCTGTTTGTCCCTCTTCCAACGGGATACGCCCTGAATATGCACCCAAAGACTTCCTCTGCCACCCACTCCTCATTTTGCCTGCCTTCCTGAGCATCCTGTTGACACCACCTCCGCATGGGCTCCCACATCCCACGTCCCACAGCCTGGGCTGCGTCCTGCCGCTGTGACTGCCAGGACTAGATGAAAACACTCATTCAGTCAGTCAGCAAACATTCCTTGAGCACCAAATCTGGGCCTGTACCTGTGCAAGGGGCGGGGCTTATGAGACAGATCGGGCCCAGGCCCTGCCCCCAGGAGCTCACAGTTCAGCAGAGGGGGGAAGGGAGAGGGTGCCTGTTCATCGGGGGCACAGAGGAGGCTGCGTTCTGTGCTTCCCAGGAGATGAGAATGGGCACAGCAGCCTGGGGTTCTCCAGGTCGATTTTAGGTGGAGAAAGTGCTCAGATTGGATTCTTACATGTACTAGATGCTCAGTGAGGGTTTGAATTACTGCACTGGTTCTCAGATGTGGTCCTCAAACCAACATGCATCTTCTAGGAACGTGTTAGAAATCCAGACTCTTAGGCTTCACCCCAGACCTATGGAGTCAGAAAATCTGGGACAACTCTGGTATGACAAGCCCTCCAGGTGATTCTGATACTGGCCGAAATGTCAGAGCCACCAAGTTAGTGAATGTGAACTTAATATACCTTGTCTTAGCAAGCCACCTCCCCTCCTCCCCTCCCCCAATACACATACACACAGACACACACACACACACACACACACTCTATACATGCTCTACTTATACACTGTCTCCAGAGTGCAGGTACATAACTTATCCATCTTTTAATCCTTATTCATCTTTTAACCCCTGCCTGTCCAAACACGCCTCCACACACCCTCATCTCTAGTTCTTTATGCGTGGTTGGGATGCTCCATGTTTGTTGGAATGAACTGAATCATTCAGCCACTGGTGCTGCCTTCCTCGCCTGCCTGGTGGAGATGGGGCCAAGGCACCATCAGGAGAAAACGGAAGCAGAACTTCTTAAGCTGCACTTGGCTCCACTGGTGTGCTGTCTGGCCCAAGGCCATGCACACAATAGGCTCCAGGGGTATTCCTTGATGAGGCCCAAGTGCCAAGCCATGTCCTCCCCCGTACGTTAAGCAGCCAGACAGACTTGAGACGCGAGACCTGCTCTGTTCACCGTAGCTGAGGTTAGCACTCCGGGAGGCGACAGGCCTGCCCCTGAGGACAATGCTGGTTTGGTTTGTGCTAAATTAGTTCCAAAGCAACAGATGGGCAATGATGTCCTTTTGTATTAAAACTCCCCACTGGGACGGTTGGAGGAAGGGCTGTTACGGACACCCTTCTCAGCAGTAATTACTTTTCTGGCTGACCGTGGCTTTCTGCGTTAAGTGTCCTCCTCCTCCATTCCCCTGCCTTCCCTCCACTTTTAAATTCCCCCTTCCTTCCTTCCTCCCTCCCTCCCTTCCTCTCTCCCTTCCTTCCTCTCTTTTTTTTCTACCGCTCTCTCTTTATTCAAAACTTGTTCCAGCGTAGAAAAGCCATCCTCTTTCAAATGGCCTAACGGTTGGGATTATAAATGAGTTGGCTCAAAGTATGCCCCCCTTTAAGAGCTGCCACGGAGAGAAGGAATTTAATTCTGATTGTCCAGCTCAATTAAAATTCCGCTTACCCCAGCGTAATTTTCAAAGGGCTGTCCCGCCCAGCTAGCTGGTTCAGGGTTCACAATTAAGGTGTGTCTTGTGGCCTCCCTGGCTCTGCAGGTATGGGGGATGGGGTAGAGGTGAGAGGGTCCCTGCTTTCTTCAGACAGGGGCCTTGTCTAGCAGCAGGGAGCTTCTGGTCTTCATCCAGCCTGCAGAAAGTGAGAAGTCCTGAGGAGGAGGCACCCCGTGAACTCCTCCTCTGAGACTCCAGCCCTCTTAGGGTTGAAGCCCGTCTTTGAATTTCAGCTGAGAAAATCGTTTATAGGCTACAGTCTAGCATTTTGTTTTATTCTTGTGTAAATCTTTATTCAGCACCCAGATTGTAAGCCCTCAGAGGGGGTCTGCATGTGGCACGTAGCGCTTAGCACAACTCACAACCAGGTGTGTGCTGGATTTAGGAGAATCTGTTAGAAAGATGATCATGAAAAGAACATCTCCCATGACTTTACATCACCTCCATATTGGTTTTCTCATCAGCTCATTTTGAAGGGAATTCTGTTCTGTCTTGACGTCATTGAAGGTTTTTAAAATCAGGTTATAGGTGGTCGGTGTAATGCGTTGCCTGCTGAGGCACAGTAGAACTCATTTCTTAACTCAGGGAGTCCATTAGCAGAAAGGCTGCCAGGTCTCTTTGGATAAAATATTGGTCAGGATGTGTGCTGTTCTCCAGCAAGTCTGGATCTGTAGGATTCCTTCAGTGTGTTTTGTGTCAGGTGTCCCTCTGTTACAAGCAGGGGGAGCCCTGACATCCTGCTGCTGGGCCAGGCAGTGTGGAAGCATCAGAGTCTAGGCAAGCTGGTGTTATAAACAAAGCAATTCCTCAGAAATTCCTCGTGGGCCAGACTGCTTGTTTACTCCTCTTTCCTTTTTAAAAATTGAGATATTATTCATATTCAGTGGGTTGTATATATTCACAAAGTTGTGCAACCATCACCACTATTTAACTCCAGATCATTCTCATCACCCCCAAAGAAACCCTGTACCTATAATCAGTGACTCTCCATTCTCCCCTTCCCCCAGCTCTTAGCAACTAATAATCTACTTTTTGACCCTGTGGATTTGCCTATTCTGGACATTTCATATAAATGGAATCATACAATATGTGGCCTTTGTGTCTGGTTTCTTTCACTTAGCATCATGTTTTCAAGGTTCATCCGTGTTGTAGAATATACCAGTACTTCACTTCTTTTTGTGGCTGAATAATCCTTGTCTGTCCTTTTTATTCCTTTCATCAATCTTCATTACATGGACATTCTGCCCAAACCCTGGAAACCACTGGTCATGTACTTCTGGTGCTGTCTTCACTCCAGCTCTAGTAGGGGTAGGGGCTGGTCTCCCTCTACCCTTTCAGTGTTCCAGTTCTCCTGTTGCCTCTGTTCATAATCCTCCCCACCCCCATCCACACCCTTATGTCTTTATTCATCAAATATGTGAGTATCTGTTAAATACAGGTGAGGTGAGGAACACGAAGATCCATCAGATAGGGTTCTTTCTCTGTAGGAGCTTAGAGTCCATTGGGAAGAGAAGATGTATACAGATGACCAAAATGCAAACAGAATATGGGGCGTGCCAAGAAAAGGTAAAGTGTGAGGAGTGTCATAAGGGTGCCTGATTGCTAGCCTGCTTGCCTGGAGCCTCCCAGGAAGCCAGGGCCTCAGTGGGGCCATCTAGACTCAGAGACTTTATTTTATTGAGGCACTCACATATCATCAGGTCCACCGGTCTGATCTGTGTTAACTCATAGAGATCTGGATATAAATAAGGTTGTGGAAGGATTGTTTACCATGTGGTCTTGGTGGAAAAATGGACTCCAGCCATAAACCAGTAGCTCACAAGGAAGAAAAGCAAACAGCCAGCTGAACACACAGTATGCAAAGATATGCAAATTAAAACTTTGTTTTTCACTTATCAAATTGAACAACATGGGAAAAATTGATATTCAGGAGTCAGGGAAGTGGATGCTCTATGTACCGTTCAGTAAAAACTGACACAATCCATTTGGAGGTTGATTTGGCAAAGACACTTCAATTTTCAATGATCCATTTCTATGAATTTATGCCAAGGAAACATTCAGTGTACACAAAGATTTACATAAAATGATATTCTTCACAACCGTATTTATAATAGTGATAAATTATAAACACATTAATGCATAGTAAAAAAGGATTTGTTAAATGATAGCATGATATGTATTAGAATAATCATAGCCACTAAAAACCGCTTTCAACAAATATTTAAAGATATATGAAAAGGCTAGTCGTGTGTTAAGTGTGAAAACACAGGAATCAAAACTATATATAGCATTATTACAACTTTGAAAAATCTGCATATGTATAATGTGTAAGAAAAAAATTGGTACAAAATTGTCAAAATGTTAAAGCAGTTGGCTCTAGGTAGTGATATTGAATACTTGTAGAAATTTACTTCTTTATACTTTATTCTGTTTTTCTCCAATTTAAAAAAAAGTCACTTTATTTTTATTGAAGTTATGTATGCAGATGGTTTAAAGAGTCAACAGTTCTATAAGATCCTGTTATGGAGAAACAAAAGATCCCTCTCCGCTTTCCTACCGAGAAGTCCTTTTCCACTCCCCCAAGGCAACCGCTTTCAGTTCTTAGCTGTTTACGTTGGTAAAAGAAATCCTCTATTGCCTTCACACCATGAATGATGAGGCTTTAGCTGTCTTTGGAATATGTCTTCCACTTCCCATCCACCTATCCCCAGTAGCTATATTGTAATTTCAATTTGATTATTGATCCGTGGTTATATTTTTATCACTGTGTTAGCATAGCTGAGCCATGTAGTGTACTATAATTACTTTTTCCCTCTTTGTGCCACTTTTTGTTTCCCTGGAGTTACTAATTATCTTGCGTCTTCCCTTGCTTAGTTTTCACCACCTGTCTATTTCATCCTAAACGCACCTTTCCATGCATTCTAGCATATCAAGTATTCTGTCAGTGTCTTCTTGGAGACATTCATCATGAGCCTACTGACCTGCTTCAGTTTGGGCTAGTTGCCTCGAGCCTACTGCACAGCTGTCATCCTAGGATTTTCCTTCATCATTATTGGGATTCCCTTTGGCTCTATGTCTTGTATTAGATGCCTATTTTTATTTTTCATGTCTTCATAGTTTATTTCTTCATTTTGGTAGAGTATATATTTTATTAGTTTCCTGAGAAAAGATGCATTGTAGGCAAATTTTTTGATACCTGGTATGTTTGAAAATGTTTTTATTTCCTTCATACCTGCTTGACATTTTGAAAATAGATTGGAAATCATTTTTTCTTCAGAACTTTGAAGGCATTGTTCCATCATCTTCCAGCTTCAATTTATGCTGTTAAAAAGTCTGATGCCAATCTGATTCGGGATTCGTTTTTAGGAACCTGTTTTTCCTCTCTGGAATTTCACACTCATGGTCTTCAGGGTAGGGTGTAGCTGGCTATTGTGGGCCCTTTCATTCTAAGGCCCCGTATCCTTCAGTTCTGAGAAATTTTCTTGGTTTATTTTCTTGGTTTATTTCTTCACTTCCAATTAATCTCTTCTGTTACACTAGAACTTCCAGTATTTAGATATTAGAGGTTTGGGGGTGGTCCTCTAATTGTCTTATATTTGCCTTCTCTGTGTCTTTTTACTCTATTTTTGGGAGAGTTCCTCAGTTTTATCATCTACCCCTTCTATTTTTTTTTTTTAATGTGATTCTATTTTTAATTTTCAAGAACCTTTTCCTGTTCTTTGGATGTTCCTTTTTTTTTTTTTTTCTTTATCATCTTCTAAGTTTGGTTTGGCTTGCTTTTGGTTTGAATATCTTCTCTAATTTCTCTGAGGGTATTAATGATAGCTTTTTGAAATTTTTGTCTCCCTGCATAGTCTCTCATTTTGATCTCTGCCTTTTGTGGCAGTTCCTCAAGTGTCTACTCATATTTACAAGAGTGGCATTGGAGAATGGGAAACTCTGTGTATACATGGGGCTGGATGACTCTAGCCCTTACTGAAGGTCTGGGTTTCTCAGCCTCAGCACTATTGATATTTTGGGCTGGACAGTTTGTTGTGAGTGCTGTCCTGTGAACTGTAGGATGTTTAGCGGCATCCCTATTGTCTTCCCTACCCCGATCATGATGATCAAGAATGTCCCAGACATTGCCAAATGTTCCCTTGGGGCAACGTCAGCCTTTGCTCCTTCTACCCCCATTTGAGGACCACTACTGTAGGGTGATTCATCTGGGTCTTTTCATTGGGGAACCTGGTCAGTCCTTCCTCTTGCACTGTTCATATTCCCCAGAAAAGAATCTTCCACTCTACTGCCTGAGTGGTTCCTGCTGGGCTGCCACTGTTCTGGGAGGTGAGGGGAGGCAGCAGGTTAAGGATCTCAATTTTCAGTGTACCCTGGCCTTGTGTGTTCAGTATGTTCCACTGGGCCCTGTGTCCTCCCACCCAGGGAACCCTCTGTTCCACCCTTTCCGGGGAATAAATATCCTCTGCCTTTCATCAGGGCTGGGGAGAGTATTTATCATGATAGAAAACAGATCTGGGGTTTAACTGCTTCATAAGCAGACTGTCAGTCTGCCCTCTTGTTTGTGGCTCCACCTTCAACCCACTTTCAGAACACACTGCTCCAGCTCCCACACCTTTAGGGGGTTCTGTTGTGCGGAACCGGGTGCTTCTTAACTTCTTCTCATTGCTGGCCCAGGATCTGGCTCCCAGGGTCTGCTAAATCAGTTCGTACTTGCTCTTTGGTTTTCTAGCTTCTAAAATTGTGTGGCTGTTGTCTCCTTCCCTGTTTGCTTTTCCTATGGCTTTATGCCTTTTTTTTTTTTTTTTTAATGACTGTACATGTCAGAGGATTTTGGAAAGATCAAGATAAATTCATGTGTTCAACTGGCTAGCATTTAACTGAATTCTTCTCCAATTTGTTTTAATAGTTAGAAAACATAAATATGAAGATCAAAGCTATAGTGATAGATACCTTTTCAGTGCCTGTTATCCAGTGTACCTTTCCTTAGCATAAGGTACCCAGGAAAATGAATTCATTAGAAGCTTTCTTGGGATTCAGGCTTTGGAGCAAAAGGTCTTAGAGGAGATGTGAATTTCATCTGGATCCTGGAACCACATGGTCAACTGCCTCTCCCACATGAGAGCTCGGCTTTCTAGTGTTCAGGATCTGTTTGTCCACCACATTTAGCGTCTTACCATTGGGCAAAGCTAGATGGACACAAATATTCTAATTAGGCAGTTTCTCCTTTGCTAGACTCTATTTAGAGTCTCTATAGACAATAACTTTTAAGTCAACATTTTTCAGACAGGCCAAAACATATTCTATTAGGTTACAGCTTCCTTTAGTTACATTTTAATCACCTTGATTAGATTTGGGTGTTTTCAAGAATCTCCGTCATCTCTTAGTAATGACCCATATCGCAGATGACTAATGACGATTACGGTTTCATTTTCATGAATTTAATTCTCAACATGTAGCCATATGTCAAATTATTAGGGTGTCCTACTATAGTTCCCCTATATTTATTAACTACACCTCCAGATACTGACATTGGGAGGTAGGAAGGGGCACTTCCAGCTCTGGGGATGGGGGTGGGGGAGGGTCAGGACTGTTTTCCTAGGTGAGGAGGTGGCATGAGTGTGTGGGTTTGGGGTGGGGACAGGACATGGGTAGAACAGGTATTCCATGCAGCCTTTTCTAGTCCTCAGGTGGTAGACATACTCCTGTGAATTCCTGTGGCACTTAGCGTATGTGTCTCTTGTCATTAATCTCATGCCTACATCAGAAGCCTTCTCTGGGTCTGTTTATCCCATTTAATCATAACAACAACCTCTGAGGTAGGTGATATTATCCACCCCTCCCCCTGCCTTTGTTTTAATGGATGAGAAAACAGGCACACTGAAATTACTTGTATGAGTTACACACGCAGCCCATGAGAGCTGCACTGGACCTCAGACCAGGCCCGCAGGCTCCTGATGTGTAAGTCATTGAATTAGTGACTTCCCCTGCTGCCAGGGTCTTACTAGATTGCTTAACTAAGCTAGTGGCTCTCTGAAGGGAGATGTGTGCTGTTTGATTTTCCAGGAAGCAGCAGACTCCCTAAAGGGGCTGATGTGTGGGCTTGGAAAGGACTCAGCTTATTGGGTTACACCGGGCAGGGCTGAGAGCTGGAACCTCACAGGTTCCCGTGCAGCTTGACCGGGCTCTATGGTCCACACCTGCTATGGTTGAAAACCGCCTCCACCTCCACCCTGACCCGCCCAACTGCTCCAGCCACAGTCTCGCCGGCACTTCACCGACGGCCCTGGCCTCAGCTGCTGCCCTCCACCCCAGATGGGGGGATGACAGCTGCTGTCCCCACACTGCCTCCAAGGGTTTTATGAGGATACGCAGAAGAGAATGGACGTTCGAAACCCCTGGAATGACCGCGGTCATTGTTTCCTTGTCTGCCCATAGTGTTGCTTCTTTTTGATTTTGTTTCACGGGCTCCCAGTTTGTTTTGGTCAATGTCACATCTTCCTAGCCAGGTTCTCTGTGGTGGGAAGTCCAGCTCCTGGATTGGCTGAGCTTCTGGGAGCACGGGGATGCTCGTACAAACGTGGGTCCAGTGAACCTTTTACAGGCAGCAGCTGAAAACTGCCCGTGCTGTGTGCAGCACTGGGCAGAGAGGGCGGGCCTGGCGGCGAGGGCCGGGCGGCCACATCAAAGTCCACGTGCATGATGATTCTTTTTCAGTTCTCAGGTCTCGTGAACCATTGTTTTACAAAAATACATTTGGGGTATATTAGTTTAGTTCTCTTCAGTTGTGTTAATAAAATTCCTGACTTCAGTCCTTGCCCGCCATGGAAACGTACGCACTTAGTAAGCAACCACATTTCTCAGTGTTTTTCACAAAGTCGCTTTTACCCTCAGTCCTCCTTTTCCACCAATTTATTCCTCTTTGCCGCATCTGCTGAAACTTAAGAGCTAAGGAGCACGACTGGGCGTGGCGATAAGCTCGCAGCCACCACACAGGCTCCACGCTAGCGCGTTTCATCTTCCAACAGTTTAGTCCATTTTACAGATGAAGGAAACGGAAGCGGTAAGTAACTTGCCTGGAGCCACATAGCCAGTAAAACTATGATTCAAAGATTTATTTAAAAGGTCTGTGTCTAAAACCTATGACCTACTGCTTGCTTAGAGCAAAGGGGCCAGGGGGTCCTAAACTAGTTGATTGGAGAACTGCCTTCCTGCCTCACTTCTGCCCAACTGTCCTGTAACTTTAGACAAGTTGGATGAGTTTCTCTGAGCCTCAGTTTCCTCATCAGTAAAGTGGGAGCTGCCCTATCTCATAGGCTGATGGTGAAGGTTTGGTGGGAAAGTTGGGCTAGTGTGAAAGCCAGGAGCAAGGCTCTCTGTGCTGTGAAGCAAAATAAGGCTAGAGTAACGTAATGCGGTGACTCGTTAATAAGCCTGGAAAAGAGCTCTGCTGGGAGCCTCCTGTAGCACAAGAAGGCCAGAGCTGGAGGGGAGAAGATGAAGTGGGTGATGCAGAAGAGGCAGAGTAGGGGGTATGAGACATGCCCGAAGGAGGGTAAGCCGTGCTCCACAATGTGGAAGCGTGTCACGGTGATGAATGCAGCTCCTGAGGAGTGGATGGCTTGGGTATTTCTGCCAGGGACTCCCTGCAGGGAAAGTGTATTTCTGCCACGTGCAAGCACCTCTCTGAATTTCAAAGAAATCTGTGTGTGTGTATGTGTTTGTGCACGCCATGTGTGTGGGTGCCCATGAGGACCCAACTTGGCATACTTGTGGACCTATGTGTATTTTCCTTAAATTAAGGTGAAATTCACACAACGTAAAATTAATCATTTTTAAGTGTACAATTCAGTGACATTTAGTACTTTCACAATGTTGCACAACCTCCACCTCTGTCGAGTTCCAGAACATTTTCATCACCCCAACAGAAATTGTGTGTACTTTCTAAAGGGTCTGTTCTGTGAAAATGTATTTGTGAACCGCATTAGGTCATCCTGATTTTGCCTACCTGCCCAGAAGCCTCCCTCCCTCGTCTGCCTGTCCTGTGTCTTTGGCCAAGGAGTGTGGTCCAAGACCTCAGATTCCAAATGGGTTTGCTAGTCATGGTTAACTCCTCCATGTAGTGTGGCTGTCTCTAGTGGGCATGGAGAAAACCAGCATTTCAGACTTAATCAGAGGGTAGTTCCTGAGGCTTCTCTCGCCGCCTGACTGCCTGTTCTTAGTGTATTAGAAGTCTGTGTTTAAGGGTGTCTGCCGGTGAAAGACTTCAGTCATTGTAAGCCTCTTCCTCAGCCTCAGAGGCAAAGAAGGTAGGTGTTAGTCCACAGTGGAGGAAAATGGTGTTTCCTCTGCATTTGGCCCATCTGTAACTCCTCGTTCTATGTTGGTGCCCTCGCTGCATGGGAAGCCCAGGTGACCTGAATCCACAGTGCCCAAGGGTCCTCTGTAGCTCAAGCATTAAAAGGGTAAGAGGGCTGTTCCCCTGGAAGTGTCAGGCCTGGTACATATATATGCCTGCCTCCAAATAGCTGGCCCTGGGCAGCACTACTCCCCTGTGATACAGGGACCACAGCACCGGCCAATGTAGTGGGATCCCTGAATAGTCTCCATGAGCTGCAGAGATGGGGCCAGTGAGTAGCAAATCCTTCCATACTGAGTGAGGGGTGGAGGGAGAGAGAGGGAGACAGAGAAAGGGAGGAGGAACAGCAGAAGGAGAAGAAGGGGTGAGGAAAGAGCTACCTTCAGTAATCTAGGGACTACTTCATGCCGATTGCACTACTTAGATCTTGTGCTCACCCAGGAACCAATATCAGGCACACCTCAGAGATACTGCGAGTTCAGACCATGCAATAAAGTGAATATCGCAATAAAGTGAGCATATGAATTTTTTGCTTTCCTAGTGCACGTGAAAGTTATGTTTATACAGTAGTCTATTAAGTGTGCAAAAGCATTATGTCTAAAGAAAAAGTGCATACCTTAATTAAAAACTATTGCTTAAAAATGCTAACCATCACCTGAGCCTTCAGTGAGTTCATAGTAGTAACGTCAAAGATCACTGATCAGGGACTTCCCTGACGGTCCAGTGGTTAAGACTTCACCTTCCAATGCAGCGGGTGTGGGTTCAATCCCTGGTGGGGGAGCTAGGATCCCACATGCCTCACAGCCAAAAAACCAAAACAGAAAACAGAAACAATATTGTAACAAATTCAATAAAGACTTTAAAAATGGTCCACATCAAAAAAAAATCTTTAAAAAAAAAGATCACTGATACCATAACAAATATAATAATGATTTTTTTAAAAAGGCCTGAAATATTGCGAGAATTACCGAAGTGTGACACATAGACATGAGGTGAGCAAATGCTGTTGGAAAAATAGCACCGACAGACTTGCTCGCTGCAGGGTTGCGACATACCTTCAATTTGTAAAAAATGCAGTATCTGCGAAGTGCAATAAACTGAAGCGCAATAAAATGAGGTATGCCTGTGCTTTGGCCAGGGAGCAGAGAATGAGCCCCTTGGATAATCCAGGGACCACTTCATTCTGATTGGACTACTTGGATCATGTGCCCACCTAGGAACCAGTGACTTTGGCCAGTGGGTAGGGAATGAAACTCCATGATTGGCTTAAATCCAACCAGGAATTCTTTAAGCTAAATATGGGGTCAGGGTTCCCAGGGGTATGTGTCTGGATAGAGGAGTGGTGGGTCTTGAACTAAATCAGTTTTGGAAAGAAAGAACAAGTAGGAGAATGATGCCAGGTAGACAGTCAATGATATCCTCCATCCTAGGTAAAACAAATGTCAAGACAATGGAAAAAACGTGGTGGTAAAAAACAGTAGCAGGAACTAAAATGCTGGAAGAATTGCTCAGTCTGAAGCTCTGCTCCTTAGAGCTCACCTTATTATTCAGGAAGGTGGGTTGGACAGAGAAAGGGCCCTGATCTTAGGAGGCAGTTGGAATCTTGGCTGAAAGTGGTAACTACAACCTGAGAAATTCATCTGTTAGTGGAGGATTCAGACGCTTTATCCACCATCTCCAGCTTTGCAGCCGGTAAAGGAGGTGCAGGCCACCGTGATCTGGCTGCGGTTTGCCCTTCTGACTTCATCTCCCACACACTACCCTCATTCATTCAGCAAGAATTTAATAAGCAGCTACTATAAACCAGACTTTGAAGAGTAGTCCTCTGCCCTCACAGAGTCCTGTGGAGGATACAGATAAGAAAAGAGGCAATTGTATTACAGTGTAAGAAATGGGACGACAGGAGAAGGTGTTACAGAGGGACCTTGATCTGAATTGGGGGTTTGGAGAAGGTTTATTGGACCAAGAGATTTTTAGACCAAAGCTTGAAAGATGAG
The DNA here is from genome assembly GCF_028021215.1 of Eschrichtius robustus. Lineage (NCBI taxonomy): Eukaryota > Metazoa > Chordata > Mammalia > Artiodactyla > Eschrichtiidae > Eschrichtius > Eschrichtius robustus. The sequence continues at coordinate 38,923,492 of NC_090838.1, forward strand.
TAGGAGCTGCCCAGGTGAGGAGTGTGGAGAGGGAAGAACAGACTGGCTGGGCAAGTGATTGACTTACTTTGTGTTTGGGGTTGATACTGAGGACTCCCAGGGTTATGGTTTGATCCTGATGGAGTGGTGATGTCTTTTCATGAGACGGTGAACTCAACAGGACTTGCAGATTTGAGGGGGAAGAAGTGACTTTAGTTTAGAAATGTCGAATTTGAGATACTTCTGGTTCAGCCAAGAGGAGGCATCTAGAGCTGGGTCTGGAACTCAGAGGCAGAGAGCTCCTCCAGATATTCTTTTCCCACTGTCTACTCAACATCTCGAGCTTAACATGCCCAAAATTGGCCTCTTGAGTTTTCTCCCTAATGTGCTTCTCCACCCTCAGTCTTCCTCATCCCTGTAAAAGACATTATCCATCCAGCTGCACAAGCTGAACCCTGGATTATTCCAGAAGTCTCCCTGGAGGCATCTGTCAGGGCTTTTCTGCCTTGGGCCTTTTGCCCCTACTGTCCTATATCTGGCTTCTCAAAGCATCCCTCACATCTCAGGTTAGACATCGCTCCCTCCGAGAGGTCTTTCCAGACCACCCAGACTGAAGCTGGTCGTCCTGGTTATTCTCTCTCTCCTGGCTGTTTTCCTTCACAGCACCTATCCCAGTTTGCATTTATAATCATTTTTGTCCCAATTTGTTAAATACCTGACTCAGTGCCTCTAGTATATTAGATCCATCCCCCCTTTGATAACAATTTTTATAACATGTTTCTCCTATACTCATCTTCAAATGAAATCTATAGCTAATATAACCTTTCTGTATATATCATTTTAAATCAATATAACATCCTGGCAGTAATAGGAAGGAAAAATAAAAGGAAAGTAATTCATAATAAAAATAGTTATTTCAGTATTAAATTCCTAAGTTCCCAGGGCTGAGTACTCAGAAATCATAATGAAGTAGTCAGGTGAACAACCACGAATGCAATAGCTCTAAAAGTTGACTAACGGGTTTGTGTTTTAGTGAGTTAGGGTACTAAGAGCAATATTGCCAGTGGTGTGCAATTTTCTGCAGTGGTAAGCAACTCCTGTAATGTTTGAACAACATCAAGTAAATCTACCTTTCTACTAATATACAACAGAGATAGATCCTAGATTCAGGTCATTATAAAAGGGCTTTTCATAGTCATTCAGTGCCTAGAGGTACACTCATCAATCATGCAGGACCCAGGACTGTTTTTCACTACACAGGTCAGGTAGCACCCTGGCTCCCACCCCTAAATGCTGGTAGAGTTCCCCCATTCGTGTTGACGCTCAAAAATACCTCCCGCATTTCCACAGTGTCCCCTGGACCTAGAGTAGTCCTGCCCTAGTGGGGAGGCACTTGCCTCTCCTCTGTTGTACCATGAATTCCACAAGGGCAGGGTCCACATCTGTTTCTCACTGGAGTACACTGTGTTCAGCACCTAGTGGGCATATATTTGTTGAAATAAAAGAATGCATGACTATTCCATCAACATGAAATTTGTACCAAAAAAAGTTAGGAAAGGAGTACACTGCACAGAAGTGTGACCTGACATTGACCTTCCTTCTGCATGCCTTAGGCCAGCTGACCTCTGTTTTAGTGAAAGAGACTTGCAATTATAGCTCCAGACGATGTAGATTTGCAGCTCTTAAATCCTTTACAATGAAGGAAGTCATCTCACCATGCACAAAAGAAATTGCACTGGCTCTGAAGTTGTGGTTTGTCTTTTTTTGGAAAGTCAGGCTTGTCTGTTGAAGAGCTCAAAACACTTGACCAGCTCTCTCATTTATCTTAACATGTGTATGCTATATTTATTCTCCCCTCACAGATGGGGAAATGAAGCTTGCCGAAGGGCCATATTTAGCTAAGTCTTGATCCTCTGCCTTGGGGGGTCAGCTTAGATAAAACAGTATCCTAAAACTCAATTTTTATGCAGTAGTTTAAACCTCCACCCACATTAAATCTGTTACTAGGGCTGCTCACAAGGGTAAAAAGTGTTAGTTTGAGCGTTTTTAACCATGTGACGTGGTGATCTAGTTCAGTCCTCTCCTTTTAGAGATGAGGAAGTGCAGGTTCATGAGACACGGTTAGATAATGGCAGAACCAGTTCTCCAGCTGGTCGTCTTTCTGCTAACGCACATTTAAACTTTTCTCTCTCTCTTTTTTTTTTCCTCCAGCTAACCTAAACAGGAGTTATAATAAGTCAGGCAGCCAAAAGGAAGATGATAATGGAAAAGAAGGCAAAGATCTGGTCCACTAGCTGCTAAATAATTAATAAATTAACTGGGAAATGGACTTATTCTAATCAAAATATATGAAGATGACAGTTGCTTAAAGTTAGAAGCTGAACCTTCAGTTTCAAGAATTCTTTTACCAAGAGCTAATCAGGCTCATGATAAGTAAATACCATCTCACAACTGAACAGAGATTTTAAAAAAAGGAAAGGAAGGAAGGAAGGAAAGAAAAAAGGAAGGAAAAAAAGTCAAATATTTTTAAAGTTTTTGAAAAACAATGACCTCTTAGGAATTTCTAGCACTTAAAAAAAATTCTCCTCCCCAAATTTTCTTTAGTCCACCTGTAGCAGGAGAGTGGTAGGTAAATTCAATAAACTCATCATTGATGCATTTTGAACCAAACTTACCTACCAAAATATTCCACAAAAGAACCCAACCCAGCTTCCTTGAAAAACAGTTATTTTTAAGGGGGTGAAAGGTGGTATTTCACAAAGTTAAATATGAAAAATGAACTTGAAAGTGACAAAAGGACAACACAAAAAAATGAGGTTTCATAGACTACTGTTACCAAGAATTATTGAAGAAATGTTGATAATTTATAAGATTTCTGACAAAACACTTCATCTTCAGAAGCTAGCTTCAGTCCATGTGTCCTCTTGGCTTTAGTATAGCACCTTTTAAGGGGTAGAGTGATTCAAGAGCCATGCCTGATACCTATTTTAGGCTTCTCACCAGAAACAGATGTTTCAGATGGAGATTACTACTCCTTCATTTACCACAAGCCACCAGTTGTCAGGGACATTCTTACTTAGTTGCCTTACATTTTATATATCTCAAAGTAGTCAGAAGCTGTTTTAGACTTTAGATGTCTGGGGCTTGTCTGTTAAAGAATTTTTCAATTGTGGTCCCACTTTTTCTAGGTTGTTACAGAGGAAAACTCTTACAGGTTTTGATAATGACTGTTTTCTGAATCAAAGTAACGTCCTGGATTATTCGGAGGCATAATATATTCTTATAGCACTTTATAGTCTTCAAAGCACTTGTTGATAATCTCCCATTTTACAGACTGATAAACAAAGGCTCTAAGAAATAAGTGACTTGACCAAGGCCACATGCTAGTAGGTCATATATGTTCCAATCCTCTCTGTTCTGTAAGGCCCAACCCAAATGCCACCTCTTCTAAAAGTCTTTTTTTAGAGTCCCCTAATTACTACCCTTGGTTTTCACCACATTCTGACTTGTAATACAATGTCTGCATACATTTGTCTCCCTTGCCGTGAACTCCCTAAGAGCAGAAACCGTTATAAATGTTTTTGTCTCTTCCAACTTATCAATTCTTCCTCCTCAGTGCCAACTTTAAGCATGTTCTCTCATCAGCACCACAGTTTCTTCTTCTGTTCTAGGCTGTGGCTTTGAGGTCTACAAAGTTCTAGTGAGGTGCACGGGCACACCATGGGTACTCTTGCTCATTCGTGCTCGTTGCCATATTTTTAACATACAGGTATCTTATGAGAGCTTTGCAAATGTTTAAATTGTTTTACAAGTCAGAAAGGATCTGAATCTTGGCCTTCCTTCATTTCCCTGATGGTTGCACATTCTGGGCACATAGTAGTGATACCAACCAGGGTTCTTGGCCTTCCCCAGTCAATAGAAATTGACTAGAGGCCAGACAAGAGATTCAGGCAAGGCTTTACTGGGGCCCCTGCTGCAGCAGGAGGGAGCTAGCGAGAACAAACAACAGGTTTCCTTGCTTGCTCACTCGCTGAGCAGGGACGAGCTTGTTCCTTACATGGGGTGAGGGTAGGGGTGTGTCCAGGGGTTGGGCTGGAGGGGTGGCTTAGGTGTTTTTCCCACCCCTCTGGTGGTGGTGGTGTGTGCAGGGGGCATGCGCAGTACCCTGTTTTTCCTCCTGACCCCCTGTTTTTGCTCCAGGCTCTTCAAAAGTGGCAGTTGGGTTTTTTGGTCTCTTTGTATTGATCTCTTTTGGGTCCAGAATTTGCCCCAACTGCGCATGCACACAGTTATTTTTAGTCTCATATAGTTTCTTTGTATCTTGTTGCTCCAGGAGAGGTTTATTCAGGCGCAAGCATTGCAGCACTGTAGCAAAGGTTCCCAGGTCCCAACCTGTCTCAGTAGGTGCTTATTAATGTTTCTTTGATTAAGCATTTATATATTCACCTGCTCCAATTTACACTCTCCCATTGTTGTATCTGACTGTCTTTTTCTATGTACATGTCTTGAATTCCCAACTAAACTATAAGCTCCAAAGGGGACGAGGGGACAATTATTTCTTTTATTTGTGTGTACGTGTCCTTAGAACATCTTCCATGCAGTATGATCTCAAAACATCTTCACTAATTGATTTTCAGTGACCAGTTGTGTGATAGAATATCACAAAAAGCAAGGCAAGGCCTGTACCACACAACGTGAGTGATTTTGCTTAAAGTACATATTTTGGATAAGTATTTTAAATAGGTGTACACGTTCTAAAAACATGTATTTTATTTTTTTAAACATTTTTATTGGAGTATAATTGCTTTACAATGGTGTGTTAGTTTCTGCTTTACAACAAAGTGAATCAGTTATACATATATCCCCATATCTCTTCCCTCTTGCATCTCCCTCCCTCCCACCCTCCCTATCCCACCCTTCTAGCTGGTCATAAAGCACCGAGCTGATCTCCCTGGGCTATGCGACTGCTTCCCACTAGCTACCTATTTTATGTTTGGTAGTGTATATATGTTCATATATACACTACCACTCTCTCACTTTGTCCCAGCTTACCCTTCCCCCTCCCCGTGTCCTCAAGTCCATTCTCTAGTAGGTCTGCATCTCTGCGTCTTTATTCCCGTCTTGCCCTTAGGTTCTTCACGACCATTTTTTTTTTTCTTTTTTAGATTCCATATATATGTGTTAGCATATGGTATTTGCTTTTCTCTTTCTGACTTACTTCACTCTGTATGACAGACTCTAGGTCCATCCACTTCAATACAAATAACTCAATTTCGTTTCTTTTTATGGCTGAGTAATATTCCATTGTATATATGTGCCACATCTTATTTATCCATTCATCTGTCGATGGACACTTAGGTTGCTTCCATGTCCTGTCTATTGTAAATAGAGCTGCAATGAATATTGTGGTACAAAAACATGTATTTTAAACAGAAGTCACTAAAGTGGGAGGGAGCACCCAGGTCCATGCCAAGGGAACAAAGGTGGTACAGAAATGGGCACACTTCTGGGCTGCTGACTGAGCTGGGCATAAAAAGGGGTCTCCTGACTGATGGCCATTTGCTACAGTTCTCTGTTGCACCTGAAGGTGTTTTGTTTCCTCTCAGTGCACATTTCGTTGGTCTCTTATTGTCTGTGGACTCTTCTTGTCAGATTGTCAGCGTGTGATATTGTTGAAGGGTGAAGCTTGTCATCCTCACAGATCAGGCACTCCTGATGAGAACGGAGAGCCTAATCACTAAGCTACCAGAATACACTGTAAAAAAATGGATCCCGCTGGTACTTAGCCAATTGCTAAGAAGCTAAAGATTTTACTAAGCAGTTCAACAATCCTGTTGACCAAATTCACCATTGTTTTTTATGGTTTTGATGTAAGACAGTTGTCTTTAATACACTGAGAACATTTCAGTTACCAGGCTGAAATGTTTAAATATCTACCTTTAAAAAAAATTTTTTGGACTAAAATACAATTGATTTCTTAATTAGGAGGACACTAGGGAATTGGCTTTGAGGAATTCTTTTAAAAGAAAGGGCAGTTGCGCATTTAACTTTCTTTGTGTTGTCAAATTTTAAATATATAGCTGGGGAGGAAAGAATTGTATGCCTCAATTTATTTATCCCCAAATCTAAAATTTCACATTAAGTTCACTCAAGATATTGCACAGTAGATATAAACAATTGTATATGATGCAGGGTACAGTATGCACAGGGGATTGTTTATTTTTTTAATTTGCTATCTATTATTAGACTTCTAATTACTCAGGCTGGATGGAAGCAGAAAGGTCTCATTCTGATAATCACTGCCAATTATTTAGCTGGAGATTACAGGCAGAAGGAGTTCATTTTAGATGGTTCAGACTTAAGAAGTAACATTTCTTTCCAAGGAGTTCTAAACACACTTGTCTTTTTTTTTTAACCCCAATTCTTCACATTTTAACTATTCCAACAAAAATCTACAGTTTAACAAATCTAGAAATGATTAGTCTAGTTCCCTTCCTTTGTGCCCACATGTCTCTCAAGGAAAATCAGTATGCACTATGGTTATGAAAGGAATCTGTACAATAGACTTATGTTCTATAGAATGTTTGGATGAATATTTGAGTATTAAGCATTTCTAGAGAACTTTGCATTCACTTGCTTTTCATTTCTTGTAATACCCTCCCAGAGAAAGAGTGCACTTTCTATTTCCCTGATGAGGTAAAATTTTCATTAAAAAAATCCAATTTGATTTTCTTAAAAAATGTGTAGTTTTTTTTTTTATTACATTTTAAATAGTCTTAAGGCTCTCGAGTCCCCCAAATGACTAATTAGTACAGTAATAATATATCATTCTCTTTTATAAATCTGAAAATTATACTGTCCTCAAGAGACCTCAGTTTGATTTGTGTGTTTTAATGCCAGAGTAGAAAATTTTATTTTTCACTAAAGGAGTTTCTTCCCTGTGGTTGGAGAGAGAACAATGCAGAGCCAGGGCTGATTTGCCACTGATGGGACCCTGCGTGGATTGGCAGAGAATAGGAGAACGAGTTTCCCGTGGGATGAAGAATTTACATTAAAGAGTTGAAAGAGTTCTTTTATGTGCTTGACACTCTGCTGAGTGCTTTAGTTGCAATATCTCATTTATTCCTCATAATCCTATGAGATAGTATTCTCATTTATAATTCTGTGAAAACTGGATCTCGAAATATGGATGAGGAGAGGTTTGTAGTAAGAGCCCCCCATTCCCTGACCGTGCCGTGTGCAAGTTTGCTCAGGAACAAACTGCTAGGTAGTTGCCAGGTAGAATGCTAAGATCAAATACTGTCTCTTTAATTCTTCTTCTCGGCATGCAGTTTGAAATAGGCAGTAAAGTACAAGAAGTATACTTAATTCACCAAATTGTACTATTTAACACTCAAACTTATTTTTAAAACATGTTATACTTTTGATAATAGTCCTCTTGTAACTGACTGGGGTGCCAGCATGTTTCATACCCATTTTGCGTGATCTCTTTATTAATCATTTCTTAACACCAGAGCACTGCTTTATTCGAAACCAATTAGAGGCCTCCACTTTTAAAAATAAACGCTAAAGAAGATTGGGGATGGCATTTCCCGTCTTGTCCTGAGCCAACACTTGAGAAATCTTTCAATGCCCTTGGCTCCAAACTGCAGATGTGCCCTTCAAAAGCATCGCAGAAAAACAGGAGGGTTAACTCCAAAGTCAAGAGTTTGAGATAATGATATGAGTTGGAGTGTAACATTGTAGTAAGAAAAATGTCAGAAGATGACATGAAAGGAAAATTGTCCCATGAGAGAAATACTACCTGAAACTCTGAGTGGAAGATGTTTTTAATATGCCTTTAATTCCACATTCATGCAGTTCTAGTAGTGAAGCAGGTCATTTAAGAGGGGTGGTGGCTTAGGCCAAAAATAAAGTTTCCTTGAAACCAGATGAGAGGCTAGCCCTGACAAAAATGGAATCCTGACTATTCACTCACAAAAATGTAAGCGAGTAGAATTTTGTGTCATAGGAAATAATCTAAATGAAACAGGATCTTCACTGTCTTTTGTGATGGAGAGATGCTAAAACAGCCATCAATAGTACAGCCCTTCTATAAAATGTGAAGCAGCAGTTTAAATATGGAAGTCATATTTTGTAATAACCTATAAGGGAAAAGAATCTGAAAAAGAATAGATATCATGTGTGTGTGCATATATATATATATATATGTATATTATATATATATATATGCACACACCCATACATATATATATAACTGAATCACTTTGCTGTACACCTGAAACTAACACAACATTGTAAATCAACTATACTTAAATAAAAAAATAAAATAATATGGCAGTCTAACGTATTCCGTTCTGGAACCATGTCCAAGACATACTGAAAGGTGCAGAACAACATGGGTTGCACGGTTTTCGTCTGTGTACTGATGTTTAAATATGTACAGTTGTAGGCATATACACGCACAGAAAATAACTGGAAAGATACATATGAAAAATCTACATTTCAGGAAAGGAATGGAAATTGGAGAGGAAGGGGGATTTTGTGGATTTACTCAGTATGTTTCTATCGTTAAATTTTCACACAAACATGCATATGCACACACACACAAAAAAAAAAAAAATTAAGAAAACTATATAAACAGGGAAAGCAAAGATTTAAGGTCTCAGTGAAGATGTATAGTGGTTAAGGCATAGGTTCTGAAGTGAAACTGCCAGGGTTTGAATCCCATCTCCTTTACTTGCTATATACTTCCTTACACAAGTTATTTAATTTCTGTTGCCTCAGTTTACACAAATGCAACATAGAGATAATGGTTCTTATGTCATATAGTTTTTACAAGGATTAAGTAAGTAATACATGAGAAAGCATATGGATCATATGTTTAATAACATAGTGAACATTCAGTATATAATATTATTATAAATGACTATACTTAAATATCTAGCTACAATCAATTCTGTGTGCAAACTTTTCAGTTAAAAATGCTTCCAGTGACAACTCTCATCATCACAATGTATTTTCTCAAAGTTTCATTGTAGACGTTAATGATATTGTCATATTTTTACCCCAGTGGTGTTCAGAGCTTCCAAAGGAAGAATAGCAAAGACCAATGGAATTATGTTGTTTTTTGTAGTATGCCATACATTCCATTTGTGGAATAGTCCTGACTTTGCTTCTTTGACCATCTACTCTAATGTACATGTTTGTTAGTAAACTCTAGAAATGGAAATAATGAGGTTTTTCTTCCTTCCTTAGGAAGACTATGATCGTCTGAGGCCTTTATCTTATCCAATGACTGATGTCTTCCTTATATGCTTCTCTGTGGTAAATCCAGCCTCATTTCAAAATGTGAAAGAGGAGTGGGTACCAGAACTTAAGGAATACGCACCAAATGTACCCTTTTTATTAATAGGAACTCAGGTATGTCTGCTTTGATTTTACCCATTTAAGAATAACCTCTGTGGCCTGCCTGTGGTGTTGCTCTCAGACAAATGGCCCTAAGGTTTAGCAAATGAGATAATATATGTTTAATCTCAGTTGTTAGTTATAATAAATTCTGTCACATTTTTGGAAAAAGTAGTGTCAAAGAAAGCAATTACCATATTAGTTGGTTTTAAAGATTAGGTTCTTTTGTAATCTTTTTTTGATACGTGGGGTTAAATGGGACTACATGCTTTATCTTTAAAGACTGATAATGTTATGGGACATTATTAACCTTTCTTAACTAGATTGATCTCCGAGATGACCCCAAAACTTTAGCAAGACTGAATGATATGAAGGAAAAACCTATATGTGTGGAACAAGGACAGAAACTAGCAAAAGAGGTAATGCAACCTTTACAGAATTTAAAAATAAATGTAAATGAAGCTAAGGTAATAATAGAAGCTAATATTTACTGTGCTTTACTGTATGCCAGGCCCTGTGCTGAGTGTTTTACATGCATTAGATCATTTAATCCTTGCCTCGACACAGTGAGGTTGGTCTACTAGTGCCTCTGTTTTATGGGGGAGAAAACAGAGGCATAGCCTTGTCAGGTAACTTGTCAGGTAACTTGTAAGGTCCCGCAGGTAGTAAATGGCAGAGCTGGGCTTCAGTAAAGGCCTCACTCCGGCCTTTACACCTGTGCTACACTGCCAACAATATTTTCCTAGTAAGTCATGTGTAGAAAGAGGCATCACAAATAGGGGCTGCTGAATCAGGCCCTGTCTTCAGTGAAGGCTCATGGAGTAGGCAATGGAGTGGAATAGGAGGACAATTTAAGTCTGCAGTTAAAAACAAAAAATTATGGCTAGGTTGGAGAAGAAATGTGTTGTTGAATTCTCTTCCACAAGAGAATTTTTATGAAAGGTGGAAAATATCATTTTAAAAATATAACTGTGATGCACAAAATACCTTTTAACTTATATTCTTCCTCTCCCCAAAGCGAGGCTTACTTTTTTCTCCATTTGCCCCTAACATGATTGGATTCTATTTTTTAGATGTTATGACTTTAACAGGACTTATGTGGAAATGGAATATAATAAGGTGTTTTTAAAAATACTATCAGGAGGCAGAAGAAAGCAAGAAAACTTTTTGGAGAACAGTTTTTCCTAAAGCAAAAGATAAATAGCTTTACTAACAAGCTACTAACAAGGAATTTCACATATTAAATTCTGTCATCTTAGGAGAGAAGGAATTTCTAAATTTCATAAAGGTAAAAGTCATAAATGAAAACATTGATGATTTAACTACATAAAAATTTAATGACATCAAATACCAGAAATAAAATTAAAAGTCATATAACAAACTTGACATTTATGGCAGAAAAATGGGTTAATATCCTTAGTGGACATGAACCCCTTGCATATGGATTAATCAGAAAAAGACATGTGCATACCCCAGTAGGAAAAGGGACTCAGAACATCAGTGGGGGATTCTCCAAAAAATGCAGATTGCCATTGAAGATACAAAATATGTTCATATTCCTTAGTAGTCAAATGTAAGTTCAATTTCCATCTATAAAATTGGCACACAAAAAAAGAGACATTAATTAGAATACCCACTGTTCCAAGGGTGTAAGGAAATGGGTACTCGGTTGTTCTGTTGGTCTTTGAGTAAAAGCAGCCTCAACAACATGCAAAAGCCTTAAAGTCATGTACACTTTTGATCAAGCAATTTCACAGGGAGGAGTTTATCCTAAGAATATTATTCGGGATGTGCTTAAAGAGATAGCCATAAAGTTGCTGCTTTGTTTATAATAGCAAAAAAAAAAAAAAAAAACAACCCTGCATCTATTAAAAATTTATACTAATTTACTTACTGAGATGTTCATGTTTATTATGTAGTTTAAGGGGAAAAAAAGTGGTTGCAAAACACCATTTCTAGACCTGTCAGCAGCATTTGGCACAGTTGGTCCCTTCTTGAAACACATTCACTTGGCTTCCTTGAACGCCCTCTCTTGGGCTTTCTTCCCGCTCGTTGGCCTCTCCTCCATCTCCTCATCTCCCCATCTCTGAATGTTGAGGGTCCAGGGATCAGCACTCAGCTTCTGGGATGTCTCTCCTCCTATATCCACACTCAGTCTTTAAGCCTGCTAAGCTTCTATCCGTCTTGTGGTTTGAACAGTCTGCTACTGAGATTCCCAAATTTCTATCTGCAGCCTGGACCTCTTCCCTAAACTCTAGACTTGGTTATCCAACTGGTCATGCAACAAGTCCATCCGGGTGGTAAGCATCTCAAAACTAACATGTCCAAAACAGAACTCCCAATTTTATCCTCTAGGCTTAGTCTTCTCAGTTACTCGGGTCAAAAACCTTGAAGTCACACTTGACCTTGCTCTTTCTCTCATACCGTACAGTGAACCCTCCAGCAAAATATATTTTTCTACGTTCAGAATATACCCAGAATCCAAACGCTCCTCACCGTCCCCTCCTCTGGCAGCCTGGCTCAGGCCCCCTCCCTCTCTGGCCTGGATTACTGGAACAGCTTCTCACTCACCTTTCTGCTTCTGTCTGTGTCTGTTAACCTTTTCTCAACACAGCAGCCAGAGTGAGACTAAAAATAGAAGCTCCATCAGCTCCCTGCTCTGTTCAGAATCTTCCAGTGGCTTTATTATCTTCCGAATAAATAAAGGCCCAAGTCCTCACCCTGGCGTACAGGCCCCGCCCCTCTCTGCCTCACTCACTGTGCTCCAGGCACTCGGCCTCTGTGCAGTTTCCCCAATCTTCTGCCTCAGAGCCTTTGTCCTTTCACCGCCCCCTCTGCCTGGGATAGTCTTCCTGATGTAGACATTGTTCATTCTTTCACTCAAATATCACTCTCTCAGTGAGGCCTTGCCTGACCTCTCCCCACTCCCTATCTCCTTCCCCATTTTTCTCCAGACCACATATTCTACCTCTTTATTAGTCCATGGTCTTCTCCCTCTAAAATATAAGCTTCATGAGAATAGCTTAGGGACTTAATTTTGTTCCTTGCTATATTCTCACATTTGGCAAATGAGAGTGCTCTGTAAGTTTTCAATGAACGAACAAATGGATGGATGGATGGATGGGTCCCCTCTCACAGTAGAAGCCAAAGTCCTTACTCGAGGTCGCTACCTCGAGGCTGCCTCACTGACTGCCTCTCTTGCCATTACCCCTGCTCACCCTCTCCTGCCACTCTGGCTTCTTTCCCACCCCCTGAATGCTCTGTGCATGCTCCTGCATCAGGGTCGTTACATCTGTGGCTCTGTCCTCCTGGAAACTCTTCCCCTAGGTATCCCTCAGTGCTCAAACTTTACCTTGGTGAGCAGCTTTCTCTGACCACCACCACTGTCCTCTGCACCCTTTCCCTCCCTCACTCTGCTTTTTTTTTTTAACCTGTAGCATGTGCCACCATCTGCTCTATATTCCTTTGTGTGTTCCTCCCCCAGTAGAACTTAAGCAAACGTAAGCATCACACAGCGGAGACTTTGCTGTTCTGCTCAGTTCATTGACATGATCCCCAGCACCTAAAAACAGAGCCTGGCATATAGTAGGTACCCAGTAAATATGTGATGAATGAAAGAATTTTCCATAGAGAAAGTCTGGAAGAATATACACTAGTATTTTAACAGTTAGCTGTCTCTGGGTATCATAAATATGAATGATTTCATTCTTTTTGCATTTTATGATTTTCCTTGTAATGGTGTGTTTGTGTGGTATCAGTTGTTGTAAAAAAGACTGTATATATTTGTGATTTTTTTTTTCTCCCTCCCAGATAGGTGCGTGCTGCTATGTGGAATGTTCAGCTTTAACCCAGAAGGGATTGAAGACTGTTTTTGATGAGGCTATCATAGCCATTTTAACTCCAAAGAAACACACAGTAAAAAAAAGAATAGGATCAAGATGTATAAACTGTTGTTTAATTACGTGAGAAACGTCTTCAGTGGCCAAGTAAACTGTCCATTTCTCTCAGAAAGCATATGAAATGCTAAAGCTATACCCAGACCTCTTATAAATAATGAAGCAGTTTAAAACTTGAAAGGAAAAAAAAAAAACAAACCCTGTCCTCAGAATTCTATAAAGTTGATTAAGAATGTTTCTTAAAGGTCCAAGAAGCAACAAACAGCATCTGAAGCCACAATCTATTATAAATACTTTATTTCAACTAGAAGGTACAATCTCTCAGGGGTTTCATAGTTTAAAAAGCTACAATCACATCATATTGTAACTACATAAAAAACAGTGCTGTTAAGTGGAACTGCCTGGCTTAGACCATATACATGTCTGCACAGTCTTTATGGAATCTGCACAAAGAAATATCTTCTCCCTTTGCTCCAATTAATTGTTCTTGTATGTAAGTTTCTTTCTATTCCAGTATATCCAGAGTGGTGAAGTAACAAGGCCAGCCACGTAGCCAAAGGTTGCTCCAAGCGTGCAGGAGATGGGCCATTCCTGAGGAGAGAATGTATGAGATCAAAAAGAACAAATGTTTTATTATTACTTGAGCACAAGTGTAACCTAAATATTTCTATATTAAAGCTTAATGTGCTTTCTTAAAGAATGCCAAAAGTGTAATAAGGTCATATCTGCATTTATCATGAACACTAAAAATGTACACACTTTAGTTAATGTGCATTCAACTGTAACAAAGGTTTCTGGCGATTGTAGATTTAGTTTGATGCTCCCCAAACTGCATGAGAAACATGCTGAAATTACAAATTAAAACTTTGGGTCAGACTTTGCCATAATCCTGGACTCAATTTAGCTCTCTGAACTAGTTGGTAATTTTGTTTTTCTAATTTCCACATTGGCTTGTATATCAAATGAAACGAAAAGGGTGTATGCTGACCAAACCACAAGAAACTTTAAATTGTGTTAAAGAGAAAAGACCTTCAATTCAAGCATGTTACATGGAATTTATAACAAAGCAACTGCTTTCATAATAAAACTGATTTCACCTTTCAGATATAGATATTGGAACCGCAGTAGAAGTTACAGAACTACAGCTTATGTACACACCTAGAGTATAAGTTAAATGACATACTGGCTTCCAAATACCCATTTTCTCCAGCCATATTACGTTTCACAGTATTACATCAAGCCAGAAGTAAATAACATTGACTTATTTCATCCTCGAGCAGTGCATGGTAGTCCCTAGATTTTGAAAGGTCCTGCTTTAAAAAAATTTTCTCATGTTTATCTATGAATCTTATTTGGTATACTGGAGCCATTTCTAATCTTTCTCTAGGGAAACAGGCCGTATAACTGTGGTAGAGGTGAACCATCTTAATGACTAGTTCTGTTACCTAATTAAGCTTTCTTGTTTGGTCTGCTGTTGATCTACCTTATTCCAAATGCCATGCAACAGACAATAGTGTTAGACAAAGTTTCAGTGTGAACAAACTAATGCAGTTCAGAGAAGCATAATCTAATCCATAAAATTTTTCCCAGGCTTTCCTACATTTAAAAATGCTGTTGCCTAAATTATGATTTCTTTATGTCTTTGGTGAGCTTCTGTTAATTTCCATGACTTGAGCTTATAGCTATGTCTATTGCACAGATTGGGTAATGGAACACTAAACTTTGATACTTGAAAATGACAGCCTTAAATGCTCATAGCAGTCACAAATCTAGGATGTACTGTCTTGTATGTGAGCTTTGTAGAGATTTTTTAAAAAATAATAAGCATCATCTTCCCCATTGACGTGTAGAGAGTCTACTGGATAACTGGTCAGGAGCTTTCTCTCCTGAATTGGACAGTGGATGTCTTCTTTCTCCCAAGAAGTGGTGGTTCGCATTAAGTACCATGGCCTTATGTATGCTCAAGTGGAATCTGATGTAACTTTCTCATTTAATTTTGGTCTGCTATTTTTAGATAGAATTGAAAAGAACTGTATAACTCAATTAGTATATTAGCTAAGTTGTCCAACACATGGTATAAAGGAATTAAGACAGTAAAGTATTATACATTTATTTCCAACTTGCCTTTGGGGATTTGATGGGAATTTTTTTTTTTTCTTCCTCAAATTCACATCTCTGAAACTCTTCACACTGGGTTTCCTAGCCAATAAAGTTAAAATCTAGAATTTGTCCTGCCCTAAGAGAAATGGACTAGGAGTCTGGAAACACAAACTCTGGTGTCACCTCTGTTTCTTGACTGGGCCTCATTTTCCTCATCTGGGAGGTAGAGGAGATGATCTCTAATCTCTCCCATTTATCAACTCTTAGGATTTTCTTCTTTCTTAAAATAATCATTGTTGGACATTACCTTTTTGGCTTCATGTTCTTAAGATGGTAAAAATCCTGTATATAGATTATTAGAACTCTAAGCAAAGATGATTGTATCATCTGAACCTGAGGTGCCTTAGGTACTCTATTGACCTTGATGGGGTTTGGAGTTTCCCATTGCTTATTAAGAGCCTTTTCGTTGTTTGGTTCTTTAGTATTGCTTTTTTGCAAAATCCTTCCTGCTAGTTTAACTAAAACCAAAGATTTTTTTTTCTGTTCATAAACAGATTGTAGAAAAGTTGCCTTATTTTCAGAAGCATGTCTTCATTTAAGACTTAGGTTTCCATTGAAATTCAGGCTAATCACTGGAACAACTAGTTCAAAGTAGTGAAATATCTGGACAATAAAATACTTCAAAAATATCTTACTGACATGAATTTTGCTAGTGAATGAAAATACACTGCTTCAAATAAGGTCATGTATGAATGAACTTAAACTTATAGTTAATATTTTTTTGCATATAGGTAATCAGTTCTGAAGTTCTTAAAAATAATTTTAGGGGCTTCCTGAAATCTTATTTAATATTTTGCTTATATCCTTATTCTATCTCTAAAGGTACATTTTAGGTTAGCCTATGTTGAATTATCATATTTCCAATAAGTAGAGCCTGCACTAATGGTTTTTATTGTGAATTATCTTAGTTACTTTAGGCATTGCTTCCATTTGGTTTTAATTATTAATTTTAAGTACCAAATTAAATACTGGTTTGTTGGTTGTTGCTTTTTAAGTGATTGTTGCTTTAATAGTGTCCCATCTTAACACATGGGGTTACAAATAAAATAATATGCATAGTTTACTATCTATGTAAAGCACTGACCTTCTTACCTTAGTAGTTTTTATTTAACACTCTATGTAAACACTTGGGATAATATTCTTTCCTCTGTTTCTCATGTGGTGGATCTCCGCATCATCGGCCAACTGTGAGCATCTGCACTTTGGTAAAGGACATTGTCAAAGTGTAGGGAGAATTGTAATCCCTCATGAATCCAGCCAAGTTCCAATTTGGGTTTCTAAATTCTATTTTAATCACTTTGTAATTTCAGTGTGGCTCTTTGTTTCCAAACACATATATACACATTTACACACACATTCTTTAAACAGCTGCTATACTTCACCTCCAGTGGAATGCCAAAAATGAAGTAAATATTAGTTAGAAAGTTTTGCCTTAAGAGGGGTTAAGGCTTGGAACACCTGCTATTCAACATGTCAAGGAATCCATGCCATCAGCAAATTAAAATGTTGGACTGCCTTTGGAGACTGTTTGCTAGTGATGGACAAGGCTTTCCTGCTTGATTTTTTCTGAAATAAGTAGTCCTTAACTGTAACATAGTCATTTTCTAAAAGAGAATTTCTTTATATAAGGGCAACTTTCCTTAATAGGGAATGGCAAAAGGAGCTGTTGAAGGGAGTTGGGGAAGGTTGCCAACGAACAACCTTTCCTCAAGCAATTTCCTGCTAACCTTAATATTGCTTTAAAAAAATTAAAACTATCCTATGGCAACAATTCATTTTGACTTGTCAAACAATCCTAGCTTAATCACATATTTTCATAAATAGATCTTGAAGTTTTCCATTTAAAACTATTGTCTCACATACGGAGATGTTTCTATTTAACGTTCCTCATGCCACAAATAGAATTAAAAAAACACACATGGTATCATCTATTGAAGAGACAATTCAACTGCGTTGCTATAAACATTTCTCCAAATTATGATAATCTGAGATGGCTCTATATAATTATGTTGTTTTGTTTACGGAAAATAGAAAACTCAAAGACATTCATGTAAAGGAAGTCACAAGTGATTACCACCAAACAACCATCTTCTTTTTATCCAGTTTTTTATAAATTTAAATTTTTTTAAATCACTAAATAAAAGAAAAACTTCCTCTTGCATAATAAAAGATAATATGGACAAAAGATAATGCAACAAAAGATAATGCAACTGGGTAAAATTATTACAGTTACTGTCAAAAAGAAAAACTTTAAAAAAATGAGTAGCTGCATCATGTGAAGAAAGTATCTTGCTTAGAGTATTACTATTATCCTTTCTCTAAATCAAATGATTCCTTATATGTTTCAGCACTTAAAAAAAGGTCAGTGTTCTCTTAAAATAATCAGCATTAACAAAGCCCTGATATATAGGATCTTGGTACGTGGTACTACCAATAAGTTATTTTTCTCTTAGAAATAAAACAATTTCACCCCAATAAGCTTTAAAAAACTTCTTAAATGATATAGATATAACTTTTTTTCTGTTAAAAAATCAATATTATTGCTGGTTGAAAGACATTTCAAAATTATATAAGCTTATTTCTACCTGAAGACCACACTGCTTTCTTCTGATCAGGCATCACTATAAAACTCTGCTTACTTTTTAAGAAAGGAAAATGTACCAATATAAAGAGTTTGATATATTTCAAAGCATGTTGTAAGTAGTAAAGAATAGTGATTAGAACACTGATTTTTGGGACTTCCCTGGTGGTGCAGTGGTTAAGAATCCACCTGCCAATGCAGGAGACACGGGTTCGAGCCCTGGTCTGGGAAGATCCCACATGCCGCAGAGCAGCTAAGCCCATGTGCCACAACTACTGAGCCTGTGTGCCACAACTACTGAGCCTGTGTGCCACAACTACTGAAGCCCACACGCCCTAGAGCCTGTGCTCTGCAACAAGAGAAGCCACTGCAATGAGAAGCCTGCGCACCACAACGAAGAGTAGGCCCCACTCACCTCAACTAGAGAAAGCCCTGGAGGGGCAACGAAGACCCAACGCAGCCAAAAATAAAATAAATTAAAAAAAAAAAAAAGAACACTGATTTTTTTTTTTTAAGTGTATGTCTGTATTATTTTAAATTTTATTTATTTATTTATTTATTTATTTATTTATTTATTTATTTATGGCTGTGTTGGGTCTTCGTTTCTGTGTGAGGGTTTTCTCTAGTTGTGGCAAGCGGGGGCCACTCTTCATCGAGGTGCGCGGGCCTCTCACTGTCACGGCCTCTCTTGTCACGGAGCACAGGCTCCAGACGTGCAGGCTCTGTAATTGTGGCTCACGGGCCCAGTTGCTCTGCGGCATGTGGGATCTTCCCAGACCAGGGCTCGAACCCGTGTCCCTTGCACTGGCAGGCAGATTTCTCAACCACTGCGCCACCAGGGAACCCCAGAACACTGATTTTTGTATTAGACTGGATTTGAGTCTCAGGTCTGCCCCTTGTTAAATATCTGACCCTGGGAAATTAATCTGGATGGAATCTAGGATATGACATGATGCAAAGGAACTTATTTACAAAACAGAAATGGTCTCACAGACATAGAAAACAAACTTATGGTTACCAAAGGGGAAAGGGGGAAAGGGATAAATTAGGAGTTTGGGATTAACATATATACACTACCATATATAAAACAACAGGGATCTACTGTATAGCACAGGGAAGTATATTTAGTATCTTATAATAACCTATAATGGAAAAGAATCTAAAAGAATATATATATATATATTCTGCATCACTTTGCTGAACACCTGAAACTAACACAACATTGTAAATCAACTTCAATTAAAAAAAAAAGTTTAGATCAATGGAACAGGATAGAAAGCCCAGAGATAAACCCACGCACATATGGTCACCTTATCTTTGATAAAGGAGGCAAGAATATACAGTGCAGAAAAGACAGCCTCTTCAATGAAGTGGTGCTGGGAAAACTGGACAGCTATATGTAAAAGAATGAAATTAGAACACTCCCTAACACCATATACAAGAATAAACTCAAAATGGATTAAAGACCTAAATGTAAGGCCAGACACTATCAAACTCTTAGAGGGAAACATAGGCAGAACACTCTGACATAAATCACGGCAAGATCCTTTTTGACCCACCTCCTAGAGAAATGGAAATAAAGACAAAAATAAACAAATGGGACCTAATGAAACTTAAAAGCTTTTGCACAGCAAAGGAAACCATAAACAAGATGAAAAGACAACCCTCAGAATGGGAGAAAATATTTGCAAACGAATCAACGGACAAAGGATTAATCTCCAAAATATACACGCAGCTCATGCAGCTCAATATTAAAAAAAAAACTACCCAATCCAAAAATGCGCAGAAGACCTAAACAGACATTTCTCCAAAGAAGATACACAGATTGCAAACAAACATATGAAAGGATGCTCAACATCACTAATCATTAGAGAAATGCAAATCAAAACTACAATGATGTATCACCTCACAATGGTCAGAATGGCCATCATCAAAAAATCTACAAACAATAAATGCTGGAGAGGGTGTGGAGAAAAGGGAACCCTCTTGCAGTATTGGTGGGAATGTAAATTGATACAGCCACTATGGAGAACAGTATGGAGGTTCCGTAAAAAACTGAAAATAGAACTACCATATGACCCAGCAATCCCACTATTGGGCATATACCCTAAGAAAACCATAATTCAAAAAGAGTCATCCCCTCAGATCCAGCAAATACTGGATTTCATTGTTAATTTCTTCTTTGCTAGTTATTCGAAAAGCAAGTGTGTCATATGATTGAACGTATAAGTGGAGAGATGACCCACAGTCATTATCCCAGACAGCATTCCAATTCTGCAGAAACCAATACTGACCCAGACAAAGAAATTATTGAAGCCACTGGGTTAAACATATAGATCTGTGTGCCATTTCTTTATGAAGATACCACATTTTGGATTTCTCTTTTTGTGAAATCTAGAGGTTGTGTTGCAATTTCAAGAAGAGGGTGGGACTGTATGAGACAATGACACTCTTTTAACAGATATATTTTTGGTGTTATTCTTTTTAAAAAATTTTTCCTGTTTAAGCAATATATGGTTAGAATTATTTAAAAAAAAAACAACAACCCAAAAAGAGCCATGTACCACAATGTTCATTGCAGCACTATTTACAATAGCCAGGACATGGAAGCAACCTAAGTGTCTATCAACAGATGAATGGATAAAGAAGATGTGGCACATTTATACAATGGAGTATTACTCAGCCATAAAAAACGAAATTGAGTTATTTGTAGTGAGGTAGATGGACCTAGAGTCTGTCATACAGAATGAAGTAAGTCAGAAAGAGAAAAACAAATACCGTATGCTAACACATATATATGGAATCTAAAAAAAAAAAATGGTTCTGATGAACCTAGGGTCAGGACAGGAATAAAGACACGGACATAGAGAATGGACTTGAGGACACAGAGGGGGAAGGGTAAAAGCTGAGACGAAGTGAGAGCATTGACATATATACACTACCAAATGTAAAATAGCTAGTGGGAAGCAGCTGCATCACACAGGGAGATCAGCTCGGTGCTTTGTGACCACCTAGAGAGGTGAGATAGGGAAGGTGGGAAGGAGACGCAAGAGGGAAGGGATATGGGGATATATGTATACATATAGCTGATTCACTTTGTTATACAGCAGAAACTAACACACCATTGTAAAGCAATTATACTCCAATAAAGATGTTAAAAAAAAAAAAAGTTTACCAAAATGTGACCCTGGGCAAGTCACCTAACCTTTCTGTGCCTTGGTTTCTCATCTACAAAATAAGGATCACTGTAAAACTCACCTCATAGGGTTATTGTAATGATCAAATGAGACAATGTGCTGTGTGATACTTATAACCATACCTATAACAGTATCTGGCACATAGTACAAGTGACCAATTAATGTGAGTTATAATTGATAATAATCTTTTAGTTCATAGTTTTAATAGGCACATATGAAATAAGTTGTCATTACAATCTAGAATACCATCATTCCTCAAATATACCATCTCTAAAGCTATTTTAAAAATTCTGCCCAAATTTTAAGTACTTTAAAAGTATTTTTTAAAAATTACATCTACATATACATGGATCATGTTTGACGAGAAGGAAGCATGAATTCCGTTAGATGGTAGTTGGATGTGTATATACACACATCCATATAATTTCAAGGGTTCACAGACCTGAAGCCCATATATGGACTCTTGGTTAAGAATCCCTACACTTGGAACTATATTCAATATCCTGTAATAAACCATAATGGAAAAGAATATGATACATATATATAACTGAATCACTTTGCTGTACACCAGAAACTAACACAACATTGTGAATCAACTATACTACAATTAAAAAAAAAAAGAATCCCTGTACTCTTCTCATCACTCTACCCTAATAAGTATTTTTATTAACTGTTCTAGTTGGCCAAAGAAATACAATGACCTTTCACATTTTGGTTTCAGAATTTTAAGGATCAATTTCAATGATGTAGATGGCATTTGTGTGAATTGAGAGTAAACAGTTTAAATACATTTTAATTATAATGTGCACAATATATCAAGTGCAAAGAGATTACCTTTTTACTCCATAAAACAGCTAGTTTGGTGTATCACTGACTATGGCAGTTTATAAGCTGCTGCAGGTTTCATCAGGTATTTGGGATTGGATAATGGTGACTTTTTTTGAAATTAGTTCAAAATATTCAACAAAAAGTTTAAAAAGCTAATTATATAAAAACATTAGGCTACTTTTAAAAATACTTTATATTTTACTTGGGAGCTTTACTTTGCTTTTCTAGGAAATGGCATGGGACAGTGGAGTGAGAATGATCTGAGATGCAGGGCCAGGTCAGCCACTTACTGGCCATATGACCTTTGCCAGGTCACTTAACACCTGAGCCTCAGTTTCCCAACTGCAAAACAGGGATAATAATACCTCTTGCACTTAAAACATGGGGCTCTTGTATTAAATGAAGTAATACTTAAAAATCTGTCATGAAAGCTGTAAAGTACCATGCATCAGTATCATTCTGTATATTACATATTTTAACTTGAAAAAATTAAACTTATATGATCACTAATGGAAGCACTTCTTAGGTATTCTAATAGGTAATAATTAGAGCCTGCAGTTTAGAACAAATAAAATATTGATAGTTTATGAGCAATGTTATATTGTGCTATAGGAACTATTCCCTTGCCCTTGTAATATAAGCATCTTTAGTACTTGCTTTTCTTCACATGAAATGTCTGGGGAGCATAAAGCTTACAAGAGAAAACTCTCAAGAGCTATATAGCATATGGCATTATATTAACCATATGTAGCCTTACCACTGAAATAGATGGGTGATTCTTGCTCCTAGCTGTCGTTTTTCATAACTTTTAAGAAGTATAAGTACAGAAACTGATTTTAAACCAACCACTGGTAGGCATTTCTATCATTTTTAAGAGTCTCCATTTGAACGGCTCTGTTTATTCAAAACTATTTATTGAGAGTCCCTACTATAAACCAAGCAGTTAAGGGGCAAACTAAGATTATTTAATTTTTAAGATAAATTTTAATAACACAAACTTTAAAAAATATGTTGCAATATAGTTTTTGGAGAGGTATGTACTATGATAGATATCATGGGAAAACTGACCTATCTGAAGATCAAAAAACCTAGAAACACTTAGAACAACTCACAACCATTAGGATTACTGGCTCTTTCAGATAAAAAAGGGAGATAAAACCCAGGCAGTTCTAAATTTCACACAAACTACTTTTTAATATGTTTTGTTTATCATGCTTACCACAAATTTACATTTGCATGACTGATAGAATTCATTTTTAAAAACCTACTTTCAAAATTCTACTGGTTTTAAATGATTATTTATATTTTCCTCTGAATTTGGTTTTAAGTGATGTGTTTTTCCAGATGTCCTTAAAGCAAATGCTATTGTCTGATGTAGGAATACATGTACAGATGAATCTACTCATCTGGATACATTTCTCTAGTTGTAACTCTTCCCTGTGCCATGTATACCATACCACTCTCCTGTGACTAAGAACACAGATTTAGGAAGAGCTATTTGTGGAGAGGTCCACAGTCTCCAGGCTGGAACTTCTTGTCAAAGTGACGATAAATGGTCCTTGGCAGGACCATGCAAATGAGTTACCTTAGCCAGCACTCTTCTCCCTCACATGAAAGTCCTGCTAGCAGATCATTTTCAACCTCATTGCCCTACAGTGAACCCACCTTTTAAATCCAAAACCATTTTCTATCAGTTAAGTATTATAGTTTTTTCTCCATGCTCGAAATATGTAACTCATATTTCATATAAATTAATATTTTATTTTTGTCTGTCTAAAATACTGTATAACACATTTAGTAACAGAAACACCAATTAACCTAAAAATATGCACCCTTCCATAATTAAATCCATAATCTTAGCTTTATCCCTCACTCTGTCATTATCTGCAATGATTCATTTAATTATCCTTATGATCTCCAGCTTCAATTTATGAAAGTATTATCTGTGGCATCTGTGACTTTAAAAAATGAATATATATGTTTCACAGATATTAATTTTTTAACCTGATAAAACCAGAGAAAACAAAAAACAGTTTTTAAATATAACAATGCCTCATTTATCCGGTATCTGACGGGAATAAGTACAAATATTTTTAAACAACTTAAAATTGTTTTAAAGACAATCTCAATCCATTTTGCTTTTTAACTATATAAGAAATAAGTATGCTCAGAAGAGATTTGATTCTCTGGGTCAATTCCATTTTGGAGACAGTAGCATGGAAGTCCAGAGTTTAAAGGTATTTGTTGGTTTTCTAGGTATAAAAGCTTCACATATTAGCTTCAAATACTCTCCTACAAATACATTAAATTTTATGGTCTAAGATACAAACACTACCAGAGTGGTCATGGCACTTAAATGAAATTCTCACGTGAAGAAAGAAATGCAGTATAATAACTACTCAACCTTTCCCCCAAAACATCTAAGCTATGGCCATTTTTTAAAAAGAAAAGCTATGTTTCAGAGTCTCCAGGGATAAAGAGAATCATGGTGTCCTGGGGCGCTGGATCCTGAGTCTTCCTCTAATCAGCCAAGAAATGTTGAAAAAGATGTGTACCCCTCTCCTCACACTTTGCTTTCTTATGTGTAGAAGTGGGACTGAACCCTACCTTGCACTAGGGTTACCAGGATTAAGTTGCCTGTGTGACAGTGCCAAGCCCATGCCTGGTACATACACAGACAGATATGACGTTTTCTTTCTATTGCCATCCGAAATGTCAGACAGAATTGAAAATTACATGAAATCCAAATACCCTAAATACCTAAATA
The DNA here is from genome assembly GCF_028021215.1 of Eschrichtius robustus. Lineage (NCBI taxonomy): Eukaryota > Metazoa > Chordata > Mammalia > Artiodactyla > Eschrichtiidae > Eschrichtius > Eschrichtius robustus. Next base: position 38,948,308 of record NC_090838.1, read on the forward strand.
CCAGGGAAACAAAAAGATGATTTAACAATCCACCCTACCAATTTAAGGATTATCGGGCAGAATGAATACAATAAACTGAGACAGTTAACATGCTCTAACACTTGGAGAACTCAAATAATGGAATTTGCAGGGTTTTTTGGTAATGCTAAAAAAAATAGTCATTAACCTACTCCTTTTATAGGTCATAAATGCCTATAACATTAATTAAGCAGTAACTATGTGTCAGGTTCTGAACTAAGTACTTTAGAAGGATTATATTATTTAATCCTCACTAGCAAGTGGCAGAGCCAGGATTTGAACTCAGTAATCTGATGCCAGAGCTCTTAATCATCCTGTTATCTGTCTACCTATTAATAAAACATGTGGGTTTAAAAACTTCATGGTAAATTTCCTTTGCTCAGAATAACCAACAACAATTCCTAACCTCCCATTAATTTTTTTAATAACATGAAATACTAGCCGACTTTTGATAATTAGGACATTTTCCAGATGAAAAGCTCATAACCATCTATTCTGCAAAATATTTAGAGCATATTAAATCTGAATCTAAATCACAATATGAATCTAAATTATCGTTACCAAACAATTAAATTCCAGTCCTGGTAATATTTAAGTATCTGTTATAACTTACACAGAATATGTATTTTGTACACAGTAAGAACTCAACAAATATTTACTGATTAGCTCTTTTTACAGCAGATAATGCATCAAATTATAATGTACAAAGATCTTCCATGGTCAAAATATTCATTTTGTCAGTAACTATAGCTATAAGCTTTCTCTAGGGCTGAAGAAGGCTGTCTGGGTTATCGACAATTCAAATGTTTACAATGTAATAATTAAGGCAAGGAAGAAAAGCAAGATGACTTTCAATTATTTTTAAAGAAAACAATAAAGATGACCAACAACATAGTGGGCAGCCACCGACCACATTCTCTTTCACCAATTTCTCTTGCTGCCTCCTAGAAAGGGAAGGCTTCCTCCAACTATAAAGATGCCTGGTCTCTTTCGTCATTTGTCATTACTTAAAATTATTTAAAATTCCTATTAGTAAGTGAATAACATTTTTCATTGAGGTTATATATTTTCAATGGGCCTTTCTAGTCATTTAATGATGAAACAATTTAAAACATATAAATATTCTTGAAATTGCTCAGTACAGAACTCACATCATTATAATCTTATGTTTGGCCTCTGGAAATTTTATACAAAGTCAGATTTGAATTCAAAGTAGAAAAAAATGGAACTAAACATGCAAAAGTTTTTGTGAGGTGGATGGTGTGTATGTGTTTTTAAAGAAAGTATAATTGCTTAACCAGATACCCTTGTTTCTCTGACTGAAACATCAGTAAAACCAGATCCCAATCCAGAAAAGCTTGCTTTACCACAAACATATCAAATCTTTATTGGGCTATAAGGAATAGAGAACTAACCTCTCTTCCTAATACTATAATATTACAGTTTAGATAATGAAGTATATATAGTAGTTATCTTCTCGTGAAATTTCACTCTAGAAAAATCTCCATTCTGAGGTGACGCCATGATCTTTTATTTGGTTTATTGTTTCTCTGGAAGATTCTGTCAGCACCATGAGCCACACTGAGTACTTATTCTGTTGTGAGGTTTATGAAGAAAAAAACCAAAACAGAATAAAAAACTTGTTCACTGAAAATAAAAAGTGAACAAAAAAGACACCTCATCATTTCTCTAGTTTATCAGTAAATCATTGCTAAAAGGGAGAGGGGCAGGTGATTATTATATGAATAAAAGATGATTAATTATACATCAATTCTATTATTTCACCAACAGTATCTATCATAATTTTTAAAAGATGATAGTGAATAAGTGGGTCATTAACTTGGAATACTTTAAAAACAACTCAACAGTAAAGATTATTAAACAACCATTAATATTCCAGTCGAATGAAACATTCTTTTTTTTTTTTTTAAATTTTTTTTAATTTTTAATTTTATTTATTTATTTATGGCTGTGTTGGGTCTTCGTTTCTGTGTGAGGGCTTTCTCTAATTGCGGCAAGCGGGGGCCACTCTTCATCGCGGTGCGCGGGCCTCTCACTATCGCGGCCTCTCTTGTTGCGGAGCACAGGCTCCAGACGCGCAGGCTCAGTAATTGTGGCTCACAGGCCTATTTGCTCCGCGGCATGTGGGATCTTCCCAGACCAGGGCTCGAACCCGTGTCCCCTGCATTGGCAGGCAGATTCTCAACCACTGCGCCACCAGGGAAGCCCCGAATGAAACATTCTTAATGAAGACCAACATTTGCTACATATTAAATTAGCTAGTTAGGAAATCTTTTTTAAAGTCAATAATTCAAATAGAAATTTTATATTAATTTTAAAAGTCTGATCCATTAATTTGGATCTGGCTCACCTCTTATTGTAAACAAGAACTGAGGTAGAAAAATGAGAGTCAGTAGCTAAAAGCCTAAACAATCAAAAATAGATAACTGAATTGTAAATAATCAAAAAATATATTTTCTATGGAAACCTAAACCCAGATTTTACAAAGGCACATCTACTCTCCATAATTCAACATCTATTTCTGCATAGTCTTATAAAGAGAAGATTTATACAAGTGTAACATAACAAACTTTTACACTCCAAAATATTCCATCTATAGGCAAACTAACATGTTAATTACATATTACCTTACCAACTCATAAGCTGATGGCCAATGGTGCTTTATATATCGATACTCTGTATTTAGACTTAATTGCATACATCTGAAAGTAAGGAATTAAAATACAATTTCCTGTGTATACTTTTCAATGATTTTGATTGTCTTCCAATTTAGGAACCACTGACACTATTGAATGAAATTAAGTTCCATAAGATTGTAACTTGAGTACAAATGAATTCCCATTTCCCAGTGATCACTGAGATGGCCAAGAAAATATAAAGGAAACCTTTATTAATATTATAACCTTGGGAAGGGTATCAGTGACACCACACACCCCAAACCTCCAGGGATTTCTATAACATATAGTAGGTAAAGACCCATCATAGAGAAGGGCAAACCTACCAGATTTACTGAATGTAAAAGAACAATGCATTTGTCTAGGAGACACAACATCTAATAGAAAGCACAAAGAATGGACTTAAAAAGTAGGCAGTTAAGTGCAAGACATATAATTCAGATCTCTCAAGGGCCTTTGGAAAGTGACATACATATCAGAGATTTAAGCCAGCCACTTATTACCTAGGAATTTACACTAAAGAGAAAACTGGAGGGACTTCCCTGGTGGCGCAGCAGATAAGACTCCGCACTCCCAATGCAGTGGGGCCTGGGTTCGATCCCTGGTCAGGGAACTAGGTCCCACATGCATGCCACAACTAAGAGTTTGCATGCCACAACTAAGGAGCTGGAGAGCCGCAACTAGGACCTGGTGCAACCAAATAAATAAATAAATTAATTAATTATTTTTAAAAACCTGGACAAATCTGCAAAGATGTATGTTTTATGATAATCACAATAATTCATAATAAATTAGTAATAGTGAAAACTATAAATAATCTAAATGTCCATTCATAAGAAATTCGTATATGATTTTACCCAAATAATGGAGTATTATAATACATATATGCAAATTTTCACTGACATGGAATGAGCTCTATAATATGCTGTTGAAGGGAAAAAAAAGATTAAAAATAATATGTGTATTATGAATAGTTACACACATGAAGAGAGAGCTGCAAAGATTACCACCGAAACACAAATGGGAGTTGTCTCTGGGTGGCTGGATATTTGATAATTTTTACTTACTTTTTATAATTATTAGTATTGCTTAAATTTTCTAAATAAATGTATACTGCCTTTGTGATCAGAGAAAAATTCTCTTCATGTTGGAAAAAGAAAGTATATTTATTTTTTAATACCATAATTGATTTGGGAGAAATCATCTTAATAATTGGAAAAATCCATTAAGATATAGATTCAAAGATGTTTATCATAGCACTGTTTATAATAGTAAAAATAGTACTAAATGATCAATAGTGAATTTGTTAAGTAAATTTTGGAATAACTATATAAAGGTTTACTATGAAGCCATTAAAAATTACAACAAAGATGTATCCATCACTAGCTCAGTGACCTTGGAATATTACATGTCCTCTAGGTATCAGTTTCCTCATCTGTAAAATGGGGATAAAAAGAACACTTATAGTGTTTCCCCTAGCTTATTAGCTATATCCTATTGTCATAGAAAACAAAAAACCTGATGTTCATGAGCTTCCTCTAATATCACAAACCCCTATTTCAAAACCAACTTTGCTATATGCTTCAAGAAAAAAAATCTCAAAATCAACATTCAATTTGGCTATCAATCAAGCTAAGAAAATATGAATCTAAGACTACAAAGGCAATGTATATCAATGTTAAAAATAGGGAATTCCTGCAACTTCTAGGCTATTAAACTCCTATACATATTCTCAAACTAAGCTTGTTTATTCACCTATACATGTAGAAAAAAATAGTGTTAGAAGATAGAAACAGGCTGATCAGGATGCCTGTGGCACTGAGACAGGCCCCAATAAATCACCCAGATTACAGTGACAGAGGGAACTGGCATCCCTACTTAACTGAACGATAAAACAATTTAAATATACATACTCGTTAGCTTCATCAGTTTTACCATCACTGTACAAACATCTACTTTGTTGCTTTAAAGAGTTGAAACCAACCTGCCATGGTCTTCCCCAATCGAGTGGAATAGGAAAGGCTCCAAGCCATGTTCCTACAAAACTAGAAACTGTAGTGATCTGGAGACTATTCTCCCAAATGGATGTAACCCTATAAAACACAAATATATAAATTATTGGTGGTATATATCTTAGCTGCTGGGGAATCAAACAAACAGCATAAATTAACACTATACATATATATATGTTCTGTTCATTTAAAATAAGCATCTCAAATTGACACATAAATATTTGCCATGAATCATTAACAATTAATTGGTAAGAAGGTACAAGTGTTTTTCAGCTGGAAAGGTAATATATGCACATAGTGAAAATCAAACAATACAAAAGAGTGTCTGCAATGAAAGCTAAGTCCTCCTCTCACCCTTATCATCAACTCTGATTCCTCTTCCCGGAAATAACTGCTATCACCAGCTTATTACATATCCTTCCAGAAATATTTTATACATACACAAATAAACACACAATTTTGTTTCGAATGATATATGCATATCTGCATATATACACACATATATGTATATATCCTTCAAAACAAAACTCAAATGCACCATGTTATAAACCCAGTTTTGCTGTGTGATTTCCCTTGTTAACAGTTTTACTAGTATTCCATTGTCCAAAGGAAGCATCATTTATTCAACTAGTCCCTTACGGCACATTTCATTAAAGCAAATCAACTCTACTTGGTGGGGAAGGAATAGAGAATGAGAACAAAATATTACAAAAGATCCAGTGATTCTGCCTATCATTCTAATTTATTAAGTGCACATCTTAGAGTGTAAAGGTAGACATAAAAGACATCTTAGAGTGTAAAGGCAGAAAGACATCTGTCAGTCTCTTAATAAGTCTTGGTTTCAGCCTGCCCCTCATAGTGTGATCACTTAACCATGTGGAATAAGAGTCTACTTACAGTCGAGTAAAACCCCACCACCATACAGTAACTGGAGTCCAAATATTCAACTGTTTCAAAAGCAGTGTTTAGTTATTATGAAGTTTATGAAAAGCAGTTTCTTCCAGCTAGTGTGCAAAAAGGGGAAAACACTTGTTTTGTTAGATGACTGCTTTCATTAGAAATAGGCCAATTACTACACACAAAATGTACACTGAATTAAAGTAATCCTGAATGACAAGTCAGTGCATAAACCAATGTCCCATCACCTGTCCATCTCATTACCACCCCTCCCCCACTACACAAGTTAGGAGCTTTAGCCTGTTTCTATTGAAAACTGGGGCTGGAAGAAGATTGGAGGCAATCACCATACATCCAAATTTGCGTTATTTGCTGGGCTTTATTGTTCTTTTTTATTTTGTGATACACTTAAAAATGCACGTCAATTTCTTCAACTAGCGTTCAACAGAACATAGATCTGTTCCAATCTTGGAGAGAAAAAACTGGTGAGTTGAATGTAAAGAGAGAATTGTACTGTTCAGGCAATTTAAAGGATTTTCTAAGGTAATTTTTGACTTTATGTGGTTGACAAATGTTGACTACCTTTCACTTAACACACAACTTCCTTGTGTTGCAATATGTAAAGTGATGTGCCTAGAGATATAAAGTCTGGTAGAGGTTGAGAGCAGAGTTTACTTTCTGCTAAGAAGAGTTTACTTTTTCCATTTTATGAAAGAGGAGGAAGTTTAGCTGAATTTGGAAGAATGGGGAGTATTTGGTCTTGAAGAACTGGAGAAAGAACTGCACAGCAGGTAAAGAGAACGTAAGTAAAATTGGTTGAGGCCAAGTGGAAGAATGGGAAACAAAACTGGAAAAGCAGGTTAGAGTTAGGATTTTTTAAATAACAGCTTTATTGAATACAGTAAAAACTTGCCACAGAAAACCCTTTTCCAGCCATACAATTCACTTAAAGTGCACAATTCAATGTTTTTAGTATATTAACAGAGTTGCGCAACCATCACCCAAAACAAAACCCTTTACATTAGCAGTCACTCCTAGTTTCCCCTTCCCTCTAGACCTGGGCAACCACTAATCTACTTTGTCTATGGATTTGCCTACTCTGAACATTTCACACAAATGAAATCAATGTGAGGTCTTTTGTGACTGGATTCTTTCACTTAGCATAATGTCTCCAAGGTTCATCAGTTTTGTAGCATGTAAAAATACTTCATTCTTTTTTATTGCCAAATATTTTCTCACATGGATATACCACACATTTTATATTTTCCAAGCATCAGTTGATGGACACTTGGGTTGTTTTGACTTTTTGGCTATTACACATAATGCTACTATAAACATTCATGTACAAGTTTTGCGTGGACATATGTTCTCATTTTTCTTGGGGGTATACTAAGGAATAGACTTGCTGATAACTCTATGCTTAACCTTTTGAGGAACTGCCAGACTGTTCTTCAAAGCAGCTAAGCTATTTTATATTCCCACCAGCAGTGTATGATGGTTCCAATTTCCACATCCTTTCTAACACTTGTTACTACTGATTACAGCCATCTTAGTGGGTAGTGAAGTGGTATCTCATTGTGGTAGATTTAGGGTTAGGATTTTAGAAAAGCCTTAAAAGTCAAACTTAAAGAAGTCCCTGAAGGTTTTTAATCAAGGCAGCAATATGATAAGAGCTAAGTTTCAATAAGATTTATGTACATGTCTTATCTAACCCCTAAGCTCCAAGTTCCTCGGACTAAGGGGCAAGATCTATGTCTTCACATTTTTCACTGTTACAGCACACTTGTGGCCATCTTATATTTGTTAAAATAAGTGCAAATATCCAAGAGGCTGTTCTCTATTTTGTTTGATGTTTTAAGAGTGTTAATAATCTTACATATAATAAACATAGAAAAAATGGAGCCAAGACCTAGTTTTAAAATTAGAAGAAATCTGTAGCCTATCTTTTTAAATTAAAAATTTACATTTATTAAAATTATATAAATATCTTTAAAATCAAAGATCACAATTAGACTAATAATAATAATCCCTCCCCACTCCTGATTTCTGCTTCTGAGGCAGACACTTTCAACTCTTCACTGTTTCTTCTATGTACTTCAAATTTAAAAGAACATACATGTGTAGATTTTCCAGATTTACTTACTTTCTGCTTTCTACAATGGAAGAAGAGGATTTAGAACTCTTTACCCACAAGCCTCCCATCCCCACATACACATTTCTCTATAACTCTCATCCTCTTTGATGGTAATATTGCCTCTTCTCAGCTGGATCAATAGCACAGTATCTACATTATTATGATTATGGAAATATTCATCATAGCTGAAGCACACAGCAAACCATAATTACATTCCTTTCTTAGAGTAAATTTTTAATTTTCTTTGGATATTAAGAATGCCTCTCAGACTTCCCTGGTGGTGCAATGGTTAAGAATCCGCCTGCCAATGCAGGGGACACGGGTTCGAGCCCTGGTCTGGGAAGATCCCACATGCCACGGAGCAACTAAGCCCATGTGCCACAACTACTGAGCCTGCGCTCTAGAGCCTGCGAGCCACAACTACTGAGACCGCATGCCACAACTACTGAAGCCTGTACACCTAGAGCCCATGCTCCACAAGAGAAGCCACTGCAATGAGAAGCCTGAGCACCACAACAAAGAGTAGCCCCCGCCCGCCGCAACTAGAGAAAGCCCGCGCGCAGCAACGAAGACCCAAGGCAGCCAAAAAATAAATTAAAAAAAAAAAAAGAATGCCTCTCTTTTTTACCCTCCATTTGCTTACGTACCTATCACTAAGTCGTCATCAAATATTCCAGAGAAACCAAACATCACCTGCGAGTGCCCTACACCATCTTGTGCATTCCCTTTGCCTCTCTCAGTGCTTTTGGGTCTCCATTTTCCTGAATTCCAAGACTTCTTCCTGTTGTTTTCCCTTTTCTTTCTTTTTTTTAAACCACCTCCCTTTAATAGATTCCTGAGAAAGGGTATGTGGAAAACAGATTTGAGAGATGTTTAAAGTCTGAAAATGACTTTACTATAATTGTTGGAAATATTTTGTCTCAGAATGTTGAATTGCTCCGTTGTTTTCTGATTCCCTCCTGAGAAGTTCACAGCCATTTTGGCTCCCAGTTCTCCATTAAGTATCATGTTCCCTACCCCCCCATACCCCCATCATCCTCTCTGGGAGAATTTAGAATCATCTCTTTATTCCTTGTTATCTAAAATTTCACAATAATGTGTCTTGGAGTGGGCCTTTTCATCCATTATGCTGGAAATACATGGGCTTTCTTAATTTAGACTCTCGGGTTTTTAGTTCTTGAAATTTTCTTTTGTTTAAAGACTTGCTTTTTGATGCTCAGATCCCTTAACAATTTTGTTTTTCTTACTCTTTTGCTGGGAATATTATCATTATGAATTAATTCTCTGATTTCCTTACCTTTTAACTCATTTCCCATATTTTTGCCTTTTTGTTTGACTCAGGGATCTTTTCAACTCGGCCTCTACTTCTGTTGAATTTTTCTACCATATTTTTTTAATTCCCAAGAGCTTTATTCTTCTCTGAGTATTCCTTTTGATGACCTCCTGTTCATGTTTTATGGATGTAAAAACTATACATTTTTAAAGGTTATCTTCTGGTCTTTATATTGCTTTTATTTCTACTGGGGTTTCTTTTTTGTTGTTTTCATTTCTGGATTTCACTTTAGAGGTGTTCCTCAAATGTCTAGTGATTCTTCATTATCATTCTACTTGAAAGTAAAACACTATACATGATATGTCCAGAAAAAGCAAATCTGTAGAGACAGAAAGTATTTTAGTAGTTGTCTGGGATGGGGGCTGAGGGGGTGGGTGGGAGAGAAGGGTGGGGATGGAGGACAACTGCTAATAGGCATAATTTCTTTTGGGGGTGATGACATGTTCTAAGATTAGATTGTGATGATGGTTACAAAACTGTACCTATACTAAAAATCACTGAACTGTACACTGTAAATGGGTAAGTTTTATGGGATGAAGTTATTATCTCAATAAAGTTATTTTTTAAAAACAACAAAAAAGTGAAACTCTATAAACAGTCTACTAGATGTTCACTGTACACAAGTAGCATGATTCAATTGGTGGGCTTCACTGTTCCAGGAACTGGGTAGGAACCCTGCCTTTTAGAGAAACCACAAATGTCAGTATCTGTAGGTTTTTTTGGTACCATTTTTCCCAGAAGGAAATCATTTCAATATTCTGCCTAGATGGTATAAGCCTGGCTGTCAGTGTTCTGGGCCCAGCAGGTGAAAAGGACTAGGCATAAGGTGAAGACTCATTGCTTAGTATGTAGAATTTCATTTAAGCCTTATTTCCTGAAGAGGTTGTAGCAAATAGGCTCAGGATCTGGGGGTAGCCAGAGTGGTTGGGGGTACATCTTTCCTTTCTCCATCTTCCCTTCTCCCACTGTATAACTTCCATTGCTATAATATTCATATAGTATTTATATTCTGTTCTGAACCCCAATTCATTCAACTATTTTCTTGATATAGTAAGCCCCCTTATGTACAAACTGAATAATTCCTTCATCTGGGGAAACTGTCTTCTATCATATCTTTGAATTATTTTTTGTTTTGTTTTTTAGGGGCACTAACTTGTCTTAAGTTGATCTCCTTTGTCTGTCCTCTATATTTATCATTTCTTCTCTAATTGCTTTATTCTTCCCAACCCCCCTTAGCCTTCATTCATTTTGATTAGCTCCAACCTTTCCTCTATGCTACAACTTGATTTTCTAATGTATCTATGTTTCTAATTTATGATCTGGATTCTCAACTTATTTCATTAATTCTGCAGTTTCCTTCTCCACCTCATTTTCTTTAATTAGCTCATCTTTGAGCTCTTATTTTATTGCATTCATATCCTTAATAACATTTTTTCTATGGTAAACTGTGCAGAGCTTTTTTGTTTGTTTTTGCTCCTTGGGTAGTATTTTCTTCCAGGCTGGATTCCTTATCTTCTACATGCCTTTTCTTCCTTTATAGTGTGTTTTTAGGGGTTGCCATGCCATTTCTCTTCATCTTGCCCACACTTCACATGGTCAGGCTGCCCAAACTACCCATTTGCTGGGATAAAATGAGTACATTACCTTTGAAGGTGCCTTCCCATCTTAACCAACATCAATTTTTCCTGTCTTGAAGCAGCATTTTGAGGAATGGATGTTCTTTTCTATCAAATTTTCTGTGACATGAGTCAGAAGGAGAGAATGGAGGCAGAGAGCCAGGGTAAGGGAAATGCTGTCTTTGAGATTTAATTGGTAATATTCAGCTGAAATTTAATAAATGGTGGTTCTATACATTAAACTTTAAAATATTTTTGACCAGAGCTATGCATCCCATTAAAAATCAGATGAAACTACTGTAGCACAGTCTGCCTCCATGGTAGAGCCCAGTAGGCAGCAGCCCTGGGAGACTGATAAAAAGTATAAATAGCACTGATGGGGATTCAGGGAAACTGGCACACTGTCGAGGGGTGTGTGTGTGTGTGTGTGTGTGTGTGATATATTAAATTAAATTAAAAATATGTACATAATAAAATTAAAAAAAAATATATATATATATTTCAAATTAGAACTTCAGTTTGGCAACATTTATCAATTTCTTTTGACGTAGGAATTTTACTCCAGAAATCTAGTATACAGAAATATCTGCACAAGTATAAAAATGATATAGTACAAAGATGTTAATAACAACATTATTCATAATCATGAAAATTCGATAATAACCCTCAATAGGAAATTAGTTAAATAAATCATGGTACCTGAAATACTTATAATGATGATTAATTGCCAAGATTCATCTCATCTCTGATGATTAGGTGAATTAAATCATGGCGATCCCATTCTCTTTCCCAACAATTAGTTTATGAAGACTCAAGAAGGACAAGCTGCTGCCATCTCACTACCAGCCCAAGGACAAGAACTAGGAGAATCAGTAAGAAGCACCAGCCACTGTGTATCTGTATCTAGAATGACACAACCTGTGTTCTGTGAGATCATCAATTTCCTTATTGCTCAACCCAATATAAGCTGAACTTTTCCATTACTTTTTTTTGGGGGGGGGGGGCTTTTAAGAATAAGACTGCTATGAACACTCATGTACAGTTTTTTTTTTCAATTTTTGAATTTTATTTTATTTATTTTTTTATACAGCACGTTCTTATTAGTTATCCATTTTATACATATTAGTGTATACATGTCAATCCCAATCTCCCAATTCATCACACCACCACCACCACCCTGCCACTTTCCCTGCTTGGTGTCCATACGTTTGTTCTCTACATCTGTGTCTCAATTTCTGCCCTGCAAACTGGTTCATCGGTACCATTTTTTTGGTTCCACATATATGCGTTAATACACAATGTTTTTCTCTTTCTGACTTACTTCACTCTGTATGACAGTCTCTAGATGCATCCACGTCTCTACAAATGACCCAATTTTGTTGCTTTTTTATGGCTCAGTAATATTCCATTGTATATATGTACCACATCTTCTTTATCTATTCGTCTGTTGATGGGCATTTAGGTTGCTTCCATGACCTGGCTATTGTAAACAGTGCTGCAATGAACATTGGGGTGCATGTGTCTTTTTGAATTATGGTTTTCTCTGGGTATATGCTCAGTAGTGGGATTGCTGGGTCATATGGTAATTCTATTTTTAGTTTTTTAAGGAACCTCCATACTATTATCCATAGTGGCTGTATCAATTTACATTCCCACCAACAGGGCAAGAGGGTTCCATTTTCTCCACACCCTCTCCAGCATTTGTTGTTTGTAGATTTTCTGATGATGCCCATTCTAACCAGTGTGAAGTGATACCTCATTGTAGTTTTGATTTGCATTTCTCTAATAATTAGTGATTTTGAGCAGCTTTTCATGTGCTTCTTGGCCATCTGTATGTTTTCTTTGGAGAAATGTCTATTTAGGTCTTCTGCCCATTTTTGGATTGGGTTGTTTATTTTTTTAATATTGAGCTGCATGAGCTGTTTATATATTTTGGAGATTAATCCTTTGTCCTTGATTCGTTTGCAAATATTTTCTCCCATTCTGAGGGTTGTCTTTTCATCTTGTTTGTAGTTCCCTTTGCTATGCAAAAACTTTTAAGTTTCATTAGGTCCCATTTGTTTATTTTTGTTTTTATTTCCATTACTCTAGGAAGTGGATCAAAAAAGATCTTGCTGTGATTTATGCCAAAGAGTGTTCTTCCTATGTTTTCTTCTAAGAGTTTTACAGTGTTCGGTCTTACATTTAGGTCTCTAATCCATTTTGAATTTATTTTTGTGTATGGTGTTAGGGAGTGTTCTAACTTCATTCTTTTACATGTAGCTGTCCAGTTTTCCCAGCACCACTTATTGAAGAGACTGTCTTTTCTCCATTGTATATCCTTGCCTCCTTTGTCATAGATTAGTTGACCATAGGTGCGTGGGTTTATCTCTGGGCTTTCTATCCTGTTCCATTGATCTATATTTCTGTTTTTGTGCCAGTACCATATTGGCTTGATTACTGTAGCTTTGTAGTATAGTTTGAAGTCAGGGAGTCTGATTCCTCCAGCTCCATTTTTTTTTCCTCAAGATCGCTTTGGCTATTCGGGTTCTTTTGTGTCTCCATACAAATTTTAAGATTTTTTGTTCTAGTTCTGTCAAAACTGCCACTGGTAATTTGACAGGGATTGCATTGAATCTGTAGATTGCTTTGGGTAGTATAGTCATTTTCACAGTATTGATTCTTCCAATCCAAGAACATGGTATATCTCTCCATCTGTTGGTATCATCTTTAATTTCTTTCATCAGTGTCTTACAGTTTTCTGCATACAGGTCTTTTGTCTCCCTAGGTGGGTTTATTCCTAGGTATTTTATTCTTTTTGTTGCAATGGTAAAATGTCATCTCCAAACAGTGAGTTTTACTTCTTTTTTCCAATTTGTATTCCTTTTATTTCTTTTTCTTCTCTGATTGCCGTGGCTAGGATTTCCAAAACTATGTTGAATAATAGTGGTGAGAGTGGACATCCTTGTCTTGTTCCTGCTCTTAGAGGAAATGCTTGCAGTTTTTCACCATTGAGAATGATGTTTGCTGTGGGTTTGTCATATATGGCCTTTATTATGGTGAGGTAGGCTCCCTCTATGCCCACTTTCTGGAGAGTTTTTATCATAAATGGGTGTTGAATTTTGTCAAAAGCTTTCTCTGCATCTATTGAGATGATCATATGGTTTTTATTCTTCAGTTTGTTAATATGGTGTATCACGTTGATTGATTTGCGTATATTGAAGAATCCTTGCATTCCTGGGATAAACCCCACTTGATCATAGTGTATGATCCTTTTAATGTGCTGTTGGATTCTGTTTGCTAGTATTTTGTTGAGGATTTTTGCATCTATATTCATCAGTGATATTGGTCTGAAATTTTCTTTTTTTGTAGTATCTTTGTCTGGTTTTGGTATCAGGGTGATGGTGGCCTCATAGAATGTGTTTGGGAGTGTTCCTTCCTCTGCAATTTTTTGGAAGAGTTTGAGAAGGATGGGTGTTAGCTCTTCTCTAAATGTTTGATAGGATTCACCTGTGAAGTCATCTGGTCCTGGACTTTTGTTTGTTGGAAGATTTTTAATCACAGTTTCAATTTCATGACTTGTAATCGGTCTGTTCATATTTTCTATTTCTTCCTGGTTCAGTCTTGGAAGGTTATACCTTTCTAAGAATTTGTCCATTTCTTCTAGGTTGTTAATTTTATTGGCATAGAGTTGCTTGCAGGAGTCTCTTAGGATGCTTCGTATTTCTGCAGTGTTTGTTGTAACTTCGCCTTTTTCATTTCTAATTTTATTGATTTGAGTCCTCTCCCTCTTTTTCTTGATGAGTCTGGCTAATGGTTTATCAACTTTGTTTATTTTCTCCAAGAACCAGCTTTTAGTTTTATTGATCTTTGCAATTGTTTTCTTTGTTTCTGTTTCATTTATTTCTGCTCTCATCTTTGTGATTTCTTTCCTTCTACTAACTTTGGGTTTTGTTTGTGCTTCTTTCTCTAGTTCCTTTAGGTGTAAGGCTAGATTGTTTATTTGAGATGTTTGTTGTTTCTTGAGGTAGGATTGTATTGCTATAAACTTCCCTCTTAGAACTGCTTTTGCTGCATCCCATAGGTTTTGGATCGTCGTGTTTTCATTGTCATTTGTCTCTAGGTATTTTTTGATTTCCTTTGATTTCTTCAGTGGTCTCTTGGTTATTTAGTAACGTAGTGTTTAGCCTCCATGTGTTTGTGTTTTTTACATTATTTTCCCTGTAATTGGGTTCTAATCTCATAGCATTGTGGTCAGAAAAGATGCTTGATATGATTTCAATTTTCTTAAATTTACTGAGGCTTGATTTGTGACCCAACGTGTGATCTATACTGGAGAACGTTCCGTGCGCACTTGAGAAGAAATTGTAATCTGCTGTTTTTGGATGGAATGTCCTATAAATATCAATTAAATCTATCTGGCCTATTGTGTCTTTTAAAGCTTCTGTTTCCTTATTAATTTTCTGTTTGGATGATCTGTCCATTGGTGTAAGTGAGGTGTTAAAGTCCCCCACTATTATTGTGTTACTATCAATTTCCTCTTTTATAGCTGTTAGCAGTTGCCTTATGTATTGAGGTGCTCCTATGTTGGGTGCATATATATTTATAATTGTTATATCTTCTTCTTGGATTGATCCCTTGATCATTATGTAGTGTCCTTCCTTGTCTCTTGTAACATTATTTTAAAGTCTAGTTTAAAAAAAAAAAAAGTCTAGTTTATCTGAGTATTGCTACTCCAGCTTTCTTTTGATTTCCATTTGCATGGAATATCTTTTTCCATCCCCTCACTTTCAGTCTGTATGTGTCCCTAGGTCTGAAATGGGTCTCTTGTAGACAGCATACATATGGGTCTTGTGTTCGTATACATTCAGCAAGCCTGTGTCTTTTGGTTGGAGCATTTAATCCATTCACATTTAAGGTAATTATCGATATGTATTTCCTATGACCATTTTCTTAATTGTTTTGGGTTTGTTTTTGTAGGTCCTTTTCTTCTCTTGTGTTTCCCACTTAGAGAAGTTCCGTTAGCATTTGTTGTAGAGCTGGTTTGGTGGTGCTGAATTCTTTTAGCTTTTGGTTGTCTGTAAAGCTTTTAATTTCTCCATCAAATGTGAATGAAATCCTTGCCGGGTAGAGTAATCTTGGTTGTAGGGTCTTCCCTTTCATCACTTTAAATATGTCATGCCACTCCCCTCTGGCTTGTAGAGTTTCTGCTGAGAAATCAGCTGTTAACCTTATGGGAGTTCCCTTGTATGTTATTTGTCGTTTTTCCCTTGCTGCTTTACATAATTTTTCTTTGTCTTTAATTTTTGCCACTTTGATTACTATGTGTCTCGGCGTGTTTCTCCTTAGATTTATCCTGTATGGGACTCTCTGCGCTTCCTGGACTTGGGTGGCTATTTTCTTTCCCATGTTAGGGAAGTTTTTGACTATAACCTCTTCAAGTATTTTCTTGGGTCCTTTTTCTCTCTCCTCTCCTTCTGGGACCCCTATAATGCAAATGTTGTTGTGTTTAATGTTGTCCCAGAGGTCTCTTAGGCTGTCTTCATTTCTTTTTATTCTTTTTTCTTTATTCTGTTCCACAGAAGTGAATTCCACCATTCTGTCTTCCAGGTCACTTATCCGTTCTTCTGCCTCAGTTATTCTGCTATTGATTCCTTCTAGTGTAGTTTTCATTTCAGTTACTGTATTCTTCATCTGTTTGTTTGTTCCTTAATTCTTCTAGGTCTTTGTGAAACATTTCTTGCATCTTCTCGATCTTTGCCTACATTCTTTTTCGGAGGTCCTGGATCATCTTCACTATCATTATTCTGAATTCTTCTGGAAGGTTGCCTATCTCCACTTCATTTAGTTGTTTTTCTGGGGTTTTATCTTGTTCCTTCATCTGGTACATAGTCCTCTGCCTTTTCATCTTGTCTATCTTTCTGTGAATGTGGTTTCATTCCACAGGCTGCAGGATTGTAGTTCTTCTTGCTTCTGCTGTCTGCCCTCTGGTGGATCTCCATTACTTATAGATGAAGATATACTAACTAAGAATACTGTGCAAGGAGGGGTAGATTATACACACATACAATTAAAGGCATTCCCGGGACTTCCCTGATGGCACAGTGATTAAGAATCCGCCTGTCAATGAAGGGGACACGGGTTTGAGCCCTGGTCCGGGAAGGTCCCACATGCTGCGGAGTGACTAAGCCCATGCACCACAACTACTGAGCCTGCGTTCTAGAGCCCAAGAGCAACAACTACTGAGTCTGCGTGCCACAACTACTGAAGCCTGCACATCTAGAGCCCATGCCCCGCAACAAGAGAAGCCACCACAATGAGAAGCCCGCATATCGCAATGAAGAGTAGCCCCCGCTCGCCGCAACTAGAGAAAGCCTGCGTGCAGCAACGAAGACCCAATTAATTAAAATTAATTAATTTTAATTAATTAATTAATTAAAGGACAGTCCCAATAAGTGAAAAAAGAAGTTATAAAGCAGTAACTAGTATAACCATTTTTGTTTTTTTACATATGTTTTTGCATAGATAAAATTGGAATATATAAAATCTGTTAGTAATGGCTGCTCTTTACCTAGCATTCTAAGATCTTTAACTTTTGATGTTTTTCTATTATTTGAATTTTTATAATAAATATATATTCTTTTGTAATAAACACAATAAAAAGAAATAAAGCATAAAATCCTTTCTATTCACTGATTTACAGTAGCACTGATATTGATTTATTCTCATTTTATAAATTTCCATAATAAAGCCAACAGAATTCTATGGTTAATGGCTAATTTCTTCATAGTTAAGAAATGTATACATATAGTTAATAGGGCTGAAAATAGAATAAATAGTTCACTATTCTGTGAATAAACTTAGAAGTGACTAAATATTACAGATCAATCTTCATGACAATGAGTTCTAAGTAACTGTCCACATTATTTGACTCCACTGAAATTCATTCTATCAAATCTTAATTGAAATAAATAGACCATTTTGAACACCTACTATCTATGTCCCAGACACTGTATCAGGTACCTGAGATAGTTAACAGTAAGTACTATGGTTCAGATAGGCTGTCATCAAAACAGTACTTGTTCAGATGGAGTTGGTCTTTTTCACTGTTGATCTCTTTATGTAAAAAAGAGACACCAAACAACTCCTAGTGGCTAAAGATATTATACAGAATTCTTACAGAAACTTTCCTCTTTCCCCGCTGAATAAATATTAAAACCAATGCCTCTTTGCCACTAAATTTTTGTACCCACACTAAGGCTAAATTACCTAATTTTAATATGTATAAATTTTTGGTCATTCACCATCCTCTCACTCTTAATGTCCACAGTGGTTTTTTCAATAAAAAATCCATTTCAATACAGAGATGGCAAAAAGAGGTCTGTTGTTTTTGCTACACAGGCTTACAGGCTGTCTTTACCTTGGCAAGATAACCACAGATTCAGGAAACTATTCAGAAATTCAATTTTTTCATTTCACCAAAAGTGATCAGATTCTGACTTAAACATTGAAATAATAGCATAAAATAACTGATAAATGAAAAAGCAAACTTCAATGAAAATACAGGACTAAGGTAGTCAGATTATTATTTTGCTTTATAAGAAAGTCAACAAATGAAAAAAAAAAAAGCCCCACAATAATTATAACACCAAAGCAACAAACTGAAGTAACCTAGTACAAATTGAGTATATTCAGTAATAAGGTAAAACAAAAAGTCAGCAGAATTTTTTAGGAAACCAAATGACTTTTCTATCTTCAAGTTTCTTTAAAATAGCATTCTTTTTAAAAAAATCTGGAATAACTGTACATGACTATAAGAAAAAGTATTGTTAAAATAGTGTCATTTAATTGCATATTACATCTGAATAGTATCAGAATTGGTCCTTTACTCTTGGCATGCATCTTCCGCACAGTTCTCAAAATCAAAGGTTTTGTGTTTCACAGTCTTTATTTGATTATCATCTACTCAATATTAAACATGCAAATAAATACACTAAAAATTAGGATGTAATAATATTTCACTTAAAAATAGTTCAGTACTGAGCAAGATGTCAGCCCAATTCAAAACTGGGCTGTTCATACTGAACACCTGAATTAGTCATATTTCAAAAACACTAAAAGGGCCAGCTTTAAATAAGCAAAACAGAAGAAAAAAACTCTACCGTGTTTTATATACTAAAACACAGGATGAATGACAAAAATATTTAAAGTTCTAAAATCTTCAATCAGTACTTTAAGGTATTTTAAATACTTTCAATGAATTAGAACTATAGCATAAGAACTTCAAATCAGAACTTTAATTTCTGTTGTAAATGATTACTGGGTAGGAAGAAAGGTATTATTCATACGTTTTGTATAAACTCCTTAAATAATAATAAAATTCTTTTAAATTAAAGTTGTGACTCAATATAAATGATGTTAATATATTCAAATAATTTCTTTTTTTTTTTTTTTTTTGGGCTGCACCATGTGGCTTGTGGGATCTAAGTTCCCTGACCAGGGATGGAACCCGTGCCCCCTGTAGTGGAAGCACAGAGTGTTAACCACTGGACCACCAGGGAAGTCCCAAATAATTTTGAAATAACACACAAGTCATTGTTTTTCATGGGTATTTCATATTATCACTGCAGAACCACCAGACCTTTGAATTTTTAAAATATTTTTGCATAAAAGTGAGCATTTAAGGCTAACTCTAACATTAAACAAGTTACTGTATCAAATAAATTATTTCCTAACTCATTCAAAATTTGACATGTTTATACTAAATTCTTGAAGTGTGATAAAATTGCTAGGGAAGGGGCTTCCCTGGTGGCGCAGTGGTTGAGAATCTGCCTGCCAATGCAGGGGACACGGGTTCGAGCCCTGGTCTGGGAGGATCCCGCATGCTGCGGAGCAGCTAGGCCCGTGAGCCACAACTACTGAACCTGCGCGTCTGAAGCCTGTGCTCCGCAACGAGAGAGGCCGCGATAGTGAGAGGCCCGCGCACCGTGATGAAGAGTGGCCCCCGCTTGCCACAACTAGAAGAAAGTGCTCGCACAGAAACGAAGACCCACCACAGCCAAAAATAAATTAATAATAAAAAAAAAATTGCTAGGGAAGAAACTGAACTATCACTAATGTATGGTAGAGACATGAAGATTTAAGTTCCCCTCTCATGACAAAGTTCAAATCAATTTTACATTAAATGAACTGAAAAAACCGTTCCTCCTTCTCTGTGGTTGTCCATGCCCAGCACTCCTTGGTCTGTTACCTAAACCAGGAAAAGTACTAAGACAAATGGCTGTCAGGATTGGGAGTATGACATATAAAAATGCCCCCGACAATTGTTAATTCAGTTGACAAACATTTCTTGAGCACTTACTATTTGATTTCACTCATCATCTCATTCAGTTCTCAGTGGGGAGGGGCAATATAGGGGCAGGGAATTGAGAGGTACAAACTATCACGTACAAAATAAGCTAAAAGGATATACTGTACAACACAGGGAATACAGTGAATATTTTATAATAACTATAAATGGAGTATAATCTTTAAAAATTGTGAATTACTCTACTGTACACCTGTAACATGTAATACTGTACCTCAACTACATTTCAATAAAAGAAATTAATTATCAAAAGAAAGAAAATGTCCACATATGAAATTCACGATAAATTACTAAGAGAAACTAGGAATAGTTACTGTTTCCCTTGAGCTTTAAAGTTTGATTTTTTTCAATTTTAAAATATTAGGAATTTACATATACAGTCAGTTCTGCTATAATGCTTATTTTGAAAATTCGAATTTGTTCCAATTTGATGGCTATATTAAGGAACAATAGGAGTGATTTCGTCTGAGAGAAACACTGAGTGAACATAAAAACTGCACCCAGTTGAACTGAGCAGCATATGAATACACAAAACATGCACATCCCTCAAACATCTACCAGCTAATCAAGACAGTGTCATACTGGCATAAGTACAGACATTAATGGAATAAGAGCTGATCATGTGTTTATGATCAACTGATTTTCAACAGAGGTGCCAAGATCACTCAAAGGGATAAAGGTTTTTTCAACAAATGATGCTAGGACAACTGGGTAGCCACATGCAAAAGAATGAAGTGGGACCCTTACCTCATACCATACACAAAAACTAACACAAGATGGACCAAAGACCCAAATGTAAGAACTAAAATTATAAAACTCTTAGAAGAAAACACAGGAGTAAATCTTTAAGACCTTGGATTTGGCAGTGGATTATTAGATATGACTCTAAGAGCACAAGCAATGAAAGAAAAAAATAAATTAGATTTCATCAAAATT
Organism: Eschrichtius robustus; assembly: GCF_028021215.1. Lineage (NCBI taxonomy): Eukaryota > Metazoa > Chordata > Mammalia > Artiodactyla > Eschrichtiidae > Eschrichtius > Eschrichtius robustus. Next base: position 38,969,296 of record NC_090838.1, read on the forward strand.
AAAACCTTTTGTGCCTCAAAGGGCACTATCATGAAAGTGAAAAGACAACACACAGAAAGGGAGAAAATATTTGCAAATCATGTATCTGATAAAGGACTTGTATGTAGAATATATAAAGAACACTTACAACTTAGTAATGAAAGACAAATAATTCAAAAATGAGTAAAGGATCTAAAGAGATATTTCTCCAAGGAAAATATACAACAGCCAATAGGAACATGAAAAGATGCTTGATCTCATTGGTCAGTAGGGAAATGCAAATAAAAAACACAGAGATAACACTTCACACCCATAAGGATGGCAATAATCAAAAAGATAATAACAACTGTTGGTGAGAATGTAGGGGAATTGGAGTCCTCACACACTGCTGTGGACGTGTAAAATGGTACAGCCACATTAGAAAAGTCTGGCAGTTGTTCAAATGATTAAAAGTAGAGTTACCATATGACCCAACAATTCCACTCCTCAGCATATACTCAAGTGAAATGAAAACATATATCCACACAAAAACCTGTACACAGATGCTTACAGCAGCTTATAATAGCAAAAAGTGAAAACAATCTAGATGTCCATCAATTGATGAATGGATAAACAAAATGTGGTACATATCCATCCATATTATTCAGCCGTAGAAAGGAATAATGTACTGATACATGTTACAACATGAATGAACCTTGAAAACGTCATGCTAAACAAAAAAAGCCAATCACAAAAGATCACATATTATATGATTCCATTTTTATGAAATGTCCAAAATAGGCAAATCTACAGACAGTAAATAGATTAGTGGTTGCTTAGGGCTAGGGGAGGGGGAATAAGGAAGTGACAGGTAAAGGACATGGAGTTTCTTTTTGAGATGATGAAAATATTCTAAAACTGACTGTAATGATTGTTGTACATATCTGTGAATATAATAAAAACTATTGAATTGTACACTTTATATAGGTGACATATACGGTGTTTGAATTATATCTCAATACTGTTTAAAAACCCATCTCCCAGCTATCTCAATTCCCTTCACGTATATGAGCCACACCTTCCACATCTGTCTTAGCTTTCCAACAACCCTCCTTCATAATAACTTACAAGAGGCAACCCTTCCCACATCTACTTCCAAAAGCAAATTTCAGGTTTTGTCCAAGGAAATGTGCCGTATTTATTATAATATTTATGCAATTCTTAACCATTTAACATGTATTAAACTGTCCTGCCATTTTTATTAAGTTCCTACCTTTTTTAATGTGTTACTGACGAAGTTTTTGAGTGTTATGCCCCATCCCATTTTTCCCATAAGTTCAGTGTTTCTTATTGCCCAGTTTTGCATAACGCAAGGATTTTTAGGAATGCATATGCCATCTTATAGCAGAACTGACTATAGAATCAGATGACAGTATCTCCCCCAAGTACACCATTAATGCTATCATCAGAAACAGAATTCAAAGCTGGATAAATCACCAATCCAAACCAATAAGGTTTCAACTGATTTTCACTGTTTAAAAATGTCAAACTAAAATACTAAAAGAAATTAATGCCATTTGGGATACTATGGTAACAATGTGGGAAAAAGTGTTCAATGTGACACTTTTGTTTTCTTGAGACTTTATGAACACTAGAAGATGGTTCTGAAGGGGAACAAACAAACATTTCAAAAGGAAAAAGTCAGTAATTTATGGAGCCTAGCTACCCAGCAAGCATCCTCTACTCCACTTGGGCTGTTCTCTTCCAAATCACACAAAAATACCATGTTCATTTCAGTTTCTATAGTTTCATTCATCCCGCTAGCGCGGGGTGCCTCCCCTTCCCACTTAAGTCTTACCAGATCTCTTACTCCTGATCCAAGTCCTTCATAGATCATCCCCCCATCCAGCTCATTCTTCAGTGGTCTCCTACCCTACTGAGTTCCTAAAACTTCATTGTTCGAGTTACACAAATTTAGTCTTATGTTTTTGTTCATCTCATCCTTGCCCCTTGAATGTCCAAGATCCTCATGGAGAGAAGCACAGCTAATACATCAGACTCCACACAGAGTTTGCATAACATAGAGCACAGAGTTAAGGGCTCAAGAAGTTTTTGCTGCTGGGTGATAAACAAGGCAAAATCATGGGCACCAAATAACTTTCTAGTTTTCTTTTATAACTCAACCATTTCTGATACAAATGATTTCACTGCCTTTCAAGAAGCTAAAATTTTAACTTAACGATGCTGAAAATACATACTAAGGGAATAAAATCCTGTAAAACCTGCACTCGGATGTCTCACCACAAAAGAGGCTGAACAAGAAACTATAGTTGTTCCAATAAACATTTTTAGATGGTGAACCCCAATTCTACATTATAAGATGTACGGAAGCAATTTGATCTGCAGCAATTTTATCACAGTGATAAATCACCCCCGAGGAGTGGTTTTCAAAGTTTTCTTTTGGTAACAGAAACCTTTTTTCAAGCAAAAGGCTAAGTGGAATTCTACCATACAAAAATTAAAAAAAAAAAAGCAGAGCTGATCTTGCTAACGTGGAGGGAGAGGCCTATAGTTCTGCCTGCTTGGGTCTCCCTCGAGTGCATGCCACCCTTCCCTGGCCCCAGTCTCCAGCTGCAGTGGGCCCTTACAGCATCACCGAGAACTATACAGTGCTGAGAAACACTCAAGGAACAATCAGCAAGCTGCCATGAATAGAAAAGTACCTCATTAATTTTTTTTTTAATTTCAAACATCACTAGAATATAAAATTAAAACTTACCCATTTCTACTGAAAACTCTTAGCCATGCTTTGAAGTTTGGTCCTAACAAACATAAACAAGGTACAGTAGTAAAAGTGGACAAAGTAACTGCGAGTAAAAATGTTTCCAACGCCAACCTAGAAAAAAACCACTGTATTAATTTTTTTTAAAGTGTTAAAGGTGCATGTACACACACATGCATAATCTTTTTTACTTAAATAGATTTAGTATAAAACTATTTTCTTACACTTAGAAAGGTAACATGAGTCTTACCAAAACGATGACTATAAGAAATGTTACTACCAAAATGCAAGCTATAAAAAACAATCTAGCAAATATTTGGCTTTGATGATAGAGTTCAGAAGTGTTAAATGCCATACGATACTGAGACTGTCCATTGCAAGAAAACCCATTTCTAGATCATTAACTTTTTCCTCAATAGTCTCTGGAACTTTCTCTGCAATCCGTGGTTCAAATTTAGCTTATATCGGAACCACTTGGAGAACTAGGTAAATTTGTTTCTGACTAAGGACTGAGAATTTGCATTTCGATAAAATGCTGATGTTGTAGGTTTTAGAACCACACTTGGAAACCCACTGCTCCAGACATTCATTCTACTCTAAAATGGATTACAGAGAAATTATCATTTCCCATTACAAAGGTCTTGTCCTCCCAACTCTAGAAAATAATTACCTGTTAATCTAGTATGTGTATATATAACCAGGTATGTATATATATGTAAAACTATATATATATAGCTATGTGTGTGTGTGTGTATATGTATTGCATCACTCATTTCAACATGATCATTTATCACTGCTAAACTGAACTTTCCCAAACTATAATGGAACATTATATAAGACATATTAATGAATTTGGCTTTCACTAATTCAAAATTGTTCAGTTTTGAAAAGGTGTTGAGTTAAATTTTACCTTTAAACTATAAACATTAGCTTTTACGTAATTAAATACAAGAATCTATTGACTTTTCTTAAGAAAACAAACTCTCTTCAAGCACTTCAGAATCACATTTACTATTTATAACTAATTTATATGTATCATTATAGTCAGTTTCCTTAGAGGTTCTAAGGGTCACACACCTATTGGTATATGACAGTTTCTCATCTACCTCCCCCTTTAAGCAACTGTGTGACAAAAGGCTATGTAATAGAAGCATTTAATGAATTAAGTTATTCCATTGTCTTTTAAAAAAATAACACTGCCGAGGGCAATGATGTCAGTATCTTTCTGTGATCCACTGATTAAACACACCATGTTTTTTCTCTAATCACCAATAGAATTAGCACTTGGTTTAATAAATGACCGTTTTAAAATATAAGTTGGCTTAAGGTAAAAAATTTCAGACTTACTCTATTAGTGGTGCTCCATATAGAACAAAAATTACATGAAAGGAGAAACAAGACATAAGAAAGTAGATACAGCATTTCAAAAATCTGGTTACCTAAAAAAGAAATGGATAACTTAAAGAATCAAGAGAATGACTAAAGGACAGCAAACGCTTTGATTTTATCTACAAATACAACTTAGTCCTATAATGTGTGAAACAGCTGAATATTCTTTGGATCTGCTCCTGAAGTCAGATCACATGTTCTTTGTACAGCACTGTAAAAAAGCCACAAGACAAAAATCGACCCCCATGTTCCACTCACCTAACCAACAGTAGAATCAGAAAATGTTTTTGTTTCTATGCTAAGTACTGAACTATGTTGTTAATCAGCATTTATGAAATATTTACCAATAAGTGTGCTAGGATACAAAAAAACACAAACACAGTCCTTCTTGTGTGATGATACATGAAATATTTATAGAAAATAATGATTATAATACTTTTTTTTCATTTTAAAACAAAATTCCTAGGAAAATTGGACCAAAAAAAAGCACAATATTAAATAATTCCCCAAGTCATATTCATGTTACTGTATGATCCACATAAAAAAAGACCTGCATTTCTGCAAATCAGTGTGTGGGACCTACTTGATTTCGAGCTCAAGATCTAATAATAAAACACACAATGAGTGTTTTAAATCATAGGGCAGTAAATATGTTTTAAATTACCTAATAAAGAACATACACATAGTATTGAATAATGGTAAGTGAGGACTTTATTAATTTTAATAATAGTCAAGTGTTACACTGTAGTGAATATTCCAGAAAATAGATTCCAATGTCTGAAAACTTCAACTACTATTTAGTCAAGGAAGGCCAAGCTTGAAACAAGAGCTTATTTTGTAATTTCTGAAAAACCCATTGTGTCTTTCAGAAATGCAAAAGATGAATGAAAATAAACTGAAATGTCTTATAAAGTAAGATTTAAAGGTGTGACTGCTACATTTATATTTATATATATTGCTACATTGAAGAGATATTTATCTTCAATGATGACATAAAACATGACTATATAGGTTCACAATGCTATGATATTCAATTAATACATGGCAAGAATCTATCAAACATTGTGGACAGTCTTCCAGCAAGCAATAGGCTACTGACTAGAAAAAAAAAAAAAAATCAGTTTCTTTATTCACTGTAAATAACCCAGTAAGTACTTGACTAATACTTTATCCATCCAGTAAAAAAAACATTACCTATATCGAAAAATCAGTTGTCAAGAAATAAGCCTTACCTTGTATGATAATGAACTTCTTTTAGAGGATGCATTTGGTTTCACTACTAAATACAATACTAAATTGACGGCAGTTACAGAAACAGAACAGATGCACAACCATGTCAAGTGTGTTTCCAGTACTGAGAAGTTCTCCAAGAAGAATGATGGAATGAAGATGCTTAGGATAATTGAAAATATGCATAATAGATGGACATACAGTAGTCTCTTGATGTCAGTATCTTTCATGGTGTTTTCTTGAGTGGCTATCTAATGAAAAACAAATTAAGAAAAGAGCATAGGCAATAATGACTTTTTCCATTGTCCTAAATGCTCCAACGTCTAAAATCAAGCCATGAACCAAAGTCAATTTTCTATGAGCAATAATGTCTTAGTGTTAGAATATAGGAAGATGCATATGTGTAAAAACTAATAGACTAATATAGTATAAACAGCTCTCAGAGCCTGAAAAAGGACAAATTTACTAATTTCTTAAATATTTGTGTCTAGTTCTGTAAAACAGTCATGTGCTAGGACTAATTAAGCGATTCAGCTTTTTTTCTTTTTGCCAAAATCAGAGGTGAAAACAAACAGCATGTGTTAATGATTTGCCCTGTTGGAAATATAAGCTATGCTTTCTAGAAACCCCTTAATACAATTTGGCTGAACTGCTAGCATTTTTTATCATTATGGACCCTTATCTAACATCACAGTAGTTCACATTTTCTAACAAATGCCAAGTAACACCAGGTACATACTGGAACACTCAAATGGTGGCCAGTGTTACCAAGAAGCTTCAAAGAACATTACGCTAAACTAAGGAGTCCCAGTGCTGCAAAAATACCAAAATGACAATGTCAGTTACAGCTGCCAGATTCCAATCAAAAGCAGAGCATGAATGGAAGGTGGAAAAATATTTACGTTCTGTCTCTCTCTCTCTCTCTCTCTCTATATATATATATATAAAACATGTTATTTTATATATGTATTTACAAATTACCTAACAGATAGCTTATACATAGTATTGACTAATGTTAAGTAAGGACTTTATTAAAGTGTAGTCCACATGTTACACTGTGGTTAATATTCCAGAAAAAAAAATATATATATATGTGTATATTTTATAGACACACACAGGGCGCCCACTGGGGCAAAGGGGCGAATCCACGCCTTATACTAACACTCTCCTCGTTTAATTCACACTGTATTTTTACAAGGCAAACACTTTACTGATAAGGAAACAGGCTAAGACAGATTAGGAAACACTCCAAGGTCCCAACCTCCCAAGTGCTAAAGCCATTTCAAAACCTAGCCTCTTTGATACAAAGATACGCACTAGGGGGTCGAGAAAAGAATGCATGGCAAGAAAGGAGAAAGGAAATGTTTCTCACAGGTCCTAGCCTCAGCTGAGGGGCTGGGAAGGGAATCCAGAATATATTCTCTCAATAGACACACCTTCAGATATTTTTCTGGGCCACCCTCAGGATCGCAACTGACAGAAGCAGATCTGGACCTAAGACAGTGAGTGGTACCCAAAGTCGGATGCTTGCTGAATGACTGAATGAATGAACGAACGAACGAAGAGTTGGTCCAGTGTTGCCCCTCCTGAGAAACCAGCCCTGTGTTAGGCCCTGGCGAGCCCAGGAGGACTCCTGTCAGGTGCCTCCTCGGGTGGCCAGGGCCCCGGCCTCCACGGTCTGACCTGGCCCGAGTCCTCAAGCCTTGCATCGGGAGAGAAGGCTCTTCTGAGCGGCTCCTAGAGGAGCCTTCGCGGGAATCGGGGACCTTAACCTGCAGCTCCAACCCAAAGTGGGTCGCTCCGAACTCTGCCCAAGCCTCAGCCGACGGGAGTGTGGGCAACGAGGGACGAATTGAGAAGCATAATCAAAGAGCACAAGCGTGGACACCGAGAGAAAAGAAGGGACAGACACAGAAAGTCGGATCCGAAAGAGGCCAGTCCATTAGGGCAGCCCCTGGGTCACGCAGGAAGGGCGGCGCTGGAGGGGCCGGCAGGCGCGGACCGGCCGGGGGCCGAGATTCCCGGCCAGTTGGGCAGCTGGCGGAAGTGGCTTGCAGCGCCGGGAGGCTCGCGCTGGGCTTACCTAACTCTCCCGCCCGCGGAAGAGAACGGAGGGTTACTACCTCCCACCATCAGGCGTGAGTCGGAATCCTGTGCCTCGCGCAGGCGCAGGCCTGTGGGGAGGAGACCCAAGGCCTCACAGCCAATCGCAGAAGTGGAGAGGCGGGCCAAGAAGGCAGCCCCGCCTCCCCACTCGCGTTTATTCCTCCCGCGGCTTTCCAGGTGTAGGATAGGCGGGGCGGAGGGCGGAAGGGCCGGAAGTGGATTTTCGTAACCCGGAAGGGGAGTGCTTCCCTGGCTGTTTTGTTAACGTCTTCCAGCTGCCTCTCGTCCTGCGGCTGAGGGAATCGTCGCGGAAGGATGGTGTGCGAAAAATGTGAGTTAAGGAGACTCTTCTGCGGGAGAAGGAGACTGGGAGAACCTAACTGGAGTTCCCCGGGAACTCTGCTCTTTCTTTGTTTTTCCTTCGGCCACAGGTCCTTGATTCTAGCCTCTGTCCTCCTATCCTGCCCTTTGACCATTCCTGCCCTCCCCAACGACCGTATCGTCCTGTATTTGCATTCAGAGTGGTCTCAGTTTTGCACCTCTTTGTCTATTTCCGTTGCTTCCCATCAACCCCGGGTATCATCCTGTACTGCTTCTTGACGGGCTTCCTCCCTTCACAGACCCGCCGGGTTGGAATGGATCTTAAAAGTCACTTCCACAGCATCTAGAGTTGCTGGATTTAGCAAATAAAAGTACCGGACGCCCAGTTAAATTTGAATGTCAGGAAAACAACAAATAATTTTTAGTGTAAGTATGTCCTATGCAATATTTGAGACTTGGCTCTGTTTGCTGCTCCTCACTACTGTAAGTGCTTTGTCCCAAACTACGCACTTTTAGGACACTCTTTACTAAAAAAAAAAAAAAAAAAAAAGTATTCATTGTTTATATGAAATTTAAATCTAACTGGGTGTCCTGTATTTTATCTAACAAACCTAAGTCAGTATCCCATCCAATGGCTTAAATGCTCTTTGCATGAATGCATAGAGGATTGAGGCACAGGAGTAGGAGAATCTCACCACCTTCAAAGCAGTTTGTGTAGATTTCACTGGCTTTTAGAAAAGTCTTTCCTCCTTATAGTTGCCATTCAGTGATTCTAATGCCAACCCTTGAGATTTCTAGAAAATATCTTATAATTTTTTGACCTCACAAACTGATTATGTGTTTTAAAAGAGCTGTCATATCCCCAAATCCCTTTTTCCTACAGCTAGATATGTCTGACTCTTCTGTGATAATTTCAAGTCCTCTTATCCTGATAATTATCTAATTAACGTGATCCACTTTGTTTATATCCCTATAGTATATAAAACTTTGAACACAGATGCCCTTGAGTTTGAATCACAGTTTTTATATTAAGTGAAAGAATGACCATGGATGGTTACTTGAATAAATTCTCAGGGTGCAGAGAATAATTTGGGATTTCTATATTTGGAACCTGGCATTCAGGAGGACCCTCCTCAATGAGGCCTCAGCTTACCTTTTTAACTGCATTTTCACTGACCCTTACCCTTTTCACTTCAGCCAAACCAAACAATATTTTGCCCATATGTACCCTGAGTTTTCAGTGCCTTTCCGCAGGATGTGTCCCTTATCCAGTTTACCTTCATCCTCTTTTCTCCTCTTTCTTCACAGTCTCATTGCCACTAACCCTCTCTATTGCCTTCCCCACAAAGCTTCACTGGATTTCCCTAGCCAAGGTTATTTCTTCCTCCATGGAATTTCTCCTAGTACTTGAGCTCTCAATTGTCATACTATTTACTTTCCAGCTTATATTTTAGTTGAATAATTCTTAACTTTTTTTTTTTTTTGGTTCTCTGAGCCCTTTGAGAATGTGATGAAAGCTGTAGACTTAACATAATCTATTAAAAAATGGATATACAAAAGGTTTGTGTACAATTTAATCTTGTTCATATATCTCCTAAGGTCTACCTGTGAAACTCAGGTTAAGGACTACTATTAGAGAAATCAGTGTGCTATAAATTCCTTGAACTCTAGAGCTTTATCTAATTCATTTTATTTTTATCTGTACTTTGTACACTGGCTTATACATCAGAGATGCTTAGTAAATATTTATGGAATGAATAGATTTATCAGATTTGTTTAAAGGCTACATGTACAGAGGAAGCCTATTATAAGCCATGCTATTATCCACAAATTTTACTGAAGAATCAGTTATCCATTGCCCACAGTTAATATCTTAAGTCTCAGTTCACTGGCCCTGACCCCAGCATTAACAGGCTTGTACGTAATATGACTGGCGATGCCATTGGGAACTTTAGGCACAATGTAGTGTATTTATTAAATAGTAAACACTAATCCCCCTTACTTTTACTGTCTTGTTACAACAGGTGAAAAGAAACTTGGTACTGTTATCACTCCAGATACATGGAAAGATGGTGCAAGGAATACCACAGGTATTTTTCCTTTTAGAACATGGAAACTGAATCAGATACTTCCTGTGAATAATGTTTTCACTTTTACATTATTTGTAAAATATATTGTTATGTGTACAATGTATTTTATCTGTTAAACATTAAGGAATACTAGATACCCCAACAATTTAATATCTTTTCTATTTAGTTCTCTCAGTGACATGTCAGGGTTCCTAATTTGATAGGCAGGAGATAGCAAAATATTTAAATGATTTTTAAGCAATGAGTATATCACAGTAATTGATTTGATTCAGCTTAATTAGGGTTAGTATTGAAAGCCCCCTCTCCTCACCTGATTTTTATATTCTTGAACAAATTATTTAAATGTTTTCACTTTCTTAATCATTAAATACAGTGAAGATGTTTTCAAAGGGAAGAAAAAGAAACATTTTTACTGTATTCAAGATCAATGGCACCAAAGTAGCGGCATCTAGATTTTACATTAGATAGAGTAAATATAGACCCATTCCTAAAGTCCTACTTTGAGTCTGAGAAATAAAATGATTGCCTTTTATCCAAATTTTTATTTTCCTAGTAAATAATTGTGTTTTTTTTTTTTAAGTAGTGTCTTTGAAACCTGGCTACTAAATGAAGTTTTTTAAAATTTTGATATAGGCTAGTCTATTGGTAGGAGGTCAAAAAGTGAACTTTCTAACTAATTGTTAAGTGTTTCATGTATGTGTCATGTGTGAAATATGTAGACATAACACACTAAAATACATGTATATTTCAATGCAGAAAGTGGTGGAAGAAAGCTGAATGAAAATAAAGCTTTGACCTCAAAAAAAGCAAGGTAGGTATAAGAGCATCTATAAAGCAGTCATATAAATTTCCACTCTTTTTAATATTAAGTGTATTGGAATGAATTTGTTTTGCCTCATTCTGTTGTGATAAAACATAGAGTTAGATAGTTCCAAGCATGCATAACCAAGCTGTCTGTTATAACCTGCTGATTTCACCCTGTTCATTTTTACTGTAACAATATATAAAGGTATTATATATTATTTTTATAATTTCACCAGAAAGCATGACTTATTTTTTCTAGTTCTTAATTTTCCTGCAAATCAGAGGCCGCAGAGAAATGTGGACAGGTCATGAGCTCTGGAGTCAGACCTAAATTTGAATCTAGATTTTGTTACTGTCTAGCTCTGTAACCTTAAGCAAGTTAAACCAGTTCTTAACTTTTCTGAACGTTACTTTTTTACCTAGGAATGGAGATAAAAATGTCTCCCACCATAAAAGCGATTTTTGACACCATGCTCTGTTATATCCAGTCTTAAAAATTCCATGAATCCTTCCAGCTGCCATCCCATTTCCTTGCGTCCTTTTACAGAAAAAGTTTTCAAAAGCCTTATCTAAATAGTACTTTCTCATTGTCCTTAAGTTCTATTCACTCCTTCAGCCACTCTAGTCAGGCCTCCATCTCCACCACACTCCTAAACCTACTCTTGTCAAGATCACACGTGACCTTTAAAACTGATGGCTACTTCTCTGTTCTTACCTTACTTAACCTTTCGAAAACTCTCTCTTTTTTGCAACCCTTTATTCTCTTGGCTTTGAGATACTACACTCTCCTTTCCTCTTAACTCACTAGCTGTTCCTTCTCAATTGAGTGCTTCTGGTCTCAATCCTAGACCTGTTTTTTTTCTATTTATAAATTTATGATCTCTCCTCAAGTGACTTTAGTCCAATGGCTTTAAATTCAAACTGTATGTTAATGAATTCCACATGTATATCTCAGTCCTGACTTTTCTGAGCTCCAAACATATATCCAGTTGCTTCCTTGACTTTTCCAATTTGATGTCTGACAGGCAACCTCTTTTTCCTTCAGTCAAATCATAGTCTTCTCATCATTGCTCTATGGTCCGAGCTAGCTGTGCAAAACTGGAATCCCTCACTGATTTCTTAATTTCCCTCACTTCTCATATCCACCAGCGAGTTCTTTGGCTGTACTACCAAAATATAGCCTGAATACACCTGCTTCTGTTCATCTCACTGCTATTACCCTCTTCTAAACCATCATTGTTTCTTACTTGGGTATTCTAATAACTTTGTCTCCCTGCTTCCTCTCTGGTTCCCTATAGTTCATTCTCTTAATAACCAGGGTGGTCCTTTAAAGGGCATGTAACTCCTTTGCTCAAAACCTTGCATTGGTTTTCTTTTTACATTGAATAAAAGCTAGGTCCCATACCATGTTCTTACAGGGTCTTCTGTGATCTGGCCCCTCCTACCTCTCTCACTTCCTATTGTGCCAACTCCTGCATCAGATATGCCAAGCCCACTCCCATTGGAAGAGGTTTGTGCTTACTACTCCCTCTTCCTAGAATGCATCGCTAAGAGCTTACGTAGCTGGCTGTTTCTTGTTACTTGGGTCTCAGCTGAAATGTCACCTCCTCAGAGAGGTCCCTAACCAGCATCTAAACTAATGTCTTCCTTCCTTCCCCTCATGTCCACCGCAGTATCCTCTCTGAATTTTCTCTACAACAGGTATTACTATCTTAAAAGTGTGGTTGTTTTCTTATTACCTGTCTCCTCTCACTAGAATGTCAGCTTGATGAGGGCAGAGGCTTTGTCTGTCAAGTTCATCTTTGGTATTTAATAATAATAATAAAGCTTTTAATACGTAAAGTGCCCGACACATAAAGGTGCTTATTAAATAGTGGGTATAAAATAGCATGATAGACTTAAACTTCAGTGCATTGTCACATTATGTACTGTTGACTGACTTATTGATGTCTTCTAAGACCATGCAGTTATTATTGACCAAGTTGTTATTTTTTACAGAGTGTATAGTTTTAAGTACTTCCAGTTCCTTTATGCTCCCAAACTTACTTCAGTGTCATTAATAAGTAGCTATTACTTTTGGGTATTTTAAATATCTCACTTTGGAAAGTGTACGTAAGATTTCTGAGACATTAAAATGTACATTTTAGAATAAAATATGGTTTTAAGAAAAAGTAATCTCTAGACATGTAGGTCCAAACAAATTGAGCTTATCATTAAAAGGAAGAATAGTGTCCACTCTTAACTTCTCTTGTGGGAAGTAAAGTGACATTCTTTTGGATTTGGAAAAATTAACCTTTAAAAATGAGCTGTTGTATCATACCCAAGAGAAGAAACCAGGTCTAGGACAGTGTTGGTATTCAGTATATGAGTACGGTTACAAAAAGTTATTGCCAATTTAATGGGAAGTATTTCCTCTAAAGTTATATTGCCCTCCAGTCACTGTAAGGTCACATTTTTTTTAGTAGAAACTTTTTTATCCAAAGGGATTGCATCAGTTAATTGAAAATGTCAGTTAAAGTGGGCAATCATTAAAAGATACACATACCTTATTTTAAGTCAAAGCACGTAACTGTACATGCATTCATCAGTCATTTGGCATTGAGACAAGGCTTTTTGAATGAGTCTACTTTATAATTTTCCTTACATGAATCATAACCAGAATATATATTTCCAGTGTCTTTAAGGTAGAGCAAGAACTGACACTTGTAAAGTACCAAGTCCTTCCACTTAGGGTTTTTCCTCAATTTTTAAGTTTTCTTACCCATGCCTAATTCCATAGCAGTTTTAATGATTCACACTTACCTGGTCATCCTAAAGTATTCACTTAGTTTTTAATAGAATCAATCACTCTTTTTGTACTCTCATTTCATGAGTTTCCATAATATTTAATTATATCACAGGAATAGATTGACAAATACAACTGTTATAAACAGGTTTGGGATTAAGTACAGCTGACTCTTTACAAGCATACAGCTTACATGGGAGGGGCAGAAGTGTGGAGACATATTAAGAGAGTAGCCAGTTAGAAGAGTGCTATGCCTATCAATTGTAGAGCTTGATAGAGGGAACAGAGAGCATGAATTAATCACATTTGTTACTTAAGTGAGGTTATTTAAGAGTATTTCTATTGTATTGTACATTTTTCTTTCTTTAAAAAAAAAATCTCTAGATTTGATCCATATGGAAAGAATAAGTTCTCCACTTGCAGAATTTGTAAAAGTTCTGTGCACCAGCCAGGTTCTCATTACTGCCAGGGCTGTGCCTACAAAAAGGGTAAGTTTCCTTTAATACCATTTTTGAATTCATATCAAACCTACTTCTTTTGATACTGATTTGGATAACATAGTAAAGGAGTAGCCCTTCATAAATTAGTCAAATGGTCTTTTTTCTAAGGCAAAGTAAACTTAGAACTTGTCATAGTTAAAAGTATATATTTTCTTTTTTTCTTTTCTGATGCTGTTAAATTATGTTTTAAGCTTCAGGAGTGACTTAAATAAACCAAATAGTTTGTATTGGTTAGCTATTTGATTAGTATTATTAGTTGTTATTAACATTTGATTACTTACATGAGTTTTTTGTTTGTTTGTTTTAGGCATCTGCTCTATGTGTGGAAAAAAGGTTTTGGATACCAAAAACTACAAGCAAACGTCTGTCTAGATGTATTGAAGTTTCTGGCTTTCCGTATGATTTTACTTTTTGCTTGAATTTTCAAGGCATAATATAGATGTTCAAGTTACAAAATAACATGTCTTAAGACAAGTTTAAACCAGGGAAGTAGATTGGTATTCATTTTTTTGCTCTCAAGAAGTTCTGAACAGCAGCAGTGTAACTAGTTTTCTGCCTTAAGTTTTTATTTTCCTTACAAACATCTTATTGAACTGGAATAAGTGACAAATTTAACGAAAAAATATTTTCCCAGTTCTGTATGCACTTTTTATTTATCATTACTCATGTAATTTTTATTATCCTTTCCCTCTACTTTATAGATATTGCAAAAGTGTGAGAAGGAGGTTATTGATATTTGGCTTTGAACTTGGCATCCAGATTTGGAATTCTTCCCTCATTCCCTTTTGGTTGCATAGTTCTTAGGATCAGCAGTCCCTTAATTAATTGCAGCTTCATAAGGCATTTAAATATTTGAGATCATTATTGCTAAATAGTTCCTTAAGTAATTAGCCCAGGCCCAAATCAAACAAAAGTTGTATTTATGTTATTTTTTATTTGTTCTTGAAGCCAAAGTGCCAATACCTTTCATATGAGAATGGGGACGCAAGAAACACCCCACATAAATCCAAATGAATACACTGGTTTTCAGAAAAACACACATTACACATATTACCTTGAATTCAGACCATCATGAAAGCCAGGAGAACAGTGTGCATCCATGATGATGTGTAACGAATGAATCACCATTCCTTGGGAAAGCACTTTGAAGCAGAAACCTAGCTCTTTTTAACCTCCTCCTCTTCTCCTTCCCCCACCAAAAATAAATAGACTAAGCAAACATTTTGACTCTTTTTTTAAGTATATATATAACATAGACTGCTGAAAGACTACTTTGAGGTTTCTTTTTTTTTTTAATTGAAGTAAAGTTGATTTATAACGTGTTAATTTCTGCTGTACAACAAAGTGATTCAGTTATATATATATATACCTTCTTTTTAAAATTCTTTTCCTTTATGGTTTATCACAAGATATTGAATACAGTTCCCTGTGCTATGCAGTAGGACCTTATTGTTTATCCATTCTATATATAATGGTTTGCATCTGCTAACCCCCAAATCCCAATCCATCTCCCTCCCCACCCCGCCCACATTGTTTCTGTTTCTTAGATAGGCTCATTTGTGTCATGTTTTAGATTCTACATATGAGTGATATATGGTATTTGTCTTTCTCTTTCTGGTTTATTTCTCTTAGTATGATAATCTCTAAGTCCATCCATGTTGCTGCAAACGGCATTATTTCATTCTTTTTTATGGCTGAGTAATATTCCATTGTATATACGTACCACATCTTTTTTATCCATTCATCTGTCAGTGGACATTTAAGTTGTTTCCATGTCTTGGCTATTGTGAATAGTGCTGCTATGAACATAGGGGTGCATGTATCTTTTTGAATTGTAGTTTTGTCTGGATATATGCCCAGGAATGGAATTGCTAGATCATATAGTAGTTCAATTTTTAGTTTTTTGAGGAGCTTTTATATTGTTTTCCATAGTGGCTGCACCAACTTACATTCCCACCAACAGTGTAGGAGGGTTCCCTTTTCTCCACATTCTCTCCAGCATTTGTTATTTGTAGACTTTTTAATGAGGGCCATTCTGACCGGTGTGAGGTGGTACTTCATCATAGTTTTGATTTGCATTTCTCTAATAATTAGTGATGTTGAGCACCTTTTCTTGTGACTGTTGGCCATCTGTATGTCTTCTTTGGAGAAATGTCTATTTAGGGTTTCTGCCCATTTTTTGATTGGGTTGTTTGTTTTTTTGTTGTTGAGTTATATAAGCTGTTTGTATGTTTTGGAAATTAAGCCCTTGTTGGTCACGTCATTTGTAAGTATTCTCTCCCAGTCTGTAGGTTGTCCTTTTAATTTTGTTCATGGTTTCCTTTGTTGTACAAAAGCTTGTAAGTTTGATTAGGTACCATTTGTTTATTTTTGCTTTTATTTCTATTGTTTTGGGAGACTGACCTAAGAAAACATTGGTACGATTTATGTCAGAGAATGTTTTGCCTATGTTCTCTTCTAGGAGTTTTATAGTATCATGTCTTATATTTAAGTGTTTAAGCCATTTTGAGTTTATTTTTGTGTATGATGAGAGGGTGTGTTCTAACTTCATTGATTTACATGTGGCTGTCCAACTTTCCCAACACCACTTGCTGAAGAGACCGTCTTTTTTCCATTGTATATTCTTGCCTCCTTTGTTGAAGATTAATTGACCGTAGGTGTGTGGGTTTATTTCTGGGCTCTCTATTCACTTTGAGGTTTCAGACAAAGATTTTTCTTATGCTGCCTTCAGAGGTACAGGACTTCTGCTTTTGAAACCTGCAGCTTACTGTGGAACACCAAAAAAGTATTCCTCATTGCCAAGTGCAGTATAAATACATAACATTATAAAATGGAAGAATAGATAACATGATGATGTATATGGTATAGATATCACATTTCTACTTGTTTTAAAATTCTATGGAAAGTATTTAAAGTTTTAACTGTTTAATTTATCTATAAGGTTTTTTTCCCTAGGATACATTCTTATTCTTACCCAGAAAGATCATGAGGATAATGCAAAATATAATAAATAACAACAGCTCTGAGGGCAAGAAGTATCTTCTCATGGTTTAATTGGCGATTTTAAACTAAAATCAATACAAGAGACCCATGATAGGACCTGGTTAAGAGAGTGACCCAGATCCATCAACATCTGGGTTGGTCAACTTTGGGAAACTATATTTCTCATGTATCAACTGGGATCTGGACTTCCCCAACTCATATTTCATATTCATGCCTTGACTAGCCTTCTTCTGTAAATGATCCAACAGCCAGACTGAGGTTCTCCTATGAAGAAATTTGTCAGTATTATACCTTAGAATAGTTTAAGTATTATAAACCTTCATATTGTTGAAATAACAATATGACTCCCATAAATTGAATAGAAGAAGTTATTAAATGAGGAAGAAATTCCCAAAATAAAACATGAACATAAAGTAGTTTTTAAAAAGAAGACATAAAAACAGAAATGATAACATTAAGATGACAGGATTAAGATCAAACATAGCTTTTATTAGAGTAAATAGCATGTTTTTTAAAAAATTTCAGATTGTATTTAATGTGTGTATATGTCAGAAACAACTTAAGTTCCAACAAGAACACTTCTTAAGTTCATTCATTCATTAAAATATGCAGCCATCAAAATGGTACAGGAATTACATATATGTGCAGAAGTTTATGTATACAGATAGAAGACATCTGAAAGCTGCTAGTACTGTTTTTCTCTTTGGGGTGGAACTAAGGGTTGAGAAAAGAAAGACAACCCTTTAAGCCTCATGCCAACTACCTAATACTTTTTAGCTTCTAGTTCCCTTACCTGGGGGAGCAGGAGAGTACTAATAATTTTAGTATCTTAGAAATACATATTTACATGCATAGATATGTATATATATTTTTTGAGAATTTCAAGCAGAAGAAATATATACATTATTCTGCATTTCAACTTCTTAATGTTTCTCCCATTTACTTTACCATTTTTTCTCTATCTCTTGTTACATGTTTTTTTTCTTGATCACATGATGAATACACTGCAGACGTCATACCCTTTAATACTACGTATATACTTCATAAGAACAATCATACTAAGTTTGGTTATCAAATTCAGGAATTTAACATTGATATAATACTTTCATCTAATCTACAGTCCCTATTCCAATTTCATTTGCTGTTCCATTGGTAATTTTTGTTTTCAGCTACAGGACGTAGTCCAGGATCATATGTTTGATTATCATGACTCTAATCTGGACCAGTTCTTCAGCCTTTTTTTGTCTTTTATAGTATTGATTTATTTGAAGAATACAGGACAGTGAAAGTATAGATTATTCTTCTTTTTGGGTTTTTCTGATTCTTCCCTATGGTTAGATTCGGGTTATGCAATATGGGCTGAAATACTATGAGTGATATGTCCTCCCAGGGTCACATCCAGACTCCCAGAATGTCCCATTGCCTATTATTGGTGATGTTAATTTGATCACTTGGGTAAGATGTTGTCCAGTTTCTCCACTGTATAGTTCCCATTTTTTCTTTTGTGATTAGATAATTTGTGAGGAGAAAGTTTGAGACCAGGTTGATTGATATTCTGTTCCTCATCAAACCTTCCCCTCCTAGATTTAGCATCTTTTGATAATTCTTGTCTGAATAAATTTTTACTGTGCTGTTTAAAAAGTTGTGATTGTTCTAACTACATTATTCTTTCTGTATTAATTAATTGTCATTCTACTCTAAGGAAAAGGTTTCCCTTTATCTATCTATTTATCATGAGTATAGAATAAATGCTTTTTTTTGTTTTGTTTTTTGTTTTTCGTTGAAGTTTTATTTTAAAGTTAATGGGTTATTTTTTTATTTTTGGCTGTGTTGGGTCTTCGTTTCTGTGCGAGGGCTTTCTCTAGTTGCGGCGAGCGGGGACCACTCTTCATCGTGGTGCACGGGCCTCTCACTATCGTGGCCTCTCTTGTTGTGGAGCACAGGCTCCAGACGCGCGGGCTCAGTAGTTGTGGCTCATGGGCCTAGTTGCTCCGGGGCATGTGGGATCCTCCCATACCAGGGCTCGAACCTGTGTCCCCTGCATTAGCAGGCAGATTCTCAACCACTGTGCCACCGGGGAAGCCCCAAATGCTTTTTTTCTGACCACTTGAGTGTTAGTTACAGATAATTCCTCTTTACCCCAAATATCTAAGTGTGTATTTTCTAAGAACAGGGATATTTTCTTCTGTAACCACAGCACAATTATCAAAATCAGAAAATTAGCATTAATATAATATTAATATAATACATTATCTAATATTTTCCATATTTCACTAGTCGTTCCTGTAATGGCCTTTGTTGGGGGGAAAAAATAGTCCAGGATCCAATCCAGGATAACACATTACATTTAGTTGTCACGTCTCTAGTCTCCTTCAGTCTGGAACAGTTCTTCAACCTGTCTTTCAAAAATGTCAAGGTCGTGAAAAACATATACCAGTTACTTTATAGTGTCTCTTAATTTGACATTTTCTGACGTTTGTTTATGATTAGATTGAACTTAGGCATTTTTGACAGGAATATCATAGAAGTGATGCTGTGTCCTTTTCAGTGCATCATATCCTGATATCAGTTGTCCCATCACAAGCTGTTAATTTTGATCACTTGTTTTAGGTGGTATCTGCTAGATTTTTCCACTGTAAAGATTCTTAATTTTTTCTTTTAAATTAACAAGCATTTTGTGGGGAGATACTTAGAGACTGTAAATATTCTGTTTCTCAGCAAATTTGCATACACTAAGTTTAGCATCCAGTGATGTTTCTTGGCTGAATTAATTGCTACTCTGATGGCTGCCAGATTGTGGTTTTCCAATTCTGTCACTCCTTCTACATTTACTAGTTGGCATTCTACTGTAAGGAAAAGACTTCTCTTTCTCACTTATATTAGTATGAACTCATAAATTCCTATCTTATTGAGTCTGTTACTCTCATTTGTTTTAATGTCAAATTGCCCCATATTTGGCCAGTGGGAGACCTTTTAGGCTGGCTTATGGGTCTTTTTGACATGTTTTTATCATTCTTTGAGAAATTTCTTACTTTTCAGCACAAAATGTTCCAAGTTTATCTTGTTTTTTTCCCTCCACCCTATGCCTGGAATCAGCTATTTCTTCAAAGATCCTTAGTTTCTTTTAGTAGAGAATGGTGTTTAGAAACTAAGATCTGGGCCTGCTGGGTGTCATTGTTTCTAGGCCCCTTCAACAGAAAGAACTAGGAAACATATATTAAAAATCACCAGTTTTTCTGATATCTCCATTTCCAATCCAACCCCACAGGGTTCTTCCTTGTCTTTACCCATTCCATATTTGTATCTTCTTCCACAGTGAGAACCCGGGCCTCCAGCATCATTATTTGCAGAACTCTGATTTTCTTTTTTTTTTTTTTTTTTTTTTTTTTTTTTTTTTTTACTTTTGGTTGCACCATGTGGCATGCGGCCTCTTAGTTCCTGGATCAGGGATCGAACCCAAGCCCCCTGCAGTGGAAGCGTGGAGTCTTTAACCACTGGACCGCCAGGGAGGTCCCCAGAACTCTGTATTTTTTAATACTGGTCATGTGTTTTGTAATTAAAAATAGTTTTAAGTTTTTAAAAAATCTAAGTAAGCAAGCAGGAGAATTATACATGTGAATGTCATTCATTAGTCTGTTACTACAGAAAAAAAGTTGGGGAACTTTTGTGTGTGTGCTGCCTCCCAGATAAATTTGGTAAGTGAATAAATGTTAGTAAATACTTGTTTCGAATCAGCTAACATTTATTGGATCTATACTACATTCACATCCCTAATCAGACTACTGTTATTGGTTCCAAGTTTTTTGCTCATAAGCAAGAACTTAATAAACAACCCATCAAATTAATGTAAAATTGTAAAAGTAAGGAGTGATGATAGGCACAAAGAAAATATATTGAAAGAATATAAAGAGAGAGACTGGTTCAAAAACAACAATTCTAGCAGAAAAAAAAAAAAGAATAGGAACTAGACAAAGGTGATACTAGGAGAATCGAAATGAAAGGACAGATTTGAAAGACCTGATAAAAGATTCGACAGCCTTGTTGACTAATTGAGGAAATCAGAAGTTGAGTCATACTGGGTCTCATTTAGATGTTGTAATAGTATTGGTTCTCCACCAGAGGGCAATGGCGTTTTTTCTTGGTTTTTAATTTTCCATCATGCTAAAAGATTTGCAGTTTTAGCAACTTAAAGATCAAATAGATGGATGTAAATCTCCAACAACATTGTGAACAAGATATCCAGAGAAACTTAACCATACAATAAAAATCCTGGAAAATATTTACGTATATACATATGCATATAAGTATATAAAATTTGTACATATGTATAATTTTAAAATATAGATTTGATTAAGCTGGCGAGAAAGTGATGATGATCCTCAGAGGCCAGAAACAAAGAGAAAGTGCAAGTCCAAAGTGTAAACTAGCACCAAAACCAGTACTTGCCTTAAAGAATATCTTCCAACCTCGCAGTGCCTAAAGCCTACATCTTAAAGCATCACGTGTATGGAAGACAAAGCCCTGGACTTGAGCAAGGTGGGAAAGTTAGATAAGAGACATGTGCATTAAGCATGGAGCCCTACAAGGCAACGATTTCAGTGGATTTACTTTACAACCCCACTTATACACAAAAAGGCAGTGGGAATACGTTCTTATCATGGCCTTAGCCCTGGAGAGACCAGGGGACGAAAATTAAAATCTCTCCAGAGACTTTAGCACGAAGATCCAGAGATAGAAAATACGAAGTAGAAATTGAGACATGAAAGGTAGAGGCAAAAGGTCTGACCTACATCCAAAACAGACATGTTTAAAATTTTTTCATAATAAATAGTTTTTTAAGAACAGGAATGAAAGAGACATTTTTAGGCAAGCGAGTTTAAACCAACAGATCCTCAGTAGAGGACATTCCAAAAGGCATACTTCAGGAAGAAGAAAATGAGCTCAAAAATTAATGAAATGTAAGAAAGAATGATCAGTCCCAGAAAATGGTAAATATGCAGGTAGCTATAGATAAACATTGATTATATAACATGATAATATCTAATTTGTGGAGTTAATAAGAACTAAAATACTAGGAAATGTTAAAATATAGTTTAGTTGATCAGGTTAAGTACTCAAGAAGAAAAAGATATTGACAAACTTTCAACTTGGTCAAGTTAAAAAATACATGTTAAAATTTCTTAAATAACAAAGAATAAAATAAAGAGCATATTTTCCAAACCAGAGGTATTATATGGAATAAGGGAAAATATATTAATCCAAAAGAAGTCAAAAAAGGAGGGGGGGGGGGAAGACATTTAGAGAATAGAAGGGACAAAGTAAGATGAAGGCAATAAATTCAAATATATCTCTAATCACAACTGATGTGAATATACTAAATTTTCCAGTTAAACAAATATTGTCACTTTTTTTTTAAAGTTCCAGCCAAATGCTAAAGTGTGTTTATAGTAAAAGGATGGGAAAGTATATCAGGCAGACACTAACTAAAAGAAAACTGGTGTGGCTATATTAATGTAGAAAAAGTAAGTCTTAAGGCAAAAAGCATTATTAGAGGGAAAAAAGACCATTACATACTGACAAAAGGTTCGAGTTTCCAAGAAGATAAAAACAATTCTAAGCTATATACTGCTAATGATATAACTTCAAAATATATAAAGCAAAAATTGACAAAAGTGTTATAGTGAAAGATTTTACGTACTTCTTGCACTAATTGATGAAACAAGCAGACAAGCCTCTTAGATAGCCTCATCCACCAGAGGGCAGACAGCAGAAGCAAGAAGAACTACAATCCTGCAGCCTGTGGAACAAAAACCACATTCACAGAAAGATAGACAAGATGAAAAGGCAGAGGGCTATATACCAGATGAAGGAACAAGATAAAACCCCAGAAAAACAACTAAATGAAGTGGAGATAGGCAACCTTCCAGAAAAAGAATTCAGAATAATGATAGTGAAGATGATCCAGGACCTCCGAAAAAGAATGGAGGCAAAGATCGAGAAGATGCAAGAAATGTTTAACAAAGACCTAGAAGAATTAAAGAACAAACAGAGATGAACAATACAATAACTGAAATGAAAACTACACTGGAAGGAATCAATAGCAGAATAACTGAGGCAGAAGAACGGATAAGTGACCTGGAAGACAGAATGGTGGAATTCACTGCTGCAGAATAGAATAAAGAGAAAAAAAAAGAAATGAAGACAGTGTAAGAGACCTCTGGGACAACATTAAACACAACAACATTCGCATTATAGGGGTCCCAGAAGGAGGAGAGAGAGAGAAAGGACCTGAGAAAATATTTGAAGAGATTATAGTCAAAAACTTCCCTAACATGGGAAAGGAAATAGCCACCCAAGTCCAGGAAGCGCAGAGGGTCCCATACAGGATAAACCCAAGGAGAAACACGCTGAGACACGTAATCAAATTGGCAAAAATTAAAGGCAAAGAAAAATTATGTAAAGCAGCAAGGGAAAAACGACAAATAACATACAAGGGAACTCCCATAAGGTTAAACAGCTGATTTCTCAGCAGAAACTCTACAAGCCAAAAGGGAGTGGCATGATATACTTAAAGTGATGAAAGGGGAGAGTCTACAACCGAGATTACTCTACCCAGCAAGGATCTCATTCAGATTCGACGGAGAAATCAAAAGCTTTACAGACAACCAAAACCTAAGTGAATTCAGCACCACTAAACCAGCTCTACAACAAATGCTAAAGGAACTTCTGTAAGTGGGAAACACGAGAAGAAAAGGACCTACAAAAACAAACCCAAAACAATTAAGAAAATGGTCATAGGAACATACATATCGATAATTACCTTAAACGTGAATGGATTAAATGCTCCCACCAAAAGACACAGGCTTGCTGAATGGATACAAAAACAAGACCCATATATATGCTGTCTACAAGAGACCCACTTCAGACCTAGGGACACATACAGACTGAAAGTGAGGGGATGGAAAAAGATATTCCATGCAAATGGAAATCAAGAGAGAGCTGGAGTAGCAATACTCATATCAGATAAAATAGACTTTAAAATAAAGAATGTTACAAGAGGCAAGGAAGGACACTACATAATGATCAAGGGATCAATCCAAGAAGAAGATATAACAATTATATATGCACCCAACATAGGAGCACCTCAATACATAAGGCAACTGCTAACAGCTGTAAAAGAGGAAATCGACAGTAACACAATAATAGTGGGGGACTCTAACACCTCACACCAATGGGTAGATCATCCAAAATGAAAATAAATAAGGAAACAGAAGCTTTAAATGACACAATAGACCAGATAGATTTAATTGATATTTATAGGACATTCCATCCAAAAACAGCAGATTACACTTCCTTCTCAAGTGTGCATGGAACATTCTCCAGGATAGATCACACCTTGGGTCACAAATCAAGCCTCAGTAAATTTAAGAAAATTGAAATCATATCAAGCATCTTTTCTTACCACAGTGCTATGAGATTTGAAATCAATTACAGGGAAAAAAATGTAAAAAACACAAACACATGGAGGCTAAACAGTACGTTGCTAAATAACCAAGAGATCACTGAAGAAATCAAAGAGGAAATCAAAAAGTACCTAGAGACAAATGACAATGAAAACACGATGATCCAAAACCTATGGGATGCAGCAAAACCAGTTCTAAGAAGGAAGTTTATAGCTATACAAGCCTACCTCAAGAAACAAGAAAAATCTCAAATAATCTAACCTTACACCTAAAGGAACTAGAGCAAGAAAAACAAAACCCAAAGTTAGTAGAAGGAGAGAAATCATGAAGATCAGAGCAGAAATAAATGAAATAGAAACAAAACAATAGCAAAGATCAATAACACTAAAAGCTGCTTCTTTGAGAAGATAAAATTGATAAACTATTAGCTAGACTCATCATGAAAAAGAGAGGACTCAAATCAATAAAATTAGAAATTAAAAAGGAGAAGTTACAACAGACTCCGCAGAAATACAAAGCATCCTAAGAGACTACTACAGGCAACTCTATGCCAATAAAATGGACAACCTGGAAGAAATGGGCAAATTCTTAGAAAGGTATAACCTTCCAAGACTGAACCAGGAAGAAATAGAAAGTATGAACAGACCAATCACAAGTAATGAAGTTGAAACTGTGATTAAAAATCTTCCAACAAACAAAAGTCCAGGACCAGATGGCTTCACAGGTGAATTCTCTCAAACATTTAGGGAAGAGCTAACACCCATCCTTCTCAAACTCTTCCAAAAAATTGCAGAGAAAGGAACACTCCCAAACTCATCCTGTGAGGCCACCATCACCCTGATACAAACACCAGACAAAGATACTACAAAAAAAGAAAATTACAGACCAATATCACTGATGAATATAGATGCAAAAATCCTCAACAGAATACTAGCAAACAGAATCCTACAACACATTAAAAGGATCATACACCATGATGAAGTGGGATTTATCCCAGGAATGCAAGGATTCTTCAATATACGCAAATCAATCAATGTGATACACCATAATAACAAATTGAAGAAGAAAAACCATATGATCATCTCAATGGATGCAGAAAAAGCTTTTGACAAAATTCAACATGCATTTATGATAAAAACTCTAGAGAAAGTGGGCATAGAAGGAACCTACCTCAACATAATAAATGCCATATACGACAGACCCACAGCAAACATCATTCTCAATGGTGAAAAACTGAAAGCATTTCCTCTAAGATCAGGAGCAAGACAAGGATGTCCATTCTCACCACTATTATTCAACATAGTTTTGGAAGTCCTAGCCTCAGCAATCAGAGAAGAAAAAGAAATAAAAGGAATACAAATTGGAAAAGAAGAAGTAAAACTGTCACTGTTTGCAGATGACATGATACTATACATAGAGAATCCTAAAGATGCCACCAGAAAACTACTAGAGGTAATCAATGAATTTGGTAAAGTTGCAGGATACAAAATTAATGCACAGAAATCTCTTGCATTCCTATACACTAATGACGAAAAATCTGAAAGAGAAATTAAGGAAACACTCCCATTTACCACTGCAGCAAAAATAATAAAATACCTAGGAATAAACCTACCTAGGGAGACAAAAGACCTGTATGCAGAAAACTATAAGACACTGATGAAAGAAATTAAAGATGATACCAACAGATGGAGAGATATACCATGTTCTTGGATTGGAAGAATCAATATTGTGAAAATGACTATACTACCCAAAGCAAGCTACAGATTCAATGCAATCCCTAACAAATTACCAAAGGCATTTTTTTACAGAACTAGAACAAAAAATCTTAAAATTTCTATGGAGACACAAAAGACCCCAAATAGCCAAAGTGGTCTTGAGGGAAAAAGACGGAGCTGGAGGAATCAGACTCCCTGACTTCAGACTATACTACAAAGCTACAGTAATCAAGCCAATATGGTACTGGCACAAAAACAGAAACATAGATCAATGGAACAAGATAGAAAGCCCAGAGATAAACCCATGCACCTATGGTCAACTAATCTATGACAAAGGAGGCAAGGATATACAATGGATAAAAGACAGTCTTTTCAAAAGGTGGTGCTGGGAAAACTGGACAGCTGCATGTAAAAGAATGAAATTAGAACACTCCCTAACACCATACACAAAAATAAACTCAAAATGGATTAGAGACCTAAATGTAAGACCGGACACCATAAACCTCTTAGAGGAAAACGTAGGAAGAACACTCTTTGACGTAAATCACAGCAAGATCTTTTTTTATCCCCCTCCTAGAGTAATGGATATAAAAAAATAAATAAACAAATGGGACCTAATGAAATTTAAAAGCTTTTGCACAGCAAAGGAAACCATAAACAAGACAAAAAGACAACCCTCAGAATGGGAGAAAATATTTGCAAACGAATCAACGGACAAAGGATTAATCTCCAAAATATATAAACAGCTCATGCAGCTCGATATTAAAAAAACAAACAACCCAATCCAAAAATGGCCAGAAGACCTAAATAGACATTTCTCCAAAGAAGACATACAGATGGCCAAGAAGCACATGAAAAGCTGCTCAACATCATTATTAGAGAAATGCAAACCAAAACTACAATGAGGTATCACCTCACACCAATTAGAATGGGCTTCATCAGAAAATCTACAAACAACAAATGCTGGAGAGGGTGTGGAGAATAGGGAACACTCTTGCCCTCTTGGTGGGAATGTAAACTGATACAACCACTATGGAGAACAGTATGGATGTTCCTTAAAAAACTAAAAATAGAATTACCATATGACCCAGCAATCCCACTACTGGGCATATACCCAGAGAAAACCATCATTCAAAAAGACACATACACCCCAATGTTCATTGCAGCACTGTTTACAATAGCCACGTCATGGAAGCAACCTAAATGCCCATCGACAGATGAATGGATAAAGAAGATGTGGTACATATATACAATGGAATATTACTCAGCCATAAAAAGGAACGAAATTGGGTCATTTGTTGAGACATGGATGGATTTAGAGACTGTCATACAGAGTGAAGTAAGTCAGAAAGAGAAAAACAAATATCGTATATTAACGCATATATGTGGAACTTAGAAAAATGGTACAGATGAACCGGTTTGCAAGGCAGAAATTGAGATACAGATGTAGAGAACAAATGTATGGACACCAAGGGGGGAAAGCCGTGGGGGGGTGGTGGTTGTGTGATGAATTGGGCAATTGGGATTGACTTGTATACACTGATGTGTATTAAATTGATGGCTAATAAGAACCTTCTGTATAAAAAATTAAAATTTAAATTTAAAAAAGTTTCTTTTTAATTTAAAAAAAATTTTTAAAAAAACAGCCAAAATATAAAACTTCAGTAAGATTTGAACAGTACAATTAACTAGCTTGACCTAATGGACACATAAAAGATCATCCCAATAACTGGATAATTTGCCTTCTTAAGCATGCCAGGAACATTTACAAAACAAAAATAATCATGTACTAAGCCATAAGACAGGTCTCAACAATTTTCAGAAATTTGATATCAGTAAAACCAACCTTTAATCACAACACAATTAGGTTAGAAATCAACAGCAGAAAGATAATTTTTTAAAACTATACAGTCGGCCCTCTGTATCCTTGGGTGCTACATCCACGAATTCAACCAACCACAGGTTGAAAATATTCCCCCCAAAATATTCCAGAAATGTCTAAAAAGCAAAACTTGCATTTGCCATGTGCTGGCAACTATTTAGATAGCATTTACATTGTATTTTACAACTATTTACATAGCATTACATTATAGACATTATAAATAATCTAGAGATGATTTAAAGTTTACAGGAGAGATGTACATAGGTTATATGGAAATACTACACCATTTTATATAAGGGACTTGAACATCTGTGAATTGTGTGTGTGGTGGTGGGGGGGGGGGGAGGTCCTGGAAACAGTTCCCTGCAGATATCAAAGGATGACTGTATTTGGAAATGTAAGACATACTTCTAAATAACTAATGAGTCTGAAAAATCATAGTGGAATTAGAATATACTTAAGATCAAATAATAATGAAAATAATTTATCAAAACTTGTGGGATACAGCTAAAGTGGAATTCAGAGGGAAATATATAGCTTTAAATGCTTATATGGGAAAAGAAGAAAGTCTGACAATGAGCTAAGAATCGGACTGAAGTTGGAAGACAAATCCAAAGAAGGTAGGGAGAAGGAATTAATAAAAATAAGATCATAAATGAATCACATGTAAAACAAAGATACAGTAGAAAAAATGGAGCTCAAAAAGCAAAAAGTTCATTCTTTGTAAAAACTAGTAAAATTCTAAAACCTATAGCAAGACTGATAAAGAAAAAAATCAGGAATAGTCAATTTTAAGAATAAACAATGGAACATAATTATAGATAAAGCAAAGCAAAAAAAAAGAATATTATGGATGCTTTTATGCCAGTATGAGTTGAAGAATATTAGATGAAATGGATATTTTCTTATAAAAATTAAAATGATTGACTCAAGAATAAACTAAAAAACCTGAAAGGTCCTATAATCACTAAAGAAATTTTATCAGGAGTCAAACATTAGAATGAGATGGTTTTACAGGTGAATTATACCAAAATTCAAATAACAAGTGATTCCAAACTTACACAGACTTTTTCAAACAAGAGAACAAGTGGGAATACTCCTCAACTCACTCATAAGGCTAGTATAACCTTGTTACCCAAATCAAGCAAGTACTGTAAAGAAAAGAAAATTACAGAGCATTATCGGTCATGAGCATAGATGGAAAATATTAGGAAACTAATTCAGCAATGCATAACAGTTGATAATATTATTTTGTGACCAATACGAGTTTATCCCAGGAATGCAAGATTGGCCAACATTTTTAAAAATCTATTAATTCATTACCCACATTAACAAATTAATGAAAAAAACTATATGATTATGTTTTATAAAATCCAACAAACAATGAAAACTAGAATAGAAATTCCTTAACCTAGTAAAAGGTAACATCAAAAGCTCACAGCAAATATCCTATCAAGTATTAAATGCATTGCCTTTAAAATGAGTAACAAGAATGCCTACTCTTACCACTTCTGTTCAACATTGTACTAGAGATTCTAGCAAGTGCAGTAAAACAAGACAAAGAAGAAAAAAGGTATAGAGATCAGAAGGAAAAAGCAAAACTAATTGTTTGCAGTATTCCAGTATTTTGTGGATCCCAAAAGAATCCACAGCAAATTATTAGGCTGAATAAACAGTTTATCCAATTTACCGCAAAGGAGATCAGTACACAAAAGTAGAATGCATTTAAGCATACCAGCAAAAACAAAATGTAATTTAAAAATATACTCTATATAATAGAAATCAAAAATATAAGAATAAATATGACAGAAGGTATCCAAGTGCTTTTGGAGAAAGTTACAAAATTTATTGAACAAGATAGAACTCAACAAGCTGATCATAAAATTTATATGGAAGAGCAAAGGGCCAAAAGACACTTTTAAAGGATAATAAGTTGGAGGGTCTTGATGTACCAAGCATCAAAGTTTTTCATAAAACTCAAGTATTAGGACAGTATTGTACCAGCACAAAGACAAACAGAGAGACCAGGAGTCGATGAATACGTATATGGGAAGGTGGTATATGATGCAAGTGGCATTGTAAATCAGTGGGGAAATTCTTCAGTAAATTCAAACTGGATCCCTGTACACAAAAGTCAAATCCAGGACTTAGATGTGAAAGGTAGTCCTGTTGTCCAATATCAGAAAACAGTTTTCTAGATTTTGTCTGGTTTCTTAACTGTTTAGAGCAGTAAGGTAAGTTTGGTTCCTGGCAGTCCATCATGGTCATAAGTGGAAGTCAAGTGTAGTTTTGTAGAGTTTTCTTCTTCCCACACAGTCTCTGTTTCCTCCACGTTGCTTTTATGTTTGTTTAGGTCTCTATCTTCCTTGTTAGTTTTCTTCAAATGTCTGGCCTTTTTTTCTTTCTGCTTACTCTTAATAGTGTGGGGAGACTATTGGAAACTCTGCTTGTGTTGGTAGACAAGTTGACCATGAGTTTCATATAAGGCAGAGGTTAATCAACAGTAACACTACTGATGTTTTGGATTGGATAATCCTTTGTTGTGGGAGGCTTTTCTTGTGCATTGTAGGATATTTAGCAGCATCCCTAGCCTCTACCCACTAGATGCCAGAACCCCCGACCCCACCAAGTTTTGTGAAAATAAAAAATGTCTCCAGACATTGCCATATGCATCTTAAGTTGAGAATCACTGATTTAGGGTGATTCTATCTAAACTGTTTGCAAAGGGACTGTTGAAGTCAGTATATTTAGATACTTCTTTTTGAGGTGGTCATATTCTCCACAGAATAGTCCTCCAATTTCTTTTGCCTAAGGATAAAGTGGAAGAAAGCAGGAAGCATTAGTATTCGATATACAGGCATTCACTTATTTTTCCTGTTTTAAGTACTTCATACCGACCTTCAACTGTGCCTGGTTTTCCTCCATCCAGAAACCATCTGTTTACCCATCTCTGAAGCCTAAATCTCTAGACTTTGGCCACAGCGTGGGACGGGCAATCACCAGTGATGTGGAGTATGGGGAGGGGAGAAATCCAGGAAGCTACATGATCCTCAAACAGCCTTCATTCAACCAGTCTTCCTTATTTCAACACCCTGTTTCACCCCACTTCCAGAGGCACCATCAATCCTTGAGTCTTTTGAGGATTCTGGAGTGCATATAGAATTTATTTTTATTTTTACTTAATGTCAGTTTACAATTTGGTCTTTCAGGTTT
Organism: Eschrichtius robustus; assembly: GCF_028021215.1. Taxonomy (NCBI): domain Eukaryota; kingdom Metazoa; phylum Chordata; class Mammalia; order Artiodactyla; family Eschrichtiidae; genus Eschrichtius; species Eschrichtius robustus. The sequence continues at coordinate 39,000,537 of NC_090838.1, forward strand.
TCCAAGTCCATTACTATTTGTCTGCTTTCTACCCTCCAAAATTTGGTTCCTTTGGTATCCTCTTTCACTCTCTTTATCCTTAGGATTTATGCCACCCCCTTAAGTGCCTTTACTGTATTTTTATGTGAGGAGATTGAGCAGGATAAAAATTAGATATGTTTCATTCCACTGTCTTTATCCAGAAGCTTCAATTCCATATACTTTTTTTTTTTTTAGTTTTATTTATTTATTTATGGCTGTGTTGGGTCTTCGTTTCTGTGCGAGGGCTTTCTCTAGTTGTGGCAAGTGGGGGCCACCCTTCATCGCGGTGCGCGGGCCTCTCACTATCGTGGCCTCTCTTGTTGCGGAGCACAGCCTCCAGACGCGCAGGCTCAGCAATTGTGGCTCATGGGCGTAGTCGCTCCGCGGCATGTGGGATCTTCCCAGACCAGGGCTCGAACCCGTGTCCCCTGCATTGGCAGGCAGATTCTCAACCACTGCACCACCACAGAAGCCCTCCATATACTTTTGATAGTTGTCATGTTTCTAATTGTCACCAGACATTTACCCTTTGGAATGTGGGCCGTCAGGTGGAAGGGAACAGATACAGCCTTTATTTCCTTCCCCTCTTTCTATTTCTTATAGATAATATTATAATTGGGAGGTGGGAATGAAGAGAAAGATGTTAACAGAGGATATGGGAGATTAACTGGTTGAAACTGAAGTTCATGTTGAAGGGTTATGGGAGATATGAATACAATAAATAGATAAGGTGGGACCAGATTATGAAGCCTACAATACTGGTTTGAATATATCATATTGGATCCAGGAGGCAGTAGAAAAGCATTATGGACTTTTCATCTGAGAAGAGATTTGATGAAAGTAGGTTTTATAAATATTAATCTTAAGAGCTCTGGTAACAGATGGACAAGAATAGGGAATGAGTAGAGGCAGAGGAGCTTTCCAGGAGACTGTGGCTGATATCCAGATAGGAGTGATAAACTAGGCCATAAGGGGAGGGATGGGAATGGAAAGGACAGATTTAAAAGTCATTGACAAGGAAAATTTGATTGTATTTGTTACCTCCAACAGGTATAGAAGTTAAATAGATCACAGTTGAATGTACAGAATCTCATATTCATGGGTGGTAGATCTAAACACATTAAATAAAATGTTGGTGTGGCAGGAAATGTGCCTGGTAGAGCACCGCATGATTCAGTCATTGAGAAAAGGCCCAATCAAGACCCCTCAAGAAAAAAGAAAGGGAGGCTGTTGAGAATTCACAGAGAGGTCTCATTGGAATATAAACATTCCTGAAGAACAACCAGCCTTCTGGGACTGGAAAGAAACAGAAACACTTTCTCTGTTTTACTTCGGCTTTTTCCATGAACACATCTTGTACAAGGCCCCCAGACGGCTATTCTAATCCCTGAGGCCGTGTGACCTGTCTGGCTACATCTCTACCACCAACTGCTTCTTCCCTCTAGTCTTTCAGTTCAAATTACTGAAAGAGAATTTGGACCCAGCTCCACCTTTCATTTCAGGCACAAGTTACACATACCTGAGCAGCCAGCAGTGACAGAGGATAGGTTGGGGAAGGGGTGGTTACACAGTGATGTCTGGTCAACACAACCACAAACACAGCAGGCACATTGACCCGCCCAGGCGAAAGAATTGTTTTAATGAATCTGAATTAGAAAGGAAACTGAAACTTTTTGGTGTATAACCTTACCTTTTAAAGTTGGTGTCAGCTACAGAATCCCCAAGCTACCTTACAAAGCCACCATGAGTGGTGGAAGTGTGAAAAGATTATAAGATTGGCTTAGTGTGCTTATTCCTTCTATGTAAGTAGTTTGCACTTCAAACTAACAACTCTGTGAATCCAGCACCAGGTCTGCTGCCTGCGAGTCAACTGGCCTCTTTGACAACACCAGACAATCCTCATCCAGGCTTCTTTATGTAATGTTTGTAGAAAAAGGGCACAGTTTGCTGACCAGTAGACCAATACACCGTCATCATGGCCCCACAGAAATTGGTCTGCTCTGGTGCTCCAACGAACTCATAATTTTTAAAAATGAGCTTATAATTTTTCTACATCTGTGCAGTTGTTCAAGATCAAGGGTCAGCAAACTGATTCACAGGCTAGTTGCCTATTTTTGTATATAAAGTTTTATTGGAACACAGCTATGGCCATTCAGTGATAGATTGTCTATGGTTTCTTTTGTGTACAGTGGCAGAGTTGCAAACCTAAAATATTTACTACCTGGCCCTTTAAGAAAAAGATTGCTGACCCCTGTTCTAGATAGTTCTAGAAATGATCAGCATTTTGGGAAAAATCTTGGGTAGATATAAAAGACTAGCGGCTGCACAGTAGTGGTACAATGTTTTCCCACACTGCTACTTTTGTTTCTTAGTTCCTTAATCACTTTATGGACCACATTTAGGGCCAGAAGTCACTCAGACATCTCTCAAGATTGTCTTATTGGCGTAAACTCATATTATTCTACATTCATAGATTAAACTATTAAGTAATTTGATCTAGATGACTAAAGCAAATGTCTTTAGTCTGTTCTGATTATTTACCCTCAGATTTTATTTTCTTGCTACATTCACTCAAGAATAATAGTATGTAATTATTTCCTGTGTGATCTGGAATGTCGGGGCCTCTTGCCAAATGCAGTCCTTTGATTTGTTTCCACAACATGGAGCTGGCCTTTAGTTGATGTGGTTGAGGTTCCCCAAACAGGATATTAATTTTCTCACAGCTGGAGAAACATAATCCTATTTCATGATTTAGTGGGCCAAAGATCCTTCTACCTTCTCTCACTATCCTTCATTTATAAAATAAATGTTAATTTGGTTTCTTTGTGGATCGTTTGCAACACACCTGTATTTTCAAGGAACTCACCCCATACTCAGGTGAGCATACTCAGCTAAGGTAGCCCATTTGGAACAAATGAGCTTTGGCCAAGAGTTTAATGATAAAAATACATTGCTTAACAAAAGTTATAATTTCGGTCTCTGGTGTCTCCTACTTGGTTTTGCCAACAAATTCTTCTTCGCCTGAGATAACAGGATCTTTCAAGTCAACCGCCATCCCTCTCCAAGAGGTGAGGGGGAGAGAGTTTGCGGCTGTCGCATTGTGAAGGACCCACCCCACCCCCACGCATTCCTTCCCTAGGCTCCTGATTCAGCACAAATTGAGAAACAGGGAAATGGAACATTCTTGCCTAGGCTTGCAGCACTTAGCTCTTTTGAATGAGAAAAATGTGTGTTCATAATCACCAAATTTGAAATGTATGGCTACCGGAAATTTGGGCTGTTTCAGAGCCAGATCAGATGCTCCCCGAGCCCTCTCCCACAGCCTGTGGCCTGGCCTCTCAGAGTCTGCCGTGCCCCCAGAGCCCTGGTGCTACTTCTCTCAAGTTCTACCTGTTCTTTCTTCTTCTACCCAGAAAACCTTCTCTGACACCTCAAGGCTTGGCTAGGTGTCCTGCCTCAGTGTTTCACTACAACCTGCATTTTCCCCATCATAATATTGGCATTGCTCCTTTTCCTGTCTTTCCATGGGCTCCACCCCCATCCCCAACTAAATTATAAGATCTTGAAATCCAGCGACCATGTCTTTTCTGTTCAACAAGACTCAGATAAATTCACCAAGACCAAAACAGGGTTGCTTGTTCCCCAGTACATAGCCCAGCATAGGAATTCAATGATTATGAATGAATGAACGAACGAACCGAACAAACTTCAGATCCACCTAGGGCAGGAACATCAGAGTTAGAGGTACCTTTACAACAGCCCCAGGGGCAGGGAAGTTCCAGAGAGAGCCGTACCCCTCCTGGCAGTGCGTAGCGCGTTCCCTTTCTTCCCATCACCACCCTTCCTCTCCCAACACCCAGTCTGACCGGCTGGAGAGCCTTCATGTACCACAGAGAGAGCTTTCATCCTTCACCCCATCCCTAGAAAAGATCCCTTTATTATTCAGCATTGTGTCTAAAAGTCATTTAGCTCCGGATGCAAGCACTGCAGAAAACATGAAGAGCCTTAGAAAAACTGCACCACTGCTGGGGGCCTAATTTTAATTATTCTATAAAATTTCACTTTTTTTTTTTTTTTTTTTTTTAGTTTATTTATGGCTGTGTTGGGTCTTCGTTTCTGTGCGAAGGCTTTCTCCAGTTGCGGCAAGTGGGGGCCACTCTTCATCGCGGTGCGCAGGCCTCTCACTATCGCGGCCTCTCTTGTTGCGGAGCACAGGCTCCAGACGCACAGGCTCAGTAATTGTGGCTCACGGGCCCAGTCGCTCCGCGGCATGTGGGATCTTCCCAGACCAGGGCTCGAACCCGTGTCCCCCGCATTGGCAGGCAGACTCTCAACCACTGCACCACCAGGGAAGCCCCAAAATTTCACTTTTTGCTTAGTGTCTGATTTCATTTGGGGCTGGTTTCCTCTCTTACAGGCCCTGGACCCATGAAATCTGTATTAATTTGTATATGTGGCAGAATAGTATCAGCCAATCCCTTTCCCTGTGTTTAACCTCCTTTCTTCCCCTCACTCAGGAAGCTAGCCTAGTTTGTGCTTCTTAGCCAGAGGAGGGATGTGATAGCTAGAAGCAGAGAAATGAGTGTCTTCCTGGCTTTTGGTTTCAAAAGCTGCCCTTAGGAGAAAGAAGAAAAATTACACCATAGACAAAATACTTGGAGGAAAAGATAGTAAGAGTAGAAAAGAGCTCCTTAGTCCTGGGGGGATGAATTCATGGGAAAATACTAAGGGCAAGAGACATTGCTAGGTCCTGTGCGCTCCTCTACAGGCTTACCCTGGAAAGGTGGCACAATCCCAGATGTTTGTATGGGGCCTGGGAATAGAGAAGATGTGTTCCTTACATCCTCAGTAGAGCCCCAGGAAGGTTGCAAGACCTCAGAGAAGAAGTGGGTGCATGGTGGGTCCCTGCTGAAGGGGAGTTAGGCAGCAGAATTTTCCATGCCCCAGTGAGACATAAAGCATGTCTCCTTGTGCCCAAGACAATGCCAGAGAAATGGAGGGTGCTTCTGAACCTGAAGGGGTCATGCAACCAGGGTAAAGGATGTCTCAATAGCTACCAGTGTATTTGGTAGAATGACCTTGAGGACCAGATTCCTCACTCCCTCCACTCCCCCTCCCCCACTGCATACCTTGACACCTCATAAACCCCTCCCAGGAACTAGACACAATCCAGGGGAAAGGGGAGGTTGACATCTACAAATTCACTGAGATTAAGTTACTGACAGTGCAAAGAAATGGAAGATTGAAATAAAAATTGGGTTATATTTCTTATATAAATTTTTGGATAAAGACATGTATCCACTGCTCATATCTTATATTTAGGGATGACATTTCCCACAGAGGAGCAGTGCTCAACTAGCCACTAAAATGTCTTCTTAACAGGTTTCAAGGTTCTAGAAACCAAATGGTGAATGTACTATCCAACATATGCCATGAAAGTAGAGCCAATAACAGGGGGAAAGGTTCTCTCCTAATGGTAAGGTGTATGAATTCCCTGACCCAATCAATAAGGTCAAATGATCTGACAAGTGTAAAGACTGCATTTCAACATTGAAAAAACTGATTTTGCTTAAACTCAAGCTTAATATTAACTCTACTTTTAGTTTCAGCTGATTAAGAAAATACATAACAAAAGGCTAAGCTATATTCAGTAACATTGTAAGATAATTTCTTTTATTCATCATAAGAACACTTATGCATATTTGAGAAGTAATCCATATGGATGAGCACATTTTTCATTCAGTCTACAGACAGAACATGTACGTGGGTTTGCAGATCCTGTGAGGTAACTCCACCACTCCCAGAGGTCTGAGGTCCACAAGTTGGGACCTGCTGGGCCAATTAATTTGAAATCAGTCTTATTTGGAAAATCCAAAATGTATGATGGCGATGCCTTACAGAAATACCTCTTTTAGTATTACAGTCTGTGGACTCTGGCAGAAATAATAGTTTTTTGCAAAACAGATCACTCTTTTTTTTTTGGCTGCACTGAGTCTTCGTTGCTGCAAGGGGGCTTTCTCTAGCTGTGGCGAGCGGGGTCTACTCTTCGTTGCGGTGCGCCGGCTTCTCATTGTGGTGGCTTCTCTTGTTGCAGAGCACAGGCTCTAGGCGCACGGGCTTCAGTAGTTGTGGCACGCGGGCTCAGTAGTTGTGGCTCGTGGGCTCTATAGCGCAGGCTCAGTGGTCGTGGCCCACGGGCTTAGTTGCTCCGCGGCATGGGGGATCTTCCCGGCCCAGGGCTCGAACCCGTGTCCCCTGCATTGGCAGGCGGATTCTTAACCACTGCACCACCAGGGAAGTCCTGATCACTCCTTTTTGTTTGCAAAGTCTTCATACCAGCTGAATCACAGCTTGCTTTTCACTTCTCGTAACACCTTGCAACATCGCAAAATATTTGCTGAAGTTTGGGAAGGGCGGCTACAGAATTAGTAAACTGAAAGGAAGCCTGCCTTCACTCCCACCCCTGTCAGCACCTTCTGTTCTAGCAGACCGAAAGGCAGATTGAGAACTCTGATTGCTTCTCCAGATAAGGACAACTCTTGGCACCGTTGCCTGGGGCAAGAATGGAAGCAAAGGAAACATTAGGGAGTTGTGCAGGTGCCAGTACATAATACTGTCACTTCACAGAATGAAATTTATAAATGACTCCATGAAGGTAAATTGCTATGGCAACCAGCCTTCTCAACTTTTGTATCTGTAAGTGAAAACAATATGGGCCATTTCTATTTGGGAGTATATAATCTGGGTTTAATGAATAGCTACCATGCTCTAACTCCTAGTTAACTAGGCTCATATAATGCTAAACCAGGAAGGGACCTTTGCAAGTATCTAGTTCACATCCCAGGTTTATAGATGGGGAACTGTTACTCAGAGAAGTGACGCTACACAGCTAACATGTCTCAGACCTGAGCCCATGTTTCCTCACTTAGTTTTCTAGTGCTCTTTTCCTTTCACCATGCTGCCTTTCTGAATGGACTCACCCAACTTCCATGAGTGGATAAGAGAAATGGGACCACAATTAGACATAGGGCCACCATCACTTCTTACTGAGATGTCAAATCAAGTATTATGGATATGCTGGTATCTAAGTATATAACTTTCTCCAGAGTTATGACAGATTCCATATTCCAACAATTTTCATTTAGCCAGCTGATACTAAAAGTAGAGTTAATATCATGCTTGCGTTTAAGCAAAAACATTTTTTTCATCGTTGAAATTAGTTTTCACACTTGCTAGATCATTTGACTTGATTATTGGGTCAGAGAATTTGGAAACCTTACCATTAGGAGAGAACCTTTCCCCCAGTTGTTGGCTCTACTTTAATGGCATATGCTGGACCATCAAAGGTACTAGGAGAAAACATAGCAGTGTGGGGAGGTAGGTAGTGACCTGAAGAGACTTGATCCAGTTTTATGGTTCTATCATACATAGGTTAGCAAAGAATTAGAATGTACCAAAATTATATTGAACAGGTATAGTAGGTGAACTTCTTTTAGTGATTCAGAAAACATCCTTTAGGAATTTTCAAGGCCTAGTTTCTTGAACGACAATTTCCATTGCATAAATACATGCAAAGGTGCTTTGGATAAGAGAGCTTTCCTTCCAGTTAATGAATCACCAGGCCACAGAAAGTTTGGCTATTATGAATCTTCACAGGTTCTTGTTGAAAGAAATGGCAGAAGTTTGGAGTACTTAATACCTTTCTTTTAAAAGCAAATCAAAATCCAAAGTTAAACTAAACAGTGAAATTAAGGAGTGTTTTAGTTAGAGTATTATTTCATTTTAAAGGGACATGTAAATACAAACACTTAGTTCCCCAAAGTCTTTAATCATCTGGAGATCTTGTTAAAATACAGATTCTGGTTCAGGAGGCCTGAGATGAGACCCACAGTTCTGCACTTCTAACAAGCTCTCGGTGGTATCAAAGCAACTGGTCCTTGGTTTACATCTTTAGAAGAAAGGGACAAGTTTACTTGCTGCCCGTCTCTTTAAATGTGTTTTCTGTGGAAGTCAACCCTGACTTTCAGATCTATGACCACCCCAGTCATAGGAATCTTTCTGGCCTCTGAATTCCTAGTGCTCTTATTATATAAATCATCCACGAGGCACTTAGGTACTTCAGTGTATTATGTCCTGTATATGCATGTCTTGTATCCCCTACTAGATTATAAACCCATCTGTGTTTGCTCAGCCCTCTGTGTGCAACACAGATGCTGAGTGAAGAACTACTGATGACTGATTGATACACTGAAGATCATTTACTCCTTCCTCAGAATGCTATACCTAGCTCATCAGTGAGCTCAAGACTTAAATCAAACGTCTGGTCTAAGAGACATTGAGTCCATTCTGCCTCTCATTTTCCCTCTCTGTAAGTTGGTTTTTTAGAAACCAGTGCCTGTGTGGAGAGTTCTGATTGGGTGTGTGATAAAACAACAACCAGCTGTGAGGGGAAAAAGGTCGGGGTAGGAGTGGGGGGGGGGGACTGTCACAGCAGGAAGCATGTCCATTGGTTGCATTAGATCACTAAGGTAAAAGCACTGGAAAGAACGCAAGCTTGGAGGCCAACAGTCCTGGGTTCAGAGCCTCATTATGTCACCTGCAAGGTGTGCTGGATAGTTTTCATGCAGGGTATTAGCTCCATCTAGTGGCTTACTGCTGCCTAAGCTTCCTCACAAAACTGTCTTCCCCTAGTACATTTATTTATTTATTTATTTATATTTATTTATTTATGGCTGCTCGCTGGCTTTCTCTAGTTGTGGTGTTGCGGTGCGCAGGCTTCTCATTGCGGTGGCTTCTTTTGTTGCTGAGCACGGGCTCTAGGCACACGGGCTTCAGTAGTTGTGGCTCGTGGGCTCTAGAGTGCAGGCTCAGTAGTTGTGGTGCACGGGCTTAGTTGCTCCGTGGCATGTGGGATCTTCCCGGCCCAGGGCTCGAACCCGTGTCCCCTGCATTGGCAGGCGGATTCTTAACCACTGCGCCACCAGGGAAGCCCCCTTCCCCTAGTACCTTTGATGGTCGTTTGATTCATTCATGCAACAGCATTTATTGAATGCTTACTGTGTGCCGAGCATTGATTTGTCTGCTGAATCTACAACAGTGAACAAGATAGACATGGTCCCTGCCTTAAGGGAGTTCATGGTCAGATGGGAAAGACAGAAATTAAATAATTTGTCAAGTAAATTTTTGTTTTTACTTTTGTTTTTTAAATTTTTATTATTTTTAATTGAAGTATAGTTGATTACAATATTATATAAGTTATAAGCATACACTATAGTGATTGATAATTTTTAAAGGTTATACTCCATTTATAGTTATTATAAAATAATGGCTATATTCCCTGTGTTGTGTAATACATCTTTATAGCTTATTTTATACATGACAGTTTGTACCTCTTAATCCCCTCCCTCCTTCCCTCTCCCTGCTGGTAACCACTAGTTTGTTCTTTATATCTGTGAGTCTGCTTCTTTTTTTTATATTCACTAGTATGTTGTATTTTTTAGATTCCAAGTAAATTTTGAATTCAAATTGTGAAAAGCAGTATGAAGAAGAAGTACAGGATCCTGTGAGTTTGTAGTAAGGCTTCCCTAGAGAAGTGACATTGAAGAGAAGAAGTTGGCCAAGAAACAACATCAGGCAGGTATCAGACACCCAGCAGCATCCCTCTGGAGGCCTCAACTCCCATTTAGGCTCAGCATCCTGCCAGTCCATTGGGAGCTCCAACCTTGAGCTATGGCCTCTTTCATCTATCATTTAGCATCTATCAACCCACCCTATGCAAATCAGTTTACATACATCATCACTAATCTTCTCGTATTATCCTTTTACAGACAATATTCAGAGAAGTTGTCATTCGCACAAAGATATAAAATGACATGTCAGAGACAGGATTCACACGCTGATCTTTCTGCCTCCAAAGTCCATGTCCTTTCTTCTACTCATGCTGTCTTCCTAATGCCAAGCCCAGATCTCTTTATTCTGCTGCTTGTCTTCCACTAAAAGGAAATCATTAGGGGAAGTGTCTCTTAGAAAGAATGAAAACACGAAGGGAAAACAAAATAATAGCTTGGTGGGTCATGTGTGAAGGACATCTTACTGAGGGATCTGAGTCACCCTTTGTCCCACCTTTTCTGCCTTGGTCTATGACCAAGCCCTTCTTTGGACCTCAGGTTTTGATAACTGCCACAACCTGACTTTCATGGGTATAACTTTCATGTCCTAACCTTCAGACCCTTCCAGTCTGGCCCATTTCTAAGATGACCAATCAACATGGTTTGCCAAGAAATGTCCCAGTTTTAAAGCTGCAAGTCCTGTGTTATAGGAAACCTCTTAGTCTTGGGCAAACCAGAATGGGTTGGTCACCCTATGCACCAAACAAGCCTGCAGCCATTTTCTGACCCATTGAAGTTTTGCTCCTAGTTTTAAAGGACAAGAGGGTAAAGAACATTATTGGGGAGACTTTCTTTACTTTTTTTTTTTTAATATTTATTTATTTATTTATTTATTTAGGCTGTGCCAGGTCTTAGTTACAGCATGCAGTGTTCTTAGTTGCAGCATGCGAACTCTTTAGTTACGGCATGCATGCAGGATCTAGTTCCCTGACCAGGGATCGAACCCTGGCCCCCTGCATTGGGAGCATGGAGTCTTACCCGCTGGAACACTAGGGAAATCCTGGGAGACTTTCCTTCCTGATGGAGGAGATCTCTCCAGTTTACTTTTCTAAAACACAATGATGGACCATAACTAACCAAGCCAGCAGAGCAGTGCCTGGCCCATAAGAATACATAAACCGTCACCATGGAATTCTCAGAAAGAGGAACTCACGTGTCACCCTGTACTGATCACTTCTATAGCTCAGTTTGCCCATCTTTGTACAGTGGAAATCAAAAGCCCTGCCAAAACTTTCAGAAGAAACAGAACAGGCCGTGATCAACACGGAAATGGATAGTGGTTAGGAATGTGTGCTCTGGAATCAAACCACCTGTGTTACATCCAGCTCTGCCATTTAGATGTTCATTTGTTATTTCACAAACACTTATGGGCCAGGCACTGTGCGAGCACCTTACACATACCAGCTCACTTAATTCTCATAGCAGTCTTATCAGGTAGGTACTGTTATTCTTCCCATTTTACAGATGAGACTGAGGTGAGGCACAGAGAGGTTATTTAACTTCCTCAACTCATACAAGGAGCCAGAACCTTGGGCTGGTTTGTTGACATCTCTGTTCCCCTAGTTCCCCCGGAAAAGTGGGGATAATAAATTATGATACCTACTTCACTGGGTTGTTTTGCAGATTAGGTGAGAAAATCTGTGTAAAGCACTTAGCAAAGGGTCTAGAACATAGTAGGCTCTCCATACTTAAACACAAAGTATGTACTACTTAATTGGAGTGACAAAACACATATTATATGCTATAATTATCAAAAACATAACTGGCAGTTAAAGAAAATGCCTAAATGAGTAAAGTAGTAAAAGTCTGGGGTGAGGCAGGATACATAAAATACCCTGAGCTTAGGAAAAGGAGGGCAGGCCTAAAGGTCTTATTTGCATGAGAGACAATTCTCCCATTTCTTTGGGGAGAAATGGCAAAGAGGACTTTAAGGATTGACAATTGGTCCCAAAGCTCCAGGCTTTACTTTCCTGAAAGAGGGACAATATACAAGTCCTCAGTTCTGGGAAGAAGTTCTTGAAAGCCCCAGGTAGGAGAGCTGAGGTACCTGGAGAAGTCCACACCTGGGCCTGGACTGGGCTGGCCAGGGAGGCCTGTACATGCAGCTTTTCCTGACCTCTGGCTGTGGAAAGCCTGGGCAGGGGCAGGGCTCCAGCCCACTTTCCAGATTTCTACCATGATCTGCTTGCCAGTGTGAAGCCACTGTTGTCTTGGCATTATCTCCCTGGCTTCATCCACTTAGACTCCCATCTTTGGCTCACAGAACTCAGCCCTCTCCTCTTCACCTGTTCTATTTTTGATTTGCTCCCCTGATTCCAGGGAAGACACATGCCCATCTGCCCCAAGCAGGGGAAACTTGAAGGCAGAGGGGATTTAGCAGGGATGGGTGAGGTAAGAGGAATACCTTTGATAAGAGACGTGGCAGCGTTACTCACAAATAGCTCTAGACTCCTGGCAGAGTCCTAGGAACTCGCCCAAGTTCTTCATCAGAGGGGGCATTAAACTTCATTTTGGAAACCTAGTAAGAGTTGTAATTAGCAGCACAGAGAGAACAAGAATCCTCCTCTGGGTTGAGTGACCAGGGCAGTAAGCATCGAATGGGCATAGCTTGTCCAGTCAAGCCGTGGTCCCTTTCTTCTTCTCCTGCCTCTTAAAAAGTGGCTGGGGCTTCCCTGGTGGTGCAGTGGTTGAGAGTCTGCCTGCCAATGCAGGGGACGTGGGTTCGGGTCCTGGTCTGGGAGGATCCCGCGTGCCGCGGAGCGGCTGGGCCCGTGGGCCACGGCTGCTGGGCCTGCGCGTCTGGAGCCTGTGCTCCACAGCGGGAGAGGCCGCGATGGTGAGAGGCCCGCGCACCACGATGTGGGGTGCCCCCGATCGCCGCAACTGGAGGGGGCCCTCGCACAGAGATGAAGACCCAACACAGCTAAAAATAATAAATAAATAAATTAAAAAAAAAAAAGTGGCTAGAGCTGTGGTCTTGGGCTCAGGGAATTCTTCCTGGCTGCACTGCTTTGCCTACAAATGGATTCTCCATCTCTCCTAAGCCCTTTTGTATAGATGACTGGATTGGATGGGACCGGATTTGCATTTCCATTTGTCCCCTGGATGTTGCCCTCTTCAAATCATTGGCACCCAGGATTGGCAGATTCCATTTCTCCCCCTTGTGTGAGTGCTACTCCCTGCCCAGAGTCAGTCCCTCAGGACCCCTTGTCTGTGTGGAGGATTTGGACATTGGCTGCTGCAACCTTGGTGCCTGGCATTTCAACCTTGGTTTCTGCGGTCTTGGATTGTGGGTAGGAAGTTGCAGAGTGGAGCCACCACATGGCAGAGTCGGGCACAGCAATGAGGAGATTCTCCCACAATGATTTTTGTGGGAGGAAAGGAGCACCTGGGAACCCAGGTAGTGGAAGGCAATTGAGTTGTTGCCTACAAATTGATGTTGCCTGGGGAGACACAGCTAAAGTCATCATGTGCCTCTAGGGTTCCTCTAGGAAAGCTTCCAAGAAGAGACTGAAATTGAGCTTCAGCTGGGCTTGAAGGGTGGTCCACCCACATTGTGCATTCAGGTCTGCATTTCAGCTCCAAGTGTTGCAGGAAAAAGGGGCGTGAGAGGATGGTCATGTCCCAGGTCTCGGGTGAGTCCCTGGGATGGGCTGCCAAGTGAGGGTCCTTGGCTTTGCGCAGGAAAGACTTCAAGAGTGAGCCATAGTAAAGTGAAAACAGATTTATTCAGGGAGATACAGACTCCATAGAGTGTGGACTGTCTCAGAAGGCGGGAAGCAGCCCCAGGGCATGAGGTCATCTGGGAAACTGCGAGCAGCCCCGAGATGTGGGGTAGTTAGTTTTTATGGGCCGGGTAATTTCATAGGCTAACAAGTGGGAGGAATATTCTAACTATCTTGGAGAAGGGGTGGGGATTTCCAGGAATTGGGGCACCACCCACTTTTTTGGCCTTTTATGATCGGCCTCAGAGCTGTCATGGCGCCTATGGGTGTGTCATTTAGCATGTGCTAATGCATTACAATGAGCGTATAATGAGCTTCAAGGTCTACTGGAAGTCGAATCTTCTGCCATCTTGGATCTAATGCGTTCTAACCAGTTTTTGTCCTATCCTCTCAGATTTGAGGTGAACCTGTCTATGAAGTAAGGTGTGGACTTATTTTATTTTTGTTTATTGTGATTTTAAAGGGCAAGGAGGAGAAAATGCAGACTGAGGCAAGGAATGGGGAACTAGCATTTATTGAGCCCTTCGAGTGCTTGAGATGGATGCCTCACACGCACTAACTTATTCTTCCTCACACTGATCTTGGGAGGTGTTATTTATTCCATTTTACAGAGAAGGAAACAGAAGGTACTTTGAAGCACAAAGTACCACAGCTAGTAAACAGAGAAGACAGTTGCTAATTTGCCCTTTATTTAGTGTAAAAATTAATGAAAATTTTCTGAATAATTCAGTCCTTTTAAAAAAAAAAAAGACTTCATGAAGCATGCCATCCAATGAGCTGTGTGACCTGCAACAAGTCAGTGAACCTCTCTGGGCTATACTTTGAATTTCTATAAAATCAAGAGGCTATTCTGGAGTGATCTACCATCTGAGAGCTTTTGACCCAGTCTTTAATTACCCTTATTCTCAAAGAAGGACTTCCTCTTGCCCAGCCCAAATCTCTCAAGACCCTAAATCGTACTAATAGGAAATAAATGATTAGTACTCATCAGGAGTGCATCGGGAATTCACAACCCTTTTGGCTGGACAGCACTTGTGCAGCTATGCTGTAACTCTCCTAAATCAGGACCTATGAATAGGCAGGAGGATGAAAAAATATAGTGAGTGCTGAAGGGTTTCTACCTCCCCTGGGTTTCTACCTCACCGCTCCCTGACAGCCACTGCAGCCAGTGTGCCTCAACCCTGCCATTGTTCCCTGTGCAGCACAGGTGCTCCCCCGCAGCTGGCCACCAGCACCACGGGAAGGGCCAATGCCTACCATGCTTTATCCCTGGACAGGCCTAGCCAAGACACACAGGCCAGACTGGCACAGCCTCCCCTGTACTCTGGGAGAGCACTGCCCAGGTAGGGGAAATAAGATAATATTTATGAGAAACAATAAAATCTGCAGCAGCATGTGCACCTTGAAATTCTAGGAGCCGTGAACTGAAAAGGCACTCCTTGACTTCCTGTGCAATTTGTCCTCACCTGGCCTCGGTGGGGAAGGGATCACACATACACACACATATATGCGCATGCATGGACACACATGTACACATATGTATTTATATGCATGTATGCATACCAACTGTCTCCTTGGGGTTTGCTAAGCCTCTTACATGAAGCATCAACAGCCCTAGGAAACTGTACTTATGAACTCTAATTCGGCTGGAGCTTGCCAGCATTCTAGGGCCAAGTCAAGGCTTTTAAATAGCTGTGGACTAGATTCTGACCTCAGAGCACAGACTGGACAAAAAAGGGCCTAAAGATGCCAGGGAAGCCAAAGCCTACCTTTCTCACCATCCATGTCCCTCTCTCCTCTCCAGCCTCCCAAACCCACCCCGTAATACATACACCAAAAAAGCATTAAATCCCAGAATGAGCAATCGGGTATAAGAGAGACAGACACCAGTTGAAGCTTTGTGAGTGGGTGTAGCTGTGCCCAGTGCTTGATCCAGAGATGACCACCGGAGGCAGTGTTATAATTTAAGTCAAGTCGTCTTTGGCACCCGCCTGCATCTCACAGTTTAGCCTCTTTGTTCCCATCCCAGCCCTCCTCAGGCACCCCTCCAAGCTGCTCTGTGCAATTCAACTAAATTTATAGGACACTCCTCCACTCGGCACTGTACTGAGGAATACAAAGTCATTCTGGTACTAGGTCTGTTGCAAGCTCTGTGACCTTGGGCTTCTCAAGTGACTGTGCTCTTGCTCCACCTTAGAGAAACTGGCATGATGCAAGAAAGATGACAAGGAACTTGTACTTAGCGGAAAAGCCTAGGTTTCTCATCAAAAGACTGGCAAATAAACCCCTATCTGTATGTTTTAAGTTAAAATAAGATGCTTAAGGCTTGCGTGTTTCCTTGTCTTATCTGTTCTAACCAATGTTTTCAAGTAACTTATCAACAGTAGTCCCATTTGCATTTGATGAGAGCATCTGCGATGATATCTTAATTCCTTTTTTTATTAACGTCTACAATTTGTAAGGGACTAAGGACGCACTGTGCTGGAACCAAAGGGAGGAGGTACTGGAGGGGTGGGGCAGGGTGGGGGGTCTTGAGCCAGGTTGATTGACAGGAGAAAGGATCAGGCTGGGGAAGGACACATGGACCCAGGTCTGGATGCAAGGCCAGAGTAGGGGTCAGGGAGGAGATGGGGTTGGCTGGGGCACAGGAACTTGTAAGAGAGTAAACAGTAGGAAATAGAATTGGATAGGTAGAATAGGGAAGAGGGAAAAAAATTATTATGCACCAATTAGTTTATCACATGATTTTGCATACTATATATAGTTTCATTTAATCCTAACATCCCTGGGAATAGGTGGGGCTGGGGATGGTGGTTCCTCAGCCTCTAACAGGGTTCATCAATGAAACTAACTTACTTGCTTAATCTCAAACAGCTAATTAGTGGTAAAACCTACATTCTAATCCTCCATTTCTGTCTCCAGGTCCAATGGCTATTTCTTTTCATTTTACCTCACGTACCAAGTTACTACCACGTTAACTTTCTAACAATATTATATGAAATGGATTATATGTGCAAATGAATATAAATAATATACAAGTATTGTTTAAGAAAATTAAGTGCTTATGAACCCACCCCTCAAGTACTAAAATATTACTAATATTATTGAAGTCCCATATGCCCCTCTCTTCCCAGCCCAGAGGTAACCACAATCCTGAAATGTGTGCCAGTGATACCTTTGTGCCTTATAATTTTACCACGTGTATTTGCTGTGTCATTGCCATTTGCCCCTCCAGATCCATTCTCCAATCTTCTCCATCCTTCCCGGTGCCCCCTGAGGCTGCCCTGTATGGACTGTATCAGGAGGATCCCTTGATCCCTGGCTTTCTGATGGGTTTGGCTAAAGTGAAGTGCTGACAGGAGATCAGAGGATGAGGAGAATGAGGTTGGGATGTTAGCTCCCCTGCCCTTCCCTGCTGGGTCACCCACCATAAGTCGGTTGCATTCCTCTACCAAAGGCAGGCAGCCCTCCATACAGCTCCCTGCCCACCCCTGGCTCCTTCAAGCCTAGGGAGGGTGAAGCTTCCGGACTGTTTTGCCAGCCCCCGGCTCCTTCAAGCCTAGGAAGGGTGAAGCTTCCGGACTGTTTTGCCAGCCCCCAGGGCACTACACCATTGTTTGTGGTTACCCAAACCTAGTGTTTCTCAATCTAATTTTTTTTTTAATTTTCACACCTGCCCCCAACCACTATGTAGCCTTTTCAGATTTTTTTTCCTAATCTTCTTCCCCACCATGAAATTTTAATACCACAGACATACTATGTATCTATTTATGTACTATACATATCTCTGCTTTATACATGATAAGAATAATACTTTTTTGCCCTCAAGAATCAATTTTTGCCCCCTTGGGGATAATATTGGCCTCATCGAGAATGCATACCCTAACCCAACTCACATTTTTTGTAAAGTGCCTTTAATAAGCTTCCTCAGCCACCCAGCTTGTGTGTGCCATCACTTTCTTGCTAGAACACTGACTAGAACATACCTGTGTCCCTGAACAATATATTTTTAGTTTTTCTGAGTTTTGATCTTTACATAAATGAAGTGACACAATGTATTTTTCTTGGTCTTGCTTTTCTCACTCAGTATAGTTTGGGAGATTCATCCATATTGAGGTGTGTAGCTATTGTTCATTTTCACTGCTGTATAGTATTGCGTTGAAAGGAACACATCAAAATTTACATGTTCATTTAGTGTTGATGGATATTTGGGTTGGTTATTCTGAACATGTGGCAAAAACATTCTTGTACGTGTCTCTGGGTTTGGATATGGATATGGCTATCTATGAATGTGGATGTGGATATAGGTATAGGCATAAATATAAACATAGATAGAGTATCTAGGGTACATACCTGGATGTAGAATTGCTCCTGGTAGGGTATGCCTATCTTAACCCTTAATAGGAAATACCAATTTATTTTCCTATACCTGTACCAGTGTACACTCACACTAATAAGGAGTTTTGGTTGCTCCACATTTTTTCCAGCATTTGTTTTTGTTAGACTTTAAAATTTTTGCTCAGGGGCTTCCCTGGTGGCGCAGTGGTTGAGAATCTGCCTGCTAATGCAGGGGACACGGGTTCGAGCCCTGGTCTGGGAAGATCCCACATGCCGCGGAGCGGCTGGGCCTGTGAGCCACAGCTACTGAGCCTGCGCGTCTGGAGCCTGCGCTCCGCAACAAGAGAGGCCACGATAGTGAGAGGCCCACGCACCGCAATGAAGAGTGGCCCCCGCTTGCTGCAACTAGAGAAAGCCCTAGCACAGAGACGAAGACCCAACATAGCAATCAATCAATCAATCTTTAAAAAAAAAATTTTTTTTTGCTCATCTGGTGGGTATGAAATGGGTATCTCACTGTAGCATCTTGTCACTTGTTCATTAGCCATTTGTGTTTCCTTTTCTGTGAATGCCTGTTTATGTCTTTTGTCCATTTTTCTATTGGGGTGTTTCTCTTTCTTCTTGATTCATTGGTATCCTTTGTATATTCTGGACACTAATCCTTTGCCAGTTACATATGTTGCAAATATTTCCCCAGACTGTGGCTTGTCTTTTCGCTCTCTTTAAGGTGAATTCTGATGAATAGGAGTTTAAAATTGTAAGGTAGAAAAATGTGTTAATCATTTCCTTAATGGTTTATGCCTTTTGTGACTTATTTGAGATACTCTTTCCTATCCTGAGTTCCTAAAATTATTCTGTAGTTTTTTTAAGATCTTTTAAATTATGCCTTTTACCTTTAAATTTTTATTCTGTCAGAAATTCATTTTTGTACATAGTAGGGATCCAGTTTCCTTTTTTTCCTTATGTTAATGGAAACTAATTTTCCAGTCTCACTTACTGAATAGACCCTCATCTCCCTTGCCTATCTTTAGTGCCTTCTCAGTCATATATTTATACATGTGTGGCTCTGTTTCTGGATTCTTTCTTGTATTAGTCTATTAATATATCCCTGAACCAATAACACAGTTCTAATTTCTATAAGCTTAATAATAAGTCTTGATAGCTGGTAGAGTAAGTCTCTTCTCTTCTTGTCTGTTCTTTGCTCTTGGCTTGTCCCTGTAAAAATTTTTAAATGGTTTGTCAGCTTCTTAAAGGGACTTGTCATGGGTAAAAGCAGGAACAGGGAGCAGCAGCATCTACATTCAGAGCAATGAGGACCACTTGGGGCAGAGTAGGTGATGAAAGGTGGTGCCAGTGACCAGGTCATATTTGAAATCCAGGAGTCAAGGCCTCTGGGAGCCAGAACAAGATCACCCAGTATGGGGAACCTCAGCCAATGTCAAAAAGTGATATGAGGCTCTCTCTGCTTATTTTTATTAACCCAGTGGCCCAGGGACATCATAAAGGTACTAAACCTCCGCCTTTGGGGAGGTTTATTAATGAACTGGAATTATTTATTCTGAAAAAAGAGAAAAACTAGGAGTGACTTAATTGTTGAATACTGTTCTAGGCCAAGGAGATAAGTGAAAATGGGAAAAGAGAACAGAGTTGGGGATCCAGACTCATAGGGATCAACTAATATCACAAGGAGACAAACCTAGCTGAACCCATAACACCTGCCTGTTTTCTTCCAAAAAGAATAGATGGTTCTGGTACAAATCCATATCCATTTACTGGTATTTTTGTTTGTTTGATTGTTTGTTTAGATAGCACTGAGCATTTGCTATGGGCCTGCCTCTCTTCCAGGAACTTACCATGTAGTAATTTATTTAAATCCTGCCTACCCCAACCCAAATCAACTCAGAGTACGTATCCAACTGATGATTTTCCTGTCGGTATGCTCCCATGAGGAACAGACCTCTGAGGGAAGCTGAAGAATTCTGTGTATAGACCTTCCAGAGCCACTCCTCAAGCCAGGCTTTTAAACATTTCCTAGTGATACTGTTTATTTGACTAAAGCCAAGTGTCAAGTTATGCAGTTTAAAAACAAAAAGAAACAGGACTGTGGTGACAACATTTTCTCTGTGGAAGCAGGCAGAAGGAAGGGGATGAGCAGGAAGACGGGTATTCTAGAACAGACTGCCTGGAGCAGCCATTATACACTCCACAGAGACTGTATGAATAAGACCTGGCCCTCTGCTCCAGGCCAGGAAGTCCACGGTATCAGATTCCAGGTATTGGTAACAAGCGTTTTCCAACAAGAAGGCAGCACCTCAAATCCTTTGTGGAGCAAGACAGGTTATAAATAGACCTATAAATTTTTTTAACTAGAAGGCAACAGGCTTAGCATAGCTATTCTTCCTTGCTGGTTCTCCTCCCTGCGCTGCTTTGCCTATTAAATCCCTGCTACCAGGCAGATCCACCTGCCTCTTAGCCAATCCGCTGCAGCAGCCTCAGGAGTGCTAGGCTGGAAACTGGCTTCTATTGACTCCAGGTTGTGACCTTGCTTGTGGAAAAGTGTAAATCTTCCTATCTTCTCTCTGGCTAATTGGGCAGGAGGTAGAGGAGACAAGAATTTATGCTACAATTTTCCACCTGCTGACTAGAACACTAATGTATCCATTTCAGAGGCGGGCACTGATTTTAGTGACAGGCTGAAGAGAAAAAGGATGTAGGCTGGGTTTCTGGAACATGTAGTGAAGACCTGCTTGTGGAGCTTTTAACTACAAGATCTGAAGACTGGTATTTTACTGGCCAAGTTATATGTGGCTTGTGTTTTGTGTGTGTATGAGAGAGAGAGAGAGAAGCAGAGAGACAGAGAGATTGATTTCATCTCTCCTAACAGATCCAAAGGCATCTGAGCATTCAGGGACTTAGAAATTATTTAGCCCAGGGCGTCTCAAACTTTGTTGTACATCAGAATCACCTAGGGCTTGTTAAACACTGATTGCTAGGTGCCGCCCTCAGTGTTTCTTTCTTTTTTTAAAAAAATAAATTTATTTATTTGTTTATTTATTTTATTTATTTGGCTGTGTTGGGTTTTCATTGGTGCACTCAGGCATTTTCTAGTTGCCGCTAGCAGGGGCTACACTTCGTTGCAGTGCGCAGGCTTCTCATTGCAGTGGCTTCTCTTGTTGCGGAGCATGGGCTCTAGGCGTGTGGGCTTCAGTTGTTGTGGCACGTGGGCTCAGTAGTTGTGGCTCGCGGACTCCAAAGCGCAGGCTCAGTAGGTGTGGCGCACGGGCTTAGTTGCTCCGCGGTATGTGGGATCTTCCCTGAGCAGGGCTTGAACCTGTGTCCCCTGCATTGGCAGGCGGATCCTTAACCATTGTGCCACCAGGGAAGTCCCCCACCCCCAGTGTTTCTGACTCAGTAGTTCTGGGTGGGGCCTGAGAATTTGCATTTCTCATAAGCTTCTGGGTGACACTGATGCTGCCAGTCTGAGGACCACACTTTGAAAACCACTGATTTAGCCCAATGTCCAGATCACAGATGAGGAAACCAGAGCCCAACAATTAATAAACGTATGTGTTTAAGGGCCCACAACTGATAATTAGCTAAAGTCAGACTAGAATAGAGACTCCCGACTCCTAATCTGGTGCTTTCCCCACCACTTCAGGCTGGTGCATGGTCAGAGTGCCAGGGAGGTACCATTCTAACGATAACCATGTTATCCTTTATGGCTGAAGATTACCAGTCTCCACGTTGTTTCCTCTTCTGCTGCCCTCCCCAGCCCAACGTCACTGGTCCTGCTGGCTCAGTACATAAATAGCCCAGCCCAGCCCACTCACTCCACCATCCAGTGGGACTAAGAATCAGGTCCTGTTCCCAAAGCCTGGTGCCTACTCCTAAAGGCTGGTGCCTACTCACTCCCCTCATAGCCTCACGGGTAAATGAGTGGAGATCTGAGGCCTCTGCAGTGACCATTGGTCATGCATATTGGCCCCGAGTTACAGCTCTTCCTACATCCTCCATGTTCATCAGAGCTTTGACCTTGGTGTCTGACATTTAAGTCTTTTATCCTGCTTAGCAACTAAGTCCCCTTCTGAGGCTGGAGCTCCACTCTGAATGACCATCCAGCATTGGGGGACTATGCTTCTGTTGGTCTTCTTCCTGTGCTGGACTGTTGGCCTATTCCCAAACCTGGTGACTGGGTCCTACAGCCCATGGGCAAACCTCCTACATGGTGTTTGCCCACCCAGAGGTCTTCTGAGCACTAATTGTCTCTTGAATTCCCCAGGGCTGTGCTCTACCTGCCAGATTGGAAATCCCAGGCTTGACCTGGTATAAGTCATTGCTGAGATTTTCATCAAGCCTTGGGATGCTTGTCTGCCTATCATGGGCCAGCTTCTCCATTGGATCAGTTCCCCCACCCCATCTCACCCTAGCCACATTCCTTGGTTTGCCCAGTGAGATTCAGCACAAAGATGTCCTAAAGAGGGCAGGTGCTTTGAGTGGGTTTTCCCCAGCGTGGGGAAGGGATACACTGACCCATCCACAATGGTACCTTAGAGGCCTCTTTTCATTTGGAAGTGATGCTCCAAAGGCATGGTCTGAAAGCAGACAAAGAGTTGGCTAAATTATTCTGCATAAGGAATTGGTGGATACTGGAGGTGATGGAGAGAACACAAAAGAGAGGACCCTGGAGAAGTTTGGAGTAGTTTGAGTGACACAGCAGGATGCTGTAACCTAGGGGGAAAGGAGCCAATAAGAGATTCCCTGTGTGGCATGACCAGAGGACTTCTGCTGTTCAATTTTAATTTGTCTGCTGTGGGACAATATGACCTCTTCCCTGCTAAAAATCTGGATACACCTGTACAGCTTTTGTGGTGGAGACATGAAGAGTGAGAGAGCAAGACAGTATAGAGAAACGTGGTCTGCTCCACTCTCCTCTGCTGAGACTCACGTGTAGCTAGCAGCATTGGATCTCGATTCTAGGCTGGAATCTGCTAGTTCCAGGTGGTCAACACTAGAGGGGTGAGCAGAAGCTAAAAGTGGGTCTGGGAGAAGCAGGGAGGAGTCTTTGACACAGAAACAACCGCGGGTAGACTTAGGCAGGGACATGAAACATACCCCCTGTTTGCCAAACATACTGGAGGCTTTGAAGGCAACTCTTAGATGACTGTGCCGGGTTATTCTGGGATTCACTGTCATTACACACTCACCATTTGAGAGAGCTGGCCTGATATGAGACACTCTAGAGTCTCTTAAATTTGGATCCAATTAACTTGGAATTTGTGTTCCCAGGGTCAGGGGTTTGGGTGAAATTATCTTTTTCTTGTCTGTGAAGAAACAAATCAGAAGTAGAGACAAGATGGTAGGAAACATGTTCAGCCTTTGTAAATTTAGTAATTCTTGGTTTATCGCCCTAGGGAAAAAATTACAATAAATGCATTGATAGTTAATGGGGGTTTACAGTTCTGGGGAAAATTGTTTTTAAAACCCTTGATCCTTTTTTTACAATTTGATTTGAGGATAGTTCCAAACCTCTTCCTAGCCACTCCCTCCCCTGTAGAGAGTTTATTCCTTTATTTCTCCCAAGCATACCTTGCATGGTGAGAAGATGCTATGGAAACCCAGGTTGCCATTTTAAAGGCTCCCCCAAGCATCCTGGAATGGGACAAATTTTCTTTCTCGCCTCCAAGTAAGTGTCAATCATCAGGGCTGGAGTAGATTGTCAGGATGTGGCAGTGGGAATGAAAAGGGAGGCGAGGAAAAGGTTTTTGCTGAAACCATTCCCTTTCCTTCATTTGTTCCTAATCCAAGAGCTGCTGGAAAGTATCTCTCAGAGCACACCTTGGTCCTTTTCCTGAGAAATCCAAACTTGGAAGTGACTAGCAGGTCTAACTGTGCCTCTGTGGAATCTAAATTCTGGAAGGAGACAAAGAGAGTTCTGGAGGCCTCTGACTGAAGAGCCTAATGGATTAAATCCAAGTCTCTTAACAGTCCCAAAAAGCTGTCAGGGTGCCTGGGCAGTGTGGAGCCAATCTGGACGATGCATTCCAGATGGTTTGCCTTCCTTCCTTGGGTTTGGGGCCAGTTGGAGCTCCCGGGCGGTCTCCCAAGGTAGACCCCCAGAGAGCACAGGGCAACTGTCCAGATGGGAGGGACCAGGCTGAGGATCACTGTGGCAGGCTTGAAATTAGAGGGAAGGGCCCCCTCCTTTGTGTTGAGCATCTGGATATCATTTTTCAGGCTATTAAATAAACTAACTCTACTCTGCTAAATGCAGCCAATTCATTTTTTTCAAAAAGCACTTGGGGGCCAAGCAGTTGCCCCAGAAGGGATCCAAATAATTCGGGGCTATATGATATGGTGAAGCTCAGAGAAGGGGCTCCAAAACTCTCTAACAGGCATCCAGCCACCACCCCCACTCCAACCTCCCAACTTCACCAGTTCATGGGCAATGACGCCACCAACTGCAAAGACTCAGGACCACGCCAGGTCTTTGCAGTATATTTTACTTTTTGTTTTTGTGCAAAATGTATGAGGCAGATGTAGAAGACTTTCTTCCATGTTGAAGGCTTTCTGATTAGGTTACTGAAAATAAGCAGGAGACAGATAGAAGGGTGGGGGCAGGAAGAGCATGTGAGAGAACAGAGAGAAGGAGCAGACTAGATGAACCACCAAAAATTCTCGGTGGACTCCAAGGTCTGTGAATAGGCTCTTGCCATGACTGAATTTTCTACTGCAGAAAGAAGGCCTGTTTGCCTATGGTCCTGTTGCAACCATGCGGTTTGGCCGGCAACCTAAGGGCAGGCAGCTAAGAGCAGCCCCCTCCCCAAGGGGCCTGGGGAGGAGACAGGAGGTGAAGAGTGAGCTTCTACCTATGAGTGTCCCAGGCTGGTTGGAAGAGAAGCGGTCCCTGCTCTGGGGAAATCCAGGCTAACGAGGCAGCAGGTCCTAGCGCTGGGGAGCTTTTGGCTTACTAGAAAAGAGTAATCACAGAGCAGCATGCGATAAACAATTGCAAGGGAAGGGAATCCATAAATATTGAGGGGATACAGGGAAGGGGTGAGCAGAACAGTCTGCGATTATTTGGAAGGAGAAGAGTTGCTAACAGAGAAAACCCTTTCCAATCCAATAATAACCTTACACAGAGGAAGCAGAGGAAGCCCAGGCA
The DNA here is from genome assembly GCF_028021215.1 of Eschrichtius robustus. Taxonomy (NCBI): domain Eukaryota; kingdom Metazoa; phylum Chordata; class Mammalia; order Artiodactyla; family Eschrichtiidae; genus Eschrichtius; species Eschrichtius robustus. Next base: position 39,025,451 of record NC_090838.1, read on the forward strand.
CAGATCCTGCCCAACCATCCCAATGTCTAGTCTGTTGCTTTTGGAACTGTGCTTTAGTCAAGCTATTTTGGATACATTTCCAGAGGGTAAGTATTAGAGAATTAAAATCTTACACACCCAATTAATCCCCGAAAGTCACCCTATTTGAGGAGTGAACATGTCTTCTATATATATCTCCCAACTCTATGAACTACCTATGATGGCAGAAGCAGGTTTCCTAAAATTTTCAGCCTAGTCCATGTTGGGAGAAAGTGATGACATTCAGGACATAAATGTCTAAATATACATCATTATACATGAACAAGCCATGAATAATCAAATACACAAATCTGTATACTCCAGACTTGTGGTGGCATACCCCTGTGTGATGTATCCACACACCCCTAACTCTTACACTTTGTCCTTAGGAATCAGTCAAGAGTATTGTTATTGCCATTATTTAGAGACCTCACTTGACCCTGGTCCTCCTGGATGCCTGCAAATCTCCAGCCCCAAGCCTCAGACCCTCACCTCTCTTGACAAGGCTTTTCTAGGCTGCCAAACAGCTCCCTGTTGTATGTATTAATTAATGTTGATCTCGTTCATGGCAGCTCTGCTGTGAAATGTCAGTCCTGTTAATAGCTCACCATCAGGCTCTGTGCTTGTCTTCTCAGAGTCGTACCTCAGGACTAACCTTTACCTTCTTTTATGATACCAGAACATTGACAGACTCTCAAATGCCATAAACAATAATTTTCTGAAACTCATCCGCCTTGTAAGTGAAACACGTCATGAGCACCAGCCAATCCTTCTGAAATAATATTGATGTAAGTGACAGGCACGCAAGGAAATGATAGGTATTTTTGCCTCCAGATTCAAATGGAGTGTTTTGATATTGTTTCCCAGACCAGAAGACTTACATGGTGGAGAACCTTCCTGGACTGAATCTTTCTTGCTCACTTGAATATTAAGAGAAACTTTCTCAAGGGGTCCAGACAAGTATTGCTCTAATTCTTTACATGGAGCAACATTAGTTCTTGTCTTGTTCATACTTGGTAACCAGCGTTGCTCTCCTGCATGATGTTATGTACTTTCCCGCTATGGTTGGACCTCTGCCCTTGTGACTCCTGCTTCTTCACAATAGGTTGATGAGGGAGCCCGGGATTCTCCCAATCAGAGAAACCTGAGACAGGCCCCAAATCAGTTAGCCTAGGGAACAGAAGCAACAGGGGCAGGGCATTGCTACCCAGCCCCAATTCCATGGCCATCCCGTCCTCATTTCTTTTCCTGGAGTTGCCATGAGCTCCACTTGAGGTAGAAGCTCTGGTGCTTGCTCAGGAAGGAGATGCCTGGGGAACTATTCCATGATGAAAACTGGACTCCTTAAGGCTCTGCTCCATAGGGGTTTGGTCTAGATTTCCTAGGATAACTCATCCCCCCAGAGGAAATGAGCTCATCTGGTCACTGACCTGACAGATGGCAATGATTTGGGTCCAGAGTGCCAAGGAAAACTCCCCAGAAGATTGCTGCTCCTCCCTGCGGCTTTAGTGGCAGTGCCACATGGATGGGTCTGTCTGCCTGGTAGCCTTCTCACACCCACAGGGTGTAAATACCAAGAGCAGCCACGTTCCTTGGGATCTGCATAGGGGATGCCTCTGAGGGCATCTGACCTGATTTGAGTCAGCAGAGGAGAATCTGTCAAGCCAGATCTCATTCGGGAAATGTGGAGCTGTTTTTAGACTCTCACCTGGTAGAGTCCATCCTGGAACCACGAGCTGAGGAAAGTTGGCTGAAAAGAGCAAGACTCATTTAAGAAGCTGTGATGGAGGAACACCCATCCTGCCCTGGTGGCTGGCTGCCAAAGTAGATTGGCTCCAGGTAAGTCACTGGCAAAGACAAGAATACTTCTTCCTGCTCTGCCTCAGTACACTGTGCATGGATCGTGAGCGGCTGGAGCAAGGGCACGCTGTGGAATTGGAAGGGCACCAGGAGGTTTTTGCAGTCTGTACTCCTGGGGCTCAATGAATTCTTCCATCTGATCTCCTACTTCCAGGAGGCTTCCTCTCCTCGCTTCTCTCCAGGTACCGTGATAGGCCTTTCATTTGATATTGAACAGCTATTTCCATACCCTCTCTGTCCATGCCTTCATCTAAGAGAATTTGTTATGTTCTTGGCTGACCGAGGTGAATACAATCTGGGCTTTTTTCCCCCCAGTTTCTTTCACTTGTAACTGAGAAATGAGATTACCATGCAGTAAGTACTCTAGGAAGAAGGTACACATGTTTGCTGTTACCAAGAGTATCTAAATCCATAGCAATTCGTGTTAGACGGAAAGGCACAGCAGTTTTCCTTTTTCAAGAGTTTTCCCTCTGATTGTTCATTTTGTCCTTGTAACTCTTAGGACCTTGTAGGAACGAGTCAAATTACCTCCGTTTGACAGCTGAGGACAATGCAGCTCCATAGTGACTTGTTTGAGGGAGTCCAGAGAACTGGTGACAAAACTGATGTCTGGTCCTGATTTCCATTCCAGGGTTCTTTTTACCAATCTTCCTTATTTCATTCATTCAGTGTAGCAACTGAAATGAAAAATTGCCTACTACATGACATGGTAGAAATAGGTTTGTAGCCTTATCTCCCACAGCCTGCCCACATAAACCATCTGTCCAGCCACACCAAAATAGCATCGTGTTTCAGCCTCTGCACCTTTGCTCCTGCATGTCACTTGCTTGAACTGCCCTCCCCCAATTCTGTGCTTAATGAAACTTAACCATCCCTCAAGCCCAAGCTCAACTGCCCTCCCTTCTATATTGCTCTCCTGATTATAGCACCAAGAAGTAGTTTTTCTTGCTTGGGATGGAGTTAATAAAAAAGGGGCAACTTTGATGCCATCATATACTGCCTTGGATTATAGCTTTTTGCAGGTGAATTTTATCTCCCCAAATAAACTGTGAGTCAAAAGGAGACAGAAATTTGTGTCACAGATCTTGTGTTCCCTAGAGAGTCTTGCATAGACTATAAGCTCAGTATTTACTGAATGAGCAAATGCGACATGGAGGAGGTTAAGTGGCTCCTCTACAGTTTCACAGTACTGAAACTTGAATTCAGAATTCCAGAAGCTGATCTCCATGTTCTTTCCACCAAGTCATGCTGAAAACAATGCAGTTTTCACTATGATTAGCCTCTTTGCAGGTCAAAAATGGTTGAAAGTAGGCTACTTCATATTGGCTCAATCTAATACAATGCATATGGAGTTATTCTGAAAGAACAGAATAGTTTAAATGATTGGGCTCAAAAAAGTGAACTTCTTGGGCTGTTGGCTTGCATGAAATGAGCAGCCCTTTCCCAAGGATGCTGCTTCCTTTCATAAATTTGAATTGATTCTCACCATGAGTCAATGTGGGAATAAAGTATGGTGGTCATTAAGGTGCCTTCATGGGCCAAACAAAGAGGAGAATGAGAGAGTGATCCAGTGTTACCTTCTTTTGATCATCCATGCACTATTTACATCTGCACTGACTAAGCATGCTCTGTCTGCCCACAGTGGACCAGTTAATGTAGATACAGAAAAAAAGACAAAAGTCCCTAATGGAATGCCAGTCTAGTGACCATCTATGGCCATTTAAGTAAAAATCTTAAATTCAGTGGAATTTTTTGTCTCTCTTCTTTTTGTTTCACCTGAAGAGTTGAATTAAGGTTGGAACTCCAGGTATCGTTCTGTAAATGAAATGTATACTCAGTCTGTATACTGAATCAATCTATATACTGAAATGGAATAAAATAGAGCTAATTATGCTTACTTGGAACCTCTCAGGAAGCTGCTTGGGGAGGGAGACTCCCAAGGGAGTTACTCAAGTGACAGCAGAAGTGTGCTCACCTGCCTTCAGAGAGGGGTGGGGTGTGGTCAACTGTAGAGCTCTTCTGCTGAGCAGAGGGTACAAGTTTGGGTCAGAACTAAATTGCTCAAGCCAATAGAGAAGAGACAGATTCTATCCTCTTTCCCTTGTGGTTGTCAGGCTGTCTTTAAATAAATATTAAGCCCATATTTAAGATTATGTGTTTGAAGCAATACCAAATTGGCCCATTAAGGCAGCTGTCTGTCTTGGTCTAGGCTTGTTTATCGGTGTCATTTTACTTATCAAAGGAAATAGACCACTCCTTGAGCAGTCACAGAAACCACAATGGAACTCAGGAATCTTAACCCAGTCTTGCATCCTATGCATTAACATCCCATTGCTAATAGCAATTCATTCCATTTGTTTATTTATTAATGACAATTATCTGCATTGCTCAAATGACTTCCTCATCCAAATTAAATATTAGGATATTAGGTCAACAACATCAGTTTTCTGAAGGCGATTCCTCTCTGAAGTACAAAAGAGAGTTAACAAATCAAGCGAAGACCAACAGCCTACTTCCTACCAGGTGCTGTGCTGGGCACTGGATGTCACAGTAGGTTAGATCTAGTTTGGTTTATTCAGAAGACAACTCTGGTAGACAAACCAAGGAAAGTTTTTGTAGAAGGATAAAAATAGTCTTTAGTACATAATCTTTACAAAATTATAGACACATCCTAAGCAGCTCTTGCTTCCTTTAACAACTCATTGTGAATTCTTTATCCATGCAGTTACCTACATTCCTATAGCATTTATTTTGTTCATGTCTCCAGTGCTTCTTGGTATGACGAATTTATAACTCAAAGACTAAAAGCAGAATTTCCTCTTACATGTTCTAAAATTACTCCTTTCAAAGTTCAATGGCTGCTTCTTCCCTTTAGTTTTAGTGATGGAAAATCTGGTGGATCATTCCTGATTACACAGTGTATTAACTTCATATTTTCATAAAATCTAATCATGTTTCTGTTCAGTCTTCTTTCCAAAGTGCTTCACCCCATTCAGTAAGTCAACAGTCCTCAAGTCATTTCTGAAACCTTTCTGGAACTTTCTAGATCTTCATGTTTATATTGATGTGTATTGTTTCCAGGAGAGAAGGCAATAGGTACTTGAGGTACAGACTACCACGATTCTATATATATCCAGGTTGATGTCTACATAGTTCTTTAATAATAAACAGGTCAGTATTTCACAGCACAGTTTGTCATTAATCCATGCTTCTTACCCAGATATTTCATTGCTATATAAATTTCCTTACTGCAAAAACAAACAAAACAGCTCTACTGAAGCAAACACCTGTCTAGAACATTCCTTCAAAACTCCTTGTCTACTGCTACATTCTCTTCCCTGATTTTGGTTTTCTGTGTACACTTAAGCACTCATCTATGTGCTCAAAATAAACAAACATGCAAAACAAAACCAAACCAACATATCCTTCCTTTTCTCCTGCAAAATACAAATCAACAAACCCTCTCCTTATTCCCTACACACCCCGATTTTTCTCTTTACCATACTTCTACTCTCTCACTAAACTCCATTTTCTCTTCTGGCCCATAGGGGTTCTTTGTCATCTTTTTTTTTTTTTCCCACTGGGTATATGTTGAAAACACAACAAAAAGAAAAGACTTCCCATTCTCCAACTAATGTGTAGCCAACGCAGCAAGGAGAAAATAGGTCTCTTAGGCCAAATAAATTTTAGCAATTAACAGTATCTTCTGTGCCTCGTACTTAAAAATACAGCTTTTGACATTTCATACTTCACAAACGTCAATTGTGAAACTTGCATTTAGGTAATAATTAACTGCTTTAAAAATAGACTCCACAACATTGAGTATGATTTAGCATGGTTCCTTGTGTATAGCAAATGTATAGTAAGTAATTGATGAGGCTTTACTCTGATAACTACATGAGAAATGCCTCACTATCCTATAGGTTATACTTCTTACTGCAGATGTCTGGTGGTAGTTTAGTTAGCTCTATGAATGTTTTTGTTGGATGGATAGAAATCATGTTGTGGATTGATGAGGAATGGATGGAGTGTATGGGTTTTAAGTTTTTAGGAGGTAATATTCCCTTTGGGACCTTCTAGATAGTTTGAGGGCTAGTACTCTGCAGAATTAACACAAATATGACAGCGATATATATTTAAGTAAATTAATTAGTTCTAGAAAATGATGCATTTTAATGTTTCATTGGTGTGTCTTCAAAAAAGGCAGCATTGTATCCATTCACTCAGGAAAAGCTTGTTTTAAAAAAGCAGATTAAAATTGGAAAATTGTCCAGAGTGTCTTTAATCTTTCACTGAACTGTCCACTCTAAGTACTTTTAGTCTAGGGAATCATCATTGTCCTCAAAACTTCCCAAAGAAAGCCTCTACTGAGTTTTCATCCTGAGTTTTCTAGTGACAGGTTCAATGCCAGTAGGGCTGCATGGACATGTAAGTGTCACCTTTACATACTCAGGCCACTGAGTAGGTGGCATCATATTTCAGTATTGGGAGTGAACACAAAATTCACAGGGACAAATGTTGACCCAAGCATAAGAAGATTGCTGAGTCTAATATTCTAAAATATATAATTAGTCAATGACTAGGAACCCTTCCACACATCAGTCTGGAAAGATAGTCAAATACAGAATGTTTTCTTTTTCTTAAATATCTGCACTAGTTAAGTAGACAATACTATGTCCGTTGCTAATTTTAGAGGCCTTGGACTCAATTTTACAGTATAGACATAAACGAAATATGAGGACAAAAAAAGCAATTTTTTTGAGAACATAACGAAAGTCCCTGTCAGAAGCTACATGTCGTTCATGAGAATCCTGTTGAAATGGAAGAATATAATAAAAACCAACTGTCCATCCCTGCTGACTTACTTTTTGAAGAAAGCTGAAAAAACACAGACATATGACTTGTGATTTGAGAGTTGCCCAAATAAACTCCTTCAACATATTTATATTCAAACGACCCCACAGAGATCTTCAGTTTCTGCTTCAAAGATGCTATGGCTTATGGAAGGATCCATATGCACCTTCCTCCTGACTGGGCCTCTGAAAGGCAGTATGTTTCCCTGTCCTCCAGCTGCCTTATTCATCTCAGAGCAGTCCGTAAAGATTCTATAAAAATTCTACAGAACTGAAGATCCCACCAGCTCTTATTTACAAAGCTCTCTGATACCTATTCACAGACTTTTGGTTCAGAATGAAAATGCACAGCACGTACAGCCTCTTCCTAGAATATTCACTATTTTCCTTTTGCTATTTAAGAATAGGAAGTGTATTAATTTAAAGCAAATTTCCACAGAAAGCACATCATCCTCCAGGTAATTTGGTCATATCTACCAAATTTTAAAGCGAGGAGGGAATTCTGGGAAGATGGAGGAAGTGGTAGCATAGCTTTGAATGCCCCCAGATCCCTTCCCCAAAAAAAAGTAACTAGATAGCAAAACTCAAAACCCTTGAAAATATTTACAGTAAAGCTAGGTGACACAGTAGCTCCATGAATATCAAAATATCAATGAAAGGGGATAGCCAGAAGACCTGCATGTTATCAGCACCTATGCAGGAGGAAGCAGAGAACTCCAAGAGAAACAGTGTATCCGAAAGATCTGGGGACAGGTAAGTTCAACAATAGCTAAGGGGTATTCACTGGAAAGCATTGTGGGCTCATGTGACAACAACCCTGAGTTCTTCAACAGAGAAATTGGAAAGGAAAAGAAAAGTTTGGAAGGGAAAACTGCATATTTAAAGAGATTTAAAAGATACATCAGAAGTTTTTTTAGTGGACAAAACTAAACTATCATGTTTATGGATGCTACTTGGGTGGTAAAACCACAAAAAAATAGAAGGAAGTGATTTCTATAAAAGTCAGAATAGTGGTTATTTTCAGGGAGGGAGGAAGTTTTGATCACAGAGCACATGGAGGGCTTCTTTCGTTGCTGACAAAGTTCTCTTTCTTGATCTGGGTGATGGTTAAAGGGGCCTTGCCTTATAACAATCCATTAAGCTCTGCATTTACTTTGTTTGGTTTTCTGTATTTGTATTTTATAATAAGAGGCTTTAAAATTTTTAAATGCACATATCCTTTGTCCTAGTAATTCCACTGCGAGGGATTTGTCTATAAGATAAACTCACCAAAGTATGCAAAGATAGGCATGCCCATTGCATCACTGTTTGAAATAGCCAAAAAGTTGGGGGTGGTGGTGGTGGAAATGAATGTCTGTTAGGTGGGGACTCATTGAATAAATTATGATACAGCCAGCCATACAACAGAATAGTATGCAGTCAAGAAAAAAAATGAGATGGGTCTGGTCTATGGGTTCCCAGACATATCGTTAAGTTTTTAAAAGAGAGAGGCATACAACAATATTATTATGATCCCATGTGTGTAAATACACACAGAGACACACATTGTATTTGCATTTAAAATATTTGGAAGAATATCTAAGAAACAGTTAAATTCTTTACCTTTAAAGTTGAGGTGGGACTAGGGATGGAGTCAAAGGGTGAGAATTCACTTGTCATTTTATATGCTTTTATACTTTTCAAAAGTATGTATATATTTTACTTTTATAATTTTTAAAAAGCTGATGCCTTGATTGCAGTCTTGTGAGAGGCCCTGAGTGGGAGAAACCAGCTAAGCTGTACCTGGATTCCTGACAGAAAGAAACTGTAAGATAATAAGTATTGTTTAAGCTCTCAGTTTTGGGATATTTGTTACACAGCAACATAGAACTAATACGGTTGACTAAATCCCATCCCTTTTGGAAGTAGACCACATAAGGAAAGACACTTGCCTTTGGGAGAATATCTGGCACATTGGGTGGATGTAGTAAAGTCATGATGGTTTGATTTTTAGCAAATGTCCTCACCTGTGCCACTTTGTTTTGTTTCACCCCTTCCAGTGAGGTGACCTTATCTGTGAAGGCGCAGTTCAAAATGGGCTTTCTTTACAAATTCATTTTGTTTTCTGGCATTGAGTTTTTTCAATCTCATTTTTTTTTTTTTTTTTTTTTTTATGGCTGTGTTGGGTCTTCGTTTCTGTGCGAGGGCTTTCTCTAGTTGTGGCAAGCGGGGGCCACTCTTCATCGCAGTGCGCGGGCCTCTCACTCTCGCGGCCTCTGTTATTGCGGAGCACAGGCTCCAGACGCGCAGGCTCAGTAATTGTGGCTCACGGGCCCAGTTGCTCCGCGGCATGTGGGATCTTCCCAGACCAGGGCTCGAACCCGTGTCCCCTGCATTGGCAGGCAGATTCTCAACCACTGCGCCACCAGGGAAGCCCTCAATCTCATTTTTAATTTGAAAACTGCAATTTGAAAGTGATTTAGTTAAGAATCATCCCAGACTCCAATTTATTACTCTATACACTTATTATTTTCTGTCCTTGACTGCTTTTCTCCATTGTCTGCATTCTTCCACCTTTCTTTAAAGTTTTTCTTAATTCTTTCAGCTCTTGGATGGAGCATAAGAATCTACTTGAGTAAGACCTCATATTATTTCCACATTTCAACATGTTTTCTTTTCTTTTTCTGGCTGGAACTGCATTTTTTATATTATAGTCATTTCTCTGAAAGCTTGTGCATGACTTCCTTTAATTTCTCATTTAATTAAAAAAGAAGGAATAAATTCTACTTTAAGAGATAGACCATATGACCACATTTAGTAGTGGGAGAACAATATTTGCATTATTTTTTGCAGAATTGTCAGAATACTTGTTCTTTGAACAACATAAGGAATCCAGATTTAGGAGGCCTGAAATTAGAGGGTGCTCTTGCCTCCTCTCCCCACCACCTCTCAGAATGGTAATTCCTCAGCTATATGGGAGAATTTAGAAAGATAAGTGGAAAGGGAAGATTTTTGAATACCGTTTTACTTTGTTTACCAAGTTCTGAGAAAGCCTATCTGGCATGAAACACAAAGGGATCCAAAGATTATTTTGACTGAATCAAGATTATAGGCTCTCTGGGACTTCCCTGGTGGTCCAGTGGTAAAGAATCCGCCTTCCAATGCAGGAGACGTGGGTTCGATCCCTGGTTGGGGAACTAAGATCCCACATGCCGCGGGACAACTAAGCCTGCGGGCCACAACTACTGAGCTCAATGAGAGATCCCGCGTGCCACAAACTACAGAGCCCACATGCCCTGGAGCCCACGTGCCACAACTAGAGAGAGAAAACCTGCACACCACAACTAGAGAGAAACCCACGTGCCACAACTAGAGAGAAACCCGCGTGCCACAATGAAAAGCCCATGCCACAACGAAAGATCCCGCATGCCTCAACTAAGACCTGATGCAGCCAAAAAAATTAATTAATTTTAAAAAAATGGACAATGCATTAAACACAGTTAAAGCATTAAAAAGAAAAGATTTTAGGCTCTCTAAGTTACAAATAATAATAATAACAAAACAAACCAAAAAATACATCACTTTTCCTTCTAAAATATTTAAAGAGAGATGCACGCAATGTGAGGAAAATAGCCTTAGAAGAACATAGCAATATATGTCTTCTACCACGAAAACACACATGAGATCATGTCAAATAAGAGATCAAAAAAGCTGACAACGAATCCTGCAAGGTTTTTACTTATTTTACCCCTTTCTAAGTGCAGCACAGACCTGACATAGTAAATGTACTCTTCACCAATCAAAACACAGTGGCAACAACAACAAAGACATGCATAAAAAATTTGTTAAATTTTATTTGTTTGTTTGTTTAATTAGCACATGGCCCCAGAGAAGCTAACCGAAGACTCAGTCCTCTAGCTCTGGGTGTTACTCTAAGTTGCTCCTCAGGGCAATGCAGACATCAGATATGGGTACTTGAAGAAGAAAGATACTCCTTTCCAACCTAGAAGAAAATATTCAAGGATTTGGGAGAGAGCATATGATAGTTTGCAAGGTGCCACCAGTCTTTCTCAATAAAATATCACCAGTGAAAATACATGGAGGCCAGAAAGGGCTGCTGAAGGAGAAGTATGACAAGGAGGGCTGGCAAGAGTAAACCCTTGGTGAATTCAACCCAAGGGAAGATACAGAGAGAGAACATAAGTGAGTATTTCTCAAAAGTTTTTCTCACCAAATTCCTTTCATTTTAGAGTTTAGGAAACTGAGACATGGGCATAATGACCAAAGGCATACAACTAGTAACTGACAGAGCTGGCTCTTTCTACTATATCACAGTGCCTCTTCACGTTCCTAATTTCCTACCTCTGTTCTATTCTAAATTGCCCTTGTTAATTGGCATTAAAGTCTCTGCACCTAGTGTTTTAGACGTATTCGGAAACTTCTTTTAAACACGTTGATTCATTCATTCAGGGCTGAATTATTTGTGACGGCAGTAACAACTCCACCCTGGGGCGTATCCAACAGGGTGAGGGATTCAGGAATCAATCATGTTGTGTTCCATTCTTCCAGGCTCTCGATATTTTCACAGAGGAGAAATCAGTTTCCTGAGAGTGCACAAGCCCCAACAAGCCATCATAAGGGTGTCTGTGGAGAAAAGAAGGCAAAGTCCCATGGGTCCAGCTACCCTCCACAATCATCCTTAGGATGAACTTGGGGAACTTGATTCCTCCTTTGGCAAGGATGTATGTGGATTGGGTGATTTGGGAGAGGCAGGTTAATGAGCTATATGTATGTAGTTAAGTCTTTGGTCCTTCTTAGCATCAGCTGGCAAGACCATGTCCTTGTCGCACTGCCTCTGAGAGCCGCTGCCTCTAGGCAGGGAGAGGAAGAGGGGGTGATATTGCATCTAACTTTGAGAGTAACCATTACCGTGTCAGTGTGCAAATGACATGTTCCAATGGGCACAGAATTGTCTACCTATCTTGTATATTATAGGCATGGTCTAATTCTTCCTCATATTCTTTCTTCCAATAATGAATTGTGAGAGAACAGGATGTACTGTTGTGCTTTATAATTCAGGAAAACAATACAGGTATTGGCTAACGTTGACATGATCAGCTGCTTTTTAAAAAAATTTTTAAAGCCAGTCTGGCAGAAAAGCATTGGCCTATTGTGGGAGTTGTGTTGGCCCTTCCAACCCTTTTCAGTCCAGTCCATTAATCAGCAGCAGAATTGCCAAGAGACCACATTACTACGTTGTAGCTCAAAAAGGTCTGTGGTTGTGAGTGAGTTGACTGGGAACAAAGTTATATCATTCCAATTCTGATTGATTAATGCTGAAGTCCTTGCTAAATAATGATCACCAGTCCCAGTCTCCACAAATCATTCAGCGGTGAATAAGGACTAAGTTAAACAAATTTGGGCCTGTGAACACAGATTTTTCTTGCAGTGGGGGGCAGAGGTGTAGAGATGGTAGGAGAGGCGAGAGAAAATCTAGATTTGACTGAATAAGCGAAGAAAAAATAACTGCAGTCTGGGTTCTCATGGCGCCTTGGGCACTTCCCTTCCTCCTGCTGTTGCCTTGTCCCCATCTCTGCATTCGCCATCTCTCTGCAGTCAGATTACCTCCAAATGGTACCACCATAGTCACTCCCTTCTATCACCCTTGGCTCTTTCCTTACAGATGCCCATTACTAGCCAGATGGAGTTATTGCCTAGTCAAATGGTTTAAACCTCCCCTCTCTGAAGGCTTTTCTACCCAAATTCTCCAACTCCCCCCAATTCCTCCCAATTACTTGTTTCTAGCAAAGTACATTCCAAGTCATTCCCTTTGTCTCTTTCTCCCAGTTTCTCTTCTTTTTCACTCCCATATCCAAGTATGCTCATGCGTGGAAAGATAGCATTCTTCTGCTTTGGTTAGATGGCCTTTTCAAAAATGCTTAGTGTATTTCCACCAATCCTGGACATGGAGTAGGTAGGGTATTAGAGTTGCATGAATGTTTTGGACAATATCAAATTTAAATATTGCTTTTCTGTTTGGGGTTCTTTGAGACATATCCAAACAATAATGGGGAAAATTTTTTTTTCAGTTTTATGTAAGCTCTGGTTGCTTCGGTGTCAGCAATCTCAAGTGTTGCTTCTTGCCAGCTTTCCATTTGGTAGAAGGTGCTTCCTAAAGATGAACTTCTGTGAAGTCAGAACCAGCATAGACTGAGCCAAATCACGATTAAAATGCTTGCTGGCTGCTCCTTTTGCCAGTATAGGTCTGTGTTTCCACTTGTTGGAAATCTATCTGCCTATCAATGTTTGCAAACGCCAGTACCTTTTTGTTATAACAAACTCACAATGTTCCCTTCAAGAATGCCAGCATTCGTAATTTTTAAGCTTCCAACTTTGAAGAAATGGAAGCCTCTGAATTTAAAAGTAGAAAGGGTAGTATTACATAGCTAGAATTTCTGTAAAGTGGATTGGCAATAATGTTATTTATGCTTTCAAAAATAGGGTTCTTCTAAATTTATGCCTGTGTATCAGTCACAAGCTAATAAATTCTTTGACTTTAAACTACTTCGTTTCTTGTCCTAGAAATCCTGAATGATTGCTATGATGTAGACATTTACAGAAGTTTGACTTGAGACAAAATGTTTCAAAACTCAGGTAGATGTAAATTATAATTTATTACTGGAAGGAAAACACTTAGTTCCAACATCTCTGACTGGAAAGTTTTTGAATTTTCTAGATATGACAAATAAAGATTTATGAGGTGTGATTTCACAGAAGAAAAAGCATTTTGAAGAAAACTTTTTTTTGGTAGGTAAAATAGGAAATCACAAGAGTAACCAGGATGAACTTCAGTGAAAATCATCTGTGAACTTAATTGATCAAATGAAATCCATTAAACTCTGGGAAACTAAACATACATGTTTATTATTTAGTTTCTGGTATTGAGTCCTTTCCATTTCCCTACAGAGTTGTTTGTGGGATCTATTATTTGGAAAACATTCTATTTTAACTTGAGTTGTCAATAACTTGATCCTAGTAATTTGGTAGAAAGGGCATTAGATTAGGAACCAGATGGCCAGGGTTTCATTCTCACTCTGCTACTCACCAAGTTTGTGACTCTGGACATCTCTCTTCCATACTTTGGACCTCTGTCTTCTCATCTGTTTGACAATAAGAAGAAATACCTGATCTGTTGCCTCTTAATGTTGTTGTGAGGATCAAAAAAGGTCCTAGTTGTTAAATCATTTTGAAACTATAAAGTGCTATATAATATAAGGCAGTCTACTCATTATCACCTCAGAATTCCTCTCAGATTACATTGCCTCAAATGCATTATTTAGGAAAAGCACAAACTTGAATACCATATGGAGTCCCTGTTGACACTGCAGATGTTGGTTAATTTTAGATTCTGAAAGAACAAAAGAACAGAAGCACCACCAAGCAAATTAGCCTCTCTTTAGCTTTTTCTTCGAAATCTCCTATTATACAAATACCAAACTAAAACTGGCATGCTAAATATTATAGAAAATTACATCATTTGAAGCACTGAAATTCTGTATATCCAAGCCTTTTTGCAGTTTATTTTTGCAGGAGTTTATCCCCTTCAAAGCACATCACCAGTGAATTTAATGCTATAAGATTAATTATGGTTATTTCTTCGAGGACCAAGTAAGAGGATTTTAATCTTAAACTTTAACCTCAAATAGCACAGAGACAGGGGAAACAAATGTTTCAGAAGAGTCACAAAAAGATATGCAATCCATTTTGGTGGTCATAGTCTCTCTTGAACTAGTGGAAAACTGAACTAAGCTCAGCTAGCCTTGCGCTCTGATTCTGAAGGTTCATATTTACGAGTGGGAATTTCCTTGTAGAACAGGTGTGCACATACCTGTTCACATATGTGAACAGACTTGCACATACTCATGACAACTGCTTTTACAGCCTTATCAGTTTGGAAAGACCTGTTCTGCTCATGTGTGCCATCTGTAAGACATCTCTTTGCATTTTGTCAAATCTGACTCCCTGCTTACACATGCACCAGCAAGAGGTGTTTTTGTAAAATATATAGATGGCATCTGTCTTTCTATCTCTTGTTTGTATACCACCCACTAACAAAAAATATCCTGGAACAAGCTGAGCATTCTGTAAGTGTCTTGAAATTATTTATATTATAAATATATAATAGTTATATTATTATATAATAAATTATAACTATTATATTTATTATATTTACTTATTTATTTATATAATAAATTATAACTATTATATTTATAGTTATATTTATTATATAATAAATATAACTATAACTATTATAAATATATAATAGTTATATTATTATTATAACTATATAATTATATATATATAAAGGTCCAGTTGATATTCTAAACCTAGATTTTTACTTTTTATTTTAGAGGATAATCAATGTCCCCAAATTGTTCACTAAGTTTTAGTGCCTTGAGATATTGACAGACTATCACTTTAATTAGAAAAAATTTTCAAACTCAGGCCATAAATGTTTCAGCTACAAGACACTTGCTCTTCTAAAAGAGGTAAAATTTTCAAAGTATGTTTCAGCCTATCTTTTAGTGATTTGGTGGATACTATATGATATTTCAAAATATGCTCTCATGTGGATTAGAAATATTAAAAGCAAATCCAAAGAGTAGATTTTATGACACAGCTTATTATGGATGCAGTCTAGGCTGATTATTTTAGTATTAACTATACTATTAATCACCTCCCTCTCCTGCCCATATGCTACCTCTTTTAGCACAAAATGCCTAATAAGACAGGTGCAACTTGATTCTACTTTACATAGTTCTCTCAAACTGGAACAAAATTTTAACTCCCCCAAATATTTTCTCTTTGTGAAGGACTTTGGATTACTGCAGGTGATTACAGGCCTAAACCAGAAATGGATTCAAACAACTCTCATTCACTGCTGAAACTGAACTGGAACTGACCCCCAAAATAAATTGGCTTAATTCCCTATAAGAGGAATATGAATCAGGTTGCCATCTGTTCCCTTCTTTCTTTAACTTCACCAGTGGGCTGGGTTTAAACATAGAACTGGAGGAGTCTTTAGGGGAAGGGGAAGAGATTTCTGGTTTGGTGTCTAGACAGGTATGCTGCAAGGGTAGATTCACTCTAGATGCAAGAAGAAAGGAGTCTGTGTATTAGCTGGGGAAATCATGTAATTTGGCAAACCGTGGGAACAACGTGAGTTTAATTTGTCTAATTTTGTTTGAAGATGTTGCATCAACTAAAAATCCTTTGCTCTCCAGAGGTGAAAAACGTAATCCAAAGTAGCTTAATCAAAAGGGGTAAATTTACTGGCTCATGTAACTGAATAATTTAGAGTATCTGGTTCAGGTGAAGCTTGATCCAGGGCTCAAACAGTATGACCTAGGACTTGGTTTCTCTCTCTCCATTTCTCAATTCAGCATCTTCAACATTGGCTCCATTCTTGGGCAAGCTCTCACCTCGTGTACCCAATAAGGATGCAAGCTGCTACTTACCTGTAGGTTCAAATCCAGAGCCAACTTTTCTAGTAGATCTAAAATGGATCACTGTGACCAGGGGAATAGGATATACTGATGACCTAGACCAAGGTCACATGTTTCACCCCTGAGGCATGGGGGTAGAGATATCGCTATTCTCCCCAAGCCCTGAGAGTATGGAGGACCAGAGTCCCCAGAACAAAATTAGAGTGTGGTCAGTAGAACTGATGTTCTCTACAAACACTCAGGGACCAGATGCACAAATAATTTTGTCAAGTATTATTCCTCACTTAAGCAGGAATTCTGGCTATCTCCTAAAGACAGAGTCCAAGTCTTACCAACTGAAGAGAAAAAAGGGGAATGTATAATTGACATTTCCTAATGTTCACATAGAAGAGTGAGTACTTAATGAAAACTTGAAGGATAAATATTGCAAATAGAGAAACCAAAATATATGAGAAGGAATTTAAAAATTAATTAATTTAAAAACAAAAAAGGTGGGGGGGGGGTGCGTAATGGCCAAAAGAGAGACTGTAGAATCCTCGTGTGAGACATTTAAAAAATTGAAGATAGTTTCAGTTAGAGCTGGGACTAGATACGCTTCAGAGATATTGTACAGTTCTAGTTCTATAATTTGTAGATTTTGTGATTTCTGACGAAGAGAGCTTTAGAGCTAAGGAAAGCTTCCTAGATGGCTGTTGGCTGAAACTTGTCAATTTCATGGGGTTTTTTTTGTTTAATAAATTTATTTATTTATTTATTTATGGCTGTGTTGGGTCTTCGTTGCTACACGCTTTCTCTAGTTGCAGAGAATGGGGGCTACTCTTTGTTGCGGTGCACGGGCTTCTCATTGCGGTGGCTTCTCTTGTTGCGGAGCATGGGCTCTAGGTGTGCAGGCTTCAGTAGCTGCGGCACACGGGCTCAGTAGTTGTGGCTCGCAGGCTCTAGAGTGCAGGCTCAGTAGTCGTGGCCCACGGGCTTAGTTGCTCCGTGGCATGTGGGATCTTCCTGGACCAGGGCTCGAACCCGTGTCCCCTGCATTGGCAGGTGGATTCTTAACCACTGCGCCACCAGGGAAGTCCCTCATGGTTTATTTTTAAATACTTCCTTTCATGCTATAATTAAAACAAACAAGCAAATAAACAAACCTCCCCACACATAAAATGGAACCAAAGAGAAGTTCTATGTGGAAAGATAATTTTATTTTCTAATAATGATAGTAATATGGACGGGCTAGCTTCTTAAGATGTATACATATATTTTTTAAATGGCAGCTCTCACTGACACGTTACTTGTACATATTTCTACATCTGTATATGCTCTCCTAAATATTTCATGTAAATTAAGTGCCCTAGGATTCTTCCATCCTGGTCTCATGTATCTGGAATCTAATAAATAAGAAAAAGTATGGGTGGTGGCTAGTGTAAAGACAAGATACTTACTTTACATGGCTCAGTTATAAAGTACATTTACCGAAGTCTACCCATTTCACCAAGCCGTTAAACCTATTTTCCAAAAGCAACCATGGAAAACTGAAGAATTACAAAGAGAAATGTAAAGGGGTGCTAATAAAAAATGGCTGAAGGATATTTGACCCTGGGGCTAGGGTAGCACTAGAGCTGTTTGGGGCAGTGTATACCTTACAAGTTCTCAACTCCAAACCCATCAATCCCATCTGAGACTTCATTCTAGAGATGCTTCTATAGGTTGAATTAAGAAAACTCAAGTATTTTCTAGAGTTTGCAATTCATTAACTGGGGCATAATCAAGCTGAATTTTATTCTCTCTTTTTTCTTCTTTTTTAAAACATTATGCCAGCTATTACTGGTTGCAGGAGAAGCAGATTAAATATTTTTAAAATTTCTTTTTTGGGGCTTCCCTAGTGGCGCAATGGTTAAGAATCCACCTGCCAATGCAGGCGACACGGGTTCGAGCCCTGGTCCAGGAAGATCCCACATGCCACGGAGCAACTAAGCCCGTGGGCCACGACTACTGAGCCTGCACTCTAGAGCCTGCGAGCCACAACTACTGAAGCCCACGTGCCACAACTACTGAAGCCCGCACACCTAGAGCCCGTGCTCCACAACAAGAAGCCACTGCAGTGAGAAGCCCGTGCACCGCAACAAAGAGTAGCCCCCGCTCGCCGCAACTAGAGAAAGCCTGTGCACAGCGATGAAGACCCAATGCAGCCAAAAATAAATAAACAAATAAATTTATTTTTAAAAAAATTCCTTTTTGGAAAACATACAAAGATACAATTTACAGGCCAACGAATGAGGAACTATTCTTAGTGGAATGTGAGAGTTAATCCTTGGAAAGCTAAGGTTCTACTTTGGAAATCTAGTCATACCACCTTAGAATATTCCTTTAGAAGATTTTATTAAAGTGTTTGGGAGACTTCTGGGGATTTATCCTATGGATAAAGCTGCAGACATATGTGTCAGGTTATTCATCACACCACTGTTTGTAACAAATAGCAAAGATTGTAAACAGCCCAAGTGTTCATCAACAGGGGAATGGTTAAATAAACTGTAGTGTAATGCTATGCAGCTGTTTAAAAGAATGAGGAAGCTCTCTTAGTACTGATATGAAAGATCTCCAAGAGACATTGTCAGAGGGAAAGCAAGATGCAGATCAGGAGATATAATATGCCACCTCTTGTGTAAGAAGGGAGGAAGAGAAGAAAGAAGAATTGCTTGTATTTGTGTGAAGAAACACTGTAAGGACACATGGGAAAACACTATAAATAGTTATCTCTACCTATGAGGGTGGGTGGGCATGGAGGGTGGAAGAAGCAGGGTGGGAGGGAGACTTTTCACCATATACCTTTTAATTTTGTTTTGATTTTTGAAACATGTGAATGTATCAGCTAGCCAAATATTAAAAATTAAATAAATACCAGAAAGAAAAAAGCTTGAGAAAAGCCATTCAGGAGTCATATGGTAACTTCATAAAAGTTCCAGTTACAATTACAATAAAAAGAAGAAGAAATCTGAATTCATCCTCAACCAAAGGCATACTGTTGGCCTGGTACGAGTAGGCGGGTACAGCAGAAGCTCAGACCATACTGATTCCCATTCCTGTTAGCTGAGCACCTTGCCTCTGTCCAGCATCTTTAACCTACTGGCTGTTTTTCCATATTCTTCCTTCCTCTTCTCTTAAAAAAAAAATCCAAGATCCTGGAAGATGCTGCTGACAACTATGGAAAGTTATTCATAAAGAGTTAAATTAAAGCTTTATCTAGAATGTGGATTGCTGCACATATTCACAAAAGCCAAGAAAGTGCCCTAGTTATCTTCCCAAGAGAGTAGGCCTCCTGGTTCACTTAGCTGGACTAGACTAGGGGCTCCTTCCTGACACTCTCAGTGTACTCTATGCAGAGCTCTGACATTGTGCTTAAAACATCCCACAGAAGTCACCGGGGTAGGAGGCAGACCTCCCCACTAGCCTGGGTTTTTTGAGAGCAAGTACTGTGTCTTACTCAGTGGGCTTTGTATTCTCAGAGCCTAACACAGCACCTCCGCCTCCGTAGGCACTGTGTCAACTCAGTAAACTGAACTTTTATCCACCTCACTGCTTAGCTCTTAATCCTGAGTCATCTTTAATGTCTTTCCCTCACTCACTGTCACTAAATCCATCTAGACTGGTCAATTCTATCTGCCAAACATACACCCAAACCTACTACTCTTTACAATCTTCAGGCTACCACCCTAATCCAGACCACCACCATCTCTAGTCTGGACCAAAATCACTAGTCTGCTTTCTGATCCTCTCTCCCATTGCCCCCAGAACGCATTCTCCATATGTAGTTAGGGAGATCTTTTTAAAAAACAATCAAATCATATCATACTCCTGCTTAAAATCCTTTAGAGGTTTCTATTACAATTAGAATACAATTTAAACTCTTTACCCTGCCCTTCCAAGCCCTGCCTGCTTCTTTGACTTCACCTCCTACCACTGCCCCTCCCTTCCTCCACACCATGTCGGCCTTCTTTCAGTTCCTCACATCTACTTTGCCTTCTCCTGTCTCAGGGCCTCTGTCTGTGCTCTTCCCTCTGCCTGGAAGGCTATTCCTCCTTCCTTCTGTAGGATTGTCTCCTCATTACTGATGGTCAAAGGCCACTTTCTCAGGGAGGCTTTCTCTGACCACTCCTGTTCCACCAGCCCCACCCTCAACATTGTTCTATTTGTAGCACCTTTGACTCTACAGATTACCATCTTTATTTGTTGGTTTGTGCTTACTGTCCCCACTCTAATGTAAGTTCTGTGAAGGCTCTTGTTAGCCTCTGGATGACCAGTGCCTAGAACAGGGCTGGCATTTAATGGCTCTAAAAAGTTTTTGTTGAATAAAAATAAAGGCATTTAAAATTAATCATGGATAGACTATATATTCCATTTCCTCAGAGACCTTTGATGAAACTATTTAATTATAAAGACAATAAACAATTATGAAAAGAAATGAGGATGTCATGATTGGCTTTTATATTGTACAAAGTAGGCTAAGAGAGTAAACAGAGAGAATATGATTCTGCAAGAAATGGTAACTTACGTCATAAACCAGTCTAGGCAACAGGCAGCTCTGAGTATTATGTTAGGTAGAAGGGATATAAAGATAACCAGATGCTGGTTTTGCACTCAAGGAGCTCACAATATATCAGAAGATACAGCTTTGTTATTATATCTCTAATATCTGTATAGTGCAGATCACGTTCACATTTATAATTATTTCATTTAATCACCAGAAGAGTCTTATGAGGGGGTTATTATTATGTGTTATCCCAATTTTATAGATTAAATAACTGAGGTTCAGAGAGGTTATGTGACTTGCCTCAGATGCACAGCAAATGGTGAATGAGATTTTTAAGTTAGACCCAGATCTTCTGACTCAGCTCTCCTGTTCTATTTCACCACTCTGTCTGTTCAGTGTGATAAATGTATGTGCAGCATGCTATGGGAGGTCAAGTGTAACAGACAGAAAGATTATTTTTATCTGGAGAGGTCTGGGAAGACTTTACCGAGGAAAGTCATATAAATGGGGCTGTGAAAGTTGGAGGAGTTTCCCGGTGGAGGAAGAGGCACATTTCAGACAGAGATCTGAGAAAATGCACAGAAAGATGAAAATGTATAGCATGCTTTATGTGGCAGGGAGCAGAGGAATCCAGGAGGGGAGGTTGGGACTGTACGGTGAAAGATTTTCAGTGCCACTTTGTATGCAGTTGGGCAGTCTCTGAATGTAGAGGTTTTAAACAGTCAGATCTGGGTTTTCAAGAAAATTAGAGTGGCAGATTGGTGGATGAATTGGATCATGAAGAAACTAGTCAGGAGTTTTTTTGTGATTGTGCAAGTGAGATGTGTCTGAATGGGGATACTGGAAATGGAAAGGACTGATTACAAAATGTTTGTGTGAAGTAGAATCACTTTTTTGGGAGGTTGAAGAGAGGGAAGAGTGAAGATTATTTTTAAAATTTTCTAGCTTATATGACTCAGTGGATGATGACTACCTCAGCCAAATTGAAGAATACAGAAAAATGATTTGAGAAGGGAATTGGAAGTAGGAGAGGGGGGTTTTCTTGTAGCTAAGATAAAGCACTTGCTTTATCTTTTCGTCCTGTTTGATTTGAGGTACCTGTGTGTAGTATCCAGGTAGATATGTCAAGTAGGTAGCTAAAAGTATGGGCCTAGAATTTGAAAGCGAGGTTGAAGCTGGCGATCTAGATTTAGAGTAACCAAAATATAAGTTGTATTAAAATTCCAACTGCAAAAGGGCCACAAGGGAGCTTTTTGGGGGTGATGTAAATGTTCTATTTCATGATTACAATAGTGGTTACAAGGGTATACGTGTCTCAAAACAGATCAAACTGTACACTTTAAACAGGTTCATTTTATTGAATCTTAAACTCCTTGAAAAAAACCCCACTAAAAATAGAAGTGAACTGCCTTGTACAACATAGTGCTAAATAGTTTTTAAAAAATTGTTAATCAATTGTTTTAGAAGAAATAAGAGAATGAGAAATTGTTCTACATACATCAGTTAAAAACAACTGATAGGCAGCAGGGAAAGCTGCCACGGTTCCAGTTGTTTCAGAAGCCAGTGCCCGATGTGCCAGTTTATGGGCCATTTGGGAGTCCTCCATTCAAAAACTTATTCCCTCCCCAAACCACCCTCCTCCATCCTCACCCCACCCTTGTACCACCTGGGTTGACTTCCTCATTTGGAAGAACTGAGATAATAAAGGTACTTGAAGAATATAATATGACTCATCACTGAACAAGAACTCTTTCTCCTTATTGATTGATTTTAGGCTTATGGCCAATTTGGCCTCCTTGTTTGGCACCATTCCCTCAGCATCACTTCTGAATTGTCCTTTCAATGCTCAGCTTAAAATCTATTTTGTTCAAAAAACCATTTTTAATTTGACAGAAGGAGGTGGTATCTGATACCTATATTCATCTCCCAGTGTGGACACATCTACCATGAGTATACAGTCACCAAATTTGCATATTTATGTTAGAATCTCAGTTCTGTCACTAAGTCTTTGAGACCTTGAAGAAAATAAGGATAATAAAACCCACCTTGCAGGGTGGTGTGGATCAAGTCAGTTAGCATATGTGAAAATGCCAAGTATGGCATTGAGTAGGTGCTCAATAAAAGGCAGATGCCTTGTCAAGCCTGACTATACCTGCTGAATTATTTAGTCTGTATTATAAGTTTCTTGAAAGTAAAAGCACTCTTTTCTGCACTCTGTACTCCCACCCTAACTAATACATCCTCTTGAGACATTGTAGAATGATGTTTAGAAAGCTGGCAGGTCAAGGATAAAGTTGAAAAAGATTTACACAATAAATATGTAGATGAGAAGAGATCATTCAGGGGACATGGAAAAAAAGGAACTCCATTTAGAGGTGGTGGCAAAGGTCTTTCTTTACATTTCCTCTTTTCATTCATTTAAAATTTTATCTTGCCAAAAAGAGGGGACAGAAGGTTTCATTTTGATGAGCGGAGCTGCAGGACTGTGTGCCAATACACCTGGTATTGATTCATGCCAGCTGGGAGAGGAGCTTGGCTTCTCTGTGTTTTACTACTGTGGTTTTCTGGGCTGGGCAGCTGGGTGCCTAATAATGATAAAAACCATAATAATACTTCATAATTACGCACCGCCCTTTGCCAGAACTTGGGTTTAATTACAATGACTATGTCGGAACTGGCAACATCTCACTCCCTGTTGGGGTGCAATACCCAAGGGCCTGGAAATAGAGTCAAGTGGCAACTGCAATCCTTCTCCTGCAGGGCCTCTCCTGGCAATTCACCCAGAGTGCTCTGGGTTTGAAGCTCGTCATCAGAAACAAAGAATACTTTTAAATTGCCCACATGTACTAGGCACTGTCAAGTAAAGTAGTGCTTATGATGCAACTCCTGCGCGACATGGGGCACAGCATCATGGAATCCCAGGCCTGGAAGGGACCAACAGAGGTAATCTCATTCATTATTACCCTGCCCCCTGCCATGAGGCATCACTGCCTCTACACTCTAATAGATGAGCTCACTGACCTTCCATTCTGATTGGGCTGGAGATGCTTCTGTGGCAGCCTGATTCAGGGGTCAGGGGATTCACCAGTTCATTTCAACATGCATTTTGTGAGCACCTATTCTGAGCCAAGGCCCTGTGGAGGCACAAAAATGTATAAGGTGTGATCCCTGCCCTCAAAGTAGCTTATCTCCTAGTTGGGGGATTTGTATTAAGGCAGCTGTAACATAAAGATAGAGGGAAGTCCTGGCAGATGAAAGGAAAGAAAATCACTCCAGTTGAAAGGATCAGGGCCATCTTTTCTTCGAGAATAAGAGGAAAGGATGAGAAGGTGTTGAGCAGGGTGGGGAGGCCGAGGGGCATGGGGGAGCGGGCTGGGGGAGATTGACGCGAAGAGCTGGGCAACAACTTCAGGAGGTTCTTGCAGGTTTCCCTGTTTTTCTGGGTCGGGGGGGATCTTTATAGCACATATCACCCCTGAATTATTTTTTTCCTTAAGAAATATAGCTTATTTATTTTTTTAATTAATTTTTGTTGAAGTATAGTTGCTTTACAATGTTGTGTTAGTTTCTGCTGTACAGCAAAGTGAATCAGCTATACATATACATATATCCCCTCTTTTTTGGATTTCCTTCCCGTTTAGGTCACCACAGTGCACTAAGTAGAGTTCCCTGTGCTATACAGTATGTTCTCATTAGTTATCTATTTTATATATAATATCAATACTGTGTATGTGTCAATCCCAATCTCCCGATTCCTCCCACCACCCCCTCTTACCCCCTTGGTATCCATACATTTGTTCTCTACATCTGTGTCTTTATTTCTGCTTTGCAAATAAGATCATCTGTACCATTTTTCTAGATTCCACAAATATGCGTTAATATATTTGTTTTTCTCTTTCTGACTTACTTCACTCTGTACGACATTCTCTAGGTCCATCCACATCTCTACAAATGACCCAATTTCGTTCCTCTTTATGGCTGAGTAATATTCCATTGTATATAGTACCACATCTTTATCCATCCCTCTGTTGATGGACATTTAGGTTGCTTTCATGTCCTGGCTATTGTAAATAGTGTTGCTATGAACACTGGGGTATCACCCCTTAATTATTTATTTGCTAATTTACTCATATATACTTTGTCTCACCCTACTCAGGAATTTTGTCCGTTTTGTTCACCACTATATCCTGAGCACCTCAAAAAATGCCTGGCACATTGTAAAATGCTTAGTAAATACTGGGCTAATGAATAAATGGCCCAGGTGAGGCAGTGGCTGTAGAAATTGAGACAAAAGGGCATTTAGTAAATATAATCAGCATGACAAAGTTCAAAGGGGTAGGGAAGTGTTACAGCAGTGAAGGAGTAGCCTGGAGGACTGCTCGCAGATTCTGGTTTGCTTAAGTGAATGAATGGTAATGTTATCAAAGAAGATAAAGAACAGATGGGAAGGAGCAGGTTTGTGGTCTTCTTAGTACAGTATTTGAGTTCTGATTTGGATATGTCAAGATTAGATTCAAGTGGAGATATCCAAAAGCACTTAGGTATGCAGATCAGGATCTCATTAAAGGTACACTCAGCCATCAAAATGGTTAGACCACCTAGCGTGCAGTAGAATGACTATGCACCAACTGAGGATCAGATCCTGGGACTCTCTTAAAAAGCCAACACAGAACCGATTTATAAAGGTTAACTGAAGAGAAATACAATCTGAGGGTTTATGGTCTTAGGTAAACTGGGGTGAGGGGTACATTGGGGAGGAGAGAAAGGATGTAGTCCATAGAATCAACTGCAAAAGAGATCATATAAGAACGAAAAAGTGATCCTTGAACTCGATCATATGGATGTCACTGGTAGCCTTAAGAGAAGCACTTTCAGTGGGTTAGTAAGGAGTATAATTTAGTCTGTACTGGAAGCATGAATTGAAATAAGGATGAGAACTAGACAGGGTCTCATAGTCAACTTTGTTTTGTTCTGTCTGGAGGCGTTGTAATACGATCAGGGGTATGTCTAACACAGAAGTGGCGGGTAAGTTTGTGAATGACGACAAGGCTTCTATAAGGCCAGATGGCCTGCCCTGGCGTCGGCACAATGCCTCAACTACGCTTTTATTCTTTCAGCCATTTCTAGGGCGGGGGCCCTTCCATACAAAGTGCAAGCAAAAAGTGGGAGACACTCCTCCATCTGATCATTGAGTCACGTTTGTGACAGCTGGGAGTGGGGATGGGAATGCTTGAATTAAAGTGCCCTGGTTCCCGTGGATCTTGGAATTTAGTAACAGGGAGGCTCCTTGCTGGAGGGAGCTAGGGAGACTCATTCACATTTTCCGACCGGGCACTCACGCCCTCCATTCAACATTTTTCCTTTCCTTTTCCCTAACAGAGTTGAAACCAGGGACAAAGCTTTCCTGCTTCTCCCACCTCAAGGTTGACCTTCCGCCCCCAAGCCCACCTCTGGACCTTCTCCGACCACGTGACCCTCTTCAGCCCCCGTGACTCGCCGCCGCCAACCCCTCCCCTCCGGCCGCAGCCCGCCTTATCCCGCCTCTCAAGCTCACGTGACCCCCTCTCTCCCACCTGACTGGCTCCTCCCTTTCCCCCGGGCCAGACCCGGCCGCCGTCGCAGCGGCCCGACTCCAAAATGGCAGCCGCGCACAGCGCGCACCCGAGCGGCCGGACCTCCCTGACTCCCGGGCCTCCCCGCTCTTGCTCCCTGCCTCCCTCCTTCGGCCTTCACCTACACGCCTTTGGATTGGCCGTTAGGAATCCCGCCCCTCCAGAGCCCCGCCTGCTATTGGTCACGGTAGGCTGCCTTTCAGAGAGGCGTGCCCCCTCCGCCCCCCGCCCCGGGAGGTATTTTCCATTCCGGTGGGGGTTGGGGGGAGGGGGGGAGGGGAAAAGGGTGAAGAGGGGGAGGTGGCCGGGGAAAGGGGTGGGGGCTTGGCGGGGGCATCCGGCGGAGCTGGGGTCCCCGGACTACGTCCGGAGGAAGCGAGACTGCACCCGCTCGGGCAGTCGGTGGGAACGGGACGGGACCGGCGGGCGGGCGGGCTCGCCCTCTCGGTGACTGCGCCGTCCGGGCCCGTCCTGCCTGGCCGCAGGTGCCCCTGGATGAGGCCGCCCCGCGCGCCCCGACCGGTGAGTGTCCCCGGTGGCCCGGCCGTTGAGTGCTCCCCGGCCCCCGCACAGCCGTTAGCGGCCGCCTCTCCGGCCCCCGGTGCTCGCGCCCAGCGCAGTCCGCCTCCGGCCGGCGCCTCCACACCCCGGGCGGAGGCAGCGCCGGCCCTCTGGCCGAGAAGAGGACGACGGGCGGGGGACGGCGGACCCGGGCCGCGAGCCCCGTGCAGACCGTGCGGCGCGTAGTGGGAGCTTGCGCTCAGTGGGCTCTTGATGCATTTCGTTGAATTGTTTTTCTGGTTGGAGGAACGTAGGGCCCCTAAGAGGAAGGGGGTCGCTCCGGGCTAGCCGGAGGGCGTTCGTGATATGGGTCGTGGTGAATCGGGGGGGAGGTCACCGGAGACTGTGGGGCATTTGCGCGCGCTGCAGGGGAGGGGGCACCCGCCAAGTCACTTGGGGCTCTAAGGCTCCGATCCGGGGGTCCTCAAGGTCGACGAGAAGAGAGGTTCATCCGGAGATGAGAGAGGGAACTGGGGAGCTTGGATGGGGGAAGTGACTGGAGCACCTCCGGAGTTTAACCCGAGGTGGAAAGGGATGCGCAGGCGGGCGCTGGAAGACCCTCTGCAACTACTTGGGGTCCTCAGATTCTTTGGTGCTGGGATTTGGGGATTCAAGCAGCTGAAGCGAAGCGACTTTCTGGAGAGGGAGTTGCATTTAAAAAAGGATGCTCAGAAGCAGTTTAAGCACACAACTTGCTTGGTTCTGAACTTTGAGAGGCCGGGGTATTGGAGTCACGAGGTGATTTCTGACATTTTCTTTCGGCATTCCAACCAAAAGGTGGACCTTGGCAGTTATCTTTTATTTTAAAAGGTATGTATGCGTTCGATGGTGTTTTACCAGTTACTAGTTTTGCTGGAGATTCTCAAACTGCACCTTGAAATTCTTGTAGCAGCTTCTCCATCTGCTGAAGATCCTTTTCTTCAGGTCTCTCCATCCATAGCAGTGGCTTACTTCCAATTTAACATTTAGACTGGACTGTATTATTACAGTTTGCTATTGGCATTTATTCTAGAAGATTAATAAGTAATTCACATGCTTTCTTTCCCTTGCTTTTAACTGTTTCTTTACAAGGTCATGCAATTTTAACTTTTTTAAGTGTTGAACTGGGCAGATGTTGGTAAGCTAGCAGCTCTAGAAAGCAGTATGCAAATTTGGGAATCTTAATGTCAGATGCTTAGTTTAATTTTAATAATCTTGTATTTGCATAACGCCCTTGAGAGTTAAGAACATAGAAAATGCATACCAGGGTTGGTCCACAGAATCCACCTCTGTGGCAGCCCACGAGGTGCTTCATGTCACTGAGAAGAGGAAGCTAAGAATTGCACAGCTAGCTTTTTAATCTTTTCTTAATCATATATGTTATCTTACTAGTTCCTCACAATTTACAAAATAAAAGCTTTTTTTTTAAAGGGAGCACTTAAACATGTATGAGAAAATTTTGTAGATTGTATTTTCCCTTTGCTATAAAATGTAATTCATCAGAGAAAACATTTCTGCAAAAAGGTGTTAATATATTCAGTTGGCACTTTCTTAGTTATTGAATAAATAATGGATAATTAAATTTTTTCTCCCTATTGTCCTTGAATTTTACTATCCGTCTTTAGGGAGAAAGTACTGGCACACAAAACAGTAGCCTAAAATATTGAAACCTAACACCTTTTAACATTATAATAGCTTTTACATTATGCACCTTCAGACTCATCTATGGCAAACCAGTGGTCAGGAAGGCTTTCTCCTATCACCTTTGTTTAGAATGGGCTGTTTTCTCCCATTGTAAAACTAAGGAAAAATAACGCTTAATGCCTGCAAAGTAGTGGTAATAACTAAACAGAATGAGAATGGGAAGCTTGGAAAAAAGATGTATGTGTATGAGTCACATTTCTTTTAGAGCTGGAAGAGTAGACCATGGATATGATTATGTTGCAGATCAGGAGACTGAGACCCAGACCAGTGGAAGGGACTAAAATGCTAGCTAGCGACGAGCCAGGATTGGTGGGCAGGTCTCTGAACTCTAGTCCAGGGTTTTTCTACTTTATGACATTCACATTGTTTATTTCTAAAGCATTCTAGTGCCAACTGTAAGTGGTTTTAGGATTATGGGTGATGTTGTTCCCTTCTAAGGATAGAGAAGTTTGGGTTGACTAGTTTTATGCATGAAATGACATAAAACAAGATGAGCTTTTATTGCAAAGTTTAAAACAGTATGCTGCAGTGTTAGTGGAAGTGCTGATGTTCCCCTCTTATTGGGAAGAGACAAACTGTCATCTAGATTGAAGTATTGGATGAACTTCTTGGAGTAGGCTAGTGTGCTTTAACTTTTATGCTAAAAATTAATTGCTTAAAAATTTCTCAGAATTCAAAAGGCTCTAGTATTTTCAAGATAAATTATACAAAAATTATTATTTTAAGGAAGTGTGGGGGTTTTGTTACGTTAAAATGGGTTTTGGTACCTTTGCAAAGAGCAGTAGTAGAATTACATGATACTTACAAAAACATGATTTTGATCATAGTTGTAGTAAAGACTGGATTTGTATAATTAACATTATGATCCTTGGCAAGTTATTTAACCATTATGTACCTAGGTTTCCTCACATGTAAAGTGAGGTTAATAAAAGTACCCACCTCAGTAGGGTATTGGTGAGGATTAAAAGTGTTTCCTTAGCACAGAGAAAGGGTGCAACAAATACTAGATATTATTTGTAATGTTCATTAGGTATGTACAGGTACTTGTATGCTCATTTGTTTCCTTGCTGTTAACGAAGTCACTTTGTGGCTACAGAAAATTCCCAGATAAATACGTGATCAGTATTTATCATATTTATTTTATAAATAACAGTCTGCTTTAAGGGGCACTTAGTGCAAATGATGCCCTCATTTATTATTTTTTTTAGTCCTTACTCTGCTCACCTTGGACCTTGAGTTAGGTGTACCTATCAAGTTAGAGTGAAGGTGGCTGTTTTTCTGAATGTCATTGGGAGACCCTGTTGCAGTTTCATTATTCTAGAATTAAAATGTTAATAATTGATTTGCAGATATTCTACTGAAAATACAGTGAGTTCTGGAGTCCTACTGGTCAAACTTAGCTGAGGAAACCAGGGCTTTATAAGGCCTATTATTATTTGCAACCCCTTTCTCCCAATGGAACCTTGAGAAAATCATTGAGCCTTGTTTTCTGTTAAGTGAATATTTTGATGACTTCATTCATTAAACTGTTAGGTTTTAGTGATAAAATTTGCTTAGCTCCAATTTTGTAACGTTTCGTTCTTTTTGATTTGCTATAGTCCAGGCCTAGTTAGTCTCAAGAACATGTGGTTTAGCAAATGTGCTTTATGGTGACAGTGGTGGATTTCTTCTCCTGGATATTCTGGAGTTCTTCCTTATCAGGTTCTGCAGCTGATTTTATAGCAGCTCGTCTTCCATTTACAGTCCTCTTAACTTTTATTCTCCCACATGTTTGTGGTCTTTCCTTCTCACAACATCTTTACCATCTGTACCTCCACGTAGCTTCTTACCAGCTGTCACACATGAGCTTACTTTTTTTTATACCTCTTTTTTTTAACATTAATTTCAGTTATTTTTAAAATGTATATCACATAATATTTTAAAATTGCCCTTATTTTTAGAGTTTCATTGAATTGAGCCCATTTTACAGGTTTGAGATTAAAATCAGAAACAGGTTATAGCTCAAAAGCATCTTTATTATGCCAGTAGTTGATTTTTCCTATTTTGTTTTAGATCTCAGGCAGGCATTCTGTTGGTGGTACTTCAGATGATAAATACGTCCCTTTACTCTGAAGTAATGCTAACCAGCAGGGCTAAGAGAGTTACATGGAGCCATCAAAAGCTTCCAGTCATTTTTTTTTCTTTCATTGATACAGAATTTTAATGTTTGAGAGTGACTGGCTCCTAATCTTCTTCTGATAAATTGTTTTAATAAAGATTATGAAATTATTACAATTTGTTGGCCATTTTTGGCCTCATGACATGCTTTTAGGAATTTTGCAGAACTTAGACATGCAGATCTTTTCTTCACGTCTATTGCATAATCTAATTACGTGAATAAAATATTTAGTTAAATATGGTTTCAAAAGATACCGTAAATACCGTGCTATAATAAAAAACAACCAACCATTGCTCAGTTTTTCATTAAGTTGATTTTCTTTATATATTTAAAAATAATAAACACATATATATGGAGTCTAAAAAAAATGGTTCTGAAAAACCTAGGGGCAGGACAGGAATAAAGACGCAGATGTAGAGAATGGACTTGAGGACACGGGGAGGGGGAAGGGTAAGCTGGGACAAAGTGAGAGAGTGGCATGGACATATATACACTACCAAATGTAAAATAGATAGCTAGTGGGAAGCAGCCACATAGCACAGGGAGATCAGCTTGGTGCTTTGTGACCACCTAGAGGGGTGGGATGGGGAGGGTGGGAGGGAGGGAGATGCAAGAGGGAGGAGATATGGGGATATATGTATATGTATAGCTGATTCACTTTGTTATAAAGCAGAAAGTAACACACCATTGTAAAGCAATTATACTCCAATAAAGATGTTAAAAAAAATAATTATGGCTTATGAATTGCCTGTTAGTCATATTGAAAATTCATGGGTACATGGACTGAGTAGATACAACCCATGCAAACTACTTTCTTAGCTTCAATGTAGATGTTAGAGAGTGAGAGTTAGAGATGTTAGAGAGTGAGATAGTCTAAATTATATTTAGAGGCTGAGTTGTGACCCAGGAAGGGGATCCAGAAGTCATGGAGATAACTTCCTTGAAGGCATTTATTGTAGTTACTGGCTGGCTACAAAGTCCGAGGAAGAACATGTTGAGTGTTGTGGGACATGGTTCTGAAAACAAGAATGATGTTGTACGTGAAAATAATTATAAAAGGGGTTACCATTTTTTGACTGTTATGTTCCAGGCCAAGTGATTTGCAATCATTCTTTGATTTAATTCTCTTAACAGTTCTGAAAGGTGGGTGGCATTATCCAGTTTTATCAAAGAGGAAATTTGATTCAGGGAGGTTAAGTGACTTTCCCAAGTTGGCCAATATGTGGTACAATTGGGACTAAGGCCCTTGTCTTTTGATTGTTAACCCTAAACATTTCCGGGATATCAGAAGGCAGCTCTTAAAACTTGTAATTGTTTAATTTAGAGTTTATGAAATGCCGTTTTACTTCTTTGCTGTGGCAACTTTGGATGTCATCACCACAAGAGGTAGTATCTAGATATTTTGAGAGGATTTAGAGACATTCCTTAAATTCTTGATTGTTAAGGAAATCTAGGGATGTTTTGGTGTACAGTCTTATCTGCAGTGCTGGCTGCCCATAAAATGTTTCTCCTGTTGCCTTTGTAAAATGCTGGATCATTAATGGGCATTAATAAGGGTAACATTAACAAAGAAAATAGTTTTTGGTGGAAAAGACTACAGAGTAGGCGTCCAGAGACCTGGGTTCTTCTAGTGGTCTGAAAGACTGGTGTGAAAACATTAGGATAGCATTGAAACAGGCTTAACGTTCTTGCTCTGGGAGTACGGGAAGGCCTGAGCTGTGTCTTAAGAGACGAGCAGGTGAGGAGAGGTTGTAGAGTTGTAAGCAGAGGGAGTACCAGTGTGTTAGATGAATCACTGAGCTGTATTTTTTTGAACTGTAATTTCTTCAAATGTGAGTTAAAATATAAGAAAATATTTTATATTTTACTTATAAGGGTAACGTATTGTAAAGAAACTGTTACACATATTTTGTATTTGTTGATTTTGGAATCCTCCAAAAATGAGGTTCTAAGAACCAAGTAAATGTGAAAGTGCTTTGTAAATTTTTAAGTGTTCTACCAGTAAGAGGGATAGAGGAATACTGATACTCTTGTGAAGGATGGACAAAGAGGATGCTGTGAAAACTTAGGTAGCAGGAAGAGAAAAGTACAAGAGGAGAAACAGCAGAAGTGGAGAAGGGAGGTGTTAAAAGATGAAAGAAAGGAAGTGAATAGATGTGAAGAAGATTGAGTTGTAGTTCTCTTTGTGCCTGTTGATCAAAAGGAGGGTTATAAGTCTGTAACTGAAGACTTTTAACATTAATTTATGGTAAGGAAAAAGCTCAGCAGGTAGTTGAAACATTTTATTCACTTTTCGTGTAGTCCACACTGACCATGTTAACAAGGCTATGAAAATAGGCTAATTGAGAGTTGGCTGTATTGTCTGATTGTTTCCTCACTTCTGTATAGGTTTAGCTAATGGCTTTAAATTGTATAAGGGTGCTCATAAAAATAAAATAAGCTGCACTGAGTTACTGTTTATTCTAGATTTATTGAAAATAAAAGGGCATAGTGTGTTTAAGGAAAAGGGTGAAGTTTGATCTGTCAAAATGAGTGCAAAAGAAAATTAGGAAATCAGACTAGAACCAAGGTAGAATGGGAACAAAATGCCATAGTAGGAGTTAGTATTTTTATTTTGTTTTATAGATGAGGAAGTGATACAAATAGTTTGGTTCTTTAAAAACTGCTTATAGCTGTAATGAAGAGTACAGGCTGGAGGAACAGAGAATTGAGACATTTATTCACCAAGGAATACGTATGGCAGGGTGAATGAATGAGGCATTTTCTCTGGCCTCTGGTAGGCAAATCACAGTCAAGGATGCCATTTAAGGCTCTGCCCTAGTTCAGGAACGAGATTATGATGGTCTGGATTAAGGAATTTGTAGTAGGGATAGAAACAAGACCACTGATTTCAGAGATATTTAGGAGTTTAAGTCCTCCAGACTTGGTTAGTGTTTGGAGGTGATAGAAGTTGAAGACGAGTCTAAGGTTCCTGACTTGGCAGGAGAATAATATGTGCAAGTTTGAGAGAAGGGGAATACTGAGTTTGCTTTCAGATAAGTAGTTACACTTTTTAGATAAGTAATAACAAGATATCAGTTGGAAATAACGGGTCTAGCTCAGGAACATGGTTAAGTTTATAGATGTGATTTGGAAGGCATGATGTTTATAGTTGAAAGTTTTGAAATTAGACAAGTAATGACCATAATTCCTAAATAATAATGCATGCAGAACAAAAAGTAACTGCCAGTGCTGGCCCTAAGTTTGAGAGTGTAGACGTTTTAAAATATGTATTTTAAATTTTGCCCACCTCCAGGCAAACCCCCACCGCGTAGCTTTATAAAGAATATATAGAAATATTTGCTGCCAGAAATATTTTAGTGTCCTTGAAATAGTGTACCGCATCCTGTCTGGCCATCAGCATAACAGGGAATTTGTAGACAAATGCACTTCCTTATTCTTCACTTTAGTCTCTTTTTGGAATTCTCTTTGCTTCCTTGAGCTGGTGAGGTAGTCTGAACGGATTTTGAAGCCTGAAGGCTTTTTTCACCTTCTTTAAAATCTAGCCCAGATCAGCCCTATTCAACCATCTCTTTGCCTCTCTTTCTCTCCTACTCCTACAGCCCTATGGAGCTCAAGGCTCTGGCAAATAAAATGGCACTCCAGGAAAGAAAAGTAAAAACAGCACAAGAGAAAGAACCTTGAAGAGGACTGTAATCTTTTCAGTTCTCCCCCAAAGGTTCTACTCTCTAAGCCAGGGGATGGAGTTGGTGAGTCATTAAGAAGTGATGTCCAAATTCAGTAAAATAAATACATCTATTGGGAGCAAGGTCTTCAAGTGCTGAGGGAATTTGGAAAGAATCTGAGGTGGTTTAGCACTTAGTGGAAAAGATGAGTTTTTGGTTCAGTTTTAAAGGAGGTAGAAAGACAAGGCTGTGCAGCAAAAGGTAACAATAACATTATTAAAGAGGGAGGGAAAACAGTATGTACCAAGGAAGTAGAACATTAAGAAAAAACAAAGGAACTGGTGAACAGGACTCTTTATCTAAAATGCACGGTTTGGGATGGAGTTAATGAGAAATTAGGGTTGTTAAATGATTGAAGACTAAAATTTGGAGTTAGTACTCCTTGAACACATAGTAGAAAATTGAACATGAACAGAAGAGTATGTAACATGATTTAAATAGCAATTAAGCAATTATGGAAGATGACAACTGTTATATATAGGTTATGATGTATATGGCACTGATTAATTTATATACCACCCAAATCCCTTATATTTTCTCTTTTTGTTTTCTTATTATGTACTTCTATACCCGTAGTTCTCAAACTTTCCTGGGCATACAAATTATATGAAGCTCTTGTTTGAAATATAGATTCATCCATGTTACATGTAACAGTGTTTAGGTCCTTTCAGTTGCTGACTAGTGTTGCATTGTATGGATATACTGTAGTTTGTTTATTATTATTGTGGAAAGAGTTGTTCTAGTTTTCAACTGTTATGAGGAAAGCTGCTATGAACATTCTTGTATAGGCTTTTTGTGACACATGTATTCTTTACTTGTCGGTGAATACCTAGAAGTGGAATTGCTGGGTATATGGGATAGGTGTGTTTAACATGAGAAATTAACAGAGCAATTTCCAAGGTGGGTTTACCATTTTACACTCCTACCAGCAGTGTTCCCACTTCCTTTCTTTTAGGGAAGAGTTTGGGTGCAATTGATGTTCTTCCTTAAATGTTTGTAGACTTCACCAATGAAGCCATCTGGACCTGGAATTTTCTTCGTGGAAAGGCTTTTAATTAAGGATTCAGTTTTTAAAAGAATAGGTCTAAGACTGTTCAGATTTTCTGTTTCTTTTTGTGTCTGTTTTGGTAATTTGTGTCTTCCAAGGAATTTGTCCACTTCATCTAACTTGTCAAATTTATCAGCTTGAAAATAAATTATATATTTTATGAAACAGTATTTCCTTTTAATGTGAGTAGGATATGTATTGATGTTCCCTTTTATTCCTGGATATTGGATTCATTTTCTCCTTTTCCTTCCTGATTAGTGTAGCTAGGGGTTATCAATTTCTTCAGTCCTTTCATATAATCAACTTTTGGTTTTGCTGATTTTCTCTGTGGTTTATCTGTTTTCCATTTCATGATTTGAGCTCTTTTACTAATTCCTTACTTTCTCCATACTTGGGTTTAATTTGCTCTCCTTTTTCTAGCTTTTAAGGTGAAAGCTTAGGTCATTGATTTTTAATTTTTTAAAAAAATTATCAACACTTAAAGCTATACATTTTCATTATCATTATATACAAAATAGTTCCTAATTTCTCTTATAATTTTTCTTTGATTCATGGGTTGTTTCAAAGAGTTTTGCCAAATAATTTCCCAATATTTGGAATTTTCCAGGTGTTTTGTTACTGTGTTTTCATTTAATGCCATTGTGATCAGAGAACAAACTCTTAATAATTTCAATCCATTTAAGCTTTTTTTATTGTTTTATGGCCCAACACGTGGTATATCTTGCTGAATGTTCAATGTGTACTTGAGAAGAATGTATATTCTCCTGTTGCTGGGTGGAATGCTCTCTAAATGTCAATTAAGTTAGGTTGGTCTTTGTATATCTTCTACATTTTTACTAATTTTCTGCCTGCTTGTTCTGTCAATTACTGAGAGAGCAGAGTTGAAGTTTTCACCTACAATTTTGGATTTCTCTGTTTCTCTTTTCAGTTCTATCAGATTTTGTTTCATGTTTCAAGCACTGTTAGAGCACTGTTAGGTGCATGCACATTTAGGATTGTTAAGTCTTGTTAATGAATTGGTCCCCATGTCATCATGAAATGTCCCTTTTTATTCCTGGTAATTTCCCTTGTTCTGAAGTCTCTGTGTCCTTTTGATTTTGCATGGTATATCTTCTTCCATCCTTTTACTTTTAACCTATCTGTATTGTTATATTTAAAGTGGGTTTCTTGTAAACAGCATGTAGCTGGGTCTTGCTTTTTTATCCAGTCTGACAATATCTCTTTTAATTTGGTGTGTTTATACCAGGAATTGGCAAACTATGGCTGGCAGACCAAACTCTACCACCTGTTTATGTAAATAAAGTTTTATTGGGACATAGTCATGTTCATTCATTTACATATTGTTTGTGGTTGCTTTTGTGCTACAGGTGGCAAGGTTAAGTAGCTGGGACAGAGACCAAAGCATAAAATATTTTCTGGTTCTTTATAGAAAATGGTTGCCTACCACTAGCTTAGACCATTTACACTTAATGTAATTAAGGTTGGATTAAAATGTACTATCTTACTATTTGTTTACTATTTGTTCTTTTTTCCTTGTCTTCTTTTGGATGGATTATTCTTTATGGTTCCATTTTATTTTTTCTGTTTATAAAATATTTCTCCTAAAAAAATTTTTAGTGGTAGTCCTTATAGTTAATTAATAACAGTCTGCCATCAAATAATATTATACCACTTCATGAGTAATGCAAGAATCGTACATAATGTTACAATTTCTCCTTCCCATCTTTTGTGCTTTTTTGTCATACATTTTGATAATGTGTGTTTTAACCCTGTTGCTGATCTTTTTGCTTTTGTCAGGCAGTTACCTTTTAGAACAATTAAAAATGAGAAAAATGTCTTTCATATTTGTCTCATTTTAATCATTTCTTTAGATCTTCATTTCTTTGTGTAGATTCAAGTTTGTGTCTAATATCATATTCCTTTTGCTTGAAAAGCTTCCTTTTACATTTCTTTTAGTGCAGCTTTCTCTCTCTTTCCCTCTCTCCCCACTTTGTCTCTCACTTTGCCTTCAGTTTTGGAAGTTATTGTTAGTAGTTACAGAATTCTAGGTTTTCAGGGTTTTTTTTACCCCTTTGAGCACCTTAAAATGTTATTCTCCATCTTCTCATATGCATAGCTTCTGACAAGAACTCTGTGGTGATTTTTATGTTTGTTTCCCCATATGTAATATGTGTTTTCCCTTTGGCTGCTTTTATGATTTTTCTCTTTATCACTGGTTTTCAGCAACTTTATTATGATGCTCCTTGGTGTGGTTTTATTTGTGTTTATTCTTGTGATTTATTGAGCTTCTTAGATCTGTGGGTGTATTGTTTTCATCATATTTGTAAAATTTGTAGCCATCTAACTTCGAATTTTTGAATTCCCAAGTATTTTTCTCCTCAGACTCCAGTCCTGCATATGTTCATTCAGCCACTTAATATTAGTTCACAGGTCACTGAAGCTCTCTCCATTTTTCTTCTAATCCGTTTTTCTTTTCTTTCAACGTGAAAAGTTTGTGTTTCCCAGTCTTCAAGCACACTGATTTTAAAAAATTCTCCTTTGTCTAATAGGCTGTTATACCCATCAAGTTAAATTTTTATATCAGGTGTTATTTTTTTTTTTAGTTCTAGAATTACCATTGATTTAAAAAAAATAACTTCCACTTCTCTGTTAAGATTTTTTTCTTTTTTTTCATTATGTCCATGTTTTCCTTTAAGCCTTTGAACTCTTTTCTAATAGCTATTTTGAAGTCCTTGTATTAAAATTCTCTTTATCCCTACCACTCCTGGATCCTGATTATAGGTTACCATTTCTTATTTTTTCTTACATCTGGTAATTTCTTTGGGGGTTATGGTGTTGAATATTTGCCTTGATTTTTTTTTTTTTTTTTTTTTTTGTCTTTCTTTCTTGAGTATTAAGTTTTATTCTGGCAGGCAGTTGCTTTGTGGATCAGATTGATCTTTTGAGTTTTGTTTTCAGGGTTTTTTGGGTTTTGGTTTTGGGCAGTTCTAGAATAGCTTTCAGTTTAGGGCTAGTTTGGGCCCATTACTGAGGCATGCCCCTTCTTGTGTCTCACTTGATTGCCCCATGTGTTCATCAAGGTTTATTCATCCCAGCTGGTGGAAACTGAATGATCCTGGCCCTGTGTGAACTCTGGAAGTTGTTAGGCTTAGAGCTCCCTGGTATTTGTTATTTTCTTGAAGTTTTTCTTTGTCTAGCCTCATAGATTTACATACCACACATACGCAGATTGGTGTTTAGCCAGAAACTCAGGGAGACCTCTTCTTTAGATTGTTGAGCATTTCTGTTTAGTTTCTTCCTTTATGGTAATATGCCCTGCAAATTCTAGTCGTCTCAGACTCCACAAATTCTGAGCTCTGTCACCTCATCTCAGTGAGACTGTTGGCTCTGTTTGGGTTCCCACTCCTTTTGTTGTAGTTCCAAACAGAAAGCTGGGGCAGTCTTTGGGTTCACCTCATTTCTTTCCCTTTTTTCAGAGGTCATATTTCCATACTGCCTGTTACCTAGTGTCTGAAAATAATTGTTTTATGTTTTGTCTAGTTTTCTACTTGTTTGTGTCAGGAGGACAATTCTGGACTTTGTTGGTCCCTTTTGCCTTCATTTTTGAAGGGTATTTATGCTGGATGTAGAAATTTAAGTTGACAGCTCTTTTTTTTTTTTTTTTTTTCCTTGTAGCACTTTAACATCATCATTTCAATATTCTCTTGTTTAAGTTGTTCCTGATGAGAAGTTAGTAGCCATTCTTACCATTGTTCACTTGATGTAATACGTCTTTTTCCCCCCCTCTGGCTGCTTTAAAGATTTTCTCTTTATCTTTGGTTTTCAGCAATTTTATTTATTCCAAGACTAGCTTAGCCCTAATACCAAGGCATGGCCTTTCTGAGATCTCTATCAAATGCATGTCATGTTCATTGAGGTCTCTCTACTCTAGCTGCCAGGAATTTGAACAACTCCCAGGTAGTTGTTCAGCTCATGCTCCATAGTTGTTCTTTCACCAGATTTTGTTCTTTGACTCGCCTCATGCAGTTTTGCCTTGTGCATATGCAGCTTAGTCCCTAGGCAAAGGATTAGGAGATCTCTCTACAGGTTTTTGAAACTTTTTCTCTCCACAGCTCCCTTCTTTCTTGTATTGTGCTCCTTAAATTCCATGCCTTCAGTAGCCTCAGACTTGGAGCTCTATTTTCTCAACTCAGTGAAATATCTGTGTTCTTTGGGGGTTCCCCTTCCCTGTGGCACAAGCAGAAAGCCAGGGCGTTCGTGAGTCTTTGTTTCCCTTCTCTCAGAAATCACAGTCCTATGCTGCCTGTTGTCCAGCATCTGAAAATTATACTTAATATATATTGCCCCGTTTGATGGGCAATACGTATAAAGTATTATTTTCAGATGTTGGACAACAGTCAACATAGGACTGCCTTTCACATCAGGAGGTCATAACTGGAAATGGAAGTGTAGAATTTCATTTTAATTTTTCTTCTTTTTAAAAACTTTTTTGCCTCACGGCTTGTGGGATCTTAGTTCCTGACCAGGGATCGAACCTAGGCCCTCGGCAGTGAAAGTGCAGAGTCCTAACCAGTGGACCGCTGGGGAATTCCCTGAAAACTTTTATAATTTTTGGTACAGTATATCATACTTTTTAGAGTATGGCTTCATTAAAAAAATAATGCCAGCTCATATTTTAATTTGCAAGCCATACAGAGAGCTACAAAGAAGAAAGTTCACAAGAAAGAAAGAAAGAAAGCTCAATATCCCAAAACCCAGAGTTTACCATGGTTACCTTTATCATTTCAGATCTCATTGCAAATATGCACATAGAAGAATAATTTATTTTTTAAATGGATTCATGCAGTTCATGCTATTTTTAATTAAAAGCACTTAAATTTAATTAACGGGGTAAATTTATTAAACAGAAGCAACACTGGAAAAATGGCTCAACCACAGATAAATATTTATTTACTACAAGAGATATTTCCTAAAAGATTTTTCTCTAAGGTTATGAAATGAGATTATGGAAAAAGCCTAAGAGGTTAGAATCATTATGTCATAGTTCGCATGCTTCAATAGGTCTCTCATATAAAAAAGAATCACGTGTTGGTAAATACCTGCTGTTGGTAGGAGAATAAATTGGTACAAATTTCTAAATGGCTATTTTAGCTCAAGCTGCTATAACAAAATACCATAAACTTATGGTATTATAAACAACAGGTGGCTTATAAACAACAGAATTTATTTCTTACAGTTCTGGAGCCTTGAAGTTCGAGATTGGGATGCCAGCATGGCTGGGTTCTGGTGAGTGCCCTCATCAGGGTTGCAGACTGCAGACTTCTTGTATCCTCAAATGGCAGAAAGAGAGCTAGCTAGCTCTCTGACTGCTTCTTATAAGGGCCCTAATCCCATTCATGAGGGCTCCATCCTCGTGGTCTAATTACCTCCCAAAGGCCCCACTTCCAAATACCATCACATTGGGGATTAGATTTCAATATATGAATTTTGGGGAGATACAAACATTCAGTCCATTACAATGGCAATTTGGCAGTATTCAGAATCCTTAAAAATGTTCACATCCTTTGCCCCAAATTCCATTTTTAGGAATTTATTATAAGCAAATAAGAGATGTGTACATTATGTGTACACATGAGTGTGTGTGTGTGTTATTCATTTCAGTGCTATTTATGTTTAAAAATTAGAAGCCTGTTAAATGATTAAATTATGATACAGCCATATAACCAAATACCATAAAAACATAAATTATGTTTTTTAAATTTTTTGTTTAGTATACTACTAATAAAAATAATTGGCAGGTGATAAAAATCATGAGCTTTAAGATGTTTAAGGGTATAAGGTATAAGAAAATATTCAAATATAGTAAATAAAAAAAGTAAGATGATATTTTGGAGTATCTTAAAAAGGATATATTTATTTAAAAAATAGGATGTAAAATAAAATACGCTAACTTTGAGT
The DNA here is from genome assembly GCF_028021215.1 of Eschrichtius robustus. NCBI lineage: Eukaryota > Metazoa > Chordata > Mammalia > Artiodactyla > Eschrichtiidae > Eschrichtius > Eschrichtius robustus. The sequence continues at coordinate 39,066,934 of NC_090838.1, forward strand.
AGTTAAATTATGGGTTATTTTTCAATTATATACTGTTTAATATTTTTCACATTTTCTACAATAAGCATGTACTATGTTAAAAATCATACAAAAAACTTAATTTTTAAAATTCTGATAAATTGAATGATTGGGAGGATGAGGGAAGAAGGATTTAAGTGATTGTAGTTTTTCTCATCTTAATCATGCCTCTTCTCCATTTTTGCAGGTACTTTAGCTTGAACTTTATCTGTATAGATTTAGTGAAACAGGCATTTATTCTTATACTGTATATGTAATATATATCCTAAACTTTTTCTAATTTAAGGCAATCTCCCATGTTTCATAGTTTAAAATTGTGGGTTTGTATCAAGCACTGCTTTGCACACTTGAAGAGATTTAATATTGCTTTCTTTCCCTTTTCCATTTATTTCCAGAGCTGTTTTTTTAAGTTTTTGTCTTGCTTTCTCAGCCAGTGTTACTGCCCACCTCCTTGCAGATGTGGATGCCTTTATGTTAAAGAAAGAAGTCGTAGTCTTTAGTTTTCTTAATAAAATATTACATTTGCTGTCTCAGTCCCTAGCATCTTAGGCATATGGACCTGGTGCTCTTCAGGAACTCACTCTAGTGACTCAGCTTCACATTTTTTGCTATATATTGAACATGTTAGAAATCCAGTGGAGAAAGTTACTATTCTAAAAAAGAGACAAAGGAATGTTGTGGTTAATGAATAAAGAAATAGACATGTCCTCCAGGGAGGTATCATTTATACCAGACTTCAGAGAATGACCTTAACTTGAATAGTCTAGTGTCTATACCTCAGCAGTTACAGATCCAGAAAACTCATTTTGGTCAGGGGAACTGATTTCATGCTAAGCAAATTTACTGAAGACTCATATGGGAAACAAAGTTAATTTCTTAATTTACATTAAGAAATAATATCAAGCCATAATATTTTGATAGCCTACATCTTCATTGTAGGGCTACATCTACCAAAGGGATGTGAACAGTTGGGGTCCAATAATCAGACTGTGTTTTCCTGAAGGCTCAAGGCAGTACATTCTTCTTCGATTACCTTATTTTTAGTCTTTGTGAAGGGCTCTATAGCTGTGGGCAAATTTTTTAACCTCCAGAGTCTCATCATTAAAATTGTGATAATAACTAGCTACTTCCTAGGCTTGTTGTGAGAACTAAATAAGATAATCTATGAAAAGTGACTAACCTAGTGCCTATCAGACAGTTGCCATTCAGTAATTGTTCAGATGATTTGTTGTCTTCTACTTCTAGATTTGAGGTCTGGGGTTTAAGAAAGGCACTCTTGTTCTTTTCTTTCCCTCTGCAGGCATTGCTGGGAACTCTACTGGGCTAAGTGGTGTTGAGGTACTAACACTACTTGATTTACAAGAATATTGTTGTTCTGAGTGATAAAGTTTAACTTAATCTAGTGAAGAACTGTAATGAATCTTTGCATAGGTTATGTTTCACTGTGAGATCTAGCCATTTTAATATTTTGAGACTAAGGTAAGAATCATTCTTTTAAGGAATTCGGTAGTGTTTGCTTTTCCAATTTGACATTTGTAAAACAGCTTGCTATTTCTTGTAAAACAAACAAGTAAATTCCAGATAACAAATTTAATAAGCTGTTTTTACTCGTTGCTGACAACTTAGTAAGGTTCGTGCTCTGTAGTTAATATTTCTAATTCATTATATTCATAGATTGTAATGTTGTAAAAGACCTAATCCCTTCCCCTTTCCTTCAGATGAGCTTACTGAGGCCCAGAGAACCAGCCTGAAACTAAGCCAGACAGCTGATGCATCATAGCGGGTCCCTGGGACTGTGAGGTGCCAGTGCAGCTGGGCCCAGGACAGTGAGGCCCTTGATATAAGAGTTTGTACTCTGGAGGAGGCAAGGAGAGCGGCCAGCTCCTTCTTTTGGATGTCAGCATCCTTTCTTTCACATGGTTGTGAGAAGGCGGTATTGAATTCAAGCAGTGAGCTTGCCATAGTCCTGAGTGGCAGACATCCTAAGTGAGTCCCTTCTAGAAGGAGCCCCTGCTTGCCCCTCCTTCCTTGCTTAGCCAAATCCAAATCAGAGTGAATGAACAAATGTCCTTTTTGTGTCAGGTACCACGTCTACTAACTAGGCACTGTGGAGCAGTTGGGACTTACCTGGGAGGTTTTTTTTTTTTAATTATTTATTTTTGGCTGCGTTGGGTCTTCGTTGCTGCGCGTGGACTTTCTCTAGTTGTGTCTAGCGGGGGCTACTCTTCATTGCGGTGCACGGGCTTCTCATTGTGGTGGCTTCTCTGTTGCAGAGCGTGGGATCTAGGCCCGCAGGCTTCAGTAGTTGTGGCACACGGGCTTAGTTGCTCCGTGGCATGTGGGATCTTCCCAGACCAGGGTTCGAACCCGTGTCCCCTGCATTGGCAGGCGGATTCTTAACCACTGCGCCACCAGGGAAGTCCCTACCTGGGAGTTTTTAATGGCAGAGCTGAGACAGGTCTCTAGACTCCAGCACACTCTTCTTTTTGCCATATCCCTGTCCTCCCTACATCAGATGAATTTTTTTTTCTCTTCTGAATTACTGCTTGACTTATATGGGAGACTTGTTAAAGAATATTTTGACATCTGTTTAGAAGTTATTCTCTAATTGTCCTAAGTAGTACTTTCTTATTTACAGTTCTGGTTTCTCATTATCTCGTGGGTGTGTATTATGTCCTCAGCTAAATCCTTGTGGACCTATACCATTTTGATCTCTTTCCTGTGACCCTTAGGGCTTGGAATATTTTAAGCATTCAGTAAATTGTTGATCAGTAAGTAAATATTGGTTATCAATTTTTTAATTGTACCAGACTTTACATTTTAACATACTTTCAACTAGAGAAGGATCTGGATTTGCTACTTAAAGCTTGTAATCTCAGAAGATTTAAGATTGAAAAGAGTTATAAAAGTGCTGTTGTCATTTGAAAGAAATTGAGTGCTCTCACAGATAACTAACTTCGAATGCTTTAAGATCTAGGAAAAGTTAGGGACGGTGAGGTTGGTCCCTTATTTAAATGAATGACTTGTGGCCATCCGGTTGTGTTTTTGTTTTTTAAAATCACAATCTAAGATCTAACTTTTTTGGCAGCCAGCAAAAAATATATATGGTTATAGAGAAGAGCTGTCTTGAATTATAATCCTCTGTGTGTTTTGGTGGACTAATTTGCTATGGGTTTATTTCTTGAGAAGAAAAAAAAAATTTCATGCCTCCTTAGGATGGTTTACAGAGGTGCAGTTATGACCAGTCTTAGCACGTGGTCCCAGTCAGCAGTCTTTTTTCTCCCCCCAGCTTTATGGAGGTATAATTGGTAAGTAAAAATTGTACATATTTAAGGTATACAGTGTGACGATATGATACACATATACATTGTGAAATAATTACTGCAATCAAGCTAATTTATATATCCATCATCTCACATAGTTACCCTCTTTTGCGGGGTGGCTGAAAACATTCAGGATCTACCCTTTTTGCAGATTTCAAGTATACGATACAGTAGTGTTAACTGTAGCCACCATGCCATACATTAGATCCCCATAAATTATTCATCTTATAACTGAAAGTTTGTGCCCTTTGACCAACATCTCCCTATTTCCCCCACCCCCAGGCCCCTGGCAATCACCATTCTACTCTCTGTTTTTATATATCTCACCTTTTCTTTATCTATCCTGTCAGCATTCTTAAAAGTGTATGCTTTTTATATCAAGGAGAATCAGATGAGAAAAATCTGGATAAACCGTTGTAAATCTATAATTGCTATTAGAAAAAATAAGGGACATACCATACTAATAATGGACAATAATGTCATTTTTATTTCAAGGACCAAATGAATATCTAGTATGAATGTGGAATCTTTCTTTTGACTTGATATTATTTGTTTTGTCTCAAATTATCTTTCTTACATGGTGATGTTAAATATTTATCTTTAGTTGTTACTAGGTATTAACAGCCTCTATGGTTGGTTGAGGGATGTAATTGTTTCTGAGTCTAGAATTTATACTTACGCCATATCTTTGTATAATTTTTTAAAATTTACGTCTCCTGTCTGCTATCTCTGCATGCTCCCATTTCACTGGTGTTCACATTTATTTTGAGCCTTAATTTGTAAATAACTAGAAAGTTCTAGGATAATTTATACTATGTATTTTTTTTTAAACAAGTTTTCATAATCAGAACAATTTTTGTGGTTTTTTTCCGGCTGTGTTGGGTCTTCGTTGCTAAACGCAAGCCTTCGCTAGTTGCGGCGAGCAGGGGCTACTCTTCGTTACAGTGGCTTTTCTTGCGGAGCACAGGCTCTAGGCACGTGGACTTCAGTAGTTGCAGCATGTGGGCTCAGTAGTTGTGGCTCACGGGCTGTAGAGCACAGGCTCAGTAGTTGTGGCGCATGGGCTTAGTTGCTCTGCAGCATGTGGATCTTCCCGGACCAGGGCTCAAACCCGTGTCCCCTGCATTGGCAGGCGGATTCTTAACGACTGCGCCACCAGGGAAGTCTCTACGTATTTTTAAAAGCTTTAAAAACCTTTGATTAACGTACAGTAAAATTGACTTTTTTGGTGGGGAGGGCATATGGTTATTTAAATTTTACCTCGTATATAGATCCATGTAACCACCACCACAGTCAGGATACAAAACAGTTCCATCATGCCCCAGAACTCCCTCATGCTGTCCCTTTGGATCACACCCCAAACCCCTGGCTATCCCCTCTTAACCCCGGACAATCACTGATGGTCATGTAAATGGAATCATACAGTATGTATACTTTTGAGACTGGATTCTTTCATTCGCAGTAATGCTCTTGAAATTCATCCAAGCTACTGCATATATCAATAATTCTATTTTGTTGCTCAGTAGTATTCCATTGATAAACTGTACTACAGTTTGATTATCTGTTCACCTATTGAAAAACATTTGGGTTATTTTCAGTTTGGGGCAATTATGAAAGAACTGTTATAAACACTTATGTACAGGTTTTTGTGTGAGCACAGATTTTCATTTCTGTAAGATAAATACCAGGGAGTGGGATTGCTGGGTCATATGGTAAGTGTATATTTAACTTCATAAGGAACTTGCCAAACTTTTTCAGAATTTATGTCCCATTTTGCCTTCCTACTTAGAATGTATGCAAGTTGTAGTTGCTCTGCATCTCCTCCAGCATTTGGCGTTACACTTTTTAAAAACAATTTTAGCTGTTATAATATCGTTATGCCTTTAATTTAGATATCCCTAATAGCTAAAAATATTGACCACCTTTTAATGTAGTCAGTTGCCCTCCATCTAGCTCTTTGGTGCACTTTTTGTTCAAGTCTTTTACCCAGTTTTTAATTGGGGTCTGTGTTTTCTTACTGTTGAGTTTTGAGAGTTCTTTACATATTCAGAATTCAAATCCTCTGTCACATATGCCGTTTGTAAATATTTTCTCCCAGTCTTGTAGCTTGGTATTCATTTTCTTGACAATGTCTTTCACAAAGCAAAAGTTTTTAATTTTGAAGTCCAATTTATAATTTTTTTTCTTTTATGGATCATGCTTTTGGTGTCGTGTGTAAAACTTTGCCTAACCCCATGTCACTACAGTTTTATCCTGTAGATTCTAAAAGTTTTATAGCTTTGTATTTTACATTAAGATCTGTGATCCATTTTTAGTTAATTTCTGTATAAGGTGTGAGGTTTAGGTTATATTTTTGCCTATGGATGTCCAGTTGTTACAACACTATTTTTGGAAAAGACTATCCTTTTTCCATTAAATTGCCTTTGCAGACATCTTTGTCCAAAATCAGTTGCCATATTTGTGTGGATCTGTTTCTCAACTATAGTCCATTGATTTATGTGTCTGTTCTTTAACCCAATACTGTACCCTCTTAATTACTGTAGCTTTAGAGTAACTTTTAACATCAATTAGTATGATTCTTTCATTTTTATTCTTTTTAAGAATTGTTTGGCTTTTTTAGTTCCTTTACTGTTGTTGTTAGAACAAGTTTGTCTATATATACAAAAAATATCCTGGGGGGTGGTAGTTTGATCAGAACTGTGTTTAATCTACAGATTAAATGGGAAGAATTGACACCTTTACTATGCTGAGCTTCCAATTCATGAATGTGATACGACTTTCCATTTATTTAGATCTTCTTTGATTTCTTTAATAGTGGTGTAGCTTTGGCATACAGCTCTTATACCTGTTCTATTAGATTTATACCTCTGTATTTCAAATTTTGGGGAGCTATCATAATGATATTTAAAAATTTTGGTTTCCACTTTTTCATTGCTAGTATTATATACATGATTGATTTTTGTGTGTTGACCTTATACTTTATGACTTTGTAATTTTACTTATTAGTTCTGGGAGATTTTGTGTAGATTCTTTGAGATTTTTATGTAGACAAACATGTTGTCTGCAAATAGGACTTATTTTTTTCTTTGTAATCTGTATGCTTTTTTTTCCCCTTGCCTTCTCATACTTGCTAGGACTTTGAATACAGTGTTGAATAGAAGTGGTGAGAGTAGGTATCATTGACTTGTTCCCAATCATAGGGGGAATGTATTCAGTCTTTCACCATTAAGTATGATGTTAGCTGTAAGCATGTCCTTCCTTCTACTTGATTTGGGTTTACTTTGCTCTTCTTTTTTTCTAATTTAAGGTGGACACTTAAGATTATTGATTTGAGAATTTTCTTCTTTGATAATGTAAGCATTTAATGCTATAAATTGTCCCCTGAGCATTGCTTAACTGCATTGTACAAATTCTGATGTGTTTTAATTTTCTTTCAATTAAAAATATTTTCTAATTTTCCTTGAGATTTCCTCTCTGACCTGTCGATTATTTGTAAGTGCATCATTTAATTTCCCAATTTTTAGAGATTTTTCTGTTATCTTTCTGTTATTGATTTCTAGCTTAAATTCATTGTGGTCAGAGAACATATTTTGTGTTACTTAAGTTCTTTTAAATTGCTAAGATTGTTTTATGACCCAGGAGAAGGTCTGCCTTGATGAACATTCTCTGTGGACTTGAAGAGACAGTTGTTGGGTGGAGTGTTCTACAAATGTCAGTTAGATCCAGTTGGTTGACAGTTTTGTTCAGTTTTCTATCCTTGCTGATTTTTTGTTTACTAATTAGATAGATTACTGAGATAAGCATGTTGAAGTCTCCAGCTATAGTTAGAGATTTCTGTATTTTTCCTTCCAGTTCTGTCAGATTTCACTTCATGTATTTTGACGCTCTGTTAGGTGCACACACATTTAGGATTATTATAATCTTCTTGGTGAATTGACTCTTTTATCATCATATAATGTCATTTTTTATGCCTGGTAATTTTCTTTGGTTTGAAGTTTACTTTATTTGGTATTAATATAGCTACTCCACCTTTCTCTTGATTAGTATTTCTATGATATATCTTTCCCCATCCTTTTACTTCTAACCTACTTATATTATCATAGTTGAAATAAATTTCTTGTAGGTGACATGTAATAGGATCTTATTTTTTCTTATCCATTTTCATAATCTTTGTCTTTTTTTTTTTAATTTATTTATTTATTTATTTTTATTTATTTATGGCTGTGTTGGGTCTTCGTTTCTGTGCGAGGGCTTTCTCTAGTTGTGGCAAGCGGGGGCCACTCTTCATCGCGGTGCCTGGGCCCCTCACTATCGCGGCCTCTCTTGTTGCGGAGCACAGGCTCCAGACGCGCAGGCTCAGTAGTTGTGGCTCACGGGCCTAGTTGCTCCACGGCATGTGGGATCTTCCCAGACCAGGGCTCAAACCCGTGTCCCCTGCATTGGCAGGCAGACTCTCAACCACTGTGCCACCAGGGAAGCCCCAATCTTTGTCTTTTAATTGGTATGTTTAGGTGCTTTACATGTAATGTAACTGCTTATATATTTGGACTGAGTGCTACCATTTTATTGTTTGCTCTCTGTTCTTTTTGGTTTTTGTTTCTCTTTTTCCCCTTTCTGCCTTCTTTTTGGTTATTTGAACAGCTTTTGGAGTTCCATTTTTAAGTTTATCTTTTTTTTTTTTTTACTATATCTCAATCTAGTGTTGGTGTGGGTGTGTGTGGTTGCTCTAGGGATTGTAATATACATATCTAAATTTTTATAGTCTACTTAGGATAAATATTTTCCCACTTAAGTGGGATGTAGAAATCGTAATACTATATATCTCTTTACTCCCCTCTTTTTTTGTTGTGTTGTCATATATATTATGTCTACATACAGAGAAAACTCCATCAGACAATGTTACAGCTTTTACTTTTAACCACCAAACATTTTCAAGAATTCAAGAAGAGAAAAATAGTTTATTGTATTTACCCATATGGTTATTAATTCTTCTTTTTCATAATTCTTTTTCATTCCATTTTTCCCTTGGCATCATATCCCTTCTGCCGTTTAGTAATTCTGTTAGAGCTGATTTGCTTGTAGTGAATTTTCTTGGTTTTACCTTCACCTGAGAGTGTCTTTATTTTGCCTTCATTCCTGAAGGATATTTTCACTGGATATAGAAATTCTGTGTTGATGGTTCTTTTCTTTCAGTCTTTTAAAAATATGCCATTTCCTTCTGAACTTAATGGTTCCTGGTGAGAAATTCACATCCATTCAAATTGCTCTTCCCTTATAAACACTGAATCACTTTTCTTTTTCTGTCTACTTTCAATTTTTTTCTTTGTTTTTAGTTTTTATCAGTTTGACTTTTATGTGTCTGGGCATGGATTTCTTTTTTTTGAATTTTATTTTACTTATTTTTTTATACAGCAGGTTCTTATTAGTCATCTATTTTATACATATTAGTGTATATATGTCAATCCCAATCTCCCAATTCATCCCACCACACCCCCCCCCCCCACTTTCGCCCCTTGGTGTCCATACGTTTGTTGTCTACATCTGCGTCTCTATTTCTGCCCTGCAAACTGGTTCATCTGTACCATTTTTCTAGGTTCCACATATATGGGCATGGATTTCTTAGGGGTTTATTCTGTTTGGGTTCTCTGAACTTCTCAAATCTATATATACATTGTGTCTTTTACCAAGTTTGGAAAGTTTTCAGCCATTATTTCCTCAAATGCTTTTCTGCACTGCACTCTTTCACTTTCCTTTTAGGATACCAGTGACTCCAGTGTTAGACCTTTTGGTATCCCAGTGGTCCTTGAGGCTTTATTAATTTTTTTTTTCTCCTTGTTTTTCAGACTTGATAATTTCTATCCATCTGTCTTCAAGTTCACTGACTTTGTTTTGCCATCTCCATTTTGCTTATTGAGCTCATCCAGTGAATTATTTCAGCTGTATTTTTTAGATCTAAAATTTACATTTGGTTCTATTTCTTTGCTGAGACTTTTTTTAAGTCTTGTAAATTATTAGATTAATTATAAAAATTAGTACATGCTTGTAAAATAAAGATATATGTAGAAGTATACGAAGTTTTAAAATCTCATTGTGTGGCTGTTACTATTAATAGCCATATAAATTTTTACTTTTTTTCTATTGCAAACCAACATGCAAGTTTATATGTGTATATTCGTGCGCACACACTCCCACTTGTACGTCTATAGAGTAAATTTTAGAAGTAGAATTCTGGGTAGGCATCATTTTGAATACCCACAAAAGAGTCCACATAACCTTTCCCCATTGAGGTGTAGTGTGAAGGTTATTTCTTGTTTTGCACTAGCATAAATTCTTGGGGAAAAAAATTTTTTTTGATCAGAAAAGCTTTTCTTATGTTTTAGATTAGTTCAGTAAAATGGCTTCCCAGAACCAGAATTAGTAGGTTAATTGTTATGAACATGCTTAAAGTTTTTGATAATTTGTAAATTGATGTTCCAAAGACTTGGTTGATTGACACTTGTAACTATGGAATTTAAGCTCAGGAATAAAGCCTTTGTGTCTCCACTACCAAAGAACAAGAGAGTATTGGCAATTTGCAGAGACCTTCTATTCATTTCAAAAGTGTTTGCCCTTCTTGGAGCATTTTTATAATAGCTGCTTTGAAGTCTGTCAGATACTTCCAACAACTGTGTCATTCTCAATTGTTGATGTCTCTTTATTGTACCATGCAAGTTGAGATTTTCCTGGTTCTTCATATGCCAAATAATTTTGGATTGCATCCTGAAGTATTATGAGACCCTGGGTCTTGCTTAAATTCAGTGGTGAATGTTCATTTTTGTGTTTTAGCAGCCAGTGGACCCTGTTGGTTTAGGCTGCAAGTTGCAGCTAGCTTTCTGTGGGTTGTGATTTCAATATCAGTTTGGTTTTCAAAGCCTGTAGTGCTTTGCTATTTGGATCTGTCCTGTGTGTACACTGCCCATTGGCCAGTTTGAGATAGGTGACTATTTTTTTCTTTGTTCTATTCTCAAAAGTTTTTGGTTTGCTATTTAGGATAAATTCGATGCCATGTTCAGCTCTGGAGTGAGCCCAGGCGTTCATAAGCAACCTTATGGAGTCGCTTTTCTGAGTTCCTCCCACTCAGCTATTTCCGCTATACTTTCTACTTCCCTGGGAACTCCCCTTTTTAGTCCTCCAGCCAGAAAGCTTTGTCTACTGTGCTCACTTCCTGTGATTGTGCCCACATGCAGGGACCAGCGGTAGGAGCACAGAGAGGGGGGAAAAGAAGGTTAGGAGAGGGTTTTGCCCCACCCTCTTGAAACCACAGCTTCTGGGATTGGAGAGGATTTCTCTCCCTCAGACCTTTAGGTACCTGTGGGCCCCCTGTTGTTACTGCCTCCCTTTTCCTGCCCAAGCCTGAACTAAAGCACTTCACGTGAAACACTGTCTACATTGCTGCCCACTTCCAGGTTTCCCGCAGTCCACGTGGCAGGATACAAGAGGGAAAAAAGTGAACCCACCCTCGGTTCCATGGCCCTTTGAATTCTGGTCGTCTTCCCCAATCTACCTGCTACCATTTACTTTTTACAGTCTTTAAATAACTGCTCCGTACATTTTGTTTAGATTTGATAGCTGTATTCAGTAGGAGGGACAGGGTGGAGTGTTTTTACTTTATCTTAGCTGGCACTAGGAAGAACCCTGTATTGTGTACTTTTAAGAAGGGCATTATTTATTCAACCAACATATGTCCTTATCATTTGAGTCCTCACCATGTGCTGGGCACTTTAAATATATTATTTGTTTAATTCTCTGACAACTGTCCCCCTTTTAGACATGAGGAAATTGAGGAGTAAACTCTTAAACTAGGTCCAGAGGCACAGATAGTAAGTGACAGGCTGGGATTTGAACACAGGACCCAAGGTGTGTTCCCAGGACCAGCATCATCAGACCCACATGAGAACTTGCTAGAAATGCAAAATCTCTAACCCCGCCTCAGATCTACTAAATCAGAATTCTGGGAATGGGGCCCAGTAATTTGTTTTGATGAGCCTCTGTTAATCTGATGTATGCTAAATTTGAGCACCACTTCTCTATGCTGTAGGACTTAACAATACTATGTTTTAGTTTCTTAGCAGAACTTTAATATAAGAAACAGAAGTAGCTTTTCACCCTTGCTTGAGACATATGGTAGTATGTGGAGTGAGAACTAATTTTCTTACTCATGTCACTAACATATAGCTTTAAAATCACACTTTTCTATATTATTCAAGCTTATGGTAGTTAAAATATAAATACTATGAATTTTAAAAATTTAAATGTGTGTGTATGCAAAGAAATCAATTTAGATGTGGTTTTTGACCAATAAATCACTTAGCCTCTGGTAATTACTATGTTATATAATGCTCTGTATTTTAAATTTTAGGATATTATTACTGATTTCCCTCAATTTCAGGGTAGCTTTTGATACAGGTTTAGAATAATATTGGGTTGGGAAAAATGGCCCGTATTTGCAGGATAGGTCCTATTTTGTGTAATTTTATCTTTTTCCACCAAAGATTAAATGTATCATTATAACTAAATTTAATTTGCATATTCTTATAAGACATTTTATTTTTTTTATTGAAGTATAGTTGATTTAAAATGTTGTGTTAGTTTCTGGTATACAGCAAAGTGATTCAGGTATACATAGCTATATATATTCTTTTTCACATTCTTTTCTATTATGGTTTATTACAAGATATTGAATATAGTCTCCTGTGCTCTACAGTAGGACCTTGTTGTTTACCTATTTTATATATAGTAGTTTGTATTTGCTAATCGGAAACTCCTAATTTATCCCTCCCCACCTCCTTTCCCCTTTGGTAACCATAAGTTTGTTTTCTATGTATGTAAGTCTGTTTCTGTTTTATAAATAAGTTCATTTGTATCATATTTTAGATTCCACATGTAAGTGATATCATATGGTATTTGTCTTTGTCTGATTTCACTTAGTATGATAATCTTAAGGTCCGTCCATGTTGCTGCAAATGGCATTATTTCATTCTTTTTATGGCTAATTAGTATTCCATTGTGTGTGTGTGTGTGTGTATGCTACATCTTCTTTATCCATTCATCTGTTGATGGACATTTAGGTGGCTTCCATGTCTTGGCTGTTGTGAAGAGTGCTGCTGTGAACATAGGGGTGCATATATCTTTTTGAATTGTAGTTTTCTCTGGATATATGCCCCAGGAGTGGAATTGCTGGATCATATGGCAACTCTATTTTTAGTTTTTTAGGGAACCTCCATACTGTTTTCCATAGTGACTGCACCAATTTACATTCCCACCAACAGTGTAGGAGGGTTCATTTTTCTCCACACCCTCTCCAGCATTTATTATTTGTAGACTTATTTATTTATTTATTTATTTATTTATGGCTGTGTTGGGTCTTCGTTTCTGTGCGAGGGCCTTCTCTAGTTGCGGCAAGCGGGGGCCACTCTTCATCGCGGTGCGCTGGCCTCTCACCGTCGCGGCCTCTCTTGTTGCGGAGCACAGGCTCCAGACGCACAGGCTCAGTAGTTGTGGCTCACGGGCCTAGTTGCTCCGCGGCATGTGGGATCCTCCCAGACCAGGGCTCGAACCCGTGTCCCCTGCATTGGCAGGCAGATTCTCAACCACTGCGCCACCAGGGAAGCCCCTTGTAGACTTTTTAATCATGGCCATCCTGACCGGTGTGAGGTGATATCTCATTGTAGTTTTGATTTGCATTTCTCTAATAATTAGCAATGTTGAGCATCTTTTCTTGCACCTTTTGGCTATCTGTATGATAAGACATTTTAAATAAATTTACCAATCAGGAAAAAAAGTCTATTAGAGCACATCTTCAGAATCTGTTTGTTTTTTTTTTAATTAGCTTACAATCCACGTATACTTTGAGGTATGTAGATTAGTAGAGTAGATTAGTAGGTATATGGAGATTAGTTATGGAGCATTTTCTTTTGTGATAATCTCTCCTCTTACTAATAGAGTAGCTGGCGGTTGGGGCAGAGAAGATATTCCCTATTGTAGAAATAGGTTTTATAGTTATCATTATTTATATTAGATTTGAGGTCTGTTACCCTCTGGTATCTGCATTAGCAAGACACATAATAATCACTGAGTATTCTTGAGGGAATGTCAGCAAAAAGGGCCCTACCCTCAAGGAGCTTACTGCCTATTGAAATAAACAGAGAAACAGTTATTCAAAAAAATAATTACTGTGACAAAGATATGTAGAGTACTGTGGGTATGGTGTGTTGGAGAGAGGCTGGACCCGTGAACCTAGCTGTTAGTATTTGAAATCATCTGTGGTGGTATGTATACTACACAAATCAGCAGATGCTACATACATACAGTCAGTTTTGCTGTAATGGGATGCATTCCTAAAAATCACGAAGTGGAGGGGAAAATGGGATTGGGCACAATACTCAAAAACTTCCTCAGCAACACATTAAAAAAAAAAAAAGGAGAAACCAAATTAAAATGGTAACACAGTTTTGCATGTTAAAATGGAAATAGTTAAGAAAAAAATAAATATTAAAATAAATATGGTGCTTTACCTTGAAAAAGACCAGAGGTTTGCTTGAGAAGTGGGCGAGGGAGAGGTTGCCTCTTGTGAATTATTGTGGAATGGTGGAGGGAAGGTGTCTGAAATCCGAGGAAAAGTTAACACCCCACGTGGATGGGTGAGGCTCCCGACAGGAGGTGGGCTGAGGTAGCTGGGAGATGTTTGAGGTAGGTGTGTGTGCTGTGTATTCCCAGGCACTGGGCTCAGTGCAGCTGGGCACAGTTTTCTGCATCCATCTAGTGTTTAATGGCACGTAAGCAAATAACAGTTATTCAGTGCTCTTGTTGTTCCCTAGTGTAACAAGCACATTGAAACAAATTTGAGTTTTCCAGACAAATGTTAGAGCAGAACTGACTGTAACAGGGCTTTTCTTCCCCTTCTGCGAACTGATTGACCAGCACACCTCTGGAAATGGAGCTCTTCGGTCAGCCTGGAGGAGTCTTGGAAGACTTGACAGAGAAGATGACACTTGAACTGAGACTTGGCAAATAAGTACAGCGTTTTGCCAGGTATGGCATAGGTAGAAGGAGGGCATTCCAGGCAGGGGGACAGCAGCATCTGAAAAAGCATGCAGATGTAAGCCTGGTATGTTCAGGAAACTCTTACATAGTTCAGTGTTAAAAGAGTAGTTCAGTGTTAAAAAAGGTTAGAACTTGGAAGGAAGGAAGGAAGGAAAAGTAAACATTATAAATAAAACATAATGGTTAGGCAGGGGCCAAATTCTCAATATCCCTGTATGCCACATGAAAGAATTTACATTTTATCCCTCAGGGGGTAGAGAACACTGAAAATTTTTCAACAGTGAATTGTATTTTCTAACACTAATTTACATAGCACTCACTGTGACAGTTTGGAAGGTAGACTGAAGGAGACTGAACTGGAGTCTGGGAATCTATTGGGATAAGGGGGAACTAGTGTGGATCTTTCATAGGCTTGACCTCTTTGAGAGTATTATAAAAGCTGTAGATGCTTATTAGCAACTGTGTCCTTTCTGTGTTTTTAGAAGCTACTACTTCTGTAACCCTGTTTCTTGGTATTAAGGACTAGGGCCATGAGAGTTAGTCTATAATTTAGTTATAAAACTAAAAATTTATAAGAATGATACATGACTATTGCAGAAAAATAAAAGAATACTAGCATGAATAAAAATTAAAACTCTTAATAACCTTAAAGAGTATTAATTTTTTTTTCCTCCCTCATCATTTTTATAACTCTTCTTTGATAGGGAAAGGTGTTTGACCATCAAATACCAAGTTCTTACTATAGACTAGATGCTGTTCCGTTATTACTTAGTATGATACCCTATGATAGCCACTTGTGAAAAGAAACCATGGATATAAGCATATAATAAAAATGTGTCATAATCGGATGGTCATAGTTATACTGTAGTTCATGGACCTCATTTGCCTTAAAAGGCAGGTTCTAATCTTTACCTAATCCAGACATTACCAAATTATATATGTATGCTTCCTCTTTTCTGTATTGTCCATATTCCTCTCCCATAGCTCTCAGGACTCGTAATCTTTACTTTGTGCCAGCTATTTCTTCTAGTCCTCAGCATTTACAGAAATAATAGTGTGCCTTTCTCTAATAGAAATAAGGCTTTCTTTTTCTTCCTGACCCTGTCCTCACCATATCTTAATCCATATTGCTTTGTTTTCTGACTGAGCCATTTGGCTCCTCTAGAATATGCAGAGAATCACCAGTGAAGTCATAGTCATTTAATACAACCAAGTACAGGAATAAATCACCCTTTTTAAGCATGGCATGTAAGACCCTTTAGAGTCTTTCTTCCTGGCTTTTCAGGCTGCTTTTTCTTTTACTTCACTCCACCTGTCCTGTACTTCAGCCACCTAAACCACTCCTCACCTTTGGAAAGCCAGATCCTGTCCTCTCTCTCTGCCTGAAATGCCTTTCTCCACTCAGCAGGCAACTAATTCATTCTTTAAAACCTCAATTTTAAGCTCAAAATTACCTTTTCTGTGAAACCTTCCCCGACCCTCTGCATTAGTTAGGATCTGGTACAGTGGCAAGTAACAGAACCTCCAAAATAACAGTGGTCTGAAAACGAGAGAGAATTTATCTCTCTCCTATAACAGTGGACTTTGCAGTGTGGGGCTGAAATGACAGCTCTGCTTCATGACGTCATTAGGGAAGTAATGTCTACCTCATGGCTTCAGAATCTCTCACATTTAACCCTTGTCCTCACCATCCAAAATGGAGCTATCTGTTTTATGCTCTATGATGTACAAGGGAACAAAAAAGGGACTAAGGACGTTTGAGAGCTATCTCTTAACATTTCCCTAAAGCTCCCAAATTACATACCTGCTTGCATCTCATTGGCCTCAGGGAAGGCCTGGAAATAGTCTTTATTCGTGGTGGCTCTGTACCAGCTAATTGTATTATTAGGGAAGAAAGGGAGAACAGGTGCGGAGGACAGCTAGTAGTGTGCCACACTTTCCCAGCTAGAGGTAGTTTCTTTGTGCTTTGTGTTCCCGACAGCACTCTAATTAATTAGTATTTAAGTTGTTAGAATTCATTTGTCTTCTTCACCAGATTGTGGACTTCTAAAGGCATTCAGGAAAATTATAGCAAAAGTCTCAGAGACAAAAGCAGGGAATGATATTTAAATACCCATGTGAACAAGGGAATTGCTTATATAGAGCTGATTTCTTAGACTTACATTTTTTTTTTCTATTTTCTCCATTTTGTAGAGGGAAGTGGACACTGCCAATAGTAGAGGGCATGGCTTCTCCTTTTCAATAATGCCTCAAAATTGATCACACAGAGAGAACACAGTTATTTAAAAGGTGATATATTCTCTGTATTATACTGTTTCTTTTAATTGTGGTAAAATATACATAAAAGTTACCATTGTAACCATTTTTAAGTGTACTGTTCTGTGGCATTAAGTACATTCACACTGTTGTACAACCATCACCACCATCCATCACCAGAACTTCTCTGTCTTCCCTGAGATTCAGAACCCATTAAACACTAACTCCCTGTTACCCCTCCCCCAAGCCCCTGGCAACCACCATTCTACTTTCTGTCTATGAATTTGACGACTCTAGGAATTTTATATAAGAGGAATCTGTATTTGTTCTTTTGTGACTGGCTTATTTCACTTAGAAGGTCTTCAAGGTTCATTGTGTTGTAGCATGTGTCAGAATTTCTTTCCTTTTTAAGGCTAAATATATTGTTATATATATGTACCACATTTTATTTGTCCTTTCATCTATCAGTGGACACTTGGATTTCTGTGTTACACTGTTTTTTTGGTAAGATTTTTGTTTTCTAAAGATATTCTCCACACAAATAATGTCTTATTATAATTTCACCACAACTACCCCCAGACACAAACCACATAATAACATATCTTTTTAAAAGGAAATTTAACAAAAATGCAAAGAAGATAAAAACCATCACCTATATTAGAAATGTATTTTTATAGGAAGTAATCCCCCCTCCCAATCACAGTTTCTGAAGTATAAACTAAAAAATAAAATTAAGTTATGAAAAACATCCTGGTGTCAAATCTGGAAAATAGGTACAAGAATGGAATTAGAAAGAAATATAGTAGTTTTTCACAAGAAAATATTATATTTTGTTATATTTAAGAGTCTCTTGATGATATGATAGAGACACATAGGAGAGTGCAACCTGTGAATCCCTATTCTTTTGAAATATGGAAATTTTACCAGTGGACAGTGAGAAAGAAATGGTTATAGCTGTAGCCTGCTGGATTTGCTTTTATGAAGTTTCTCCAGCATTGAAGAGAAAAGGGTTATAAATGGGTGGAGTAAGGAAAAATAGCTCCATTTCTCTCACCTCACCTCCTTTGTTATCAGATGGGAGTTAGTTTAGTGACAGTAATTATTGGATGTTTGATTGCCAGTAATGTGACTGATGCCTAGAAAATTCTGGGTTTTGGCCTCTATCCCACTGTATACATAGTCCAAATTGGTAGTTAAATTCTTACTAAAATTCTGAGTAAGCTTTCAAATAGTTACTTAAATAAAATGCATGTCCAGTGGTTTAAACTGGATCTCACAGATACTTTCCCATTTCAGCTGATTGTTTGGTCAGTTTGGCAAAATGGTGAGTCATACTTCTCTAGCCAGCCACAGACCAGCTGTTGATTTACTACTCAGTTACTTGAGCCAAGACTGAAGCACCAGAATAGAATAGAGCACCTTGGCTCTGATACCGTTTTATCTTTTTCCTAAAAGTCTGGATGTAAATTTCCATCCTTCCCCTAGGTGTTTTGAGTTACAAGAAGCAGTCTAAGAGTTCTTTGTCTTTTAAATCTTCTAGTACTGTTGTAGAAATAAAATTGACATGCCTGAAAGGATCTGAGAAGAAAAAAACACATTGTGGGGTTAGCTGTAAACTCTTCTAGGGAAATTAGAACTTGATGTAGACATTAAAAATAGAATTGAATGGTGAAGGACAAAGTAGTGGAGGTGTTTTACAGCAAGAATTAAGTTTGGATAAAATGGGGCCTAATTATGGATGGCAGTGAGTGAAGGTCAGCCACGAGAAGCTGTGTGTGACTGTTGAATGTTCCTGAAAGGAAATGAGTCTGGCGGTGTTAGGAGTTAGGAAGAGAGGAGAGACTAAGGTGTTGCAGAAATCTAGGAAAGTGGCAATGGAAATCTGGACAAGGTTACTGGCAGTGAAAGTGCAGAAAAAAAGGTAAATTTGAGAGCCATTCTGGAAAAAGAAACTATAATTGTGTCACATGGAAGAAGAGTAAAATAAAAAAATTTCTAAGAAATTCCGTGGTGTACTGATATCCCATTTTGGGGAGAACTCAAACTCTTGAATTAACTCTAGATATGGTGAATTTGAGGTGCGATGGGGAATAGCCAAAATAAGACAGATTTTTTTCAGGCTATTAGTGGACTGAAAAGTGGGTGGAATGTGTGAACTAGACTTGTGCTTCTGGTACAAATCTAGCTGTACTCAAGGAGGTAAGAATTGGTCCTAGAAAATACCTGATTATAACAGTAAAGGCAAGAACATACGTTCTCATAGCTTCTGCATACCTGAAAAGCTCTTAAAATCAAATAAGTTTTTTTTTTCCCCCCATTAGCTTTATTTCAACTGAAGGCACTAGGTTAGTTAAATAGGTGTAATTCATAAATTACATCCAGGACACTGAAGTTCTTCTCCCATACTATTAAATAAGAAAGTAGAATCTAGATTGCCTTACCTAGAAAGATGCAGAACAGGGGCAAGAACTTAGATTCTTTCATAAAGAACAACATCTTAGAGTAAATAGATACTGTGGCAGAATAATGGCATACCAAGGAACATTATGTTCTTAAATATTTTAAGTTAAGTTATTGAGTTAACCGTATTTAACTTGTAGTGTAATTTGTAACATTTGAGTAATCTAGTGTGTAATTGAACGTTTTGTGTTTTTCTTTAGTGGAGCCTTTAGTTGGAGCTGTGTGCCAAGTGTTTCTTTATGGCTTTCTCTCTCTGAGTGGCTCTTCGTATATGTAGCAAAACATTTAGAACCCTGTGGAGTAAAGTAGAAAAAAAACTTGGCAAAAGAGTATTTCTCTTATAATTAGAAATTGTCTTAAGATACAATATGTTACAGCAATGATAAAGCTAATATATTAGAGAAATAATAGCTTAGTGTAGAGGTGACTGGCATTTCGCTGAAGATACCTAAGGGGGTAGCGTTTCCCTAGTGCCCTAGTGCCTGCAACAAATACTGCTTACTGCTTTCTGCTTTCTTCTCGCTCGAACCCGCGCCCCCTGCAGTGGAATCGCGGAGTCATAACCACTGGACCGCCAGGGAAGTCCCTCTTCTCTCTCGTGTACACTTCTTTTTTTGCTCTTTATTCCTTCTTTTTATGGTGAAATATAACATATATATAGCACAGTGAATAAAATAGAAAGGTACAGTTTAATGAATAACTATAAAGCGTATTCACCACCCAGATCAAGAAACAGAACACTGCAAGTATACCAGAAGCCTGCTACGTGCCCCTTGCCAGTCAAACCCCGCTTGTGTGCATCCCGTCCTATCCTCCAGAAGTAACCATAGTCTTACTTCGGTGATTATCATTTCTTCCTTCTCTTTGAAGTTTATCACCAAGTATGTGTCCCTAAATGATGTAGTTTACTTTTGCCTCTTTTGTATACATATATACAGACATATGTATATATGTCAATACATAGTTTTTTGTATCTGACTTATTTTTGTGCCATTTATCCGTGTGTGTATAACATTTTCATTTCTCTGATCCATTATTTGCATACTGTTCCACTGTATGAATATGCCATAATATATGTATTCTCTTCCGTTTCCTAATATTGAAAAACTCAGCCTGTGACTGTTCTTGTATATTTTTCTTGGGGCACATGGGCACCAGTATTTCAAGAGTTTATACTTAGGAGTGGAATTGCTGGATCATAGGAAATTCACATCTGCCAATTCACTGCATAATACCAAAGTGTTTTTTTAAAGTGGTTATTTATACTCACCCCAGCAGGATATGAGCATTCCTGTTGTTCTCCATTCTCGCCATCACTTGGTATTGACACACTTAAGTGTTTTGGGCAGGAAAACTGTGTCTCTTATGATTTTATTAAGGAGGATGAGCCCCTTTTCATATTTGAATTTCTTTTTGTGAAGTGCCTGTTAAAAAGGTCTTTTATCCCCTTTTCTATTTGGTTATCAGTTTTTTCCTACTGAGTTTTAGAAGTTCTTTATATTTTCTGGATATTAGTCTTTTAGTCTCTAAACACTTTTGTGTATTGAGAACTTTGTTTCCTTCCCTGTGTTTTTGATGATTAGAGAAGCCTTTAATTTTAACGTCATATGACTTATTCTTTTCCTTACAGATTATACTTTTTTTTTCCTGTAAAAATTTGCAGATATTTTCTTAGATTTGTCCTAAGTACTTCATATCATTGATGCTATTGCAAATGGTATGTAATTTTACATTTTGTTGTTTGTTGCTGACAGGTAGGACCACAATAGATATTTTATATACTGATTTGTATCTGCCAATGCTTCCACATTCTTGTTAATTCTAACAATTTTTTAGATAATTTTGAATTTTTTAAAATACACAATTATTTCATCTGAGAATAATGATAACTGTTTTTTTTCAGATCTGTAGAGATGAATTTAAACAATGCCTTTTATTCCTTAACTTGCCTTATGCTGCTGATTAGGACCTCTATTACAATGTACAATAGGAAGGATGATAATAGGTATCCTTTTCTTCTTCCAATCTCAGCATTTCTTCAAGGATAACGTTAGCTGTCGTTTTTTGGAAATGCTCTTTATTTAAGTTAGGTAAGGTTACGTTTCAGTCTTAGTTTGCTAAAAATTTTCATCAGAAATGGATGTTGAATTTTATGAAATACTTTTTTTCCATTTTATTTTTTATTTCTTTTTTTATGAAATACTTTTTCTACATCTCATGAGATTGTCATGTATTTTTTGTTCACTAACTATCAGTGTGATAAATTACATTAATTTTCTAATGTTAATTCAACCTTGCATTCCTAGGCTGTATCTAACTTGATCATGTTTATATACATTGGATTCAGCTCGCTAAAATTTTGTTTTAAAAAACTTGTATTTATATTCATGACTGAGATTAGCCTGTATTCTTTCTTCTCATAGTGTCCTTGTTAGGCTTTGGTATCAGGTTATATTAGCCTAATAAAATAAATTGGGGAATGTTTCCCTGTTCTGATCTCTGAAAGAGCTTGTGTAAGACTGTAATTTTTTTTTTCCTTAAATAATGATAGAATTCACCAATGAAGTTACCTAGGCCTTGGGATTTTCTTTTTGGAAAGAATTTCACTACAGATACTTTAATATTATTATATTTTATTTCCTGTGGACTCTTGTTCTCACTTACGATGTCTTCTGTGTGCTTATATTTGACTGTTCCTAATGCTTTTTGTTTTTAAAATTACTTGTGGGTATTCTTTGAGGCCTAGAATGAAGTTGTCTTCCTTCAGAGAGGGTTTATGTTTCCTTCTGCTAAGATGTGTGTAGGTACCATTAGCCCAGGAACATTTTAAAAGAATTTCACAGTTTGAAGTTCCCTGGATTAGGAGTCCATGCAGACACAGACTGCAAACCCCTGCCCAGGCTGCTCAAACTTCTTAGGGACCTACATCCTGGATGTTCTACCCACCATTCTCTTTTTCTCGTGCTTCTCTCTGAGCTAAAACAATCTTCCCTGCAATCTCCTGAGGGTGGGATTAGGATTTAGATTCAGTTGTAGTTTACCTTTACCTGAGGTTATAGCCTTTTAGGATCCCAGTTTAATGTGGGGAAGAGTTCCCTTGCGCTCTCTACCTTTCGAAGAATCTGTGTTTGAGAAATTTGTTGCCCTCATCCTATGAGACCAGTGAAACCAAAGACCTAATTTACTGAGCTCTATCTACAATTGCCCTCAGGGCCAGAGTATCTTCAGGGAGTCCTATTACCTCTCTAGGTTCTAGTTGCGCCTAGTTTGTCTGGCAGTTTCGCACCATCTTGTCAGCTTTTTATTTAAGGTGTTTTTGGTTTTTTTGTATCTAAGGATTTTTAATTGTTTTCAGTAGGAGGGTTGATCTAAAAAAATCCTAGTCTGTCATTACTAGAAATGGTAGTTCCTCTTAATTTTTTCCCCCCACTCAGTCTTCTATTTCTTTTGTTGACTTCAGCCTCCATGTTAATGCCTTAGTTTCACAAATATTCATATATTGAGCATCTAATATGTATCAAGCATGGCACAAAACAAAGTCCTTTGCTTTCTTGAAGCTAACATTGTAGTGGATTCTGGATTGTGGGGAAAGTTGCAGCACCATTGGACAGCATTTTCCACACTGATTCACAGAGCATTGGTGACCTGTGAAATCCTAGTAAGGTTGTCAAGTAAATTTGAGAAATAATGCCCAGGAGGATATCCTCTCTTAGAGAACTAAGGCACTAACTTATTTGAACTAAAACCTTTATTTGTAGAATACCTCTTAATATCTCATTAGCATACTAGAATTCCAGGGAACATGATTTATGAAATGTTGGAGTAGGACTAATGTATTAAACATCTCTATATTATTTACATGTTGTCACAGAGCAGTTTCAACTTCTGCTCTCCCACAGTCATGTCTAAGGGGAACATCTGCTGAGGGAGTAAACCAAGGCAGCTGGGCTCTGCATTCTGAATGACTTTCCTTACTTGGCCGTGGGTAGTTAGACTAGCATGGGTACCCAAATCAAAGATGCCAGACATAGGTCAGTCACTGGCCAACCAGAGAAAGTGTAGAAAGTGCTGAATTAAGTTGTCACAGATCTCGTTGGTTGGTTAAAGAAATAGAGCTCCTGCTTTCAACTTTATGTCTAGATGTACTCCGGATTGACAAGTAAGGGAGAGTGGTGGTTCTGTAAGGATACATATGATGATGCGGATCACAAAACTCACAAAAAGAAACATATTTGGCAGTTAAGCAGTGGAAGAAGCAGAATTTGAAAAATCAAGAGAAAGAGATAGAAGGGACCTATGATGGACCAAGAATTAGCCAAAGGTATGGCAGGTTGGCAACTATGAGATAGAAAAACAATCAAGCGGAGAAGCACAGAGACCAGCTTGTGGTTAGAGGCAAATCAGATACCAAAAGCCTGGTATCCAGGGAGTTGCTGAGCCACAAGAATGGCAGGAGCACTGAAATAAGGACCCACAAACTCCTGAGGCTCGGTGCTCTAGGGCAGCGTTGGGACTGGACCAGGATTTCTGTTCCAGAATCCTTAGGGCCTAGGCCCACTTGTTACTGATTTTGTTCTTGGGTTTTTGTGTGACTTCTTGTTTCCCTTATCATCAAATTCATACTTATAATCAGTTCTCCTCCCCCACCACACACACCTACATCTGCCAACCTGAGTGTCAGTGCCCTGCCACCAGAAGAGACTGATACATAAGGAAAGAGTTGGATTTATAAGACTGATGTATGAGTTGAATTCATATCAGTACTACTTTTTTGATTAACATTTTTATAACAATGGAATACCCACCATTCCTACCACTGCTTTTTATCTTCTCTTTTTATTACATTTTGGAAACTCGTCTTCTAAGCTCAGCTGTGCTAGCAGTGTTAATGTTGTATTGCATCACATAATCTATTTCTGTTGGTTATCCTATAAATCAGGGGTCCCCAACCCCCGGTCCGCGGACCAATACCGGTCCGCCGCTTGTTGGGAACCGGGCCGCACAGCAGGAGGTGAGCGGCGGGGGAGCGAGCCAAGCTTCATCTGCCGCTCCCTGTCGCTCGCAGTACCGCCTGAACCACCACCCCCCAACCCACTCCGTGGAAAAATTGTCTTCCACGAAACCAGTCCCTGGTGCCAGGAGGGTTGGGGACCGCTGCTATAAATAGTATCTCCATATACAAAAGAATGCACATTACTTACTCTTGGTGCTCTTTGGCAAAGGATATTTCCTACTTCCCAATCCAATGTTATTTGCTACTGATCCCCAATACTGTTTGAGAATCACGTTGGCTTTAGTGGAGATCTCTGTATTCGTTATTCCTTTCTCCACTGATTGTGTTCATCTGCCCCTCTAACCCCCATTTCTTTGTGTCTTTTTCCTCCACACTCTTCCCCCACCTTTTCTTTAAAAAGTTTTTTTAATACTTCATTATTTATTTCTTCTGCATTTTACACATAATTTTGGGTTTATAATACGAAATTAGATTGGTCTTTTTGAAGATCTACTTCCTTTTTAAATAACATTTTTCCAGCCAAGAAATCCGTACATTTGAATGCAATGTCTTGGAAAGTACAGAAAAGAAAAAAGAAAAAATGAAATTATAATAATCAAAAACCACCCAAAATAGCCACAGTAGTATTTCCTATCCATAATGTTTTTATTAAAATATGTTTATATGTATATGTATGTGTTGAGGTCAATTTATATACTGTTTTATAACCGTATTTATTTTATATCATGAATATTTCCAGAACATTAAATGCTCTGGAAACATGGTTTTAATGTCTATTGTTCCAGTAAATGAAAGCACTACAATTTATTTAACCAATCCTCTATTAACTGAACAATACGGTTATTGCCAATTTTTTTGCTAATATTATACCATGGTGAATATCTCTTGTATATAAACCTTTGTGTCTTTATCTGATTATTTTCTTGGAATACACTTCTGTTGTGAAACCTTGAGTCAAAAGGTATATACATCTTTTTAAAGTTTTGATACATAATACTATATAAAATTTCCTTCTTGAAATGCCATGTGGATTTATGTCCTCACATCAATGTGTAAAAATACTAGCTTTTCTTTCTTTGAAAGAAATAAAAACAAACTTTGCCAAGTTGATAAGGGAAAAATCTTATATCACACTTAAATTTAGATGTCTGATCAATACTAAGAATGACCTTTTTCATATCTTTATTGGCCAAGTGTATATCTGATTTTGTTATTTTTCTGGACATGTCCTTTGCTATTTTCTATTTGAGGTGTGTTTTATCTTCTTCTTATAAATGTATTAACACTTTGTCATATGTTGAAAATTTTTTCCAGCTTATCACTTGTCCTTTAATTTTGTTTATGGCATTTTTTGACATGTAATAGTTTAAAATGTTCAGTCATTAAGTATTTTGATAATTTCGTTTTGGTCTCTTTTTCAGCATTTTGTTTAAATAGACTTTCCCATCTCTTCTTTGAGAGGTTAAATGGTTTCTTATATTTACTTCTTTATTTATGTTGAGTCTGTTTGTTTTTACAATTCATTGAAATCACCCGTTCTTCTAATATTGGAATATTTGAGATTACAAACTCTTAGGTCCAGATGTATAGAGTTTTCTAGTTTCAGAAAATCTGTTAACTTTATTTTTACTCCCATCTACTTCCAAGAAGAAGGAAAAAAATCAATTAACAATAAACCTACACTTGGACATTTAGTATGATGATAATTGATTTAGACTTATGCAGGGGCATGCGAGGGATATCTCAAAGTCTGTCAGAAATTTATAAACTAAGGCCTTCCATTTGGGTTTCCTGTTAGTTAATAGCAGAAAGGAGGAGGAACAATGAGTTACATGTTTCTCATTGTCTGCTTAAAGGAAACATCAGTTTTCTTAAAAGAGAAATCTTGGCAGTAAAGTCAAAGAGGAATTTTTTGTGTGGGTCTTTATGTGAGGAATGATGTCTTGATACCATTTTTATAGAACATAGAATAAAACAAGGCAGTTTATTTTATAAACTCTTAGTAAAAGGGCATAATATTAAGTTCTAATTATGGTAAAGTACTGTATCTGCAGGCAGTCAAAATAATACAAACCACATATGTGTCTTTCTGGTGAAGTAATTTGATAAGGGGTAGAGCTTAGAAAATCTCTGGTTAGATATTTCTTAAACTAGCTCTTTCAACATAATAGTTGAGATTTTTAAAAATCAGATTTTGATTCATGTATATTTGTGATTTCTAGTTAGAAATAGCAATTGTGGAATGATTCATACACATTAGGTCCAAGTGTTTAACTGGAAAGTTTGACATTTTATTGTGAGAATTAGCCTATTATTTGAGAAGGTGGAGAATTATCTTATATAAGTGGGTTTCCAGAATTACCTGCAATCAATTACAATTTTTGCTTGCTACACTTCAGTTATAATGTGAACAGTTTAAGTAAATAGTAAATCTTACTTCATTTCAGATCTGACAGAATGTCTAAGAATTTTTTGTTTTTCATGAAGTACTGCTTCCTTCATTATCAAAGAATATTGAGAATTAAGTGTACTTTAAGCTGCTCAATTCATCTTTGAAACTATTTAAACTTAACTTTATCTGTGATATAACCCTCATTTTTAAGCTGTGTGTAAGGGAAGTAAATATATCTTAAACTGTGTAGGAAGGTTTTTTTAAGGGAAAACAGGAAGGGGAAAATGTGTTGACAGAACAGTATTGCTTTTATTAGTTGTTTTTTTTTTTTGCAGCTGACACTAAACTTGCAGTGTTTATATTGAACATTAAATCAGCACGTGACTGAAACATGACTAGCTAGAGAGTTCAAGACTATTTAAGATAACTCAGTATGTTGGACGTTAGGGGACTGTACTTTAATCAGACAGTAGTGTGATTAGGAATCAGAGTTGTATCTGATGTGCTACCGCTAGACCTGAAATAACTTGAGTCTATTTGTGGAATGCTATGCTTATATTTTAAATTCTAATATTTAAAAAAAATCACAGATCGCTGAGGTTAGTTAATTCAGTTGCTTGTAGAGGAAGGACTACCTGGGCTTGCTAGAGACAGAGGGTTGCTTATCCTCTGTAACATCTCCCATGAAAGACTCCTCACAACTCTCTTTTGGTTGTTTATTTACATTTTTAACTATTTGAAATATTAATTTTTTCTAAGAGTTTCTTTGTTTTTATCTTCAGAAGGATTGAAGAGTGACCACTCAGAATTCTCCTTTTTAGAGAAAGACTCTTTATATACATAAATACAACCCACTGGTTATGTTATTTTTCCAGGTGAGATGATTTCAGCTGTGTCTTTATATTCCTAAATTATAATACTGATAACTGTTGTTTTGTTGCTCCTTTTGTGCTGAGTTCTTAAGATGTAGAGGAAGCAGCCAGACATAGAGTCCCTTGACTTTTCTTAGCTGCTTGAAATTCTGGGATCAATTTTATGGCAGATGTTCTAGAGGGGAGTGAGAGTGGAGGAAGGTACACTATTTAAGCAGCTGTTTCAAGTAATACATGCAAATGATGATGAAGACTGAACCTGGGAGAAGGGCAGTGGAGATAGAGAGGAGGGGAGGACCTGATAGGGCTCTGGAGTGGACTGTAGACCCCATTTTTCCAGTTCACCACTCCCTAGGGGAAGTATAAAGGCAGTGGTAACTCTAGGCTATCTAGCATATTTCTCCCCCTGCAGTTTGAATCTCCTCATCCTTCTGGAACATACAGAAGTTAGGGCTTTGGCTAAAGGCATTATTTTAAAGAAATGTCCCATCAGCCTGTTTCCTTACCCTTTAAGGTCATGTTCTTTGTTGCATCCATTTTAATTTCAGTTTCCATATGTTTGTTTTTAGCATATAGATCTTGTATCCTGTAACCCTGCTGGGTTTTCTTTTCCTTTTTTTTTTTTTTTTTTAATTTTTTTTAAGATTCCTTAGGGTTTTCTATGTGGACAATCATGTCATCTGAAAATGGGTAGTTTTATTTCTTCCTTTCCTATCAGTTTTGCATTTATTTATTTATTTTTCTTGCCTTACTGTGCTGGCTCTCGCTTCTCTTTTGACCCTAACCTCTTGCTCTGGCCACAAGTGATTAGAAATCATAGTTGTTAGACAGATTGACTTTTGCCTGGAACAGAAGTCAGGGTTGCCTGGGTTGGTGCTTTTCTTATGCAGAGATTTTTAATTACTGATTCAAAATCTTTTAGAGTTATGGGTTTTGCTTTTTCATTTGTTTTTGAGTCAGTTTTGAAATTTTATGTTTTTCTAAAAATCTAGCCATCCCTTTTTAAAAAGCTTTTTAATTTATTGGCTTAAAGTTCTTCATGATGGTTTCTTTTAAATGTTTGCTCCTTTTTAATGTCTTACAGTGTGTATCCCTGTAGTTTGTGACCCCAGGCTATTATGCTTTCTAAGGTTTTTTAGTCTCTTGCTCTGGTCTGTGTACTGGCTCAAAAAAGCACTTCTCTTCTCTCTAAAGCCCCTGCCCCCACGGCCCTTTTCTCATTTGCAGTTTCCAAACTGCTAAGCACTTCTGCATGTAGTATCAGTAAATGTTAAAATGAATATATATTTTTATCATCTTTTCAGATTACCTGTTTTTCAACTTTTGATAGGTGAGGTTTTATTTCATTTCTGTTAACAAGCTAAAGGTTTTTTGATTGTCCTTTTTTTTTTTTTTTAAGGGCAGTTGACTTTTTAAAAAATGTTTATTTATTTGGCTACGTCGGGTCTTAGTTGTGGCACGCGGGATCTGCGTTGCAGCGTGTGGGCCTTACTCTAGCTGTGGTGCGGGCTTTAGAGCACGCAGGCTTAGTTGCCCCACGGCATGTGGGAGCTTCCCGGACCAGGGCTCGAACCTGCGTCCCCTGCACTGCAAGGCGGATTCTTAACCACTGCGCCACCAGGGAAGTCCCTCGTTGTCCTATTTTTAAAAAATAAAATACATAACGTAAAACTGGGGTATATTGCTTGGAATTTCTGGTCTATAATTTTGGTCAGAGAGCTTCTCTTGGAATTAGTTTTCTTAAATGGTTAAAAGGTATCCTGTTTGTCTTTACCTCTCCCAGTACTCCTCCCAAATATCTTTCTAAAGCATAGACTAATTTCAAGATGTTTAAAATTTCTTTTTACTTAGGCCAGTTTGAGGATCTAGGTAAAAAAACAAAGGAAGTTGTCCCGATTATGGGTTTTTTTTTTCTTTCTTTCTTGGTTCATTACAAGCTGTCAAATTATTTGAAGACCCTGGTTTCTTCAGGCCTATAATTTGGCATAGAAGAGAGTAGTATCCTTTAGTTTGTAAAGGAATGATAACTATATTCTAAGTAGTTTTAGGTAAACAATAGAAGGAAAGTGTTACTATTTTTAAAAAATCATTTTAGTCCTTAGAGTCTTTGTATTTCTTGTGATGCTAAACTACTAGAGTTACAAAATGGTTATCCTTCCTAGAGAAGGAAATGGTCCAGATTACAGTTGCTCACTTACCATTGGTAATTGAGTATACCTTGTAAATTATTAGCAGGATCACAGTGAGCTCATTGTTAAGCAGTCCCAAATCAGAGATTCTTTTCTGGGTTAAGGCTAACCAGTGTGGTAGCTTGATCCACTAGGTTTCTCAACTGAGAGTTGTTTTGCTTTGTTGGTCTTCATTTCTTTCTAGTTCACCTTTCGGCCGTAAGGGAGATTTGTGTGTGTGTGGGTTGGGGGGTAGGGGTGGGGTTGATGCCCTTTGCTCTAGGGAACGTTACAGGCATTGCTGAGACAGCACTAATCGCATTCCATTATGATGCTTAGTAGAAACAGTTTTGCTTTTTGCTGCTATCACCAACATGTAGCTTCTGCTGCCCTGTGGATTGGTTGTATAACAACAGAAGCTACCATTTTTGAGCCCCTGTTATAGACTCAGCTGTACGTACCTTTATGTCGTGTTATCCTCTTAAAAACCCTTGTAGGAGAGGGGTAGTTGTTCCTGTTTTTAGATGGAAAGGCTGAGGCTTAGATTTCACACAGCTAGTGAGTGCTTGAATTTGCTTTTAGGGCTCTCTGAAGCGAAAGCACATGTTCTTTGTGTTCCACCACAGTCTGCCAGAAATGCTGGCCAGATAAGAAATATTTCAATGAATAGTATGTTTGTTAGTATATTACATAAGATACTTTCTCCATAGAAAAGGAAGCCTAACTTAGGATTTTATGCCTCCCTAGTGTGCAGTATCTATATGGTAAAATTTAAATTGTGGTGGTGTTAAAGACTAAAAAGGAATTTTGAAGCAAAAAAATGAATAAGGATTATGTTCCTGGGCCTTGCCCAGTACTACACAGATTGGCTATGTTTAGTTCAGGTTGTAGATGAGCTATAGCTTCAACTGCTAAGGAACACTGAAATCCCTGTAATGTTTCCTAGGGAATAGTATAGAGGTTTAAATGATTAATAATAGAACTTGCAGGGGCTTCCCTGGTGGCGCAGTGGTTGAGAATCTGCCTGCCAATGCAGGGGACACGGGTTCGAGCCCTGGTCTGGGAAGATCCCACATGCCGCAGAGCACCTAGGCCCGTGAGCCACAAGTACTGAGCCTGCGCGTTTGGAGCCTGTGCTCCGCAACGAGAGAGGCCGTGACAGTGAGAGGCCCGCGCACCGCGATGAAGAGTGGCCCCCACTCGCCTCAACTAGAGAAAGCCCACGCACAGAAATGACGACCCAACACAGCCAAAAATAAATAAATAAATAAAGTGTAAAAAAAAATTAAAAAAAAAAAATAGAACTTGCAATCCCGCATGTGTTGTACATAGGAAAATACTGACATTTGTGGCATGTCGTAGAAGGAATGAAAGGGAGAATTATTTTTAAAAAGAAAGAGAAGCTAAAGCTTTATGCTAGATAGTACTGGTAACATTTTAAAAACTCCTGTCTTTTGAGTGTCTCCTGGGAGCCAAAGGCTTTATAGATATGGTTTCTAATCCTCACACCCAACCCATGAGGTAGATATTGTTATCCTCATTTTACCAAGAGGGACATTGAGGTTCAGAAATCTGAAGAACTACATCAAAGTTCACAGCATTCTTAAGTGGTGAAGTTGGAATTCAGCCTCCTCCCTACCACACCCCCTCAACTGACTGTCTCTTGCCTATGCCCTTTTCATTATGTTGCCCTAAGCAAAGTTCAGGCAGAATCACTACAGGCTTTAAGAATCTGGGATTTTGATGGTTCCGAGCACCCTCCTGTATGACACTGGAAATTAGAATTCTGTGAGTAAAATTGAAGAAGCAGAGATGCAAGTTTTAGATCCTTTTTTTTTTTTTAATCAGAAAAAGAAATAGCTCTTAAATTGTCTTTTTTTGGGGGGGGGGGCGGTATTAATGCAGAGTCTATATAACACTGTTACTCTTAATTTGATTTTATGTCCTTTTTCTTTTTTCTTCTTTTTTAAGATGTACTACTGTATTTCCCTTAATATAAAGAAAGAAATATGACAACTTCTTAAACTTCATCCCTTGAAATTAGGCATGTGGTTTCAAACGTATTCTTTTTCTTTTTTGATAATTTTAATGTTTTTATTTATTTTATTTTTTAACATCTTTATTGGAGCAAACGTATTCTTAATTGACCATATAGTTGAAAGTAGTATTCTAGAAAAGAAGCGAAATTTAGTCATATAGATCCATTAGTTATAATAATATCAGAACATTTTTGAGTGGTATACAAGCCTACAGAGTTATGACTTTCACAGTAGATAGGCATAGAATATAGACACCAAAACATTATCAATAGGCCTGTGAATATACCTTTTGCTCTGGGTTCTTTTGGTCAGAGTAATGTTTCACACGTTGCAATTAAAATGGAGCAAGCCAGTAGTTTTCTTTTGAGTGTGCACGTGCTGGGTTTGTCAGATTGTAATATCAGTTCCATCCTTTAATGGAACATTTTGATTGATTGCCATACAGAAAAAAATCCCCCAAATATTAATATGCTATTTTCTAAATAGTCTAATTTTCAGTTTTGAATTCTTGTTTTACCTAAGAGTTACGAGAGCCTTTTATTTTCCTAGTGGGTTTTTCTTTGTTTAATATTTGGTTATTAATTCCCATTATGGTCCAAATGTGGCTGTATAATTTTAAAAATTTTATTGTGCAATGTATCATGTACAGGAAAGAATGTGTAAAATTGTAAGTGAAGTCTAAAGAATATTTAATAAGTAAAAACCATATAGCCATTACCCAGCCAAACAAATAGGAAATTAACAGTGTTTTAGAAGCCTTCTGAGTGCCTCTAATCCTATATCCCTCCCCACAAAGGCAGCCATTTACCTGCTTTTTATATTCTTACTAGATATGTATACATATCTCAACAACATATTTTGGACTTAGCCTGTTTAAAAGATAAATTGATTCATACTGTATATATCTTAATTTCGTATCTTTCTCTAAGCATTATATCTTTGAGATTCATATGTATAGATGCAAGTAACAGTAGTTTATCACCCCTGCTGTATAGTAATACATTATTTGAATATACACTCAGACTGATGAGGTTTCACTAGGATGTCTCAATGACAGTCTCAACTGCAATGTTTCCTAAATTGAATTTATTAACTCTCTTCAACCCCTCACTTGCCAAAACTGCTCTATCTATTGTGTTTTCTGTCTCTGAAATAGCATCTCTTTCCACCCATTTGCCCAAGCTGGAAACTCGTTTTTGACACCTCTTCCTCATTCCCCATTTCAAGGCAATCTTTAATCCTGCAGGTTTATCTTCTAAACATTTCAAATCTATCTCTATCTCCACTGTCACCACCCTAGTCGAGTTCTTACCTGGACCTCTGTAGTAGTCTTTGTGCAGTATCAACATCCTTTTTCATTCTCTTACCGTGGATTATAGGCCTGCCTACCTCTTCCACTTCATCTTGGCACTCTTTCCTTCACTTGCTAGTCTATGTTAACTTCAGCCATTGTTCATGCCATGCTTATTCCTGCTTCAGGACCTTTGCAAACGCTGCTTCCTCTGCCTGTGGAACACTGTCCCTAATTCATTCTTACTCATCCTTTAGGACAAAATTTTGAAATACCACCTCCTCAGAGAGAAGTCTTCCTTGCTCACCATCCCTTAATCTAGATCATGACTCCCTGTTATCATTAGGCCTTTGTACTCATCCCACCTGGCACTACTATAAAATTAATTAAATGATTATTAAGGAAGACCTCTCCTTTGATTCAGTCAGTGACAGTAGTCTACAGAGTCTAATAAAGCAAGAAATCATAAAAAGGGATGCATGCCTTAAAATTTTTACTCTAAGAACATGACTGCATGTTCATTTGTCAGTCTTTTTATTAAGGGACAAAGGCCTTTTCTTTGGGAGTAGGTCCATTAGCTGCCAGTTCCATATTGTTTATCTTTCAGAAACCATACCCATAATATATCATCTCAGATTTCCAGTTTGGGTCTTTTAAGTAGAACAAGTATTTAGACTCTTCTGATACATTCTGAGTTTAGAATCCTTATGGGTTTTTGCAATATTTTTTCCAATTTTTAAAACTATTTTCTTGCCTGTACCTAATTCAGCAACATAAGTATCTCACTTTTACTGAGGATTTCAAAGTCATTCAACTCAGTCTTCCCCACTCCCCCGCATTCTGTGAAGTTAATTAACAAATCACCTAATTACAATAATAAGTATAAATGGCATGAACAGGTCTGGAAGCGAACTCAGTAAAAGTATAACGTAGCTGATGGGAAGAAGTCTCTAAGTGTACTAGGTCGGTGGACTCTACGGTTTTTGAGTGCACATGTACATGGTCTAGTGTATTGATATATTATCTATAGTGCAATACTGTAACTCTGAGGTTGAATTATGTGGCCGTTTATTACCCACAAAACAGCAATTTTATGTGGTTGAGTATAATATTAAATAACAGTATAAAAGATGAACAGGCATCCAGTTGGATAATATAGATCATGTCACAGTAAAGTATGTAAATAATTTTAAAATAATTTTCTAAAGAACTCCAATGGTTCTCAGGTTCTTTTAAGGGACTATAGCTATGATAGCCATGCATCCCTGGATTTCTGGGTCAGTCTTTAATATTTAACATTGTATTATTTTTTCTAAAAATTATTGAAATGTCACCAAAATATCAATCAAAAATGGAATCTCCTAAACTGCCTCTTGTACTTGACTTTAGCACAGAAATACTTTAATCAGCCATGTGTCCCAATTTTTGTACTGTAACTGAAGAGCTTTCTATTGGAAAGGTATTACCATGACTTAAGTAGTCTAGGTAGACTAAACAGTAGAGGAAGGATTTTAGTTGGGTCACATTCTTCCTCTTTACTCAACTGTGGCATGCCATGTAGTCTTAAAACTTGTTGAATTTAATTTATTTCCAATAAAGTGTGGATCAAGTCCCATTGAAATGAACTCCTGGGAACTATTTCAATTATTTTGTTTTGTGGAAATTTTGTAATAGATACTACTTGGTATTAAGAGGGCCATTGACTATGGTCTTTACTTTTTTAATATATGTAAATTTTTGTAGTAATGGAATTTGACCTCTGATATTTCATAATTCTGATTTATAGCTTATCCTGTTAAGTATCATTTTTCAGCAAAAGCTATTTTACTTACTACATTATTATAAAACCAATTTTAAATTATGATTGATTGTCCTTCAAGGAAGGAATGACTTTTTAGAAATTTGCTTTGGATAGTTTTAAGGATAACTCTCCAGGTATAGAAATGTGAAAGATTGTAATAGATGATGAACTTTCAATCTAGAATCAATACAATTGAAATTTAACACTTTTTTATAGCCCTGTGTAACTTTATATAAAACCATAAAGTAATAGAGTTTTAATTTAGTTCTCAAAGGGTTTCATCCAAACACATTTCCAAAAATTTAACAAGAAAACAAATAAAAGAACCTCAGAACTGACATTGTAAATATTAAGATAGTTGAAATGCCTTCCTGATTCTTACATGGACTCTTCTATGAATCACTATCAGTGATTTTGTTCCCAGCATTACAGCCGCCCACATAGCATTCCCCATCTTAGGAAAAATCTACTTTCTGTCCCCAAAGGGGTGTGGGAGCATAATAGTCTTTCTTTAAATTAGGGTGTTTTGTCACGATGCAATCTAGCAGCAGTCTCCACATTATGAATAGAGAAACCACTAAATTTCATGCTCTGTCTGTCTGTGAAACTGAACCAAGGGCTTAGTGTTAGAAACTGCCTACTGTCACCTAGCAAGTACAGATGTTTTCTGCATGTCCCACTTGTTTATACAGCTTACAAAGAACTGTATATGGAATAAGTGGTTTTAAGTTTGGTCGCTTTCTAAAATGGACAGTCATTTTTTTAGGTATAATTTGCTTGTCAAAGAAATATCTTTAGATAGCTACAAAATTTATCTTATAAACATGGAGAAGAGAGATTTCTGTACTTTTTGAATATTGCTCTTTTAGTTTCTGCAGTGGTGTGGTTTATAATCTTAACATACACTAGACCAAGGTCAACAAACTTTTTCTGTAAAGAGCCAGATAGAAAATACTTTAGGCTTTGTAGGCTACATGCGGTCTCTGTCGAATGTTCTTTGTGGGTTTTTTGTTTTTGTTTTTTTAATCCCTTTTAAAAATGTAAAAACCATTCTTAGCTGAGTCTATACAGAAATAGGCCACAGGCCAGATTTGCTTCTCGGTCTGTAGCCTGCTGACCCCTTCTCTAGAACAGTACTGTCCAATAGAAATATAATTTGAACCATATATGTAATTTAAAATTTTCTAGTGGCCACATTTAAAAAGCAAAAAGCAGATGAAATTAATTTTAATACTATATTTTACCAGTTGTATGCAAACTATTTTTATTTCAATATGTGGCACTAGCCACATTTCAAGGACTCAGTAACCACATATATCAGACAGCACAGCTCTAGAGCAGAGCTATTCAAAGTATGGACCATGAACTGGTGCCGGCCTACAGTTTGTTACCAGTTTATGACAGGTTAAGTATAGAAATTAAAAGCAAGAATTTAAAATATTTTATAGCAATTTAACAGTTATTTTATATCTTCAAACTAATAAGAAACTTGGCACTTGTACTTCATATATCTTTTTTTACATTTCATTTTTTAAGCAATTTATTATTATATCTTACAAAAGAATCAGTCTGTGAAGTCAAAAAGAAACTGGCTCTTCACTACAGATAATTTAAGAGGCACTGTTCTAGACAGTTCCGCCTAAGATTCTGCAGGCCTCTTGTATACATGGCAAAAATAAAAAAAGAAACGGTGATAAGATTGTGGTAGGAAGTTTATTTAGTACTATTCACATGCCACCAACCACTACAGAGCAGTGTCCTTTTACTTGTCTCTTTCAGAGCTACCATTGGCGCCTCTGACCAGGCTACCCTAGGCCAGTGGTTTTCTTACTCTGCTCTAGAATCACTCAGAGAGCTTATAAAAAATAGCAGTGTCCAGGCCCAACTCCAGGCCAGTTGAATCAGAATTCCTTGGGAGGGGGCCTGTGTACAGGTTAAAAAGCTGTATATTTTTCCAGTTACATCCAGGTGATTATGTTTTACAGCCAGCATTATTGTATGGATTCCCTCATCCCAGAAAAATTTGCTCTTTCTCCGTTTGGAAGAAATCATTAATCTGGGTGGGGGATTTTCTATGTGGGACCATTCACTTTCTTTAACAGTGAAAGGGGGACTTTCCGGTTAAATATGTCAGATTGAACTTTGGCATTTTATCTTTACGCCCTCCTAGAACCCCACTGAAATGAAAGGAATAAAAAAAATAGACGGCATAAATCACAAGTAGAAAGCAAATGAGAGGAGACAGAAGTAGGCCTGATTGGTCAACAAGTTTTTGATAGAAGCAGGTTTGTAGAAATTAGCAGAACTGAGAAAGCTGATCTAAAAACCTGATGTTAAAAAGAAGCAACCCAGTTTATGCTGCTGGCTCAGAAATTCAAGGAACCGGTTACCTCAGAAGGTAAGGGTGGAGTATGGAGCTGAAAACAGGAACTGTGGGAAGTCTGTGTATCCGTCTCCCATGTGTCCTCCTTCACCCCGAGCAGCCTGGGAACGATTGTTCCTTTACCTCGGATAAAACAAGAGGTTAGAGCTGGGAGAAATTTAAGAAGTTAGTCGTAACTGAAGTTGGGATATCTTGTGAAAATAAGGACAACTTTTGAAAAACAGGGACTAAGCGAAAGTCTGAATATTGAGGTTAAGACCTCACCATTCCCTTTTCCCTGTTCTCAAAACGTGGCAGTCAGGTGTCTATGCCCCAGACAGGAGATTGGAGCATTTCTCTCTGGGATGAGCAGCCCGGAGACAAGGTTTACAGATGCTAACTTCTGAGGATTTCCCTAATAAAAAACCAACTCATTGTCTCATCACCTTGTAATAAAGCCAGTTGACAAGCACCGCCCACCCACCCCCACCTCCCCAAGTGGACAGAGCTTCTGATCAGCATGTCAGTGGTGATGCATCATCAGACACTTGTAGAAAGCCTCTGAAGTAAAAAAACAGAGACCTAAAGATTTAAGGAGAAAAAAATAAGGTACTAAGAAGAAACAGATAAAAATATTTAAAATGTTAAAAAAAAGAAAAAAGAAAACATTTTAAAACTTTGTATCCTTAGAGAAATGAGATATTATATCCAAGAAGCTAGAATAGGATGCTATTAAAAAGAACATTCAGGACTTCCCTGGTGGCGCAGTGGTTAAGAATCTGCCTGCCAATGCAGGGGACACGGGTTCGAGCCCTGATCCGGGAAGATCCCACACGCTGCGGAGCAGCTAAGCCCGTGCACCACAACTACTGAGCCTGCGCTCTAGAGCCCGTGAGCCGCAACTGCTGGGCCTGCGCACCACAACTACTGAAGCCCGCGCGCCTAGAGCCCGCGCTCCGCAACTTGAGAAGCCACCGCAATGAGAAGGCTGTGCACCGCAACGAAGAGTAGCCCCCGCTCACTGCAACTAGAGAAAGCCTGCGCGCAGCAACAAAGACCCAACACAGCGAAAAGTAAATAAATAAATAAATCTATTTTTTAAAAAAAGAACATTCAGAGAAGAAGAAAATGGTCTTGGAAATTAAAACTGTGATAGGAAGAATTGTAACTGCAAGAGAACTGTTAGAAAGTGATGCCAAAGAAATCTAGCAATAGAAAATGAAAAGAAATGCAATCTTGAAGATATATGATAATCAAAAGATGAATCTAAGTGGTCGAGTGTCTAATGAAAAGGACTTTCGGGAGGGAGGGAAGATGGGGGAATAAAAAGACACTGAAAGGGCATGGCACAAC
The DNA here is from genome assembly GCF_028021215.1 of Eschrichtius robustus. Taxonomy (NCBI): domain Eukaryota; kingdom Metazoa; phylum Chordata; class Mammalia; order Artiodactyla; family Eschrichtiidae; genus Eschrichtius; species Eschrichtius robustus. The sequence goes on from NC_090838.1 coordinate 39,105,365, forward strand.
GAGTGTAGAAAAGGCCCCACACTAAGGAGAAAAAGAAGAGGTACAATTTTTCATGAAATAAAAACAGGTCACATACAGAAGACTGGGAATTGGTGTGATATTAGACTTTTCAACAGCCATGTTGAAGCCACTAGAACAGTGGAATAATGCCCTCAAAATTTGAGGGGTAAATTATTTCCATCACCCAATAGAATGTTATCAACCAATAGCAATATGAACATGTTATCTAGAAACAACGAGGAAAATAGCAGCAAGAAACAGCTAACAGAATTCAAAGTAATTTTCCTTGATTCACTGGGAGTGGGAATCAAGAATGGAGAGGATGTTGCAGGCAATGCTCTTTTTTGTTATAAGCCTCGCAGTAGTATTTGACCTTTGGAACTATAAATGTATGAATTAGGTAAAAATAAAAAGCAACTTAAAGAAACGAGAAGGAAGCCAGGCTAGAAGGGACTAGGGTATCGGAAGAGTAGATCTCCAAATTTTGGAGTCAACAGGAATGTAGCAGGAATTAGTCCTAAAAATAACAGGGCTATGAGTGAAATCTTAACATAAAAAACAGTAAGTGATAACAACAGGCATGTTAAGTTCAAATGGTGTAAGCCGCAAAAAAAGGCTTACAAAAAAATTTTTTTGCAAGGAGGAAGAGACAGAATGTTCTGACAGAGTTTAATAAGATTTAACAGTTCCATCTAATAGATTTTATTAGAATATATACCACCTACCACGCAAGCTTCTATGTACTTAACAGTAAGCTTTTAATAAAGAAGAATCTGAAAGTACAATTTATGATTTGGTAGACATAAATTCTCTTATGTTGGCATTGTCACTAGTCCAAGAGCACTGTTAGTCCAAGAGCCCTTTCTGTAAGAAACTAAAGGGAAGATATGTAATTCATCTTAAGGAAGTTTATTCTTTATTTCTCTTGATCATACTCAGCTTCTTGAAAAATGCAAGTATTTCTGACAAAAAGGATTAGTCAGTTATGGAAGGATCAGCTCTAATGACTCTCACCACTGTAAGAAACAACTCAGATAGTTTTCCGATACTGATTCTAAACTGTGCAGAATAGTACATAATGACATAGTAAACATGAACAAAAAATCCAGCGGAAAAAGTGCCATACTTACTAAATGGCAAAATAGAAAAAGAACACTTTTTAAAAACTTTTTGCTGTCATGTTGTGACAAAACTAGTTGAATTTTAAGTTTAGGCTTTTCCATTTCATCTAATGTTGACTTTTAGGTTACTGAATGAGACAGTGTGCCTATAAATATTGTAGTCTTAAAATAACTCACTTGTAAAGTGCCATAAACTGCTTTAGATTTTTTTTTAAAGGAGCAAGAATAAAGATGCCAAATTGCATATTTTTTGTTTTTTAATTACTAAAGTATCATAACTTTTTTTCTATCACTCTGTTATTTTCAAGCTCTTCCAGGGTTAAGAATTGGGAAGCTTAAAGACATCTTCCATTTAAACCTAAATTTTATATTCTCTTTCTTTTCTCCTATCTTCCGTTATACTCAAACTGCTTCTTCAAAATCATGGATAAAATTTGTTATGTCATAGGGCGAGGAGGGAAGATATGGAATTTTTACAAGTGATTGACCTGTAAGGTTTAGACTGCCAGATGAGTAGAGCGGCAGTTAGTTGGTAAGTGAAATTGGTAAGATTACTACTTAAAGGTTTTTTAACTAATTTTAATGTATTACACAAATGTGGCCCTGATTATCACTTTTGAGAAGTTGAGTGCAGATACCTTTCAACAATACAGAACATACTTTCCCTTTGTAATACTTGAGGCAGTACCTAAATTATTCAAAGAAAGGAGACAGAAATCAATGTCATAATGAAATGAGGTCGATGCATAGGAAAAAAAACAACCAGAGTTTAAGGGTTTGTTTCCTTTCCCCTGAGTTCTGAGTATTCTATCCGAAAGGAAGTGGAAAGTGAGGACTAGCTTGAATAATGGTGCCGCAGAAGGGTCTGATGGCCTTACAGCTGCCAAACACTGTAAGAGCCTCATCACCTTAGCAGGGCAATGTAAGGTGAATTTCTGACCAGAACCCCTGAAATTTCCAATGAGAAGAAGGAGGGTGGGTACTTACTGCCTTTTCTGTTTTCACACACTACTTTGATTAACTTATTTTCTCCTTTTCCTGTTTTTGTCTTTAGGTCTTATAATCAATGGATAAAGTGGGGAAAATGTGGAATAACTTCAAATACAGGTGTCAGAATCTCTTCAGTCATGAGGGAGGAAGCCGTAGTGAAAATGTGGATATGAACTCCAACAGATGTTTGTCTGTCAGAGACAAAAACATCTGTATAGGAGACTCAGCTCCTCAGCAACAAAGCAGTCCCTTAAGAGAAAATGTTGCCTTACAACTGGGGTTAAGCCCTTCAAAGAATTCTTCGAGGAGAAACCAAAACTGTGCCACTGAAATTCCTCAGATTGTTGAAATAAGCATTGAAAAGGATAATGACTCATGTGTCACTCCAGGAACAAGACTTGCAAGAAGAGATTCCTACTCTCGACATGCTCCTTGGGGTGGGAAGAAGAAACATTCCTGTTCTACAAAGACACAGAGTTCACTGGATACTGATAAAAAGTTTGGTAGAACTCGAAGTGGACTTCAAAGGAGAGAGAGGCGATACGGTGTAAGCTCTGTGCACGACATGGACAGCGTTTCCAGCAGAGCCGTAGGAAGTCGCTCTCTGAGACAGAGGTTGCAGGATACTGTGGGCTTGTGTTTTCCCACGAGAACTTACAACAAGCAGTCAAAGCCCCTCTTTTCTAATAAAAGAAAAATACACCTTTCTGAATTAATGCTTGAGAAATGCCCTTTTCCTGCTGGCTCGGATTTGGCCCAAAAATGGCATTTGATTAAACAGCATACAGCCCCTGTGAGCCCACATTCAACATTTTTTGATACATTTGATCCATCCTTGGTTTCTACAGAAGATGAAGAAGATAGGCTTCGAGAGAGAAGGCGGCTTAGTATTGAAGAAGGGGTTGACCCCCCTCCCAACGCACAAATACATACGTTTGAAGCCACTGCACAGGTTAACCCGTTATATAAACTGGGACCAAAGTTAGCTCCTGGAATGACTGAAATGAATGGGGACAATTCTGCAATTCCACAAGCTAACTGTGACTCTGAAGAGGACACAACCACGCTATGTTTGCAGTCACGGAGGCAGAAGCAACGTCAGGTATCTGGAGACAGCCATGCCCACGTTAGCAGACAGGGAGCTTGGAAAGTTCATACACAGATTGATTACATACACTGCCTCGTGCCGGATTTGCTTCAGATCACAGGTAATCCCTGTTACTGGGGAGTGATGGACCGTTACGAAGCAGAAGCCCTTCTGGAAGGGAAACCTGAAGGTACATTTTTGCTCAGGGACTCTGCGCAGGAGGACTACCTCTTCTCTGTGAGCTTCCGTCGCTACAACAGATCCCTGCATGCCCGAATTGAACAGTGGAATCACAACTTTAGTTTTGATGCTCACGACCCGTGTGTGTTTCACTCCTCCACTGTAACAGGACTTTTGGAACATTACAAAGACCCCAGTTCTTGCATGTTTTTTGAACCATTGCTTACAATATCACTAAATAGGACTTTCCCTTTTAGCCTGCAGTACATCTGCCGTGCAGTCATCTGCAGATGCACTACGTATGATGGAATTGATGGGCTCCCTTTACCGTCAATGTTACAGGATTTTTTAAAAGAGTATCATTATAAACAAAAAGTTAGAGTTCGCTGGCTAGAACGAGAACCAGTCAAGGCAAAGTAAACCCTCCTGTCCCCAAAGGGCATTAACTAGATCTGCTTTTATGTGCATCGGGCAGTACACCTCTAGCAAGCACACATATCAGTGTTAGGTTTTTTTCAGTACAGTATGTAAGCTTAGTGTTAGTGTTTGTCAGGTGCAATCTGCTGTTACTCAGATAAACGTGGTGCCTATTGAGACAACAGACGATACAGCTACAGGTGTTCAGTAAGGCTACAAAAACATTCTGCCGATTTAGCTGACAGTTTGGTTTTTAATGGCTGTAGTAACTGAGTGAAGCAACTCGGGGGCATTTGCTATGAAGAATTCTATTTCTTACTGAAGAACAAATTATTAATATTGGATGAGTATTTCAACAGTGTGACTAATGTTTGAAATTATTATTTTTTCTAAGAATTTTTCTATAACCTTCCAAAAGTAGTGATGTTTGTAGTTACTATAAATTAAGCTTTGGAAGTCCAAAAAATAAAGACTGCCTTCCTTTTAGAAAAAAAATGCAATTTTCTGGCCACAAGGGCATAGTGCAGTTCACTTAAGTGTTGATATAGTTTATAGTCAGTCTCCTTTTCTCTTCTGCAAAAGGTACTGTTAAGTAAACCAGGTTTTCTAAGTAGTAGTTCTTAAAATTTCAGACTTATGAAAAGTTGGTAGTAGAATTTTATTTAAGGCCTTAGGTATTCATTTTTTAATGAGTGCTTTAACATAACACATTGGGAATAGCTGCTGCAAAGTAGGCCTGCGTGTGATTTTTTTAAGTTGACATGTGCAGTCAAATCGCTGATTCGTTAAAGTTGGATCTTTTTCTATGCCCGTGATGAGTTTGTGAACCGTGAAGAAAATGAGACTAAAAGATACCCAAACAAGTCAGATACTACTACAGTGGTTGCTGATTGTTGAGATTATTGTTAAACTGTAATTCATAATTTGGATGGCAGTATTTATCTCTTTGTTGTAAAGTCTCATAGCTGAATTGCTTAAGTACAAGTTATAGAATTTCAGTGCACTTAATTTTTAATGGAAAATCTTAAACCTAAATTGCTGATTTAAAAGGTACTGTACAACCATTGTATCTGTAAATAACTTTACTTAGCACCCTTTTGTCACTTAGAATAGTATGCAGTACTACTTGAGTGAGCTATTTTGGAAGTAATACCAAGTTCTAGTGTTTGCTTCTTAGTATTGGACTGAATTTACAGTTCCGTCCTGGACATTTTGCACTAAAGTAGTCGAATCCATTCTTCTGTCTTTGTGTTAACGTGCTCTGTACCACTGGTGAGTGCTCCTTAGTTTCCTTACCTGCTGCTACAGAAGGTTGTTTTACATCCCAATGGCTATCGCCAAGGCCACAAAAAAGAAGAGCTATATTTGTATGCAACACTAACCCTTTGACTGCTAATGTATGTTTCCGCTTGCTGTGCCTTGTTACGGCTGCTTTTTTGTGCTAATAAAGTACGTTTGGTGTTCTCCTTGTATATCTGCTGTTTTATACATTTGCAACAATTTCTCTTGTAAATGGAATGGTTTGGGGTTTTTAAATAATCATTACCTGACAACCTACTATAGTTAATGCAGAATTACTGAACAGTCTAATATTGACTTATTCTGACTAAGCTAACTCTAAATTTAATTCTATACATCTTTCCAATCATAATCACATATACTGTGGAACAGTATCTATAGTTACTGCAAATTACTGTATAGTTTAGATTATAACAGAAAATGAACAGAGAAATACTGACTAAACCTACTGATTTCTCTGCTTATAAGTGAAAGATTGAAACTATCACTGACATGTTATAATAAATGCATATCTATAGCCTCCCACGGCATCAGAAACAAGTTACATGAAGTCTTGTAAACTAATAATACATCAGCGCCATTTATTGGTTTGGGGACCATTTTAATTAATAATAAATGCCCAAAATGTAGAACTTTAACCAAAGACTTGTCCATTTTAAAGCAAAATGGGGATTGAAGGGACTTTTCCTGTTGTTTCTAATAGAAGTCCCTGAAGAACATATACCAAAGTGTTTGAGAACTTCATCCAAACCTACTTTAAAGCATTATGTGCAATTAAGTTGTTATGACATAATTACACTGCATAATTGTTGGGTCCGTTTTCTTGAGCTTATAATGTACCTGGAAAATAAACCTCTTGGGGAAAAAAAAGTTCATACTGATTATTGGAGAAAGACTATATATGCAAGCAAGATCTTATTTTAAAGAGGTAACTTGAAACTCCAAGAAAGCACTTGATGTTTTATATGCTTGTAGCAAACTGATGTTTTAATTGTAGTTTTATGGAAAGTATTAATGCTTTTATGTATTTCAGAAATTTCATATGTTAAATGGAAATTGTTTTAAATGTGTAAATATTTGAGTTTATGTAAGCATGTATGTACTGTGCTAAAAGTCACTTATGTTTCGGTTCGTGTGTAATATTAATATGCAACTTTTGGTTTAAAATTTTTTCTTAAACAATTAGTGGCTTACATTTTAAAAAAGAAAAAGCACCAGCATGAAACTGCACCTAAGTCTATATTCACTGTGTCTTTTTCTGAATCCCGTTGTAGCCTGTCAACTAAATTTGTGTCTTCATGGTCTTTTTGAAGTGCATTTTGATAAGAACTAGGAAATTCTTTAGAAGTTTAGACACTTCATAGTGAGGTAATTATAATTTAACCCAAGGAAAGATTGCTCTGATTCATATCCATTCTCATTCTTACGTTCACTTATTCATTCATTCACACTCCCTATATACATATGGATATATATATACACATATATATATATTTATGCTGTTATTAACTTCAACATTAATATTGCCATCTGATTCAAAATCATGTAAAGGCCTTATTCTATATGTATACTATCCTTGTACCATTCACATTTGATTATCTGCACCTGAAGTTTAGTCTTACAACTATAATCTTGTTTGTAATACAGTTACCTTACAAAGAGCAAGCATTCATTAGTATTTTTTTTACTGGCTAAACACAGTAAAAAAATGTTTGAAGAAACAGCTTGGTTTAAATATAGTTATTAAGAGTCATAATTAAATTTATATTTTTTAGACAAAAATTGAGCCCAAGTGATCGTACTCCACAAACTGATCTGTGTTCCTGTGGTCCATGAGAAGGTTTATATCAGATTTATCTTGAACTATAAAAATTGATACTTGAACTCTAAGCTTCATTTTGACAATATTCAAAGTTTATGAACACTTTTATTTGACATTTTGATCTGGTTGCTATTCATTTGCCATCCTAAGCTTCCTTTGCTCCATGGCACTAAATACTAGTTTGGGAAGTTTTATTGAGATGGATGTTAGATCCCTTATTTTTGTAGCAAAGAAAGTTATAAAGTTCCTTTTTGGTAGAGGCAAAGAGTCTAGAGTGAGTCAGAACTCTCCTAGGAAAGATGCAGAGTCTATATCCATCTCTGGGAGTGTGTTACCACCACAAGTCACACCAGTTCCTTCATTTATTCTGTACCGCAACACATAACAGTTTTACCTAGATGAAATTAGGTAAACATGCACGCTAAGGGCTGACTTGAAGGTGAGAAACGTTTCCAAAGGGGGCAATGCTGCTTGGTGCATAAAAACTTCATATCTATATGGCTCAGGTTTTGTTTCATGTTTTTCCAACAGCCAATAGAGAACATAGTCTTTTATAATGTGGTATATTTCTAAGGAGATTTAGGGTAGGATTTCTGTGGGAGGTGGTTGGTTGTTGTTTTGGGGGGTGGGGCATGGAGGGATTGTCCTTTCAAAGCAGGGATCAGTTGGAACAACTGTTTCCATGCCCAGGAAGCTTGATTGGATATTTAGACTCATTTCAGCCATTCATTCAACAAATACTCATTGAAGACCCATGTGCCAGTCACCATTTTAGGTGATGGGTATACATTGGGTTACAAGACAAAGTTATGGGGTCACTGGAGAACAGTGACCTTGAGTGATGAGAAGATCACCAAGATCAAAGAAAAGAGTATTTTGATGAAAGAAACAAAACTAAAGGTCTCAAAGCAGGAATGAGCTTTTATACTGAAAGAGAGAATGCCAGTAAGACAAGTCCAGTGAGTGCGCTGAGGAATGGTGGGTGATAAGTTTGTAGAGATTGGCAAGGGCCTGATCACTTGGGACTATGGGCCCAAAGTAAGGAATCTAAATTTTATTTTGAGTCTGATGGTAAGTAAGGGAGTGACATGGTCTGCTTTATATGCCTTTAATAGATGGAGATCAAGCTATAGTGGGGCAAAATTAAGGTGACTGTTGCAGTTACCTAAGTGCGAGATGGTGAGAGCCTGGACTGGAGTGGTAGTCATAGGGAGGAGTTTTTTGGTGGAAAAACCTGACAGGATTTGGTGATGGGTTAGATGTGAAGAAGAAAGGAGAAATCAAAGATGAGTCTGATTTTGAGCAAAGGATGGTGATGCTGAGATTTCAGAACAACAATGGAGGAGCAAATTGGAGGGTTTAAATCAAATCTTGCCTTGGATATGTTGAGATTGGAGATTCCTATTAATTATCTCAATGGAGACATACATGGGGTAGACAGATGTATGAATGTAGAGTTAAGGGAAAAAAGTAAAATATGGGGAGTTGCTATATGGATAATATTTAAAACTATAGGACAGGATGGTAACAGCTAGGGATTTTGCAGGGGGTTAAGTATTTCTTCGGGGGAAGTAATTATGGCAGCATTTATCTTAGTTTGTCGATTCAAGATTCTGTATCATTGAAAGCCATCTACTTTCAATAGAGGACTTGCCATTCAAAAAGTTTTCAAATACTGGAATCATAAGCCTTGCACTCAGTTTTAAAACTTCATCCATGTCAAATCGGTTGTCATGTTTTCCATGTCAAGTTGACTTGTGTATCTTTTTTAGTACAAATTTTTATATGAGAAGTGCAAGTTTATTGTGGAATATTTAGAAAATACTGAAGATTATAAAGAATCAGGACCATGGAAAAGTCCATATTATCATTTTCTCTACCATCACCAACCCCGACCCTGACCCTCTCAACTCCCATTTTGTAATCTTCCAGAGGTAACTGCTATTAACATTTATTATATTCCCTCCCACTATTTTTAATGCATTTCTAACAATTAGAAGATGAAAGTTTATGAAATATGGATACAGATAGATGATAACATACCAAGGGAGGAAGAGAGTTATAGGCCTTGAGTCACTTTTAGAGAGTATACTCAGATGTGCTCCAAATTTTACTTTTTACCTGATTCAGTGTGGACCTAGGTTGCTTGAGACTTTTGAGACAGGTCATTCAATGGATAGAGTAACTGACACTGCTAAGGCCCAGTCACTGAGGGTTTCTTGAAATAAAATTTCAGTAGAAGATGAGAACCCTCATCTCATAGAACTTTTAAACTAATGGGGACAGAGGCAAATATATAAATGTGTAATGACGAGAATATATGAAAATAAGCAAAAAGTAATTGAGCAAAAACTGGTTGCATGCTTGATAAGGAAAAACACAAAAGTGACCCACGTGGAGGCAGGGTGATTCAGTGCCTTAGATTTGTTTCATCACAAGAATGTCTACGAAATTGACTTAGCAGATGGTAGAGCAGTCAGGTGTGGAAGTGTAGTGGTATGTAGCAACTGATGAGGGCAGGGTGTGGTAGAAGAATTTGTTGAGTGTAGCATTTGAGTATACTAGACTGAAGAGTCTGAATTTATCTAGGTTCATAAGCAAGGTAGAATTAGATTCTGCCAGCAGCTGTAAAATGGATTATGACCAGGAGAGATTGGAGAAAGGATGCCCTGTGAAATTTGCCTGGGTCAGATTGATAGCACTGGAATTAAGCTGAGGAGCACATCAGAAAGAAACCACAAAAGGGAAAAAAAAAATAGCACCAAAAATTTGGGGTAAGGAAGACAAGCAGTTTGCTTGCCTAGAAGATTGTTAGTTAACTATGTCATAATTTCTCCAAATTCAAGCAAATTATAAGAAAGCCAAGCTAGTATCTCCCATTTAATATGAATCCTATCTGTTTTTAAATAAAACTAAATATGGATAGTATATTTTTGAAAGGCACATTATTAATGCAAAAAAGTAATATTTAAATAAGGAAAACTTCATCACTCTTAGCTATACTTACATAGAGAAATTAGGAAAACTATGAAAAATCTAAACATCAAAACTTTTTTTTAACCTGACAAAAATGCTGAGAACAGGTGGCAAAATAAGATTTAAGAGGGAGTTACTGAATTTAACCCCCCAAATGCTATTGTGATTGATGTATTTTTTTCTCATTCTTAATTTGAGTGAAGCCTGCATTGAGTTTTTATTTAGTAGTCAGTCTTACATTTAGAAATGTATCGTATTACTGCCTGATATTTCTTCCTCTAAGTATTTACTAAGCATCCCTATATAACTGGAAAGCCAAGATTTTAGGGTATTTTTTTAAACTTAATATAACTTTATCATTACACTGAACGGTTTAATACTTTCTCATCTGTCTTAAAATACATACAATTATGCACTTAATCCTACTTAACTTTTTATTTGCTTCTATTTTTAAGATGAATTATTTTAAATTTATAGTGTTTTTTGTAAACACTTTTTTAATATATTTTTAAAAATTGAACTGGAATAATTTAAAGCTTTTGTCATCTAATTTTATAAATATTTTTTAGGTACCCTTGGGTGAAATACAGGCAGTATCGAATTTTAATGACATTATAGGAATAGAGAAAAATTTTGGTATACAGTAGTAGTTACAACACTGTGAATGATAAAATCTGTAAATTATATTTTTAAAATACTGTCTTTTAGCAATTTTTATCCAAATAATAATAATAGGATTAGAAAACTGAAATTAATTTCTAAAATTTGGCTATGCTAAATTTCTCATCTTTCAAATACATAATCTTAGAGGCAGTATAGTTTATTGGTGAAGTGAACAAAATAAACGTTAAGGGCCTACATTTGATCTATGAATTCTGCCAGAGGCCGAGTGATGTACCTAAAATAATCCTAGAGGGAAAGCTGCCAGAATAGCTTCCTGGCCCAGCAAACAAACCATATATAACCTGATGCAGCAGACAGATTATTATGTAATACATAAGATTTACCTGAGCTGCTGTGTTCTAATCCTCTACTTGTCTCTGATACCTGACTTAGAGGTATAATACTTGTCCAAGGTCACAGGAAGAGTGAATGTTGGAGCTAGGTTTTAAACACAGGTTGAGGCCAGAACCTAAACTCTTATCAATGATACTTTAATTTTTGGATCCTAATTTTGTTAGCCAAGTTCATATCTCTTCCAATGCTTTGTCCCTTATTTTCACCTCAAGGGGACAACAGATTTTCAACTGATAAAAATAGATTCTAAACCATTGATGAAAGTGTTGAAACAACAGGCCTCTAGAGTTTCCTTAATTCATATTCTCCAGTTCATTATCTAGGGAGTCACCCACATATTTCTCCCAACTTTTTCTAGCACTGCTCTTCCCCTTGCTCCTCTGCTGTCACGCTGGCCTTCATATGATGGCTCCAACACTCCAATATCGTTCCCACCTCAGAGCTTTTGCACCTGTTGCCCCCTCCTGAAATTCTCAACTTTCCTCTCTTCCACATAGCAAGATAGGTTCTTTTCATTCTTTATCTCTTAAGCTTAAATGTCACCTCCTCAGAGAGACCTGATTATGCCATTTAAAGGAGATCTCCCCCATATCATTCTCTGTCTCTGCCCTGCTTTTGTTTTTTTCATAGACTTTATTACAAGAAACTTGCAAATATGTTATTCATTTGGGTTTGGGTTTTGACTTTACCTTTTGAGAAACTCAGAAAAGAGACCACCTCTACCTTGTTTGCTATTTTATCCTCAATGCCTAGCAGAGTACTAACCCAGGGTAGATTATTAATATTTGTTAAGTGAGTGAATGAGTTAATCATCCTCTTGTATATATTTATCCACTTTACTGACAAATATATCATGAAAACCTTATTGCATGTCCTCCTAAAATCTAGATTTCTAAGAGGGAAGTTTATAGTGATACAAAGCTTACCTCAGGAAACAAGAGGAATCTCAAAGAAGAGAAATCCCACAGCCACCTCTAAACACACCCTTTGACATGGCCCTGCCCACCAGAGGGACAAGACCCAGCTCCACCCAGCAGTGGGCAGGTGCCAGTTGCTCCCACCAGGAAGCCTGCACAAGCCCCTGGACCAACCTCACCTACCAGGGGGACAGACAGCAGAAGTGAGAGGAGCTACAATCCAGCAGCCTGAGGAATGGAGGCCACAAACACAGAAAGTTTGACAAAATGAGACGGCAGAGAAATGTTCCAGATGAAGGAACAAGATAAAACTCCAGAAGAATAACTAAGTGAAGTGGAGATAGGCAATCTTCCTGAAAAAGAATTCAGAGTAATAATAGTAAAGATGATCCAAGATCTTGGAAAAAGAATGGAGGCACAAACCGAGATGATACATGACATGTTTAACAAAGAGCTAGAAGATTTAAAGAACAACAGAGATGAACAATACAATAACTGAAATGAAAAATGCACTAGAAGGAATCAATAGCAGGATAAATGGGGCAGAAGAACGAATAAGTAAGCTGGAAGACAGACTGGTGGAAATCACTGATGCAGAACAGAATAAAGAAAAAAGAATGAAAAGAAATGAGGACAGGGACTTCCCTCATGGCTCAGTGGTTAAGAATCTGCCTGCCAATGCAGGGGACACGGGTTCTATCCCTGGTCTGGGAAGGTCCCACATGCTGTGGAGCAACTAAGCCGGTGCACCACAGCTACTGATCCTGCGCTCTAGAGCCCGCGAGCCACAACTACTGAGCCCACATGCCACAACAACTGAAGCCTGCATGCCTAGAGCCCTTGCTCTGTAACAAGAGAAGCCACTGCAATGAGAAGCCAGCACACCGCAATGTAGAGTAGCCACCGCTCACTGCAACTAGAGAAAGCCTGCACGCAGCAATGAAGACCCAACGCAGCCAAAAATAAATAAATTAAATTAAATTAAAAAAAAAAAAGAAATGAGGACAGTCTCATAGACCTCTTAGACAACATTAAATGCATCAACATTTGCATTCTAGGGGTCCCAGAAGGAGATGAGAGAGAGAAAGGGCCTGAGAAAATATTTGAAGAGATAATAGCTGAAAACTTCCCTAACGTGAGAAAGGAAACACTCATGTCCAGGAAGCACAGAGAGTCCCATACAGGATAAACCCAAAGAGGGACACAGTGAGACACATATTAATCAAATTGACAAAAATTAAAGACAAAGAATATTAAAGGCAACAAGAGAAAAGCAACAAATAACATACAAGAGAATCCCCATAAGGATATCAGCTGATTTTTCAGCTCAAATTCTGCAGGCCAGAAGGGAGTGGCACGATATATTTAAAGGATGAAAGGGAAAAACCTACAACCAAGAATACTCTTCCCAGCAAGGCTCTCGTTCAGATTCAATGGAGAAATCAAAAGCTTTACAGACAAGCAAAAGCTAAGAGAATTCAGCACCACCAAACCAGCTATACAACAAATGCTAAAGGAACTTCTCTAGATGGAAAACAAAAGGCCACAACTAGAAACAAGAAAATTATGAATGGGAAAGCTCATTGGTAAAGGCACAAAAGACAAAAAGGTACAGGAGACAAAACACCTGTACTCTGAAAACTATAAGATGCTGATGAAAGAAATCGAAGATAACACAAATAGATAGAAAGATATACCATGTTCTTGGATTGAAAGAATCAATATTGTCAAAATGACTATACTACCCAAGGCAATCTACAGATTCAATGCAATCCCTAAAAATTAATACTGGCATTTTTCACAGAACCAGAACAAAAATTTTCTAAATTTATATGGAAACACAAAAGACCCTGAATAGCCAAAGCAATGCTAAGAAAGAAAACCAGAGCTGGAGGAATCAGGCTCCCTGACTTCAGGCTACACTACAAAGCTACAGTAATCAAAGCAGTATGGTACTGGCACAAAAACAAATATAGATCAATGGAACAGGGTAGAAAGCCCAGAAATAAACCCATGTGCCTATGGTCAATTATTCTATGACAAAGGAGACAAGAATATACAATGGAGAAAAGACAGTCTCTTCTATAAGTGCTGCTGGGAACACTGGACAGCTACATGTAAAAGAATGAAATTAGAACATTCTCTAACACCATACACAAAATAGGTTAAAGACCTAAATGTAAGATGAGATACTATAAAACTCTTAGAGGAAGACATAGGCAGAACACTCTGTGACATAAATCACAGCAATATCTTTTTGGATCCACCTCCTAGAGTAATGAAAATAAAAACAAAACTAAACAAATGGGATCTAATTAAACTTAAAAGCTTTTGCACAGCAAAGGAAAGCATAAACAAAGCAAAAAGACAACCCACAGAATGGGAGAAAATATTTGCAAGTGATGAGACTGACAAGAGATTAATCTCCAAAATATACAAATAGCTCATGCAGCTCAATATCAAAAAACAAACAACCCAACCAAAAAATGGGCAGAACAACCCAACCAAAAAATGGGCAGAATATCTAAATAGACATTTCTCCAAAGAAGACATACAGATGGCCAAAAAGCACATTAAAAGATGTTCAACATCACTAATTATTAGAGAAATGCAAACCAAAACTACAATGAGGTATCACCTTACACCGGTCAGAATGAACATCGTCAAAAAGTCTACAAACAATAAATGCTGGAGAGGGTGTGGGGAAAAGGGAACCCTCTTGCACTGTTGGTGGGAATGCAAATTGGTACAACAACTATGGAGAACAGTATGGGTGTTCCTTAAAAAACTAAAAATAGAACTACCACATTATCCAGCAATCCCACTCCTGAGCATATATCAAGAGAAAACCATACTTTGAAAAGATACATGCACCCCTATGTTCATTACAGCACTACTTACAATAGCCAAGACATAGAAGCAACCTAAATGTCTGTCAACAGAAGAATGGATAAATAAGATGTGGTACCTTTATACAATGGAATATTACTCAGCCATTAAAAAAGAATGAAATAATGCCATTTGCAGCAACATGGATGGACCTAGAAATTATCATACTAAGTGAAGTAAGTTAGACAAAGACAAATATTATATGATATCACTTATAAATGGAATCTTAAAAAAATGATGCACATGAACTTATTTAAAAAACAGAGACTCACAGACTTAGAAAACAAACTTATGGTTATCAAAGGGGAAAGGTGGGAGGGAGGGATAAATTAGGAGTTTTGGATTAACATATACACATTACTATATATAAAATAATCAACAAGGACCTTCTTTATAGCACAAGGAGCTCTACTCAATATTCTGTAATAATCTATATGGGGGGAAAAAACCTGAAAAAGAATGGATATATGCATATGTATATAACTGAATCACTTTGCTGTACACCTGAAACTAACACTACATTGTAAATCAACTATACTCCAAAATAAAATAAAAATTGAATTTAAAAAACAGCATTAAAAAAAGCATGTAAAAAAACAACCATATGAGTATCTCAACAGATGCAGAAAAAAGCTTTTGATAAAATTCAACATCCATTTATGATAAAAGCTCTCCAGAAAGTGGGCATAGAGGGAAAATACCTCAACATAATAAAGGCCACAAACCCATACGAACATCATACTCAATGATAGAAAAACTGAAAGTATTCCCTTTAAGATCAGGAGCAAGACAAGGATACCCACTCTCACCACTTTTATTCAACAAAGTTTTGGAAGTCCTAGCCACAGCAATCAGAGAAGAAAAAGAAAAGAAATCCAAATTGGAAAGGAAGAAGTAAAACTGTCACTGTTTGCAGATGACATGATACTATATATAGAAAATCCTAAAGATGCTACCAGAATACTAGAGCTCATTAATGAATTTCGTAAAGTTGCAGGATACAAAATTAATACACAGAAATCTCTTGCATTTCTATATGCTAACAACAAAAGATCAGAAAGTGAAATTAAGGAAACAAGCCCATTTACCACCACATCAAAAAGGATAAAATACCTAGGAATAAACTTACCTAAGGAGGCAAAAGACCATACTCTGAAAACTTTAAGATGCTGATGAAAGAAACTGAAGACGACACAAACAGTTGGAAAGATAAACTGTGTTCTTGGATTGGAACAATCAATATTGTTAAAATGACCATACTGTCCAAGGCAATCTACAGATTCAATGCAATCCCTATCAAATTAACAATGGCATTTTTCACAGAACCAGAACGAAAATTTTCTAAATTTGTATGGAAACACAAAGGACCCCAAATAGACAAAACAATCTTGAGAAAGAAAAATGGAGATGGAGGAATCACACGCCCTGACTTCAGACTATACTACAAAGCTACAGTAATCAAAACAGTATGGTACTGGCACAAACACAGACACACAGATCAGTGGATCAGGATGGAAAGCCCAGAAATAAACCTACACACTTACGGTTAATTAATCTATGACAAAGGGAGCAAGAATATACAATGGAGAAAAGACAGTCTCTTGTATAAGTGGTACTGGGAAAACGGAACAGCTACATGTAAAAGAATGAAATTAAAACATTCTCTAATACTATATACAAAAAATAAACTCAAAATGGATTAAAGACCTAAATGTAAGCCCAGATACTATAAAACTCCTAGAGGAAAACAGAGGCAGAACACTCTTTGACATAAATCGCAGCAATATTCTTTTGGCTCTGTCTCCTAGAGTAATGGAAACAAAAGCAAAAATAAACAAATTGGATCTTATTAAACTTAAAAGCTTTTGCACAACAAAGAGAACCATAAACAAAATGAAAAGACAACCTACAGAATGGGAGAAAATATTTGCAAATGATGCGACCGAGAGATTAATTTCCAAAATATGCAAACAGCTCATACAGCTCAATGTCAAAAAAAAAAAAAAATACAACTCAATCAAAAAAAGGAAGAAGACCTGAAGAGACATTTTTCCAAAGAAGATATACAGATGGCCAACAGGCACATGAAAAGATGCTCATCACTGTTAATTATTAGAGAAATGAAAATCAAAACTACAATGAGGTATCACCTCACATCGGTCAGAATGGGTATCATCAAAAAGTCTACAAATAACAAATGCTGGAGAGGGTGTGGAGAAAAGGGAACACTCTTGCACTGCTGGTGGGAATGTAAATGGGTGCAGCCACTATGGAGAACAGTATGGAGGTTCCTTAAAAAACTAAAAATAGAGTTACCATATGATCCAGCCTGGGCGTATATCTGGAAAAGAAGAAAAATCTAACTTGAAAAGATAAATGTATCCCATTTTTCACAGCAGCACTATTTACAATAGCCAAGAGATGGAAGCAACCTAAATGTCCATCAACAGATGATTGGATAAAGAATATGTGAGATATATATATATATATATATATATATATATGGAATGGAATATTACTTAGCCTTAAAAAGAATGAAATAATGCCATTTGCAGCAACGTGGATGGACCTAGAAATGATCATACTAAGTAAAGTAAGTCAGACAGAGAAAGACAAATATCATATGATACCACTTACATGTGGAATTTTTAAAAAATGATACAAATGAACCTACTGACGAAACAGAAATAGACTCACAGACATAGAATACAAACTTATGGTTACCAAAGGGGAAAGCGAGGGTAGGGATAAATTAGGAATTTGGGATTAACAGATACACACTACTACGTATTAAACAGATAGAAAACAAAGACCTATTGTATAGCACAGGGAACTATATTCAATATCTTGTAATAACCTATAATGGAAAAGAATCTGAAAAAAGAATAGATATAGATACAGATGTATAACTGAATCACTTTGCTGTACACCGGAAACATTGTAAATCAACTATACTTCAATTAAAAAATACAAAAAAAAAAAGAGAGAGAGAGAGACAAGGAGGTAACTAATATGATGGCCCTCCTGTGGTGAATGGGGAAACCCATGGATAATACACAGAAATAATGAATGCTGGAAACACTAAGGCAATAGTCTTAGGTAGTTGGAGGTAACTATACCTGTGAAACTACAGGCCCTAAGTTATATGTTACTGAAAGTCATCTTTTTCAAAAATTGGAAGACAGTGCCCTTGAAGAAACATTGTATGAGATTTTATGAGATTTTAGGGAGTTGGGATGTGATGGGGTTAGAAGACTTGGGTTCAGGTTCGGAGGCTACCACTCATGTCACCTTGTTCAAATCACAATTTCTCTTGGCTTTTGTTTCTTCTCATGGTGAAGGAAATATCTGTGCATTTCACAGAATCACATTTTGGAAATTATCTCAAATAAGAAATGACAGAAAAAGCACCAACCATTCATTTTCAGAATGCTGGCCTTTGGGAAAATGAACATTTCATAATATGTGGCTTAATGTAAGACAGAGAAGATTTACCTAAAATAATTTTTTAACTAAGAAAGAAGTTCTTTATATAACGTTTTTCTTCTGAAGAACTCAAGTTTATTTCATAGCTGTGTAGCTGTTCTCGGACTGCCGGGGTTGTGCTTCCACTCAGCTACCTACTAACTGGTAAGTTTCTTAACCCTTCTCAGGCTCAGTTTCTTCATCTCGGGCTCATCTATCTACCCTATTGTGGTGTGGAAATATATTCAATAATCCTTGAGAAGTACATATCACAGTGCCTGGCACATAGTAAGTGCTCAGTAAATATTGTTACTGTTTTTTTATCCTTCCATCCGTCATTGATTTCATTAGCAGACATGCAGAACTGCAATCTAGACCTTCTGATCTAGACCTTTTCTGTTAAAGGCTTGACTAAAATGTAAATTCAGCCAGTAGTTCTCTTATATACTGGTTTAATATGGTTAAATATGGAGGTTTATTGAAGGACATAATCAAAATGTTGAAACATTATCTCTAAACCTCAGAAAATTACTGTGGAGCAGGTAGGATAAAGCAAACCATAATTCTACCCAAATTTTTATTTCATTGCTTATAAGATGTTTTTGTTTTCCATAAAGTAAAAGATTTTATTTTTGGAATCGATAGAAGTATAGTTATTATGAATTTGGTTCATGTTTTTATATCCCAGTAGAAATGTGGCAATACACATAGAAAAGTTTCAGGAATTATTTTTCTCCAAGTGCACCATTTTATTTTATAACCTTGGCTATGACTATAGGACCAGGAAACACACACACACACACACACACACACACACACGGCATAGGCATGGCTACAGGAAGCCATAAGATCTGTTGTAGCCATCTTGTACTACCAATACAGATTACAACTGTGTCATCCTGTGAGAAATCCACATTGCTATCAATTGCTGCCTGAGACTTTGAAAACCAATGTGGCTCCTTTCATGATTGAGATTTCTGGGAAAATACCCTAGTTTCACTTTTCATCTAATTTGTTTGTCCCCTCCCCACTTTATAGGCTGAATCATTGCTGTTCGTTCCTGTGCGCTTTGTGAGGGCAGAGACCGCACTACCACATTCCCAGTTGTATCCCTAGTGCCCAGCCCACTTCATGGCTCATGGCAGGCACTCAGTAAATATTTGTTCAAAGAGTGGATTAATCTTCAAATATTAAGGAATTTAAGTATCTATTTTGCCTACATTTAAAAAGCATAAAACACAATGTTTTGCCCTAACACTTAAATCTCTTCAATTTGAAGGAATTAAAGAACAAGATAGCATTGTGTAACTGCTAGCTTTACCTTGTCTTATGTCAGAAATGTTAATAGAAGTCATTGTACTTTATTCTAACCTTATGACTTAATTAGCTGACTGCCTTATAGTTAAAAGTCTCTTAATTTTGAAATTGAGACTTAACCTTTTTAGGCCTATTGCATCTTTCTGCTGGTTATATAACTCCTTTAAACCATAAAGAGACTGCATTCACACCTTTTGATTCTAGAACTGCTGGAGGTTTAGAAGATGCCAGTTTTGCCTTGAGGTTGCAGTGCCTACCATTCGTTGAGAAGTGAGGCTCAGAGGACCTGCAGTGTATCAGTTAAAGGAGGAAAGTGCTTCCACCTAATTAACAGCAAGTATTTCCTGAAAGAGAGACAAGAGACAGTGGGACACAGGTAAAGGCCAGAGAGCTGTCCCTCCTGAATGTGTCTATCTACGCTGCATGGATATCAGAGTGGTACTTTCATTCTCTAAGGCAAAATGTTTAGAATCTTGGGACCGACGCTGGAGCAGTTTCTACTGGAACGTTCTCAAAACTATATGACAATTTAAGGCAGCAGTCTGCAACCTTTTTGGCACCAGGGACCAGTTTTGTGGAAGACAATTTTTCCTTGGGGCAGGGGGGCAGTGGTGGATGGTTTAGGCGGTAATGCGAGCGATGGGGAGCGGCAGATGAAAGCTTCTGCTCGCTCGCTCACCTGCCACTCACCTCCTGCTGTGCGGCCCGGTGCACGGCTGGGTACCGCTCCGTGGCCCGGGGGTTGGGGACTCCTGCTTTAAGGAATGTCTCTGAACGCCATTATACAGATCAAGCCAAAGAAAGCACTGTTTTGATTTTAATGGTTTGTGACTTCTAGTGCGTGTCCTGCCCTTGGGTCCTGGCCGCTGTGACACTGTGTGTGCTCTTCACTGCAGAGGCATGTGTTTCTCCAGGTCTGTCAGCATGGGAAGGAAGGTCAGGGTGAAAGAAGGGTATCCTGAAACAAACCACTTTGACCGTATCATTAAATTGAAGCCCAGCTCTACCTTAAGTCATTTGATTCTTCTTTGAGTTCAAGAAAGCTAATAATACCATAATCATACCAGAAAAATTTTGAGGAGAGAATAATTCCAATCTCTTTGGGTGATTCTAGTACCTTCAGGTTAAAAACTTGATATTATTTGATCCTATGATTATTTTATTATGTTATTAAATGAGAGGATAACATTGAATGACCCCAAATATATTTAATTTGAAAGTTTTGGTTAAATACATTAAGTGTTTAAAAATAGTAACTGTCTGGCAGGAATAAAGATGCAGACATAGAGAACGGACTTGAGGACACGGGGAGGGGGAAGGGTAAGCTGGGACGAAGTGAGAGAGTGGCATGGACATATATACACTACCAAATGTAAAATAGATAGCTAGTGGGAAGCAGCCGCATAGCACAGGGAGATCAGCTCGGTGCTTTGTGACCACCTAGAGGGGTGGGATAGGGAAGGTGGGAAGGAGACGCAAGAGGGAGGGGACATTATGGGGATATAAGTATACATATAGCTGATTCACTTTGTTATACAGCAGAAACTAATACAACAATGTAAAGCAATTATACTCCAATAAAGATGTTAAAAAAAAAGTAACTGTCTGGATCTCCCAAACTCACATCTTGGAAAAAGAATATCTCCATGCCTACCAGGAGTCTCTCTGTCCAATAAATGACTCCTTCAAGAAATGATATGGCCCCCACCCTCACAAGAGGTCTGCTCTAGTCCCTACCAGACCCTCAGGAGTGGCAGTTGTGTGGCCTTTTACTTGTGTCTATGTTCTTTTGTCTCTTTCTGGAATTAGAACCACTTCCTTCCTCTAACTGATGCACACCTCATGTCACTTGAGCCCATTGCCCTGATAATCCTAGGTTCCCATCAGTTTAGGGCAGCAGTTCTCAAACTTTTTGGTCTCAAGACTCCATTACACTCTATAAAACTATTGATGGCTCCTCAAAACTTTTATTTGTTAATTTATCTATCAATATTTACCATTTTAGAAATTAAAACAGAAATTAAAATATGTATTTATTTCTTTTTAAAAATCCATTAACTAACATTTTTTGAAAAATAACATATTTTGAAGAAATTTAGTAAGGAGAGCAGTATAATTTTAATTTTTGAAAGGCTCTTTAACATCTGGCTTAATAGAAAATATTCTTATCTGCCTCTGCATTCAATCTGTTGCAATATGTTGCTCTGGTTAAAGAATATGAAGAAACTCTGGTCTCACATAGATATGTAGTTGGAATAGGAAAGGAGTATTTTAATAGCCTTTTCAAATAATTGTGGCTATTCTTCAATAATACTAGGGTAAAACTCAGCAGATCATAGTTTCTTAAAGGCTGGTTACAAAGCAGAGTCTGAAACTGTATCAATGAACTTTTAAAATTTATTACATTAAAATCCAATGGTCTGGACTTCCCTGGTGGCGCAGTGGTTAAGAATCCGCCTGCCAATACAGGGGACACGGGTTTGATCCCTGGTCTGGGAAGATCCCACATGCCGTGGAGCAACTAAGCCCGTGCACCACAACTACTGAAGCCCACGCTCCTAGAGCTCGTGCTCCACAACAAGAGAAGCCACTGCGGTGAGAAGCCTACACACCGCAGGGAAGAAGAGTAGCCCCGGCTCTCTGCAACTAGAGATAGCCCGTGCACAGCAACGAAGTCCCAATGCAGCCAAAAAACAAAACAAAACAAAACCAATGGTCCAATGGTCTATCTTGCACTCTGAATGAGTTTTGTAGCATCATGCATTGGTTATTTAAAAAATATTAGTTCACTGAGTTATGCAGTTCTTCCAAATATTTACTCATTTTAATATATAATATCAAAAAAATCGCATTTGATAATAGCACCCAAATCTCATCTGTAAGTATTGGGCAACTCATAATATTTGATACAAGTTCTCCAAAATTCTAATTTTTGATTGAAAGCTCAAATTTTATCATTAGCAACAAATACTTTCAATTATTTACCTTGAAGTGACATTTTCAAGAAAACGTCTAAAAGATAAAGTCTGAATAACCACAGCTTGTCATTCTTTCAAGTAAAAATGGTGTTCCATTAAAAAGTGGCTAGTTCAGCTTGAAATTCAGTCACACAAGTGCTTTTCATGGAAACAACCATTTACTTCGAGACACAGCAGAATGCTTTTGTGCACTTCCTATTTTGTCATGCATAATATTAAAAAGATGTGTACTCAAGAGTTGAAATTGAATAAATCATCCTTTCTACTGCTTCATCAAGGACTTTCTTAGGTGGAGCTGGCTCTTTTTGTTTTGCCAGTGCATAGCAGTAAAGAATACAATAACTCCTAGTACAGTTTAGTATCACCTCCTTGATTGATATAAAGGCACCGTTTTTGCCCACCATGGCTTTTGCACCATCAGTGCACATTTTGACACAGTTGTATAGAATAAACCATGAGATTTGAAAAAGTTATTGAACACTTTGACCATTTCAGCACAAGTATTTATATAATAAAAGATCTTCAATGACTAATCAGGGCTGATATGTACAAATATAAGCAAAACAGCAAATCCAGTCACATCTGCAGATCTGTCCATTTTTAAGGCACAGGTGCAATTCTGTAGATGAGATATTAATCTTCTTGTTTGCAGTGAAATCTGTAATTTGACAAGTTCTTGTGTCTTTGGGAAGTGGCACTGGATGCTTTTACTGATTTTTCATCCAGCAGGCATTCAGCAATGTCAATTTGCAGGACTTTATTATTCTTTCAACTATTGTGTATACTTCTCCAGCCAATGCTAGACACGTAACTCACCCTGGGAGATGATTCGGCATCTTTTCTGTGGCTAGTTTGAAAAACTGAAACAAACAATATTAGCTTTTAAACAGCATATCATGTCTACATGTAAACTATTCCTTTTTCTTTAAACTCTGATCAGTCTCAAAATGACAATTTGAAATTGTTTTGTTGCATAAGACATAATAAGGTGAATTATTAGCATCCATATACAGGTGAGGGGGAAGGTATCTTTCCTTGTACTTTCACTTCTTATTAGTGGTTTCATCCAGCTTCTTTGAAGTTGATTCTCTCTTCCATGTGTCAGAGAACTCTGATATTTCACTTTCATCTTCTTCAGCATCTTTGGACATAGATGCTACATAAGTGGATTGAGAAAGTGAGTCTTATCTCTTGTTTTTAAGCCAACAATCCATCCTTAAAGATAATAAAAGTGTCCTATAGATATTTCTATTGATTGATTGATTAACTGATTGCCATGCTACATGGCTTACGGGATCTTAGTTCCCCGACCAAGGACTGAACCCGGGCCATGGCAGTGAAAGCGCCAAGTCCTAACCACAGGACCACCATGGAATTCCCTATTTCTTTTTATTTAGAATAAAATAATGAATTCTAAAGAAACCATATGAGACTTAAATTTCTCAATTTGAAAAGTTTTCAAAAAAATTTTAAATATTATTGCAACAAACAACAACAAAGTATACTTATTTCTTGTTGAGCTTCCAAATGTATGCAAGGAAAACTTCAGGATTTCAAAACAATACATTGGACAATAAGTTACACAAATTATAGCAGGTGTAAGCAAAGATAGTAAGAACATTGTCCAAGTATTATGAACAAACTGAGTTAATCTCTGAAAATGCACATATTTATACGCTAAACCTAACACCTTAGAAAATTCTAGAAAACACAAGAATACACAAAGCACATCTTCCATTACTTCCAGAACAATGATGTCATCATATACCATGTGGCCTCTGGAAAACTCCAATGTATACTTGTGAGAGAACGAAAGTGAAAACAGCAAATAATGTCTTAGCATTATTATAAATTACTTTTGACCTCACAGACCTCCTGGAAGATCTCAGAGCCCTCAGAACCCCCCAGACTACACTCTAGGGAGCCATCAGTTTTGAATGCATTTAAATTATCTTAAATATGCCAAGGGGGTGAGGTATGCTACTTTTTCTTTATTTGATGCACCTTAAAAAGCCTAAATTAGATTTTAGGATTTACTGATGCCTTGAATGAAATAATCAGTGGTTCCCAAGGTTAACAGTCCAAGAGCCACGGATTCAAACTTAGATCCAGCAACTCCTTCCACCTTTGCAGTATGAATCTGGAAGCCTAGTCAGTTCTGATAAAGAAGCTAGAAATAGCTATTTGATAAATTTATGAATTTAAATTCCCACATGCTAATCCTCCAGATCCCTTCATAATCACTAATTTTCCTTCAAATAGGAAACTGAAGCAGCTAGAAATGTTTGTGTATGTTTGGAATTTAATCACTTTATATTTTGAACATTCCTTCTGAAAGAAATTTCCTTCAATTCAATACAAAATACATGAGTACCATGCACCCAATACTAACTAGGTACTTCAGGGAATAAAACCAGGTGAATACTCCTCCTTCTCAATTAATTTTTGCAAATACTTACTGCATGAAACAAAGGACGTATAGTTAAATGTTGCCTCAGATGTAGGTTATGAGCAATAAGAATAGAGATTTGGGGGTTTCACAGAGAAGGTGACGGATAGAGACAGGGTGGAGGCCTATTCCAGGGGATTCATGGTTTGGACTAAGGAACTGAAGCTGGAAGCTGGAGCCAAGCCTGAGGGATTGGAGGTCATTGGGACTGTAAATATTTGCACACAGCCACATCCAGAGCTGGAGAGGTGAAGGGAAAGGACTGGAATAGTTCTTTCTTCTCCCTCCTACCCTCCAATTGCCTTTAGTTGAGCCAGGAGGATAGAAAGTAAACCAAGGGACGTGGGGGAAGCAACTCCAGAGTGAGTCATAGCCAAAAGAGGTTGTCAAAATAAAATGACCAAGAGTGTCAGGACACCATTGTCCGTGGTAGACCAGATGCACTGCTTAGATCTCCATTCCAGAAAGGACCTGCTACCCATCTACAGGAAGCATTGGCAGTCAGCCTCCAACTGTCAGCTCCTTCAGGTTCAGCCTCAGCCACAAAGAGCCGCTTCGCTGCAAAAAGCTACCATGCTCAAGGTCAGACCCTTCCCAGGGCAGTTTGCATCCATTAACAGAGAGGCAGGGATGTAAAGGCATAGCCATCCTAGACGACTCTGCAGAATGGTATTTGCTCCAAAGCTCCCTGCTGGATTGGCTGAGGCCTTGATGCAATTCACCTTCTCCTTCTGACCCATGCTTCTTTCTGCTTCTTCTCGCAGGTGGGATCCCTAAGAATATCTTGCACCCCAAATTCTGCCCCAGTATCTGATTGTGGAGAATCTAACCTGTGACATTCTCTCATCCAGAGCATAATATATATATATCATGTTTATGTATATGTGTACACATTTATGTATATGTACATATGCCTATGTATACATATAATATTTATTAATTACTTTCTCCATTCAAAAGTACACTGCCCACAAATTATCACCAAATTGTGTTTTCAACCTATATTCTAAATATAGCTGTTATTTCCCCTTAATGAAAACCTTTGTTGACAAAAAATTTTTATAATGGCAAAATTATTTACTTTTCCCAATAATCCCTATGTAATTTTTGCCCATTTTGGAGATACTAAGATCCTAAATATGCACCATTTGTTCAGAACAGTAGGGCAAGATATAAACATATACAATCAACTAGTTTACTGGTAATTGTAGGCATTAGCTGTAACTTCCATATGACACAACTATGAATGTTGGTACCAGGCTCTCAAAACTTGACTGGGAGATGGGATAATGTTTATTTTTTATTTTACTTTTTATGTTTGGCCACGCCTCTCGCCTCGTGGGATCTTAGTTCCCTGACCAAGGATCGAACCTGCACCCTTGGCAGTGAAAGCACAGAGTCCTAACCACTGGACCACCAGGGAATTCCCAAGAGATAACGTTTATTTAGAATAGGACGTCCAGCAGTTATACTCAGCTTCAGATCCCTGCACCTAGCGTTATTGTTTTGGCCTCAGTAATATTAATCATAAGTAAGAGCAATTCTTGCTAAGAATGGAAAATATTCCAGTTGTAACTTCAAAAATATGATACCTGGAAGATTGAAAGTCACTTTCTCAGCACTGCCTGGTGTAAGCCTTAGTTTTGACACCTCTATTTAGTAGCACACTCTGTCCTTTAGCCTCGTGTGCAGTGCAGAGGACCAGGGTCTGATTGAACTGGATCTGTTTGCAGGAAACTCAAGCAAGGTCAAGCCTTTTCTGAAAGACCTTCCATCAAAGGAGTTGGACTAGAGGATCCCTAAGGTTGTTCTTTTTCTAACATCCCAGGTCCCAAGTTCTGTGTTATGTTGACACATGGGTTATTTTGAGTCCTGAGAAGTAGATTAAACTATGATTTAAAATGTTTATTTTAGGCAAGGCTTTTTATATAAAACAACAACAAGCAAATGTGACAGCCCTAAAATTCGTCATGAGAAATAGGTGTTCCTTTTGTGAAGCCCAGGTGGGAGGGCAGCCCTGGGCTGGACCGGAAGCCCAGCAGAGGCATCTTCAGCGTTCTTCCCACGTCTCCTCTCTGTGCCCTGCCTGGTGACTCCGGCCTGCCTCTCACCATCCTGCCCCTCTCACCACAACTCCTGAATAGCACTTCTACAGTTGCTGTTCCACTGACTCCCCAGGGCCACAGAATGCAATCCAGACCCCACAGGCTGGCACACAGGACCTCTGTGGTCTGACCACTGGCCCCCTTTCTAACTGCGCTTGAGCCTCTCTCCCACCCATGCACTCTGTCTCTAGCTGCTCTGGAATCCTCACAGCCCACGAACACACCACTCACTCTCTCGGCTCTGCCTTTGTGCCCGCTGTTCCTCTGTCCACCCACCCCCATCTGCCTGGCGAAGCCCTGCTTAACCCCCTGCCCCATTACCTCCCTCTGTTTTTTCCTGACTCCTCCCACCTGCTCTGGATTTCCTTTCTACTCTGTTCATAACTCCATTACAACCAGGTATTTTGCATTAGAGACAATTAATTTTTCACACCAGACACCTCGCTTGAATGTGAATGCCTGAGGAGCAAGAGCAGGATCTGGTTCACCTGTGCATCACCGGCGCTGTCACAGTGCCTGATACACAGCGGGCCTCAGTCACTGCTGCGTGTAGAAAACTGAATTAATGGCCTCCTGCCGCCACACCCCCCGCCCAACTCTGCTGAGAGAACTGTTTTTGTCTTGTTTGCTTATTTTAATTCTTTCCTTCTGGCCAAAGCATCTCCAACAAATGGGAGAAGTCTAGAGAGTGACTTTCAGACAAATCATATGCCAACTCCAATGCCCAGCATCTAATAAGCAAGTACTAAAACTTCACTAAATTAATGACTAGAGCCCCCATCAATAGGCAACGCTATGCCTTTCTTTTCTAACCCAGTGGTAACTCAATTTCAGGCTAGCGGGAAGAGATATGGCGGAGGGAGAAGTAGGCCTCTCAATGCCCTCAAGTCATGGCATATGAGGGTTACTGTAGTCTAAATGTTTTGTGTCCCCCCCTTCCCCGGCAAATTCCTACGTTGAGATCTAACCCGCAAGTTGATGGTATTAGGAGGTGGGGCCTTTAGGATGTGCTTAAGTGATGAGAGTGGAATCCTCATGAATGGGATTCATGCCCTTATAAAAGAGACTCCAGAGAGAGCCCTGGCACCTTCCACCAGGTGAGGATACAACGATAAGTCTGCAACCCAAAAGAGGGCCCTTACCTGGCTGTGCTGGCACCCTGATCTCAGACTTCCAGCCTCCAGAGCAGCGAGCAATGCATTTCTGCTGTTTTTAAGCTACCCAGTCTCAGGCACCTTGTTAGAGCAGCCTGAATGAACTAAGGCAGGGGGCCACCTGCTCATACACCTGGTTAAATATGGCTCCCAGAGGGTAAAAAAGGGATTACTTCAACCCTTTTCCTGGGCTCTGAGGGTATTAGTATTAGTTTTGTAAACTGAAGCAAAAAGGTATAGTAAGCCTTGGGAAACTGGGGTTGAGTGCTGGTGTGAAGCTGAAGTTGGTAGAGTCTCCCTCATCTACAGGTTTCATGGATATGATTGATGTTTGACTCTTGTCAAGTGGGGCTGCAGGGAGGTTCCAAGGCAGCCCTTTCACTAGGACTAGGAAACAGAGAAGGTGTGGGAAAATGTGTCTGAGAAGCTCATCCAGCACAAACATATTTGCTGCCGAACTATGAAATTGTTAAATCCAAGCCACTAGCCTGTTATTTAAAACATCATGGTAAAATTGCCTGCTGAAGCAGAAAAGAGAGCTTTGTGTACCTCTTGAGGGAGCGTTGTGCTCAGGTGTGAGTCCCTGCCTCCTCCTCTCCTCAGTACTTAGTATCTGTGTTTCTAAGACCCTGTGCTGCTCTCTGCTCCGTGAGTTTCAACTAGGATGTGAGCTCCTTGAGAACAAGGTCTTTACTATCATCTTCCTCTCTTATGCTGGGCACACAGCAGCTGCTCAATAGATGAGCATCTAATTAGACTGGAAGATGTTAACATTGCCAAGGCTGAATTGCCACCATGTGGCAGCATGGAGAGTCCAAAAATAGCTCCCTTTATTGCTCTGTACCAGATATGCGTGTTATCCCTTTTAATCCTCATAAACTACCCTGTATGGTAAGTGCCCTTATTATCCCAGTTTACAGATGTGTACACTGAGGCTTGGAGAAGTTAATCAGCTAGTCTGAGGTCACAAAGCTAGAGATTAGTGAGGGTAAATTTTAACTCAAGAACTTTCACATCTGGTATTGCCTGAGAAAGATCCTACCAGACCAGCCCTCCTGCAGATAATAACTATAAACTCTGAACAGAATGCAGATGATAACTAAAGTAGAACACAGCTACCTGAAGGCACTGGTGAGTGAACAAAAGCAGGCAGATTCTGGTGAGGACTCCATGCTTGAAGGAGGGGAGTTGTATGGAATGAGTTGCCATTTCCACAGCTTTTAGTCTAGAGCCAGACAGTCAGTGTGGCACATGGGACAGTGGGAGTGCTGGTGGAACACCTGCTGTCTTTCTGGGGAACCAGATGACTAAACATGGGGGAACCACAGCTGCTGGAAGGGACTCCCAGAAGAGAGAGAGCTGGAGAAGGGATCCCCAAATTCTGCCTGCCCTGAATCACACTTATGCAGAACAAACTCAAAGCAGCTCTGTTGAGGACAAAAGATCTGAACTGAGATTGGAGGTAGTGGGCAAAAAAAGGATTTGCTGAAGTTTGAGTCCAACAAAGATAATTGTCTGCTTTAAAAAGAAAAGAAAGAAAGAAAGAAAAAAATTTTAAGAAAGGAAAAGAAAAGAAGGAGTGCTTATCAGGGTAAAATAACATAATCCATAATCCAGAGTCTCCATAAATTGATGTTCATAATGCCTGGGATACAGTCCAAAATTACTCAAAATAAAAAGATACAAAAAATGGAACACATTCTCAAGAGAAAAGAATATCAACTGAGGAAAAAACCTGAGGTGAATAGGATATGGAATTAGCTGACAAATTTTAAAGCAGCTATCATAACTATCCTCAGTGAAGTAAAAGAAAATATGCTCACAATGAAGACAGAAAATTTCAGCAGAAAAATAGAAAAAATGATATTCTTAAAAAATTATATGTAAATATATAATATATATAAAATACATAATGGCTGAGTTTTTAGAAAATCTACTGGATAACTTTAAAAGCAGAATGGAGATAACAGAGGAAAAAGTAAGTGAACTTGAAGATAGAGCAATACAAACTATCCAATATGAAGAACAGAATTTTTTTTGTGTTTTTTTTTTTAAAGACTGAAAATAAATAAATAAATAAAAGCCTCGGACATCTCTTAGATAATATTAGTCGAAAATGTTTGTAATTGAAATTCCAGAAGGGGAAAAAAAAGAAAATAGGGCAGAAAAAAAAATACTTGAAGACATAATGACTGGAAATTTCCTCTATTTGTTGAAAACATAAAGCTATAGATTCAAAGTATTCAAAGAACACCAAGCAGGCTGTGCTAAAGCACATTATAGTCAAAATATTGAAAGTTGAATACAAAGGGCAAACGTTGCTGAGGTAGCAAGAAAAGAATAGCATATTGTGTTCAAGGAAAAACAATTCAATAAATGGCTGACTTCTTATCGGAAATTATGAAGGCCAGGAGAGAGTGGAACAATATTTCCAAAGTGCTGAAAGGAAATCTGTCAGCCCCGAATTCTATATCTAGCAAAAAAAATCCTTTAACAAAAATGAAGGTAAAATAAGGACATTTTCAGATAAAAGAAAACTAAGAGAATTTGACACCAGCAGACCGACCTTCACAAAGAAATGCTAATGGAAGTTTCTCAGGCAAAAGGAAATGATATCAGAGTGAAATTCAAATCATCTGAAAGGAATGAAGCAAAAGGAGTGACTAGGCAGCATTAGAACCTGCTTCCTCTCCTTTGGCCCAAACCCCTCTGCCAGCCCAAAAGTCAGAGACAAGATTGCCAGGTTTCCAAACAATCTGTGTCATTTTGTTAAAACTATTGATAAATACCATTTACAACACTGTACCATTTACAGTAGGATAAAAAACACCAAGTACCTAGGAATAAATCTAACAAAAAATGTTCAAGGAAAATTGAAAACTACAAAACATTGCTGGGGGGAATAAAAGAGAAGAGAAGACTATGCTGGTGGAGCACATTTGGTCCACCCCCCCCTGCAGGTTCTGCCTTGGTGGTCTAATGCCCCAATTTAGAATGGGGAGCAGATGGAAAACATGGGCCTCTGGCTGCTCTCCAGCTCTTGAGTTTATGTTACACATCCAACTACTTAGAAACAGTCTGACTTCTCTCTTGCTAAGTCCATATTCTAAATTTCTAGCCAATTGGCCCACTCCTGAAACAATTAACCATAACCATGCATTATTGCATAAAAGAGCTACCAGTATCAACTGCTTTTACCAAATGAGTTGGTAGGAGGCCGTTTCTACAAAGTGAGCAGGATGGCAGCTCATTTGGTGTCTAGTACAGTAAGAAAAGAAAGAAGAAAACTCTCTTGATGTTCCAGCAGGCAAATGCTAGGGTGAAACTACATCTTAGGAAAGTCTCCTTATTGGGAGGGTGCAGGATGTGCTAGCAAGGGGGAAAAGAAAAGGAACAGGAGGAGCTGGAGACCAGAAAAACATTTGGAATCAGGCATGTAAGGTGTTGGCGGGGATAATCAGCAGGAATATGCAGGTGTAGCCACACCAGTTTTTGTTAATATTGAAACTTCCATAATGGTTGGTCACGAGTGTAATAGTAACTGCATCATGTGGTAAATGAATGATATACATTTTGGCACGTGGCACTTATCTCAAAAACCACACAGCAATGCCACTTCAGAATATTTGTCTGGTTTGGGCAGTGGAGTTTAGAGCTGAGGGGAGGAGTACAGCTTGGAGGGTGGCAGACATCCTGCTGTTTATTTCAGGTGTTGGGGACTTGCTTATTCTCCATGATCATTTATTTTCTAGAGCCCTCTCCAGTATTCTCATCCACTTCCTCCTTCAGGACTCACAACGTTCTTGAGCGGGGCTTTGAGTACCTCCATTTCAACTGAAGCGGAGGGCGAGGCTTAGAGGTAGGGGTAGCTGTTCAGGGTTGGCTCTGGGGGCAGAGCCAGCTTTCAAGTCACCAGCGATGACATCAGTGCCTGCTGTGAGAGCCTGCCTGGGGGCCTTGGTCACGGTGGCACTGTGCCCCCGCCTTGGCCCACTGGGAAGTCCTCTGCGGGCTCAGAGGACAGTATGTGCAGATGACTTCCTGCCTCAAGCACCTGAGACTCTGCCCAAGGGCTTTGTCTGGGCCCGAGCACACTTTGCCTGTGGGCAGGTCAGACTGAAGGTTTGGGGGAGTTAATTCTTTTCAGGGGCACCCCTCAAACCACAAAGGACCAGAGTGGGTGGAGATACGCCAGCTTCCTCGCTGTTCCAGCCTCCTCATCCCCAGTGGGGTGACTCCGAGGTGAGTTGTACACTGACCCTCTGTGGGTCCTCGGCAGCACTGCCTCTCAGTTGCCCGAGCTCGGGCCCAGAGCTCAGTGACGTAACCCTGAGTGGCCTCCTCCCTTCCCTCTTTCCCTCAGGTCATTTCCATGCTTCTGGGAATCATCTCCCAAATAAACGACTTGTACCCAAATCCTTGTCTAGAGCCTGCTTTGTGGGGCACCCACACTGGGACAGATAGCAATCCTGTCCAAAGGCACCAGGTGTCTGAGTCAGTGGACCCCTCTGCCCAGACAAGTTGGGAGACCCTTGGTGGGGGGGGGCTCGAGGAGGGACAGGGTGGGGCTGTGAGGTCAGAGGATGGCATTTCAGGCAGGGGGCCTGGCATGAGCCTAGTCTGGAGGATGTGTGGGATGAAGTGGGAGGGTGGGGGGCAGTGGGAGCCTGCAGGGTGGTGGGGAGGGAATCGGGGGTGAGACCCTGCCTCTGCTAGCAAAGGGGACTGTGCCGACGGGCCTCAGAGCAGATGCCAGAGAGGCCACAGTCACCCTCTCAGCTCTGTCAAGGCTTTTAAGGGCTGGAATTGGAAATGCCATTTTCTGGCTTGCTGTTGGCCCAGTATTTCTTGTTATACATTTTTCCTCTGGAATTTCCATTGTCCTTACTCCTTAGAGGAGACTAGACTTTTGTGGGTAGTAAAATATGTCCTCCAGGTTAAATGTCATTTCAACAAATGCCATCATTACATTTTTCAGTTCCTGGCCATTTACGTAGCCTTTCATTTTGTGCTGACAAAATAGCCCTTTGCAGTCAGAAAGGCAGGGGCTAGAATTTCCATTTCTGAGATGCTGGCTAATGTGCCCAAGGTGACCCGGCTATAAGTGGCAACACCAACAAAGGCGAGAGGGGGCTCCCAGAGCCTGGCATGTGGCTTCACTCCTGCAGCGAGACAGAGTGGGGAGTTCAGCAGGACCACTGGGGGTGCGGCCCCTCCACGGGGCCAGTCAGCACTATGACAATAGTGGGCAGGGCTGGCCTCCGGGGGGCAGAGAACCAGCGCCTGGATGCAGACATCTGAGGCCCAGGCAGTGTTGTTCACCCTGATTCCATGACACCTGTCCTCTCTGGCCCCCACTGCAGCTAGCTGGACTTTCTAAAAGAAAGCTCTCTTTACCAAGAAGATCTCCAAGTCCTAGTTCTTGCAAGTGGTTCTGGAGATGGCAGCATTTGGACAGAACATTAGCACTTGGCCAGTGTCTGGCCTTGCCAAGGGCAGGCAACCTGGTGACTTGGGGCCCAGCTCAGGATCAAGTGTGACCGGTCTCAGGTCCATCTGAACCTCCCAAAGCACAGACAAGTGGCCAACTCTTTGTAGGTTTTGTATTTTTATGGCCTGCTGCAGCTTCCAAATATATGTGTAGGATGTTGAAAATGCTTGTTATTCCTTGTGTTAATATGATGAAAGCAATAATAATAAAGTGTGCTCGGTCTCTCAGAGGCTCTGTGAACAGGACTGGCCTTCCTGCTCTCCTGACCTTGGGTGAGGTGGGCTGCTCTGTGGCCAAGTCAGCTTCAGCTCTGGCAGAATACTGTGACCCTCCCAGCAGTTCTGATGCCCCGGCTCAGAGCCCTCAGCCTCTTGCTTCCCAGGGTTGGTCCCAGGCCAGGAAGCATCTCTAAGGCTTCCTGACAGGGCTGGCTGTGGAGCTGGAAGCAGGGGCCCTGCCCCATCCCCACTGACTCCAAATCCTTCCGGGCCTGGCCATGTGGAGTGGGGCCTGCCTTATGGACGGGAGAACTCAGAATCCCAGAGGTGCCCTGAGGTCTCCCGCTTTAGGGGGCAAAGGTCAGGGGGTAGGGGCTGACCAATGCCCTTTTTTTTTTTTTTCATTTTTTGGCCATGCTGCGTGGCATGTGGGAACTTATTTCCCCGACCAGGGATAGAACCTGCGCCCCCTGCAGTGGAAGCATGGAGTCCTAACCACTGGGCCTCCAGGGAAGTCCCCCAGTGCCCTGTCTGCTCGAACTCCTGTCTCTTTCTCATGCCCACCACCTTCAGGGAATTACAGCCTGTCTTGACCAGCATTTCACTCTAACCTTCTCAGTTTCCTCCCAGGAAAGTGAGGATTTAACGAAGCAGATTATGAAACTCCTCTGCTGGAATCAGACAAAAAGGAAGATCTTTAATAAGAGAACCAATTATGATTGTTACACTGTTAGGCCTAGTTCTCCAAGATGGCAAAGATGACAATGAGAACTAATGTTCTCTTAGCTCCTTTTCAAACCTTCTAGTTCTGAGTCTAGCTGTTGCCTCACGGAAACTTTTTCTCTGTGAATTCTCTAACGTTCCAATTGCCATGAAATTAACCTGGATTTTAGAGATGACATTTTTCTTCTCTTTGGAGAGTATTGTAAGAAGCCCATCTCTGAACGCAAAAGAATGGCTTTTGTCTCCTCCTTTCTTCCACTAAGGAAAAAGATGTCAGCTGGCCAATCTCGTTTCGTCCTTCACAGCCTCACCCCCATGAGAAGCTGACGCTCTGCCCATCTCAGGTACAACTGCCTAGACCAGGCGGACCTCTGACCTAGGGTACCTCTCCCAAGCCTGTTGAGTTGTGGCCTGGTGAAAAAGATGATCTGAGCCACTAAGATTCCTCCTTCAGGCCATAAGTAGGGGAGACTGAGAGGCTGCTGACATTTTGGAAATGGAAACCAAACCAGAAGGTTGTGGTACAGAAAGGGGAGAGAAGCAGGTGATCGTCATTATGGTCACACACGAGATGAGGGCACGGAGGAGACGCTGACAATAGCAACAACTAGAGGCCACGGGTTCTTGGAAAGATGGGGAATGTGGCCTTAGCTTGGGATGGCTTTTGCATCTCAGTCCCAGCTCCCTTGAGAGCTAGCTGAGTCAAGGCTCCCGTTCTAGGGGTCACCATCCCTTCCTCACAGATCCTTGCAGTAAACCCCTCTTCCCTGGGCCAGTTCAAGGAGAGTGGGGAGGTCTATTTCTGAAACACATCTGCTCATCAAGGGAAGGCGTTCAGATCTTTTACACTTAATGTAATTATTGATAGAGTCAGGTTTATATCTACCATCTTGCTACTTATTTTCTACTTGCCCCTGTTCCCTTTTTATTCTTTTTGTCTTCTTTTACATTAATTGTGCATTTTTTAGTATTCCATTTTATCTCCACTATTGGCTAACTATATCACCTTGTCTTATTTTTTAGTAGTTGCTCTAGGATTTAAAATATGCATAGGGACTTCCCTGGCAGTCTAGACTCTGCGCTTCTACTGCAGGGGGCACCAGTTTGATCCCTGTTTGGGGAACTAAGATCCCACATGCTGCACTGCACAACCAAAAAAAATAAAGTTGCCAATATAATAAATAAATAAAATATGCAGTTAACGTATCACAGTGTACCTTCAAATATTATAATACTGCTTCACATATAATATAAAAACTTTCCAACAGTATGCTCCCATGTTTCCATTCTGTACTTTGTGCTATTGCTGTCATATATTTTACTATTGTATATGCTATTAACACAATACATCCTTTTGATTTAAATCATTATTCTTTTTAAATTTTTTTATAAGGGGGAAAAAAAAGGTCTTTTATTTTTCCCTACATTATTTACCATTTCCCAATCTCTCCAGGCCTTTGTGTTGATCCAAGTTTCCATCTGGCATCATTTTCCTACTGCCCGAAGAACTTTAATATTTTTTAAGTTCAAGCCTGTAAATGCTCTCATCTTTTGTCTGTCTGAAAAAGTCATCATTTCACCTTCATTTTTAAGTTACTTTTTTGCTAGATTTAAAATTCTGGGCTGAGTTTTTTTTCTTTCTTTCAACACTTTAAGATGCATTCCACTGTCTTCTGGGTTGCACTTTTTTTTATAATAAATCTGTGATAAGTTTTATCTTTGTTCATCAGTACAAAATGTATCTTTTTCTCTGGACGCTTTAAAAATATTCTCTTTGTCACTGTTTTTCAGAAACATGATCATACTGTGTCATGGTGTAAGACATTTTGACCTGTAGATTTATAGTGCTCATTAATTTTGGCAAAAAATTTTGGCCATAATTTCTTCAAACATTTTTTCTGTTTCCTCCTCTCTTCCATCTTTCTGGAAGTCCAATTTCATGGACACTAGACTGCTTGCTATTATTGCATGGGTGATTGGGACAGTGCTGTGCACTTAAAACGTGTACATTTTTATATGTAAATTAAAACTAAATATAGTTGATTTAAATCAATGAGATAATATATAAAAGCCCCCCAGCACCATTCATGGCACACAATAGGTGCTTAATAAATATTATTTTTCATCTCCCCAACCTCACCTCTTTAATTTCTTTCCATGCTCCTGGTCTTTTTACCCTCTTTACACACTCAGCCTCTTTCACTTCTCACACCCCTCTGCCTCTCCAAATTCCTCTCATCCTTCAAGGTGCAGCTTGAATCCCTCCATCCTGAACATTTTCCAGGTTACTCCAGGTCACAGTTCAGATCTAAGCTCTCACTGTTTGTTTCCCCAGAATTAAGCATTGTCGTATATTGACACGTGTCCTTCATAATGTGTGGATGCATCTGTGTCTTGCCTCCC
Organism: Eschrichtius robustus; assembly: GCF_028021215.1. Classification (NCBI taxonomy): domain Eukaryota; kingdom Metazoa; phylum Chordata; class Mammalia; order Artiodactyla; family Eschrichtiidae; genus Eschrichtius; species Eschrichtius robustus. Next base: position 39,142,383 of record NC_090838.1, read on the forward strand.
CTTTGGTTTTGAATTCCTCAGGGATGAGTACGACTTTATCCCCCTGCAACCTCATCACTACCTGCTCCAACACCGCCAAGAGGCATTTCCCATTGTCCATCACCTGGGATAGAGCCTCCCAGGCATCCTGGAGCCCCAGAGGTCTCCTGCCCCTGGTCAGCCAGCTCCCGGGGGGAAAGAAACTGCACTAGAGTGACAACGTGGTGGTCTGAAGGAAAAGGGACTTTGGAGCCCAACCATCCTGGTCCGAATCTCAGCCCTGTCTGCTTCCTACCTGTATGACTCCGGCCAAGTTACTTAGCTAAACTGAGCCTCAGCTTCCTCCTCAGTTTCATGCCTGGGATTGTTGGAGCAAGAGAATTGTGTCAGCACCTGGTTGCTATCTGCTGTTATGAGAGCTGGGTTAATGAATGCAGCGCAGGGCCCCAGCCTGGCAGGCAGTACATGGAGCTGGTACTCTTATTCAGAGAACACCTAGCCTCGTGGAGTTTTTGCCAGTTATGAACTCATTTCCCCAGGCTGTGTCTAAGGGCTCTGCATCCCTCTCAAAGGCTTATTGTGTTTCTTCAGCCCCATCCACACATCTGGTTGCACTTACTGATCTAAAAATGTATCCATCCTGCTTGCCATTTTCACATTTCAGAACACAGTGCAGCCCCAGGGGGAAAGAAAACTCATAAATACCATGCATTAAAAAAATTAATGCCGTGCATTTACATCCGTCCAAAAAAGGAAGGTCTAGGACAAGGAACATAGCCCTCTGTAAGCAGCAGGCACCTGGACAGCTCTGTACAACAGAGGTTGACACACCAGGGTCCCCAGGACTTGAACCTAGTGGTCCAAGGCTAGGAAAACCCTTCCAAAGCAGTGAGGAAGACTTCCAGGGCAAGGCATCCAGAAAATAAGAGGTTCTTTTGACTGCCTAGTAAAGGTTTACTTCCAAAGATAGGAAGAACAGCAAGGAGAGGTCAAGAGACCGGACACCTGGTTCTGCCTTTAGATTTCTTGAGTGACCAAGAGCATGCCTCTCAGTGTCTATGGGCCTCTCCTACCCATCTGTACGTAGCTGCTTATGTCTCCACTGCAGCTGTGATTCTGTGAATGTCTCTGAAATGAATGTGTGGGTGTGTGTGGCAGGGTGTGTCTGTACGAATGAGTCTGTGTGTTTGTATTTGTCCATGTTCTCAGTGCCTATTACAGTGCCTGGCATGTAGCAGATACTCCACAAATGTTTTTTGAATAGATGAATGTTATAAGGTTGAAATTGTAAGCCTCTATTTAGATATGCACTTTGCCCTCGACTACTATGACATTAAGTAACTTCATCCCTGAGCTCCAGTTTCCTCATTTGTAGAATAGACAATAGGCCTACACGTGATGATTGTGAAAATTAATAAAGGAAAGCCTCATTTTAAATGGAATTGAGAAGCCCTGAAGCGGGGAGCTTTCACATACACACCACCCGTTGCATTTTATTTTACAATTCTGGGCAGGAAGAAGCTCATCTTACTAACCCAGTAAGAGGAAGGAAGATTTTCTCTTCAACCAGCAAAAGCCCAGCCAATGAGTAAGTACCACAACTTACCACCCAGAACCCTCACTTTACTCCGATGGACTTTCATTCAAAGAAGCCCCTCCCAACTTCCTCCTTTTTATCTATAAAGTTACATTCCTCTCCTTTGTTCTCCAGACCTGCCCATGATTTGCCACAGCTTGCGTGTCCCGCATTGCAATTCCTCTGCTATTCCCAAATAAACCCATTTTGCTAGTAAAATAAGTGGCTGTTTTATTTTCAAGGTAGAAACGGTCAAATGAAATGTTCGTAAAACCCATAAAGAGTGCCTAGGGACTTCCCTGGTGGTGCAGTGGTTAAGACTCTACACTCCCAATGCAGGGGGCCCGGGTTTGATCCCTGGCCAGGGAACTAGATCCCACATGCATGCTGCAACTAAGAGTTCACATACCACAACTAAGGAGCCTGCGAGCCACAACTAAGGAGCCAGCAAGCCGCAACTAAGGAACCCACCTGCCACAACTAAGACCCAGTGCAACCAAATAAATAAATAAATAGTGCCTGATACAGAGAGGGTGCTGACTAAATGATAGCGATCATGGTTATTGTTGCATCTACCACAATTCTGCTTGTTAGTTTTTTGAAATGGCTGTAGGAATTTCCTCTCTTGTCTCTTTTTCCCCCACCCTCCCACGCCCAGTATAATGGTGCAGAGCCTGAATTTTCTCACTAAATGGTCCGTGTCTGAGGACCTGACCAAAAGAACTGACTTGTGTTATAGTAAGAGATTAGATTCAAGTTAGAGCTGAACAAGGGGTGTCAGATATTGAGAGAAGTTATGAAAAGAGATGGGGAAACTTTCCCCAGGAAATCTGTTGGAATATATAGATGTTTTCATCAGTGACTGGCTCCCGTGTTGACCCACGAGGAGCCATGTGGGACTATATGACCTTTTACTTGATGGCCTCTACAAGCCATGAACAGCTCAAGGACACTGTGATGAGACCAGTGGGCTCAGCCAGAGATGCTCTGTGTGTGATCTGCTCCATAGCAACCCACAGGTCTATGAGTTTACAGAGCTGCTGAGATGCATTAGTGCCACCCACGACAGAATGAAAAGAAGTAGAGCCCTGCCTGGCACCCAACCAGACCTGATGCCTGACTCTGAAAGAGGGAATCGAGAAGGGCCTCACTAGACCTGCTTTCTCATGAAACTCACATGTGCTGGGTCTTTCAAGAACCTCCTCGCAACTTTTAAAGCCAATCTAGGGTACTTTGGAGCCTCGCTGGGATTCTAGCACAACCTCAATGGCCAGGTCAGGCAGGGTCATGGGCCTACAGTGACCCCTTCTCTCCTCCTGCCCATTTCCCCGTGGGCTCGGTTTGTAAGGGGAGAAGAGGAGTCACGCTCTAGGCTGAGCTCAGTGTCCTCCAGGGGCTCTTCCATCAGTGCTGGAGACTGCCAACCATCACCCAGGGCCACCTCACTAAAGGAGCTGGGCCCTTGGTCTTGGTAGGAGAGACTGGGATGGGGGCAGGTGAAGTGCAGGGGAAGGGCTTGTTGTGAGTGAGGTTGGGGCAGAGAAGAGACAGAAAACTTCTCTGCTTGTGCGTCTTACCTACTTCACTAGCTCTGTTCGTGGCAGCTGAAGATAGGGAGGGCTGACCTAAGACTGGCAGGTAGTGTGAGGAGCAAGTTAAACTGGGCTGAGCTGAGCTAAGTGGAGTTGGAAAGACAGATCCTGCCCTCGTAGGCTCCCCTGGGCTGAGGCATCCATTCTGTGCAGAGATTGGGTTTGTTTTCCTCAGAACTGCTTCTGGCAAATGAAGAAGAGAAATGCTTTACTTATGGACGAGACACCGGGAAAACCATCTTAAGTCCCCAGAAGCAAGTCTCCGGCAGGTATCCCCACAAACCTCCTGGGCTGCCTCCATTCCCACTGTGCCTTCCCTTCCCTCTGCTCTCACTCCTCTTCCCCCATGGGCCTGGATTCTTCCCCACAGGCCTTTCTGGAATAACCCTGTGCCAGCCAGACTTCTGCACTTACCTGGCTGTATTCTACCTTACAGTGACCCCCATTCTCCATTTGTTTTGTCTCTCTGGGTCCTTCCCCTGAATAACTGACTGCTACAAAGGAGAGACTTGTAATTCTTTGGTGTCTCCTAGAATACAGAGCTCAGTATACAGTAGGTGCTCAATAAATGCTTCTTGAATGGATGACTGAAAGGTTGTATTACCTCATAACATAAGACGCAATTCTAAAAAGTTTGGGTCATAACAGGTGTGTACACTCAACTTACACCCTAAGGCTTACTCCTGAGAAACTTGGGGTTTCTCGGGCTCCAGCTCTGAGTGCCCTGAGGCTGGTGAGGCGGACTGGATTAGGGGTAAGGGCATTAGGCCGGTGTGCCAGGCCTGCCACCAATTTGTGTGTGATTGAGAGTAAGTCATATAACCTTTCTCCACATCCCTACCTGTGCAGTGGGTCACCACCACTTGTATAGAGTGTTGTGGGCAGAAAATGGGGCAGAGTTTTGAAAGAGCTTTGGTAAATGCTGTATAAATGAGGGAGATTATTATTCTCAGGGACTCGTGAGGGATTCATTCAACACACCTTAGTGAGAATCTACTCTGCATCAGATACTAGGAATGCAAATATAAAGGTGCTTCAGACCTTGCCCGTGGGAAGCTGGGGAGAGAGACTCAAATACTAACAATAGGATAAGCATTACAGGAAAGGGGGAAGGAAAGCATATGGGGGTGCGGACAGAGTGGCATTTGAAGAGGCCTTGGAGAGTCATCAGATGTCACCCGGAAGAAGGAGGGAGAGGCAGTAGCTCGAGCCTGACCGTGGGCTGAAGGTTGAAGGCGTGGATGGGAGCAGTGAATGGTGCCTTGTGGCTACAGCAGAGAAAAGCAGGGTGAGACGGCTGCAGGGGAGGTGAGCAGAGACGCTGGGAAGGCGGCAGGGCTGGTGAGCTCTGAGACTCTGGCGGAGTGGGGGTAGAGCAGGGTAGTAGTGTCGGAGGAGGAGGTTTCAGAACACCTCTGCGATTCTGGGCAGGTGCAGGCACAGGTAGGGCCTGGAACTACTGGGTGTGCAGGGAGGCCAGGCCTCCGGGGAGCTCAGAGCGGATGGGCAGAAGCATAGTGTCTGGTCCTTCCTTCTCTTAAGAGCTCCAAGGGCAGGCAGGCCAGATTACTCTCCTGCTCCTCAAATGTGTAAAACTCTTCTCACCTCTGTGCCTCTGCACAGGCTCTCCCTTTGCATGGAGTGTTGTTAATGGCTCTCACCCTCCAAGTCCCAGCTTCCATGTCACTCCCCCAGGGCCCTTCTGTCTCTATCACCGCGCCCCCATTGTTCCTTTCATGGCACTTAACACAATTGGTCCTTGGCTTTCTCGTAGGTCTCTCCCCACTAAAGTGTCAGTTCTGTGAGGTTGGGGACTTTGTCTCTCATCCAGAGCTGTTGCTGGAACCTGGCACACAGTGTCTGGTGCATAGTAGGTGCTGAATAACTGAATCAATGGCCTGACGGTAAAGCGTGACTTGAAAGGCATTACATTTAAACCTGCAGTATCGTCCATGGGTTACAGTGGGGATCAGTATCCTCCATAGTAGAGATCAAGAAACCAGGGTCGTATTCTTAGTCTTAAATATGTGTCACGTTAAATTTCATAGTAGGTGACAAGGAGAACCGACCACCAAGCCCCAAGGCTGAAATCTGGCTTTCCACCCCCAACTCCCCACTCAAGTACTGAGCATCATGTCCTAAATCCTAAATCCCAAATCCAGCCAGAGTGGGTAGTCCAGGGTAGACACGGTCCTAAATCCAGCCTGGTCAAAGGAACCATGCTGGCACAGGAGGGTCTCCCCTGGGGCCACGGCCAGCTACAGAGAATGGAAAGAACAGGCTTCAATGGGCAAAAGCTGCCATTGCCTTACTTAGCAACATACATGTCTTTTTAAAGAACAGATTTAAATAAGTAATGCAAACTGTGAAAATCTATGGCTAAAAATGAAAGAGGAGGAGTGGGAATAAAGACTCTAACAGATGGTTGCCGGGCCTCCCTTTGTGACAGGTGGGACGGAATCATCTGCACCAACACATCTCGAAAAGTCTTCTAGCGGCACGTTTTTTGGCATCCTGCAGAATGAGCCCTGTACGTTCACACTGCATCGTCAGCCCAGCCTAGAGCAGCTCTGGGAAGGAGGACCTCAGCCTTGGCTGGGCCTCACCTGTGGCCACAGAGTTGCTGGTGGGCAACGAGAGAGATCCAACCACAGGTGGGGAGGAAAGACCCGACGCTAGCCCTTGGGGTTTCTGAGTCAGCATCTCACACACACACACACACACACACACACACACACACACGTGTGCGCGTGCCGCCTGCGGCCCCAGGGCCTTCTTCCCGTCTGTTCCACCCACTCTCTAATGGCCAGGACTGTGGGGTCCTTGGAAAGATGCCACCTGGTCCACTAACTGGTTCACGTCGGAGAGTTGTGAGCCCCCAGCCAGACTGTGCCCCACTGGGAGGTGGAGACCAGCCCAGGTCCTTCAGCAGCCCTGTGGCCAGGCACAGGCCTCTCATGTCCCACATCCGAGGGGGCTCAGGTGCAGCCATCCTCATTTCCCAGCACGGCCATCAGTGTGGGGCCAGGCTCTTCTCCGTGGTCACCACTGTGTGTCTTGGGCAGGCCTCCTCCCCACGTCCTCCAGCCCCTGCGTGTGTGAGCGCTGAAGGCCGGAGGCTGATGCTGAGTCCACAGGGAGTCCCATGAGGGGCTGGCAGGGAGCTCTCCTAGGAAGCATACCCTCATCTTGGAGACGCCTGCCACGATCAAGCACTTGTCAGGCCAGCCACTGTGCTGAAATCTTTACGTGCAGAATCGCTTTAAATCTTTACAACACCCTATGAGGTGTGTCAGCATCACCATCATCATCATCTTCATTTCCTATACGAGGAACCTGAGACACAAAGAGGGCAAGGAACTGGTCCATGGCCACAGAGGCAGTCATGGCGAGCAGGATGCAGACCCCACGGTCACGCCCAACCCCAGTGAGGCTGTAGCAGTGCTGCACCACCACCCCGACCTCGCCTGTCTCACAGTCACAGGCACCTGTGCAGGGGCCACAGAACCCACAGGACCGTGCAGGCTCAGGGGCTAGTTCTCCGGGTCAAGTCATCGCCCCTCCCTGAGCCTCCACTTTCTCATCAGTAATACAGGGTTGTGAGAAAAGCTACCTCACAGGGTAACTAGAGGAAAAATGTGCTAATACATGTAACAGACTTAGAACAGACACACTCAGTAAATGTGAGCCTCTGTCACTATCATGAATAATATGAGTGTTCCAATGGAACATTCCAAGTCCCTGCCTGATCTGCAGTCCCTTCTCCAGGGGGTCCATGTACTGACTTCCAATATCTGCTGTCTTTTTGACATCTCCCTCCAGCTCATTCTTCCACCTTCTGCTTTTCCCCTCCTTCTACTCCCGACTTGCCATTGGATCTGTTTAATTCATTTTAATGCTCAGAGCTGCAGATCCCTGACTGTGACAGATTGAGGGGGTGGGGTGGAGGTGGAGAATGGAGGCGCTTGTGTAATGGGACATAAATAAACTTGCATATGCTTCTCTGTTTTACTTGCAGATTTTATCCCATCACGGGGCAATCTTTGCTTTGTCTTCTCTTGAATCGGTGGGAGGATGTTTTATTCATGCCCATCTCCCCAGCACGCAGCACAGGAGGTGCCCAGCGCGTTATGCACTTGGTTCTGTGAGGGCCAATGTTTATGTCAGGTGCTGTTTGTTCTCAGGACCTCACACACTCACTCACTGACGTTCTGATACCATCTTCATGTCCCCACGCCTGGCAGATAATAAGTACTCTGACATCTGGCTAGCAAGGAATGGTGTTCAGTCTGTACCCTCCTAATGGGCACACCATTTTAAACTCCAACTCGGTCTTGGTGACTCATTACTGTCCCCCCTTACTTCTGGCCTCACTCCTCTCTAACATTTAGGGAGGGGGTTTCAGTGCAAACTTTCAACTTGATGAATGGCCCAGGTGAGAGTGACAGATGAGCACACACCTAAAGGGACAGATGTTTCCCTACAGGGTTTGATTTGAGCAGCATCAAGAAAACCCCTCAAATCATCAAAAAACATCTCCCTCAGCAATGGAAAGACATTCCCTTGCATTACTTTTCCAAGTAACTCTCTAGAAACTGCAAATCATGGAGGCTTAACACATCACACCAAGTCACGGTCAGATACGCTTGGATTCACATCCTTGTCCTGTCATTTTTTGAGCAAATTCCTGATGCCCTCTGAGCCACAGCTTCCTCAGTGAAGAAACACAACTTGCGGGCTACCCCTTGGGGCTGTGGGGAGATCGCCCAGTTCAAAGATCTGCCGTTTAGTGGGTGCCTTCCTCACTCTAAGAGCCCACCTAGTGCAGGCTACTACGGAAAGAATTTCGAGGGAGAGAGAGGAGGGAGAAGAAAGGAAAGAAGGATGCTTTTAGGGTCTGTCAGGCCTGGGGGGGGGACAGGGTGGTGGGTGGAGGCTGGGAAAGGAACGAGCTGTTTACCGGCACAGTCAACAAACAAGGATTGAGACTATAAAGCAAGGCATTGTGCTAAGTGCTGAGGAAGTAAAAAGGAATTTTTATTTATAAGTTATACTCCACCTACTTCCCAGAAGAATCTGAAGGTGACTCATAGTGAAAACCACATATGCAACACGATCACTAAAATTGAAAATCAAATCCATGGAAATGAAGAAAGGAAACCAACACTGATGATCACCATGTGCCAAATTCTTGAGTGCCATCAGTCATTTAACCCAATGCCCCCATTTTACAGATGAGAAAGGCAAGAGTAAAGAGGCGGGTCCAGGCCAAGTGCAAGTACAAGCACGATGGGCTCGGGGCCATGATACTTTAGGAGCCTGTGAAAATGTATAAAAGGTTCTTTCAAAATCAGAATAAGAAAAAAAAGTTTAGGTCGAAGAAAATGTTTAAATATATAATGTTAATATATACCAACATAATCATAAAATATAATTTTTATTATTTTTTAATGGAGGAAGGGGCCTACAAATGTAAAGGTGCCCCAAAAGTCATCATGCAGCCCCAAACTTTGACCTGCCTAGCTCCAAACATGTGAGTGAGAATATTTGTTGTTATTGAGTATCACGTGCAAGTCAGCTCTGAAACTAAAGAGAGAGCATGATGAGATAAATAATTCTCAGTTTCATAAGAAGGACGTGTAGTGGGGCACATGTACTTACTTTACAATGCGATTGTGGATAAAAAAATGTAGTTTTCTCATTTTCTTTGTAACTAATCAACAATTTCTTATCAGTTCCACCAGGGAGCTGACCCCTACTTGGCTGGGGGGGTTGACTAAATTTTGTCCAATTTGATAAACTTCCAATCTGATTCAGTACTAAAATTGTCTTTCTAAGTAACGGATGACTCCGTTGAATCTCAACCTTTGGGAGACTGTTTTCTCTGCCTCCTGAACCCAGTGTGGCAAACGGTTCTGACAAGATCCTTGTGGCAGCCCAGGTGAAGGTCTTTGGATTCCTGGGTCATGCCCGGATCCCCACTGCTCTCCACTGCCAGAGGCTGGACGCAGGCTTCTCCCTGAACTGATGGACCACTGCGGTGGGACAGGCCCCATCTTGCTCTCCAGGGTGCTGTGTTGGGATGCATCGGTGGAGTCTATGGTCCCCACCAGCTGCCCAAATGACCACTTGGTCCTGTCCTCTGCCATCCTGCTGGCTCTCCCAGCACCTCCTCGGGTGCTGTCTCACGCTTCCCCACCTACCACTCCTGCTGCACATCCATGCCATCGTGTGGGTGCTTCTGGACTTGTCGTCTTCCCCGTGTGCCTGGGGTCAGATAGAATACTAGCCCAGACACTCACTGTCTCCTTCATACTTCTCTGGATGCCTCAAAAACTCCAATAGGTTGTGCCCTGACATACTGGTAGGGAAAGAGGAGGAGGCAATAAAGAAAGTGGCAGAGAAAAACCCTGGTGCCTGATCTACCTGTTCTCTCTCCATCCTCCTTTTCCTTCCCACTATCTATCAGAGGAGAAGAAACAGGATTTCCTCTCTTCATTTTCTAAGAACTAGTCAGGCAGGCCTCACTCTTGATACGTTCAATGAGAGTTAAAGGAATTCAGAAAACCTTTTCTCTTAACAATGAGAAATTGTTAAGATTCGTACATTCGTACATTCCATCCACGAATCTTGCTACAGACCCAGAAAAAATCTAATCGGATCATACTGATCTAATATTCTATCTGCCTTCCCCTCACCTCCTGCTCCAAACATTGCTTCAGTGGACAAGAAACCCCAGAACAATAAGATTTATAGGATGTGAAAATTCATTTAAAAATAATTTCAAAGAGTGTTAACCCTGTTGCAGAAACATGTTAGTTCAACAGGAGAAACCAACTATGCTGTATTAAATCCCAAAAGAAACGTATTCTCTGGGTCCTTATACAAGGAATATTGAACAACATAGTGAACACCATCTTCAATGCTTTTTTTTTAACCTACTACATCACAGGTTTATTATAAAAGGATATAACTCAAAACAGCCAGATGGAAGAGATGCGTAGGGTAAGGTATGCGTAAAGGACACAGAGCTTCCATGCCCTCTCCAGGCACACCACGCTCCCCACATCTGCCTGTGCTTACCAACCCAGAAGCTCTCTGAACCCTGTCCCAAAAGGGTGTTTATGGAGGCTTCGTCACACAGACGCGATCAATTAAATCATTGGTCATAGGCAACTGATTCAACCTCCAGCCCTCTCTCCTCCACAGAGGACAGGGGTGGGACCTTCAATGCTTGTTTTGCAAACCTTCTTCCAATAGATATTTGTTATATCAACTGTAAAAAAAAAAAAAGTAGACTAGAACCTTAGGCATTTCTCTATAAAAGGGAGCTCATTAAGTGAGTTCAGTTGTGCTATACCTGGTGTTCTTACAGCTGGATGCAGCTTAAACACCCAGAGAAGACGGCACAGCACAGCACGCCTAGGTCTTTCAGGCAGGGTTTAGATGGGGGAGCAAAGTCACTGTCCTTCTCTCCCAACTTGAAGGAGATCAGGGAGAGTTTCAAAAAACCAACCTCTCAGCCATGACAGTATTTTTAAGATTAGTCATGATTCAAAATGTGAGCCAGAAGTGGTTTGAGAGTTTTGATAGGAACTGAGTTTGGGGAGGAAATGACCCTACAAGTATGAAATGTTGGAGAATAAGAGATCAGACTCCAGGATCTTTTAGATTCAGGCTAGAGATATGCAACTACTAAAGGTCACCCAATACAAATACGACTCTTATTCTGGATCAGGAGAAAGACTCTAGAACAGCGGTCCCCAACCTTTTCGGACCAGGGACTGGTTTCATGGAAGACAATTTTTCCATGGACCAGGGAGGTGGGGGGATGGTTTTGGAATGATTCAAGCACATTACATTTATTGTACACTTTATTTCTATTATTATTACTGGGTGGGCCAAAAAGTGCCTGAGGGCTTCCTCTAGTTGTGGCGAGCAGGGGCTACACTTCTTTGCGGTGCACGGGCTTCTCATTGTGGTGGCTTCTCTTGTTGCTGAGGACGAGCTCTAGGCGCGTGGGCTTCAGTAGTTGCAGCACGCGGGCTCATTAGTTGCGGCATGAGGGCCCTAGAGCACGGGGTTCAGTAGTTGTGGCGCGTGGGCTTAGTTGTCCATGGCATGTAGGATCTTCCTGGACCAGGGATCGACCCTGTGCCCCCTGCACTGGCAGGTGGATTCTTGACCACTGCACCACCAGGGAAGTCCTGGTGTTTCAAGTAAAAATAAAAGACACATTTTTCATTTTCAGCAAGAACTTTATTGAACAACGTATTCACCCTTTTGTTCCTCTACCTTCTGCCATTTTTCAGGCAACTTCATAATTCCATCTTCCCAAAACTTTTCATCTTCTTGAGCAAAGACCTGTACCAGGTGCCTTTTACAGTCTTCCAGGGAATTGAAATTTTTTCCATTAAGAGAATTTTGTAAAGACCGAAATAAATGGAAATCCAAAGGTGCAGTGTCTGGTGAATACAGCGGGTGAATCAGAACTTCCCAGCCAAGCTGTAACAGTTTTTGCCTGGTCATCAAAGAAACATGTGGTCTTGCGTTATCCTGATGGAAGACTATGCATCTTCTGTTGACTAATTCTGAACGCTTTTCGTCGAGTTGGTCTAATTGGGAGCAGTACCTGTTGGAATTAATCATTTGGTTTTCCGGAAGGAGCTCATAATAGAGGACTCCCTTCCAATCCCACCATATACACAACATCACCATCTTTGGATGAAGACCGGCTTGCCCCACAATCTCTTCCATCACGTTGTTGTACAGTACCCACTTTTCATCGCCCGTCACAATTTGTTTTAAAAACGAAATGTTTTCATTATGTTTCAGTAGAGAATCGCATGTCGAAATATGGCCAAGAAGGTTTTTTTCACTTATGTGGAACCCAAACATCAAAGCGATACACATAACCAAGCTGGTGCAAATGATTTTCAGCACTTGATTTGGATATTTTCAGTATGTCAGCTATCTCCCGCATGGTATAACGTTGATTGTTCTCAATTATTGTTTTGATTTGATTTCTATCAACTTCAACTGGTCTACCCAACTGTGGAGCATCGTCCAGCAAGAAATCTCCAGCACGAAACTTCGCAAACCACTTTTGACACGTTCAACGGCACCTTCTCCATAACACTGCACAAATCTTTTTGTGCGTTTCAGTTGCGTTTTTACCTTTCTCGAAGTAATAAAGCATAATATGCAGAAAATGTTGCTTTTTTCTTCCATCTTCAATATTAAAATGGCCACACAAAAATTCACCAATTTTGATAAGTCTTGTTTCAAATGCACACGGATATGACAGCTGTCACATGCAATTTAACAAAATTGTTTCAAATGAAGTTAAAGACAACTAAGTGCTACTAGAGCCATCTTACAGAAAACACCGAAAGAACCTTTTGGCCCACTCAATACATTGTAATATATAATGAAATAATTATACAACTCACCATAATGCAGAATCGGTGGGAGCCCTGAACTTGTTTTCCTGCAACTAGATGGTCCCATCTGGGGGGGATGCGAGACAGTGACAGCCAAAGTGTGTGGCTTATGTCCAGTCTACTCTGTAATCTCGTTTTGGTTGCTGTCACTGCAGAAAACCCTGCTTCACGAAGATAGGATGCTGGAAATGGAAGCAGGCTTTTCGGTGCTTTTGTGGCAATCTCAGGATATTCCGCCTTGACTTTAATCCAGAACGTATGGAGATTTGAAGTTGTCTCAAACATAGTTTTAAGGCCACCATCATTTGCGATCTCAAGCAGTTGATCCTCTTCTAGCACGGACAAAGTTGATTCACCTGGCTTATTCACAAACAGGTCGCGGATCCATTCCTTCCCCGTCTGGGGGTCTTTTGTGGTTGGGAAGTAATGCTCAAACTCTTCTGAAAGCTGAGATAGGTGATCATGCACCAGCTGGGAGAAAGAAGGCCCTGGCTCAGTCTCTTTCAAAATCTCTGCTAATGTTTGAAACATGTCAAAAATCCCAATGTTCACTCAACACCCCCATAATTCGTTTGGCTTTGAATGCAGCCACTTTATTTGCCGACTTAAACACTGTTGTTGTTCTCCCCTGAAGTGACAGATTGAGTTCGCTGAGCAGGTTGAATATATTACAAAAGTAAGGAAGTTTTGCGACCCATTCTGAGTCGCTGAAATGTGCTGCCAGTGGTAACTGTTTTTCTAAAAGTAATCTCTGGAGCAGCTCTCATAACGCAGAAACGCTGGGCAGTGATCTACCTTTAGAAACCATCTCACTTCTGTGTATAAGAGAAGACATGTGTGCTCTGCATCCTCACAGAGCTGCCCAAACAGACGTGAGTTAAGGGCATGTACTTTAATGTGGTTGATAATTTTAATCACATCCTGCAAAACACTGTTAAGTTCAGGTGACACTTTTTGGCTAGCCAGCATTTCTCTATGGATGACACAGTGCGTAGACTCACATTCAGAAGCAACCTCTTTGACCAGAGTAGTAAAACCAGAAAGCCATCCAATCATGGCAGCCACTCCATCCGTGCATATACCAACACAAAATGACCAATTCAGTTTTCTTGATATGTAATCATACAAAGACTGGAATAGTTCTGCAGCTGTGGCGTTGACTGGCAACAGAAGTGCACATAACATATCCTCATGCACATCCTCCTGAAAAATACATCACACAAAAACAAGCATTGTTGCCTTGTTGTCAACATCAGTAGACTTGTCAACCTGGATTGCATACCACGGTGACTCATTAATCCTCTCTAACAATTATGCCTCAATATCCTCTGCTACTTCATCAATTTGTCTAGTTATGGTGCTAGCCAAAAGAGGAACGCGTGCCACTTTTTGAACTGCAGCCTCTCCTAAAAGTTCATGACAAATGTCTTTAGCAGCAGGCAGGATCAACTCTTCACCAACAGTAAAGGGCTTCTTAGCTTTAGCAATGCGGTTAGCCACTAAGAATGATACTCTCAGTGCAGACACATTTGATGAAGTGGTGGCCTTCAATAATTGCTTCTGTTCTTCGTGTTCACGTTTTTTTCTTTTGAAAAACTCCAAAGGCTTGTCTTTTAATGCAGGGTGCTTCATCTCCATGTGATGAAGAAGTTTTGAAGGTTTCATGGCTTCACTGGATAGTTGGTTGCCACATGTTATACAAAGCGGGCTTGAAGAACGTGAATCACCTGTTGCAATGAACCCATAACTTAAGTACGACTCTTGGAAGTTTCTTTTAAATGCAGCTTTCTTTTTGTTGGCAGTCTTAGAGTCTTCTGCTGTCTCATCATTGGGTCTTTCCCTCTTTTCAAAGAAGCTCCAGTCATGTCTGTTTCTCACTCATTTTGGTTAGGGTTAGCTTGTGGGCTTACCAAAACTGTGACTGAGACAAGTGAGCAGTGAGGGAAAGAGGCGCAGACAGAAGTGGTAAATAAAATAATGAGCAGGACACGCACGGACTGAAATAAGTGTCGGATTCTGACTTAAAGCCTGCCACCAGATGCAGCTGTACAACTGAAGTACATCAATTCACTTGCCACTATAAAGCCTGCCACCAGATGCAGTTTAATTGTCACTTGCCACTCACTGATAGGGTTTTGATATGAGTCTGCAAGCAATTGATTTATTATGGTCTCTGTGCAGTCAAACCTCTCTGCTAATGCTAATCTGTATTTGCAGCCGCTCCCCAGTGCTAGCATCACCGCCTCAGCTCCACCTCAGATTATCAGGCATTAGATTCTCATAAGAAGCCTGCAGCCTAGATCCCTTGCATGCGCAGTTCACAGTAAGGTTCATGCTCCTATGAGAATCTAATGCCGCTGCTGATCTGACAGGAAGCAGAGCTCAGGCAGTAATGCAAGCAATGGGGAGCGGCTGTAAATACAGAGGAGGCTTCGCTTGCTCACCCACTGCTCACCTCCTGCTGTGAGGCCTGGTTCCTAACAGGCCACAGACTGGCACAGGTCCATGGCCCAGGGGTTGGGGACCCCTGCTCTAGAAGACTGTGAGTACCTGCCTTAGTCAGAAAGAATATATCATGAGGAAAATCAAGATCTTTGCACTGGAAGGGACTCAAGAGATCAACTTGCCCAATCACTGCCTTCAAGATGGAGAACAAGACAAGGATGGTCACTATCACTACTTCTATCAACATAGTACTGAAGTCCTACTCATTTCAATAAAGAAAGAAAAAAACGTAACAGCTAAAATTGAGAAAAAAAGAGATAAAACTTTAAATATGTACAGATAATATTATTGCGTAAATAGAAAATCCAAGAGTCTACAAATAGTATTAGGCCTAGTAAGAAAGTTTAGCAAGATTGCTGCATATAAAATTAACACACAAAAAATGATTCTATTTCAATACATAACAATAAACACGAAAAAATGAAAAATTTTAAAAGTGATCACTTACATTTACCACCAAAATGAAGTATTTATGAATGAGTCTAACAAACTTTATGCTGAACTTCTATAAAACATTATTAAACTTTATTAAGAGACATTTTAAAGGATGTGCTAAGAAATGCAGAGGTATACTATATTCATGGATGGATGAGTTGGTATTGTAAAGATGTCATTTTTCCCAAATTTATATATAGATTCAATACATCTCAGTCAAAATCCCAACATATTATTACATGTGGAATCTGGCAAGCTTACTGTAAAATTCATATGAAAGTGTAATAAGAAGAAAAACAAGGTGAAGGAATTGTCCTATCAGGTATCATGACTTACTACAAAGCCATAGTAATTAAGACAGTGTGGCATTGGCACAGACATAGAGAAATAGATCAATGAAACAGAATAAAGAGCCCATGAACAGATCCAAACATATATGGATACTTGATATATGATAGAGGTAGGATTACAGAGCAGTGGGAAAGAAAAGACTTAAAAAATGATACTGAAAAATGAGTTATGGGGAAATGTGTTGTAAGGGAGGAGTAAGTCCCTTTTAGGGTCTTTAAGGATCACTCCAACATAAATTACACTTAGAGAGGCATATGAAATGAAAGGATTTATTATACTCACAGGCCCTAGAAGAGGGAGGCATGGCAGGCTACGCAAGGTCAGTTATATCTCAATTAAAAAAAAAGAATGCAGAGACTTCCCTGGTGGTACGGTGGTTAACAATCCGCCTGCCAATGCCGGGGACATGGATTCGATCCCTGGTCCAGAAAGATCCCACATGCTGTGGAGCAACTAAGCCCGTGCACCACAACTACCAAGCCTGTGCTCTAGAGCCCGCGAGCCACAACTACTGAGCCCACACGCCACAACTACTGAAGCCCAAGCACTCTAGGGCCCACATGTAGCAACTACTGAGCCCGCGTGCTGCAACTACTGAAGCCCACACACCTAGAGCCTGTGCTCCGCAACAAGAGAAGCCACCGCAATGAGAAGCCCGCGCACTGCAATGAAGAGTAGCCCCCACTCACCACAGCTAGAGAAAGCCTGCGCACAGCAACGAAGACCCAACGCAGCCAAAGGAAAAAAAAAAAGAATGCATATAGTATATTCCTTATTTACCAAGCCTAAAAATAGACTAAACTACTACCTTAAACTACAGTTGGCCCTCTGTATCCATATGTTCTGCATCCGTGGATTCAACCAATTGGATATCAAAACTATTCAGGGAAAAAAATTCCAGAAAGTTCTAAAAAGCAAAACTTGAATTGGCTGTGCTTCAGCAACTATTTACATGGCATTTACATTGTATTAGGTATTATAAGTAATCTAGAGATGATTTAAAGTATAATAGGATTGCATACGTTATTTGCAAATATTACACTATTTTATATGAGGAAGTTGAGCATCCTAGGATTTTGGTATCTGTGGGGGTCCTGAAACCAATCAATACTGAGGGATGAGTGTATATGAGATGCTGTTATTCAACCATTTTTGTTAACACAAAATGGCAATTTCCTACAGTTTACCCTAGTATTGTTCTGGGTGCATACACAGATGGTAAAATCATAAGGAAAGCAAGGTAATGATGAACTGAAATGTCAGGATAGCGTTACCCCTCTGGGGAGGAGGGAGGGGGATTTGACTGAAAGAGGTGGAGGCGGGGGAGGGGGAACTTCACAGGTACTGGAGAAATTCTACTCTATTTCTTGACCTCATGGGTATTTACAAAGATATTTGCTTTATAGTCCTTCCTTAAGCTATAAATAAGTTTTATGCATTTTTTAAAAGGAAAATAAGAAAAATATAGATGCCGATTCTGAACTCAGGGCACACTAGCCAAACAAGTCTTCTACAGTTGAGTGGCAGAGAGAGCAGGGTACCTCCTGCTGGAAGCCAGGGGGCCCACATTGCAGATTACCTGTAACAGCTGCCTGGCACTGTTGATTTGTCTTGTTTTGTTTATCCCAGATAACAATTGGTAATACTTTTATTATCCCACTTACAATGTATATTGATATATACTAAATTAGTTATGTGTGTTTCCCCAATAAAGGGTGAGCCCATTGAGGGCAAGGACTGAGAAGTTTCCATGGATGGCCCAGTGAAGCTGAGTGCCTGGCACACTGTAGATACTCGATGAAAAATTGGCTGAGAGGATAAATTCCAGAGGAATGGATGGATGGACAGATGGATGGATAGAGAGCTTAATGGTTGCAGGTCTTTATTGAATAGGGGATTTTATTTTCAGAACTAGTGAAGAGAGTTTTACAGCCAAACACGATGAATAGAGTGGCTTTATATGTGTAACAGTATAGTATAAACAGAGTATAGTATAAACTATATTTAATGATTTAGTGACTGGGACAACACACGCTGTGTTTTGAATACTCAGCGATGCCCCCGTCTAATTGTGCCGCTAAGACTTGCTTCTAGGACTTGCCAGCCACACAGGGCCTGCTATTTCCTTGCACAGCTGCAGGGCACCTACTCACTTCGTGTTTATGTAAATAGCACTCCCTGAGTTGTGCAATGAGGAGGTTCTCAAAACCTGCCTTTGTTGGGGGGAACTGTAGAGCGAGAGGCACAGGGATGACCCAGGAGGGGGGTTGTCGGAAAGCCACCCCTTGTGCAGGCTGGTTCCTTGATGCATCCTCAGTCTTGGCGGCTGCACTCAGAAGACACAGTGCAGGGAGACAGCTTCCTTCTTCACTCTCTCCCCTTCCTGTTCCCTTCCTTCTTGCCTGCTTTCCTCCGTCTCTCCCCTCCTCCTGTCCTTCTCGCTTTTCTCTCTTCCTCTCTTTTTCTCTCTTCCCTTTCCCTTCCTTGATTCCCTTTGTCCCCTCTGCCTCTCTCCATCCTTGCCCTTGTCCCTGTCTCTCTCTCTCACTCCCCCTTTCCTTCCCCACCCCTGCGCGGCACTCTTTCCAGTCCCCTATTTATCTCTCCTACCGTCAGTCAGCTGGACCCAGTGTAAAGAAACCCAAACATTTTACCTATCCTTCCTTCCCCTCCCCGAGGGACAACACTGCCTGTGGTTTTCAGGAGGCTGAATTCCCTCTGGGCCCTTCACCCCATCTACTCTCCATCCATGCCCACAGTCCATTGACCCCTCTGGGTGGCCTGGAATCTGCTCCACCAGGTGGCCACGAAGCCCCCTTGGGCTGCCCTGGGACCCCTTCCCAACCACAGCCAGAGAAGCGGCCATTTGTTACTTCTAAATGTATCCATCCTCAGCTCCATGAGCGAATGCCCCCGTTTCTGGACCCTATAATAGAAACAGATTTTGGCTGTCCTTCTCTTCACCCTAAAGAAGAGCTGCTTTTGCAATAAGGGGCATTAGAAAATTGTCGTCTGCCAGGAACACATAGATGTTTTTTCTCCACAGTCTCTGCCCTGGGCTGATCTGGCCTGATTGACAGGAGAGAGAGAGATCATGTATGAGGGGGAGAAGGAGGCTGGGAAGGGGGCTGGAGAGAGTACAGAGAAGCAGAGAGAAAGAAAGATCAAATTCCAGAATTTTAGAACTGGAGGAGGAGAAGGATGGTCATCCAGTAGGACTGTCCCAACACACACAACAGCCATTCTGCAGAGGAGGAAACCGAGGCCACAGAGACAAGAAGCAGTCTGCTTCCACCCTTTCCCACATCGATAACTGGCAGAGTCTGGACCAGCCGGCAGGTCTCCTGACTCTAATCCCAGCCCAGCATCGCCTGACTCAAGGCAGAGAAAGCTGACTGTCTTGGCAGCAAAATGAAACCTTTTGATTTACAAGGAATTCTGAGATATCTTCCAGTTGACAGTCTGGAGAATTGCATAAGCCCACACTTCTGCGGGGCAGCATTTAATGAAATGAACACATGAGTTATTCATTTTTCATTAAGGATGACATGCAGAGAGTCCATATCTAAGGATGAAAAATAGGTCCCATGGTCCCACGGAGCACTTGTCTCAAAACACAAACATTGACTGTCATATTCATTATCTCTTGTAACTCTCACAGAGACACGGAAAGCTAGGTAATATTGCTCTAGTGTTAGAAGGGAGAAAACTGAGGCTCAGAGAGAGCAGGTAACAAGCCCAAGTCACCCAGCTAGGGAGTGACAGAGTCAGATTTACATCCCAGGAGGCTTTGGCTCAGCTTCAATAGGCTGTCCAGGCAGGAATGGGAGGCTGACCGGGCAGGGCCTGGGGTCTAATTGTGCAGATGCCGCTCAGAGCAGGGCCCAAGTTGCAGACACTCACTCCAGACGGATGCTTCAAAGACAAAGGGGCCCTGGGTCCTGGCAAGGGGATCCTGGGCTTTAGTGTTCAGCCAGGCCCAGCTGGACAGTGGCCAAGCCTATGAAGTCCAGGGGACAGTGGGGCTGTGAAAAGGTTGCCTGATGGGCTCTGATTTCACTGCTTGCCCATTCCCCAGCCTTGGAGCAGCTTGGCATCTGCATCAAGAAACCCAGCCAGGGCCCCATCTCAAATGCTGGTACAAGTGTGGGCCTTGGAGCCAGGCAGACCCGAATCTGAATCCTAAGCCCGCCACTCAGTAACTGTCAGACCCTGAAAAAGTGCTTCAATAGTTACATAACAATACCTGCCTCTGCGCACTGTACTGAAAATTATTATTAACAGCAACTATTTAATAGTAATGACAACTGATACGTATTGAGGGCATTTTATGTGCCACGCACTAGACTAAGCATTTTACTATGCTCCCTGAGTTAATCTTCAATACAACCCTCTGAAGTGTACTATTATTAGCTCCATTTTACCTATGAGGAAACGAAAGCGCAGAGAAGTTACTTGCTTGCCCAGACCATAGAGTTAGCAAGTGACAGATCAGCCTTTGAACCAAGGTCTGTGTGCACCCCCAGCCCACTGACATGTCTATAAGCAAAGTACTGAGCACGTAGAAGACACTCAAGAAATGGGAGTTCCAGTCCCTTCTTTTTCCCCTAAAAGCCCAGATTCCCACAGTGCCCTCCAGGACTTGCTTTTGGGCTTGCCTACACAGAGTTCTCTGGAAGTCAGGAGAAAGCTGGAGGTGGGGGGATGAGGAGGGATCTCTCATTCCAGGCTACCCTCCCCTCCCCTCCCACCCGCCCCCCACCCCCTGCTTCCTTATAGGGTTTGGCAAAAGCTGCTTCACTCCAGGCCTCTTGTGTTGCTGGAAACAATGCAAGTTTATTTTGGCACCGCAAAGAGAGCCCGATTCTCCCGCTCTGGATGGCTGTGTGGGAAGAGGACCCAGAGAATGTGGCCCAGACCCCGTCAGTTCCCGTTATCCTCCCAGCCATCCATGGCACAGGCACAGCCATCACATGCAGCTTGGAGAAGGAAATGAGATAAGAGCTTTATTTCCACTTCATACAGATAAGATTTGCCCGCCCCTTCCACGTTCCCCCTCCAAAAAGAAGTCAAGCTGAGGGCATGGTGCTGCGGTTAAACGCCCACTCTTCTCCTATGCCGCTCTTATCTCAACCCTGTGGGCACTTCATCTGGCAGCGTCCTCACCGGGGCATCTGGCTACCTGTGCTGATTAAAGTCATCGACACTCAGAGTTGCAGGGGATCGCCTGCTCCAAACCCCTAGCTGGCTTAGATTCACAGTCAGCCAGCACTTATCTGATGCCAATCCTGGGCCAAGCAAGGAGTACTTTTGCATCTGTGCGTTCATATTTCAGAATCCTTATACTGCCCTTTTTCAGAAAAGCCTTCTTTCCCCGTTTTCACAAAAGCGGAGCCTGTGGCTCAGGGAGGTGAAGCAGCTGGCTGAAGGCCATGGAGCGAGTAGGTCAGAGGTCGAACCAGGATGGGGTCTTCCAACTCTGACACCAGCCTCATCTGTCCCAGCCCAGGAGGCGTCCCTTCTGCAACCCCCTCAATGGAAGCTTCACCCAGGCTTTGCCTGAGCTCCTCTGGTGTTCCCTGAGAAAGCCTCATCTAAACGGTCTTTCAGGTGAGCTAAAATCTGCCTCCTTGTCACTTTCTCTCACGGGTCCCCAAAGTCCTAAATCTGACGCCAGGAAAAAAGGGGAAATCCAGATCTCTGCCCTTGGCCATACCCATTCTTCAGAGATGGGAAAATGGCTCCAGATGGTCCCTCATCCTGAACCAGGACTGGGCGTGGGTGGGGCTGGGAACGCTCCCCAGGAGACTGGCCGTCGGAACACTGGCTCTGTGGGCCTTCTCTGGCTTTCTCTTCTGACTGCCCCACCTGGCTCTGGGTGGGAGTTAGGGGAAGCTTGAAGTGAAAGGTGTAAGCAGGTGAGCCTGCCAGGCAGGTCCCAGGTGAGAGGAATGGATGGGGACTCCTGCCCTGGCCCAGAGAATCGGAAATGTTCAGCAACACCGAGGAAGGCACCGCCGA
Source organism: Eschrichtius robustus (assembly GCF_028021215.1). Taxonomy (NCBI): domain Eukaryota; kingdom Metazoa; phylum Chordata; class Mammalia; order Artiodactyla; family Eschrichtiidae; genus Eschrichtius; species Eschrichtius robustus. The sequence continues at coordinate 39,164,285 of NC_090838.1, forward strand.
GTGAGCTGTGACCCACGGTGGGGGGAGAGCCCTCGGGCCCTAGAGGGCACACACTCCACACCCCACACGCCCAGCTTGGCCCAGGGCCAGGGAGGGGAGGTGCTGATCTGCCAGCAGTAATGGCCCGGCTGACAGCTTTCAGAGCTCATTGAAGGAGGCTGGTAGGGCAAGCTTCATCTTGGTTTACAGATGTGGAAGACGAGCCCCAGAGAACTCAGATGCTTTCCCAAGGCCACACAGCCAGTGAGGGGCAGAGTGAGGCCCGAATGCAGGACCTCGAGCTCCTTTTCTGCTCTGCTGTGCCCCCCTCTTCCTCTGTCGACTCTAGGAAGACGGGTCCAGGCATAGCCGCAAAGACGCAGGTGGGAATAAGTAAGCTCGATCAAAGGACAGTGAGGAAAGGGACAGATGGATTGATTTGGTTGATTGAATCAGTAAGACCTCATCTTCCTGAGCGCCCCCAGCCCAGGCCAGCCCCACTCGGTCCACCCTCTCTACTGCCTCTCCGCTCTGAATAGGAGACCAGATCTGTGCTTGCAGTTTCTGCCAGGGCGAGGCTGAAACACTTATGGTTCCTATTTAAAGCCATACCTCATTCCTCATTTCAGCACCAACCAACAATTAAACCTGATTCAATCAATTTAAACCGGGCCTCACAATTGGCCTGTCCCTGGCTATTTAAAACCCTCTCCTGGCCTCTGAGGCCCTGAGGAACCGGGACTGTTTGTCCTGCCAAGAGCAAAGCTCTGCCTGCCTCGTTCCGGATACGTATCCAGATCTGGACGCATGTAGCGTGCACGACCTGCTCTAGCGGCTGGGGCCCCTGCGGCCCTGTGCCCCCTATGGCCTTCTGTTGGGGCTGTCTTTGCCAGCCCAGGCCTGGACTGGCTCTCTGGTGGGGCTCAGGGATGGCTTCTGGGAGGGGTCAGAGATACCGGGGAAGGCAGGAGGGGGAAGCCAAGAAAAGGCAAGAGCCCACTAAAGAGGTCATATGAGCCCCAAGTGCACACACTTTTGGTTCTTTGTTGGTTTTATTCAGGCCCTGAGCAAATGTGGCCACCTGGGGAGTGATGAGAACATCATAACCTGGATTTGAATCCTGACCTGGCAATCTACTACCCAGTCCTGTGACCTTGGCTGGGTCTCTTGGGCATTCTCAGCATCACCATCCTCACCAGTGTAATGGGAATTCCAAAAATCTCTCCCAAACCATCTGCCTGGGTTGCTAAGAGATCCCCCACGTCTGACCATCCTGGTAAAAGCACTTGGAAAATGAGAAGTTCTATGGCATGGAAGTTACGAGTAAAGCAAGCTTGAGCTTGTACTGGGTCTGGTGATGTGAGGGCGGCATGGTGGATTCCAGCACATGGTCATAAGAGTGATGCCTGGTGTTCACATTGCGCTCTGGGGCTGTAGGAACACACAACGGATCACCAAGTGCGGATGATGACCCTTCCAGGCTGAGGACTCAGTCCAGAATGGTGTAGTCAAGGAGGTCTTCTGGGAGGCAGTGGGCTGGAGCTGAGTTTTGAAGGCTGAGCAAGACTGGAATAAACTGAGAGTGGGAGGGAAGCTAAACTAGGTAGAGAGCCACTGAGAGCTGGCAAAGAACTTCCCCGGCCATTTCCCATTTAATCTTCATGATCACCCCCATTTTAAATGACTGGCCACTGAGAGATTTGGGCAGCCAGATACTGGCTTGGAACTCCTGACACCAATTGCCTGGTGCACTCTACCCCACTCTGCCCTATCCGGAGAGCAGAGAACACCAGAGATAAGACAGGGGAAATCCAGGAGAGTGGGAAGGCGGAAGGTCTCCCAGCAGGGCTCTTCCCTCTGGGATTCCTAATGCATATCCTTCTCAAAGGAAGAAAATGCACGGAAGACGCCATTTGGAGGCTGAGAGATCATGGGAGAAATTGAGGAGGGGGTGCTCTGTCAGGGGAGGAGAATGGGGTAGTGACAGCCTGCCGTCCCCGTCAGTGTGGGGAGCCTGAGCTGCCCTGACAGGGGAGAAGGGTCTTTCAGGTCCCCAAGTGCTGGTGTGTGGGAGGAAACAATAGCCTCTTCTCTGAGGCCCCCGGGACAAGGAGGAGTGAGATCACATCTGGGGAGGGAGGGGGCAGGGACACAGGATGTGAACGAGCTCCGGGGGGAGGCGGGCCTTGAGAGCGGCAGCCTCCCTCCCTGAAGTCCTCCACAGCCTCTGTCCCAGTCTTCCTCCCTCCTCCAGGTTCCTGGGCCATAGTCAGGACTATCTGACCCTTCTAGGAGTCTTCAAGGGTCTCGCAGACCCAACTAGACTGTCAGTCCCTCAATGGCAGCTCCACAGCCGCACACATGTTAAGAGCTCAGGGCCTGGCATAGGGCAGCGACTTCGTGGGTGGGTGAGGCTCCAGTCCTGCCACTTATCAGCTGTGTGATTTTAAGCCTGTCCCTTAACCTCCTTGAGATTCTCTTGTGCAATGAAGGTAAAAATAGGACCTATCTCACAAGGTCACAGTGAAAATTAAATGAGCTAATCAGAGTACGCGCTTACCAAAAATATCTTCATTTGGTGTACCCCAGGGCAGCTAGCACAGACTCAGTATTTAGTAGTATATAACTTGACAATTAGTTGATTAGCTACAGCACTGAGGACTGGGATCGGATAGGAGGGAAAGCTCTCTGACATGGACCCATGATTCCAAATGCAGGACGGAGGTTATCTGGGGAATTTCCTTCCTTTGAGGCCTCAGGAACATGGCAGTCCCCAAGTCAGTCTGCCCTGAGCGTCTCACACCCCCATATCCTGGGCAAATCAGGAGCCCCTAGACTCTCCCTGGGATCTTCCCGGGGAGTCTTGGCCCCTGCCTCATGATTGGGGTGGGACAGGAGACTCAGGGACAGAGCTGCCCTCCTCTGGTTGAAGCTTAGCAGGCAAGCACAGGGATGCTGGCTTCCTGGGAGGGGGGACAAGGGGAAGAGAAAGGAACCCCTAATCCAAGATTGTGCAGAGGCTGTGTGAAGATTAAGTAAGAGGTCATACATCAGTCTCTAAACCAAGGCCTCTGAAATTTTCTGTAAATGACCAATTTTGAAAAACTCCGATCAGTCACAGACCAGTGCTTTTATAAAGTACAACAAACATGAATTACTAGAAAAAAATGATCACACAGTTGAATACTGTGGCAATATCAAATGGCTCTAAAAATGTGTGTTTAATCTCAATTTCCGGACTTAGCAGCAGCTGGTGACAAATGGTTTATACCAGACAACCACCACACTACACTTGGTGCAGACACTCCATGAACGGTCATTTCCCTCTTTTCCTTCATGCAGTCTTACCACCTCCTTGACTGGATGGGCAAAGGGGTTCTGAGAGCCGCTCACCGTGTGTTCAGAAACCACCATCTCCCCCGGCTTCCCCTGGTCCTCAGCTATGGCCATATAGCCTCTGCTTTTCTGGGACAGTCCTAACTATATATATCCTGTCTCGTGGAAATGTGTTCTGACTTTTTTTGATGTCTGCCATACAATAGACATGTTCCCGAAAGGATGAGCATAAATTCTGTATTTATGCAAAGAAGGATGTGGAGAACTGGGTCCCAAGGCAGAAAGCCCTTCCCAGGGGTGAGTGTAGAAACAGAGTGTCCGTCTGTCAGGATATAGTGCAAAGGCTTCCCCTGGGAACTAGAAGAACAGCAGTTACTATTTTTTGAGCACCTAAAATATGCCAGACCCTGAGCTCCACCAGCAATCTGTCTTTCCCAGAGATTCTACAAGGTAGACATTATTTTGTCTGACTTAACAGGTGACATCTCAACTCTGTGAGTTCCTAGAAGGAGCTATGTAGGTGCTTTACGGCAGCCCAGAGGGTTTCAAAACAGCCCCTCCCAGATGCTGATCCTGAAGGGGCTTCTTAAAAATGCAGATTCTCCAGCCCCACACCCTAGGTTCTGACGCCAGAAGCCTGGGTGGCACCCACGATGTCCAAGTGATTCTGAGGATGGGCCGGCTCTGGCATCACTGTTCTCACTGCTGCTCAGGCCTGGAGGCAACCCGAGAGAGCCCATATGATGCAGTCCTCAAAAGTGAAGACTTTTTGGGCCAAGATGGCAGAGTAGAAAGACCCTGAGCTCACCTCCTCTCACAAGCATACCAAAATCACAACTATCTGCAGAACAACCATTGATGAAAAAGACTGGAACCTACCAGAAAAGATCTTCTACAACTAAAGACATAAAGAAGGAACCACAATGAGATGGGTAGGAGGAGGGGTGGACTTGAGATACAGTCAAATCCCATGCTCGCTCCCCCACTCCGATGGGCAACCCACAAGCTGGGGAATACATTGCAGAGATTCTGAGACTGGAGGGAAAGTGGCAGGACACAAACGCTAGATAAATGAAGAGGGGGAGCAGCTGCTGGGATGCAATAAAGACTGGCTGGAACCAGCTGAGACAAAGGTGGCTTCAAGAACAGCCGGGTCATTGACTGTTAGCTCATTATACCTTCATTGTAATACTAAAAATCACATCCCCTTATGCCATGACAGTTCTGAGACAGACCATAAAAGGCCAAAAAGTGGGCAGTGGCCCAATTCCTGGAAAATCCTCACAATTCAGACCCCTGTCTCATTGTGACATGCAAACCAAAAATGGGGGTGACTACAAGCATCCCAAAGGACTCCCTGTTAGGATGCATGTTAGCTAACTGGGGTAAATTTAGACAGGATGGCTTAAGAAAAAAGAAATTTTCTTTTGCAACACTGCATGGCCCCAATACAAACTAGGGGACCAAGAGATCTGGCCAGAAAATGGGTTATTGAATTAAAATACCATCTTGCAGCTGGACCTATTTTGCAAAAGGGAAGGTAAATGAGGGGAAGTCCCATATGTCCAAATGTTCATGACCCTATTCCAAGATCCAGATCTAAAAAACTCTTGCTGAATGTGCCTGGCTCACACCCCTTCAAAGTGCCTTCTTCCCCAACAGGAGCCCAGTGTTTTAGATGATCCCCTTATGAGTTCACCTCCTTGAGGTCCACAACCAGGAACTCCTACCACCCCCCCCCGCCAATTCTGAGGAAGGACAGTCTTCTGGAGTCTACCCCTAGCGCCACATCTGGGCTGCTGGAAACCCCACCACCTTATCCAGCCCTGTCCTATAACCTCTGTTACCAGTGCCATACTACACGAAACAGGGTTACCTACCGGCCTCCTACTATCAAACTCTGTCCCTTAAGGGAAGTGCCAGGAACAATCAGAGTCCACGTCCCTTTTCCTACGGGTGACCTAACTACTTGCAAAGAGAGACCTGGACATTTTTCTGAGGACCCCAGTCGGTTTGTGGAAGAATTCACCAAGCTGACAATGTCTTAAGAACTTACTTGGGGGACCTACAGGTCCTCCTGTTTACCTGATGCACCTTTGAAGAGAAAAGTCAGATCCCTGTTGCAGCCCAGGCACATGCTGATGAACTGGCAGCCCAAAATCAAGGACATATAACCTACCTTACAGGAGGGGATGCAATCCCCAACCAGGCTCCCCACTGGGACTACCAACAGGAAGGGAGAGGGCTTGAACACAAGAACCACATGATAAATTGCCTCACAGAAGGGATGAAAAGGTGTGTTGTTAAGCCTGTTAATTATGATGAAGTCAGAGAATTAACACAGAGAAAAGATGAGAATCCAGCCCTCTTCCAGGGCCGTCTGATGGAAGCCTTTAGAGAGTATACCAATATTAATCCTGACACCCCCGAAAGGCAAGTCCTAGTAAATACCCATTTTATCACTCAATCTGTCCCAGACATAAGGAGAAAATTACAGAAGGCAGCTAGGGGACCCTAAACCCCCATGAATCAGCTCATGAACTTCGCCTTTGGAGTACTTAACAATAGAGATAGGGTTGAGGAAGCAAAAAGGATTCAGGGACAACAACAAAAGGCACAATTATTGGTGGCAGGATTGCCCCTGCACCGCCAGGGTTACCCTCCCTTGTAAAAGCCCATGGCAGGGGCAGGATCTGGAAAATTTGGATCAGAGCCACTGCCTCACCAAGAAGGGTCCTGTTTTAAATGCAGCCAGGAGGGCCACTGGAAGGACGAATGCCCTCTGTATGGGAAAAGTCCACCGAGATCCTGCCTGATAGGCAAACGAGAGGACCACTGGAAGCGGGACCGTCCCCAGTCCTGAAGAGGAATTGGGGCTCCCAAACCGATGACGGCCAAGAGGACTGAAGAGTTATGGGGCCTGGGACCCTCCTTGGCTCCCAAAGGACACCCAGTCATTTCCCTGAAGGAGCCTCAGGTAACCCTTGATGTGGCAGGTAGGAAAGTTACTTCCTCCCCATCCTGTATAGTAATGGGGATCGATGGACAGCCCAAAGCCAAACAATTCACAACCCACCCTCAGCTGCTTACTAGGAAGTTTTACCTTTGCACATCAGTTCCTGCTCATGCCTGAGTGCCCCGTCCCCTTGTTGGGAAGGGATCTGCTCACTAAATTCCATACAATAGTTCAATTCAGAGACCCCTCAGCGAAGACACCCACCAGGAGAAACAATTGCTCTTGGCCATGGAAGCCTGTCTCAGTCACAAGTCAGAGGAGGTCTCCCCTCTACCCCATATTGTTTCTCAAGTAAACCCCTCTGCCTGGGACACTGAAGTTCCTGGCAAAGCTACTAATGTGCCCCCAGTTCAGATTTCATTAAAACCCAATGCTGGGCTTCCCTGGTGGTGCAGTGGTTGAGAATCTGCCTGCCAATGCAGGGGACACGGGTTCGAGCCCTGGTCTGGGAGGATCCCACATGCCGCGGAGCGACTGGGCCCGTGAGCCACAACTACTGAGCCTGCGTGTCTGGAGCATGTGCTCCGTAACAAAAGAGGCCACAATAGTGAGAGGCCCGCGCACCGCGATGAAGAGTGGCCCCTACTTGCCGCAACTAGAGAAAGCCCTCACACAGAAACGAAGACCCAACACAGCCAAAAATAATAAATAAATAATTAATTAAATTTTTAAAAAACCCAATGCTGATGACCCGTGGAAAAAACAGTACCCCTTGAGGCCCAAGGCCCAGTGAGGTATCCAGCCTTTAATAACCAAGTTTTTAAAACATGGGCTGTTACTACCCTGCCAATCTCTGTGTAATACCACGATTCTGCCCATACAAAGCGAAAGTGGAGAATACAGGTTTGCTCAAGACCTGAGGGCAGTTAATGAGGCAGTGATCTCAGTTCACCCGATGGTCCCTAATCCATACACCATACTGACCTAGGTTCCAGAAAATGCAAACTGGTTCACAGTGAGAGACCTAAAGGACGCCTTCTTTTGCATTCTCCTGCAGCCAGACTCCCAATATCTCTTTGCCTTTGAGTGGACAGATCCAGACACTCATAACACTTCCCAGCTAACCCAGACCGTGCTGCCCCAGGGCTTCAGGGGTAGCCGCCACCTGTTTGGAAATGCACTAGCAAAGGAATTAAGAGAATTACAGTTGGTGAATGGGTCTCTCCTACAGTATGTGGATGACCTCCTAATTTCCAGTCCCACTAGGGAAGACAGATAAAAACATCATTCAGGGACTTCTCTGGTGGCACAGTGGTTAAGAATCCGCCTGCCAGTGCAGGGGACATGGGTTCAAGCCCTGGTCCAGGAAGATCCCACATGCCGTAGAGCAACTAAGCCCGTGCACCACAACTACTGAGCCTGTGCTCTAGAGCCTGCAAGCCACAACTACTGAGCTCGTGTGCCACAACTACTGAAGCCTGCGTGCCTAGAACCCATGCTCCACAATGAGAAGCCATTGCAATGAGAAGCCCGCACACTGCAACGAAGAATAGCCCCTGCTCACCGCAACTAGAAAAAACCCGTGCGCAGCAATGAAGATCCAATGCAGCTAAAAATAAATAAATAAAATATAAATACATTTATTAAAAAAAAAACATCATTCAGATCCTTAGCTTCCTAGGGGAACGAGAATACTGAGTCTCTCCTCACAAGGCCCAGATTCCACCCAACAAGTTAAGTACCTGGGATACATGCTCAACCCTGGGACAAGGACTCTAGCCCAGGACCAAAAGGAAGCCTTATGACCCCTCAACTCTCCCAGACTAAGAGGCACCTGAGGGCTTTTTTGGGGATGGCAGGATTTTGCAGGATCTGGATACCTGGATTTGGGCTCATAGCAAAGCCTCTCTATGAGGCCCTAAAAGGAGGTGAACACAAACCCCTCAACTGGGATGAAAACTGCCAACAGGTGTTCCTAGCTCTAAAATAAAAATTAGGGACTGCCCCTGTGTTAGGTCTCCCAAACTTAGAAAAACCCTTTACCCTCTATATAGCTGAGAGACAAGGGTAGCCCTAGGTGCCCTCACCCAAAAACTCGGGGACCTCCCTAGACCAATAGTTTATTTCTCAAAACAACTTGATCAGGTGGCCACTGGATAGCCAGGATGTCTTAGGGCAGTGGCTACCACTGCTCTGCTGGTAGAAGAAGCCAACAAGTTCACCCCGGGACAATCACTGGAAGTGCTACCTCACCAGGCACAAGGAGTCCTAGAAGCAAAAGGTCACCAGTGGCTGGCAGATGGATGACTCCTTAAATACCAAGGCCTCCTGCAAATCAGAACTACAGTGAGGTATCACCTCACACCAGTCAGAATGGCCATCATTAAAAAGCCTACAAATAATAAATGCTGGAGAGAGTGTTGAGAAAAGGGAACCCTCCTACACTGTTGGTAGGAATGTAAATCGGTGCAGCCACTATAGAGAACAGTATGGAGGTTCCTTAAAAAACTCAAAATAGAGTTGCCATATGATCCAGCAATCCCACTCCTGGGGCGTATATCTGGAGAAAACTACAATTCAAAAAGATACATGCACCCCTATGTTCATAGCAGCACTATGTACAATAGCTAAGACTTGGAAGCAACCTAAATGTCCATCAACAGATGAACAAATAAAGAAGATGTGGCATACATACACAATGGAATACTACTCAGCCATAAAAAAGAATGAAATAATGCTATTTTCAGCAACATGGATGGACCTAGAGATTATCATATTAAGTCAGACAAAGACAAATATGATATCACTTATATGTGAAATCTAAAATACAATACATATGAACTTATTTATAAAACAGACTCACAGACATAGAAAACAAACTTATGGTTACCAAAGGGGAAAGGCAGGGGGCATGGGGGGGCATAAATTAGGAGTTTGGGATTAGCAGATACAAACTACTGTATATAAAATAGACAAACAACAAGGTCCTACTGTTGTTAGCACAGGGAACTATATTCAATATCTTATAATAGATCATAATGGAAAAGAATATGAAAAAGAATATACATGTATAAAATGACTACACATATGAATCACTTTGCTGTACACCAGAAACTAACACAACATTGTAAATCAACTATACTTCAATAAAACATAAATAAACAAATAAACAAACCAAGCCCTCCTACTTGACACCCCACGCCTAACTTTTTTTAAAATTTATTTATTTATCTTTGGCTGCATTGGGTCTTTGTTGCTGCACGCGGGCTTTCTCTAGTTGCAGCGAGTGGGGGCTACTCTTCGTTGCAGTGCGCGGGCTTCTCATTGCAGTGGCTTCTCTTGTTGTGGAGCACAGGCTCTAGGTGCGCAGGCTTCAGCAGTTGCAGCATGCAGGCTCAGTAGCTGTAGCTCGTGGGCCCTAGAGCGCAGGCTCAGTAGTTGTGGCACACGGGCTTAGTTGCCCCGCGGCATATGGGATCTTCCCAGACCAAGGCTTGAACCCGTGTCCCCTGCACTGGCTGGCGGATTCTTAACACTGTGCCACCAGGGAAGCCCCCCATGTATAACTCTTAAGGTTTGCCAAGTCCTGAACCCAGCTACTCTAATGCCAAACCCGCTACCCCAAGGGTTCTTGTTCACTCCTATGTGGAGACTACTGAACAAGTTTACTAAGTAGGCCCGACCTCAAGGATGAGCCCCTGATCAATCCCAACGCAGAATGGTTTACCAATGGAAGCAGTTTCATACATGAAAGGGTTAGAAAGGCCAGCAATGTCATAGTCAGCCTGTGGACAACTGCTGAGTCTGGAGCTCTACCCTCTCACACTTGCATCCAAAAGATGGAGTTGATTGCCTTGACCAGAGCACTCCAACTAGGAAAGGAATTAAGAATCAATATAGGGGCGTCCCTGGTGGCGCAGTGGTTGAGAATCTGCCTGCCAATGCAGGGGACACGGGTTCGAGCCCTGGTCTGGGAGGATCCCACATGCCACGGAGCGACTAGGCCCATGAGCCACAACTACTGAGCCTGCGCGTCTGGAGCCTGTGCTCCACAACGAGAGGCCGCAATACTGAAAGGCCCGCGCACCGCGATGAAGAGCGGCCCCCGCTTGCCACAACTAGAGAAAGCCCTCACACAGAAACGAAGACCCAACACAGCCAAAAATTAATTAATTAATTAATTAATTAATTAAAAAAAGAATCAATATAAATACTGATTCCAAGTATGGATTCCTAGTGCTATATGCCCATGCTGCCATATGGAAAGAAAGGGGACTACTAATAGCAAAAGGGTCTCCTATAAAACACCAGGCAGAAATTCTAGAACTCCTAAAAGAGGTCCAGCTTCCTAAGGAGGTTGCAGTCATTCACTGCAGGGGTCACCAAAGGAGCCACACCTCCCTGTTAAGGGGAAATGTCCTGGCTGACAAGGCCACAAAGACTGCAGCCCAAGAACACCCAATCCTACAAGCTGTAGCTCTCAGACCCGACAGTCCACCCTTCCCAATGGTGCCATCTTATGCACCTGAAGAAACTGAGTGGGCTAAATATAGGGGACTGAAAAGAGACCTCTCAGGGTGGCTGACAGAAGATAACAAGCTTCTCATTCCTGGGGCCAAGCAATGGAAAATAATTAAGCACTTCCATGAATCCTCCCACTTAGGATGGGGCTTCATATCCAAACTAGTACTCAGGTGTTCCTGGGCAAGGGACTGTCCCAAACCGTTAAAAATGTCACCAGGGCTTGTGAGTTTTGTAAAAAGCCACTCCAGAAAGCCACTCCATACCTCCACCCCCAACTCAGCCCGTATAACATTGGGGAACCTATCCAGGGAAAGATTGGCAAGTGGGCTTGACCCATATTCCCTCATGTAGGGGATGGAAATACCTATTGGTATTCATAGACACCTTTACAGGATGGTTAGAAGCTTTTCCTGCTAGAACTGAAAAGACAATAGAAGTATCCAAATTTCTGCTTATAGAGATAATTTCAAGATTCAGGTTACTAAAAAGCCTACAGAGTGATAACGGACATTCCTTCACTGCCAAGGTGACCCAACAGCTTTCCTCAGCTTTGGGTATTAACTACCGCCTCCACTCTTCCTGGAGGACCCAGTCCTCAGGCAAGGTAAAAAAAAGCAAGTCATGTTCTAAAAAGAACGCTTGCTAAGCTATGCCAAGAGTCTTCAGGAACCTGGATCTCCCTCCTGCCTGTAGCCCATCTATGGACCAGGATGTCCCCAAAGGGAATTTTGAAACTTAGCCCATTTGAAATGACCTATGGGAGGCCCTTTTTGACTTCAGATCTCTTGTTTGATGAGGACATCCCCAAATTGGTTGCCCACATTGTTTAGCTTAAGCCAAGTCCAAAGGGCTCAAGAATATGGAAACGAAGTCCTGTTCACCCCCAGGAAAGAAAGGTCGAGGTCTCCATCCAGTCAGGGGACTTTGTTCTACTAAAATCTTGGAAGGAAGAGTCCCCTGAGGACCAGCTACAATCACAATGGAAGGGACCATATCAAGGGTTACTAAGTATCCCAACTGCTGGCAAGCTATGGGGAGTTACTAGCTGGGGTACCTCTGTCTAGAATGAAACCTGTATAAGTCCCAACAGGAACCAGAAGAGACCTACTCCTGCGAGCCAGTGGAAGACCTCAGATATCTGTTCAAGAGGACAGATAAGTGACTTCACGTGGCTGTCATGTGGCTTCACGTGGGTTGGCCTAGCCATCCTTGTGTTTCTGAATATCATGCTCTTATTCTGCTGCTTTTCAGAACCCCCTCCCCCTGGTAAACATCTTCTTTGCCCCTGCTGGGTCTGAAAGAAAAAATATAGTAATATAGTGTCAAAAGCCATAATATTCCTATTAGGACTTCTGACAATGGTCTCGGCTCACGGGGAATGGGAAAATAATGCTTTAGTAAACATATCTAAAATAGTCACCTGGGGAGAAAAACTAGTTAATTGTTGGGTCTGCCATAAAAATCCTGGCTTACAACAATTGTTACAGGTACAAATAGGTACATACCACAAGAGCTATACCACAGACTCACAGATTTCAAAAACAAACCTATGGTTACCAAAGGGGAAATGCAGGGGGGAGGGATAAATTAGGAGCTTGGGATGAACATACACACACTACTATATATAAACTAGATAACCAACATGAACCTACGGTATAGCACAGGGAACTCTACTCAATATTCTGTAATAACTTATATGGGTAAAGAATCTGAAAAAGAATGAATATATGTATAGCAATCACTTTGCTGTATACCTGAAACTAACACAACATTGTAAATCAACTATACTCCAATAAAATTAAAAAACAAACAAACAAAAACCAAGAGCTTTACCAATTCAAACACATGGAAACAACCCCCTCACACTCACACTCACACACACACACACACACCCCCCAATACGAGCTCAATGGGCAATACCCCCGTCAGGCCTGATACCTTGCCTATGTTTAACTCTTTTTAAAAATGTGACTTATAACTTTTCCATTAATCATGGCTACTTTTGTCATCCAGAAAACCAGTCATGCTTCCAATGCCACTACACCTCTAATGGTTCTCTTGGCTATGGTGAGCCTCTTGGAATAATCCCTAGCCACCAGATGGTAAGATCACCACAATGTTTTGGAACCCAGACCCAAACTGCATTCCCATGAATGCCTCCATTCTGTGTGCTTATAATGAAGCCCAGGTCCAAGGTGCCTATGGGATAGCGAGGGAATGGACTAAAAATTGGGCTAAAAATTGATGGGGTGTATGAAAGTGTTGGGTAAAACCCTCTTACACCACCATCTCATCCAAGCCAAGGGCATGGAATACTCCCAGACTTAACTATTTTGAACACACTAATGGGCCCTTGACCCGCCATTGTTTTCATAACTTGTCCCTTCCATGGATCCGATGGCTGCTTCCTTGCTAAATTCTTCTGTTCCCAGATCTCTTATTGCACCCTCAGGATATGTCTGGATATGTGGCACTCCCCCAAATGAGGGCCCAAAGACAAGGGCACCCCAGGTAAAATTTGGCCCCTGTGTAAATGCTTATGCTTATATCGATAATGTGTGGCACGAGGGGGCCTATACATTAGGACATTTGGTCCCATTCACAGTCACAGTACATAATAATACTCAATATCATCCCAGGAGGGTCACTGGATTAATAATGGTAGGAATAGGACTGCCATGGGATTGGCATCTCCATGGGGAGGCTTTGCCTACCATGAGGTAACCCTAGAAAATCTAACCAACACTTTTGAGAGCCTAGCCCTGACCACTGGAAATGCCCTAAACAGACTTTCAACTTCTTTAAAGTCACTGGCCAATGTGGTCATGGACAATAGATTGGCCTTGGATTACTTGCTGGCCGAGCAGGGTGGTATTTGTGCGGTCATAAACAAAACCTGCTGTACCGATGTCAGTAATTCGGGCCAGATCGAGGTGGATATCAAAAAGATTCATGAACAAGCATCATGGTTACACTGCTACAACCAGGGGTCAGATCCTAATGCCATCTGGTCCACCATTAAGGGCGCCCTCCCTAGCCTGACTTGGTTCCCGTCCCTCCTGGGCCCAGTAACGATCATATTCCTACTCCTCCTCTTTGGACGCTGCCTCTTTAACCTCTTGGTAAAGTTCATGTCTTCCAGGTTACAACAGTTCCACCTCAAAATGATGGCTGTGCAGGGATTCCAACCCATACCACCTTCTGACTTCAAACAAGAAGCTGTCCCGTCCCTGGGACCCCTAGACCAGGCATCCAGAGATTTTTACTCCCTGACAGGCAGGGTCAACACCCCTGCCCAGCCCTGAAGCAGCTACAGAAGACGACCCATCGCCCTTCTGCTTCCCACAAGAATATGGGAGTAAAATCTCTGAGAGGGAAATGAGACAGGAGGGCAAGTGGCAGGACACAAACACCAGATAAATGCAGAGGGGCGCAGCTGTTGGGATTCAATAAAGACCGGCTGGAACCAGCTGAAACCAAAGTGGCTTTGAGAACACTCCGGTCATTGACCTTTAGCTGATTGTACCTTTATTGTAATACTAAAAATCACTCCCCCTTATGCCAGGACAGTTCTGAGATGAGCTGTAAAAGGCCAAAAAGTGGGCAGTGGCCCAAGTCCTGGGAAATCTCCACCTTTCCCTGAAATAACAATATTCCTCCCACTAGTATGAAATTAGCCAGCCCATAAAAAAAAAAAACGACGACCCTATGCCCTGGGGCCACTCTCACTTTCTGAGCCAGTCCACATTCTGCCTATGGAATGTGTATCCCTCTAAATAAACTGGCTTTTGCTTTTCTCTGGCTCGCTCTTGACTTCTTTCCTTCGTGAAGCCAAGGACTGTCACTTGGCGGTCCATCCTAAGGACCCCAGCGGGTCCCAGGATGTGACATTTCCCTCTCCTGCAACAGTTCTTCCACAGGAATGAGAGTTCTGAGCCCCATGTTGGGCCCCCAGCCCGGGGGTCCGGCACCAGGAAGACAAGTCCCCAAAGCGTTTGGCTTTGAAGGCCAGTGGGGCTCGATTGCAGGAGCCCCACAGGACTGGGGAAAATGGAGACTTCACTTTTAAAAGGCACACACCAAATGTCACATTCACCGGGACCGGGACAAAAGCAGTCATTTGATAGGAGCCCGAGCGAGACCTACCTGCTGGTCTTGGAGAGTCTCCTGGAGAGGCGGAGGGCAGCTGCAGCACATACAGGGGAGCTCCTTCTACCGCAGGAAGCCCGTGCTGGCGGGGGCCATTGTGGAGGCCCCTCCTTCTCGCTCGTTAGCGCCCAGACCTGGCCCCGCCCAGCAGCCGGCAGGTGCCCGCGCTGGGAGCCTCAGGCCAAACAAGTAACGGGGCGGGGACACAGCCCCACCCATCAGCAGACAGGCTGCCTGAAGACCTAACCATACTAAGTAAAGTAATTCAGACAAAGACACATATCATATGATATCACTTATATGTGGAATCTAAAAAGTGATACAAATGAACTTAGTTACGAAACAGGCTCACAGACTTAGAAAACAAACTTATGGTTACCAAAGGGGAAAGGTCAGCAGGGGCAATAAATTAAGAGTTTGGGATTAGCAGATACATACTACTATGTATAAAATAGATAAACAACAAGGACCTACTGTACAGCACAGGGAACTCTACTCAATACTCTGTAATATCCTATATGAAAAGAATCTGAAAAATAATAGACATATGTATATGTATAACTGAATCTCTTTGCTGTACACCTGAAACTAACACATTGTAAATCAACTATACTCCAATATAAAATAAAAACTTAAAAACAAAAGACTCCCTGAGCCCACAGCCGCCCCTAGACACATCCCCTAGACATGGCCCTGTCCACCAGAGGGCCAAAACCCAGCTCCACCCACCAGTGGGCAGGCACTGGCCCCTCCCACTAGGAAGCCCACACAGCCCCTAGACCAGGCTCACCCCCCAGGGGGCAAGATACCAGAAGCAAGAGACCTATGATCCAGCAGCCTATGGAATGAGTCCACCAACACAGGCCAGACCCTGTCCTGGGATCAGCTGGGCCCCAACCTTGCCCACTATCAGGCCAACACGACCTTCAGGACACCCCAGATCCCATACCCAATTGTGTCAGGAACCGGCCCCAGCACCATCAATCATCTGAAACAGGCTCTAGGATCCCTGGGCCCTGCAGCCAGGCTCCAGGAACCAGCTCTGCATGCCAGTAGTCTGGCATTAACCCCAGGATCTGGCTTCACCTGCCAGTGGTGGGGCAACAGCCCCAGAATCTTAGGGACCCTGACTCCACCCACCAGTGGGCCAGCACTAGCCTCAGGCCCCCTAGGGTTCTGCAACCAGCTACCTTGTGACCAGGCCCCACTAAACAGCAGCCAGCAGCATCCACACAAGGCAGGGCCTGGCAGCTAACCAGACTAGAGGCCAACCAAGCCTATCAGACCACCCACATGGTCAGCCCACCACAAGAGAAGGACCCACGCAGCCTTCTTAGGGGGAACCCCAAGAGCATATACCTTGGGTGACAAGAGGGGAGTGCATTGCTGAGACGCATAGGATGTCTCCTACAGAGGGCCACTTCTCCAAGGTCGAGAAACATAACAAACCTACCACATACATAAAAATACAAATAGCAACTTAGACAAAATGAGGCAGCAGAGGAATATGTTCCAGATGAAGGAACAAGATGAAACCTCAGAAGAACTAAGTGAAGTGGAGATAGGCAATCTACCCAAGGAAGAGTTCAGAGTAATCATTGTAAAGATGATCAAAGAACGTGGGGGGGAAAGGGAGGCACAGAGCGAGAAGTTAGAAGTTTTTACAAAGAGAAAACATAAAGAACAACCAAACAGGGATGAAGAATACAATAATTGAAATGAAAAACACACTAGAAGGACTCAATAGTAGACTAAATGATACAGAAGAATGGATCAGTGAACTGGAAGACAGAATAGTGGAAATCACTGCCAATGAACAGAAAAAAGAAAAAAGAATGAAAAGAAATGAGGACGGTTTAAGAGACCTCTGGGACAACATCAATCACACTAATATTCACATCATAGGGGTTCCAAAAGGAGAAGAGAGAGAGAGAAAGGGCATGAGAACATATTTGA
Source organism: Eschrichtius robustus (assembly GCF_028021215.1). NCBI lineage: Eukaryota > Metazoa > Chordata > Mammalia > Artiodactyla > Eschrichtiidae > Eschrichtius > Eschrichtius robustus. Next base: position 39,181,185 of record NC_090838.1, read on the forward strand.
AGACCTAATAGTTGAAAACTTCCCTAACCTGGGAAAGGAAACAGGAAGCGCAGAGTCCCATATAGGATTAACCCAAAGAGGAACACACTGTAATCAAAATGACAAAAATTAAAGATAAACAGAGAATATTAAAGCAACAAAGGAAAAGCAACAAATAACATACAAGGGAACTCCCATAAGGCTATCAGCTGATTTTTCAGCAGAAACTCTGCAGGCCAGAAGGGAGTGGCATGATATATTTAAAGTGATGAAAGGGAAAAACCTACAACCAAGAATACTCTACCCATCAAGGCTCTCGTTCAGATTTAATCTAAATGAAAATGGAAATCAAAAGCTTTACAGACAGGCAAAAGCTAAAAGAATTCAGCACCACCAAACCAGCTTTAAAACACATGCTTAAGAACTTCTCTAGGCAAAAAAGAAAAGACCACAACTAGAAACAAGAAAATTACAAAGTGAAAAACTCACCAGTAAAGGCAAACATACAGTAAAGTTAGGAAGTCATTCACACACAAAGTTAGTAGGGAGGTTAAAAATGAACTTTTTAACAATGTAGGAACATATTTATGTTAAGGGAACAAGGCAGGTAATAAAATTGTATGTATAGTTTTACCTCAACTATGTAACAACTAAAAGGAAGACAGAAGGACAAACACAAAATATTGGTGTCAATGAGCTCCACATGAAGGGATTATATGTGATTTCATTTTCTTCTTTATAGTTTTCTCTATTGAACACATATACCTTTATAAGTAGAAAAGCAATAAGCACTGTTTTTAAAAGAGAAAGTCATCCATCCTCTACACCACCACAACCAGAGGGGTCAACTTTGACATTCTGGGGTGAAGCAGAAACTACTGGGGTTTTGTTTTCTCCTCTCTAAGGGCAGGAAGTAACTATTTCCCACTGGGTTTCCTGCTGGAGTTGGACGCTGAGAAAAATTCTGGCTGAAGACTCAAGATAGGTATAAAAATAGAAGACATGCAGGCTTTTCACGAGTGGCTTCTGCTTATCTCTGTGTCCCCCTACCTCTCCACCACCTGCTTGGGGAGTCTTTTCTAGAAAGCACCATCATTACTCTTGCCTCAAGGACTTAGGCCCCTGTTGCCTCCACAACCTGGAAGGCTCTTCCCTTAACTCACCCCCCTCACTTAACTACCACCCTCCAGGCATCATCTTAGGTGTCCTTGTTCTCTGAAGCGCTTCCCTGACCCCAGTACTGAGTGAGGGCCCCCACGAGCACCCCAAACACCCTGTCCTCCCCTACTGACAGATGTGTCACTTTTGACTGTCATCATGGCTTACTTCTACTCTTTCCCAATGACCTTTAACTCCATGAGTGTTGGGACCCTGTATCCCCCAGGCTGCTGTAAGTATCTGCCTCTCCCGGAGCCCCTTGGAACAAAGTGGCCCCAGATAGTTCTTTCTGCATAAAGGTGTTATGGTTCATGCCATGCGCACAGCAAACGTACCTCCTTGACCTGCTCCAGTGGATTAGACCAGGGGGTGGGACCCCAGCCAAAGGCAACCACAGAGGCTGGTGGGAGGGAGGCTGGACTCCCCTCCGATGGTTTGCTCAGAGATTCTGCCCAGTATGTGACTCTACAGGGGATGGTGGCTAGCTGGCCAATCAGATAGCTTCCTGGGAAGAGGGTCGTTGGCACGGGAGCGTTTCCCTCAAAGCCACTGACTTTCATTCATGCTCTCCAGCCCAGTCTGGAACCCCTGGAGGCAGAGTCCGCTTCATCTTCCCACGCCTCAGAACTGAAGGGATCTCCATCTGTCTCTTCCACAAAAACTGGAGCCTGTGTCACAGGAGAGGGCAGCCAGCCATGCTGTCACTCTCTCTCCCTCTGGCTGCTCATGGGCCACCCTGTGGCCACTCCTCTGGGTGCCCCTCCTTCTTGAGCTGGGCAGGGATCCGGAGGTTGCTCCTTGTGCCAGGGGCCTGGCCCAGCTGGCCACGTGCAGGGAATGGCTGGCATGCATGCTGGACCAAACCCAGACTGGCAGGTTTGCAATTGCTTGATGATTTTGGGTCTCTGCTGTCCTGTCTCCCCAGCCTCCACCCTGCCCGGGGCACTGGGGCCAAGGAAAATGTGACCCCCCCCTTCCCTCCCACACACTCTCTCTTGACAGAGCGAGGGGAGGCATTTGGCACACAGGCTCACTCTGGTGCGGTGGAATGAGCTGCACCAGGGAGATGGGTAAAAAATAGAAACATGTTGCTGAGGCTGCGGGAAGTGTGCTGGGAGCAGGGGTCCCGAGAGGACAAGAAGGAGAGGCTTCCAGGGTCTAGGAGGGGTTGACCTGCTTGTCTGCAGGCAGCATCCTTCCCAGGCCAGCCCTTAGTAGGTTGGGCGTTGTGCTAGGTTGGTCTTGTCCCTCCCCCCGACCTCCCCACCCTTTCAACACTTTCTCCTCGCTTCCCCTCCCCCTCTTTGGGAAACCAGTGCCCTCCTGGTTCTGGAAACCACATGTTCCCGACTCTGAAGGATAACTCAGATTTAAAATATTCTTGTCCCACATCAGAGCGTGTGTCACTGTGCTGTGGATGCCCCAAAGCCTCATGCCCAGATTAGTGGCTGACACACTCACCCACACTGAGGAACTGGGGTGGCCGGGGCAGAGGGTGAAGAACACGGATGGATTAAAAAGAGAAGCCCCTGGGAAACAAGGCTCCATCAAAGAAATGAACCTCTTAGACTGGGATGGACCCATCTGGTCAGGGATGCAGAGTGTGGGCTTGCCTTCTCCACCAACACAGGACTTCCTTGCTCGAGGCAGGAAGGTGGGGAGGGAAGCCTAGTGGTCAGTGTGACTCAGGCTGCCCCCCACCCCCTGACCTTGGAAGATAAGCTGCCTTCTCACAACAGAGGGGGAAAGAGCACTGAGCTGGGAGTCCAGGGCACTCTCAGTTCTGAACCCTGAATGAGCCTTGGGACTTTGGACAAGCCACCCACCGGGCCTCAGTTTCCCTACTGGTAAAATGGGAATAATCCTACCTACATCTCAGGGCTGTTGCGTGTGCCGTTGAGATAAAAGACCCGAAAGATGCAGGCAAGTTAGACGCAGGACACGGTGAGGAGGTGGAAGAATAGTGAACAGAGAGTGTAAAGATGAGTCTGGCTGTGTGGCCTCGGGCAAGTTGCTGCCCCTCTCTGTGCACTGAGAGGGTTGACCAGCCAATCTCAACTGCAGTTTGGCTCCTCTCCATTTATGAAGAATAACACCTTTATCTTCACCCTTCTTAAGGGATCCTTTCCCAGGAGATGCTGCCAGCAGTTTCCGTGTTGTCCCTCATGACACCTCAGAGCCACTGGCCAGGGCCTTGTTCTGGACACCAACCTTTCTGAGGACGTTTTGTTGGGGGAGCCCAGGGCAGAGTGAGGGAGACAGGCCCTACCCTTCTCCTGCCTGGGAATGATCTGTTGCTTCCCTTCTCTCCACACCCTCTGGCTCCCTGGGTGGGTTTTCCTGCCTGGTCTCTGTGATCCCCTGACAGCCAGCTCTCCCCACACACACAGGCTGGCCCCTGCCCTGCAGGTCACTTCTGGCCAAGCCTGGTCTTGGGTCCTGAACCAAACTCCTATAGTCTGGGGCTCTCCAGTGGGTTCTGGGAGAAGCTACTAGAAGCTCAGTTCTAGGAAAGCTGCCTCCTCACCCCCGGCCCAGGTCAGACTGAGGCCTGGCCTGCGGGGATGTGTTGTCAGGGAAGGGTCTGGCCGTGGACCTGCTCTGGGGACAAGCATGACTCACAGCCATCCGGTTCAGGAAGACCACACTCTCCGGAAAGGAAGGCGACTCATAGCCGATGATGCAAATGTGTGATTTTCTCTCTCTTCACCTCCCCCGTCAGCCCTGGGTCTTGATTTCCTCTCGCTCCCAACAGCAGCACAGTGACTGAGAAAGGAGTAACGTAAAGTGCTGGTGACGGCCCTCGGTTGTCCCGTGGGCCCTGGGGCTAAGAGGGGCTTCCCAGGTCACCTCCCTACCCCCAGCCTCTAGGCCTGGCCACACGAGACCCATCAGAACGGCCACCCTGTCAGCTCAGACCCCAGGGTCCTAAAACCTCCCCCTCTAGGCCTGACCTCCTCACTCGGAGGTGAGGGCTTGGACCAGAGGAGAGAGGGCAGCCTGGTGAGACTGAGGGGGCACCCTGATGCCAGATGAGCTACACAGTGCTGGACGGGGGGATGGGGGGGTGAGGGCTGAGAAGGACCCCTCTGTCTGCCACCCACCCCCCCAGGCCCCTTCCTCCTTCAGGCCTTTCTCCCGCCCCAGCTCACCTGCCTTAGGTACTCTCTGTATCTGCTAACTGACCCCATCTCCCACGTGTGTGTCTCTGGACCTTTGTCACTTTGTCCCTGTTTTCTCTCTGTCTCTGGCTCCCCGTTCTCCTCTGTCTTTGCCTGTCCCGATCTCTCCCGATGGCTTCGCAATGTTCTCTGCTGTCTCTCCCACAGTGTCTCTCTGTCCTGTTCTGTCTCCCTCTGACCATTTCTCTGACCCTCCTTCCCTTCCACAGCCCTCCCATCTGCATTCATTGCTATGGGCTTTAAAACCCACTTTGCAGCAATCCTATGAAAAAAAAGAAAAAGGAAAGAAGAGGCACCAGTTGGTTTTCTTCAGTGCAATGAAACCCTGATGGCCTTAGAATTTGGCTACAGGGCCTGCCCACCTCCCTGCTACGGCTTTCCCTCACTTCCTCCTGGACAACCTGTGCTGCAGGAACATCCTTGGGCACCAGCCCGAGACAACTGTTCCAGTGCAGCTCCTACCTGACTGCTCTTATCAGACTGGAGCAGAAGCATGTCAGCCACGATGCATACCCTGAAGGCACAGCCAAGTATAGGGACAGAACAGGACTCCACAGGAGCCAGGCTATGTTTCCAAGTTCCGAGTGGAGTTAGGTGTTCATTATAGACCGAATATTTGTGTTCCCTCCAAATTTCATATACTGAAGCCCTAACCCCATTGCCACAGTATTTGGAGGGGGTGCCTTTGGGAGGTTAGTAGGCTTAGGTGGGGTCATGTGGGTGGGCCCCCATGATGGGACTAGTGCCCTTACAAGAAGAGGAAGAGAGACCAGAACTCTTTCTCTCTGCCACGTGAGGATACAGCAAGAAGATAGCTGTCTGCAAGCCAGGGAGATAGCCCTCACCAGGAACGGAATCAGCCAGCATCTGAATCTTAGACTTCCCAGCCTCCAGAACTGTGAGAAATAAATGTCTTTTGTTTCTACTAGTCTACAGTATTTTGCTATGGCAGCCAGAGCCGACTAAGACACTTCTCTATCCTGTTGAGCCCTCTGTCGGGAGGCAGCAGCCTGGTCAGATCTCCAGGACCTACCTGGACCAAGGCTGACCCCACCTTGCATTCTCCACCCTCACCTCAGTGTTTGTAGCCTCTGGTTTCTGCCACAGGTGCTCCTTTAGGGATGTGAATGAGGCCCCTGACCCCAGGGCTGGCCTCCAACCCAGGAGCCTGGAAATCTCTCTGGCTTGACTACAGTGGGCATGGGAGGCCAGGACTAGCTCCTGGGTCAGCACGGGATATTGACCCACTCTGCTCCTTTTGTGAGGGAGAGAAAAGGGAAAAGGCCCTAGGGCAGGGCAGGGCCACCCCACCCCTGCCATTCACCCATCACTGTCTTGCATCCTAGGAGCATCTGTGTGCCTTGTCCGTGCCCCACCAAAGGCTCCTGTCCTCCTGTCTGCCCACATGTCCCCACTCACCACCCACATCCCCCATCCACACAAGGGCATCACAAGTGGGGAGCCCCCTGGAGGGTGGAGTGCAGATTCCTCCCCCTCCCTATCCAAGCCTGGGCCCATGTCATGATGACAGCGGCTGTTGTTTTTTGAACATCTAAAGTGTTCAGGAACCTACAGTTTACAAAGGGCTTCCTCCTGCTGCATTTCACTGAGTCCTCACAACAGGATCGACTCTGTGTATGAATTACAGAGGAGGAAACCAGACTCTGGGGGTTAAGTGACCCCCTGCTGATTACACAGTCAACATAGGGTTGACCCCCAGCTCCCAAGGCTGTGACCCAGCTAACTAGCCAGGCTCCTGACACAAAGCCCCTTCTGGCCAAGACAACTCTATTAACCCACAGGCACACCTAGTACGTTCCTGCCTTTGGGCCTTTGTTTGATCATTCCTCTGCCGGAAATGCTCTTGCCCATCCTTTCTGATCATTTAATCATACTCACCTTTCACAGCCCAGCTCCTGCCCAACTCCACCTGAAAATCTTCCATTACCATCACAGAACAAGCCTTCCTGGAACCCTATGTTGCACTTGTAATCAGCACTATGGAGGTTAATAAGTGTGGCAGAGCCTGCTACTTGTCCCTCAACATTCATTTTCCCCTTCTTCCTCAGTAATGGAACCCCTGAACTTTAGTGGGGTACAGGGCTGCCTAGATGAAAGCCTGTATTTCCCAGTCTCCATATGGTTAGATGTAGTCAGATTCTAGCCAATGGATATAAGCAGGGTGTCCTTTACAACCTTGGGGAAGTATTCATAAAAGGAGAGATGCCCTTTTTCTTCCCTCCTTTCCTACCTCCTGCCGGCTGAAATGTGAACATGATGGCTGGAGCTTGAGCAGCCGTTTTGGGCCATAAGGTGGATGCCATGTTTGAGGATGGCAAACCAACATGACCAAAGGAACCTAAGACCCTGATGATCATGCAGCTGCACTACAATCCCTGGGATATTTACTTCCACACTGTTTATCTACAGGGTTAATCAACTTCCATCTTGTTTAAGCCATCATTATTTTGGGTGTTCTATCACTTTAGCCAAACACAGTCCTACTTGTTGGTACAAAACAACCACCAACAAGTTTTCTTATCGAGCACAGGACAAGACAGGATTATTTTTTTAACTTTTAATTTTATATTGGAATATAGTTGATTAACAATGTTGTGTTAGTTTCAGGTATACAAAGTGATTCAGTTATACATATACATGTATCTATTCTTTTTCAAATTCTTTTCCCATTTAGGTTGTTACATAATATTGAGGAGAGTTCCCTGTGCTATACAGTAGGTCCTTGTTGGTTATCTATTTTAAAAATAGCAGTGTGTACATGTCAATCCCAACCTCCCTAACTATCCCTTCCCCCAACCCTTCCCCTCTGGTAAGCATAAGTTCATTCTCTAAGTCTGTGAGTCTGTTTCTGTTTTGTAAATAAGTTCATCTGTATCATTTTTTTCAGATTCCACATATAAGCGATATCATACGATATTTCTCTTTCTCTAAGACAGGATTTTTTAATGCTGTTTTTCTGTTTAATTTTCACAGCAACCATAAGCTGAGTATAAATACCAATTAATTAGAGTTTCATCTCCCAAATGAGTTTTGTTCATCCTATATCATTTGTTCATTCTTACTACATACCAGACACTGGGCAAGGCATTGAGGATTCAGTAGTAAGTAAGACAAACTCCTTTTCTTCAATACATTGACAGTCTAGTGGAGGAAACATACAAGTAAATGAAAATAACAATGCAATGTGATGATGATAATACTGTATCACCATTTTAAGATGCCATCATTTGTAAGACACACTGCTTATACCATCAAGAAAAATAATACTGCCATTAAACTGAGAGAGGATGCCTTAATAATTGTCCCACGTGACACATGAACCAGTCACACCAATCTCCCATTACTTTGAAAATTTTTTATTATCTATGCCAAGGGATTTCATAACATCTTCAGCCTTCAGTTGCCTTGCTTCAAATGTGATAAGCCGTCTTTTTAGACATATCTCATTAACAAAATATAACACAGCTTCATCTGTTTGTATCTGCCTTTCCTGTCTCATAAAGCACTTGGTTGTTGCTTTGGAAGAAGCACGGAATGGTGATTCCTCTGATGATGAATATTTGTTTCATTAATATCAAGTTTATGCCCTGCCACTCTGTTTTGTGTCTTTCCTCATACTTAACTTTGTATTCCTTTGCTGAATCATAGCATTCTTGAAGGCAGTTTGAATGGCAATTAAACTCAAGAAATAAAATTTTAAGAATGCACAAAACTCTACTGAAGAATGATGGCCAAGTCCATGCTCACGCAAGCAGTGACAATGATGTGGGGCTGCCACCTGAGAAACAGTGATCATAAGATGCTTTTGATTGTAAGCACAGCTCCAACTTAGAGATGTGAAGATGTAGGGGGGGGGGAAATGTACATCTTCCAGAGGCTGGAAGAGGGAGAAATGAGGAATGCTGCTTACTCTGTATGGGGTTTCCTTTCAGGGTGATGAAAATGTTCTAGAAATAGATAATGATGACGGCTGCATACGTTGTGAATGGACTAAATGCCAGTGGATTGGTGCATTTTTAAATGATTAAAATGATAAGGTTTATGTTATGTGTATTTTACCACAATAAAAAAAAAGTATGTCTCAGATTTGATGAAAATGGTACTTGCTTTTATTTAAAAATTACCAAGTTCCAAGCACTGTTCTCAGTAAATTACAGCCGTAAGCAACTGCAATCCTGGCAACAACCCTCTACCTTAGCTAATAATAATCACTAACATCGATTGACTATGGACCGGCCAGTGACTCAGGCCCTTACAGGCACCAGTTCACTTTCCCCTCACAACAACCCTATAAAGTTCAGTCACTTCTGCCATAATGTTTGTTTTGAAAATACAAATCTGTTCCCATACGACTGGCATATGAGGGAACAATGTGAGCGTAATGCAAGTTTCACTTTTGCTCATGTGCGATTTTGTCCATGAGAAACACTAGGTCCGGGGTTGGCAACCACAGCCCTCTGGCCAGTGGCTTGTTTTTGTAAATAAAGCTTTATTGGACCCAGAACACTCATCTGTTTACGTCTGGTCTTTGGCTGCCTCCACACCATAACAGTAGAGTTGGATCATTTCAACAGAGACCATACGGCATTGCAGAGCTGACAGTATTTATCATCTGGATTTTTAAGACAAGTTTGGTGAGCCCTCTGTTCTGTGACCCCAGAAAACTGCCCCCAACTGAACCAAGCCGCAGAGACAAAGCACACCGGCTCGCCAGCAGGAAAGATGGTCAGTAATCAGATAGCCACAGCGCAGGGCCAGAGGGGAGTGTGTTGCACAGAGGAGGGCTGAGAGGATCAGGAAAGGCTTCCCGAGGCGCTCAACCACCCTAAGTACCAGGGTTAGATTCCAGAGTCAGGCGAGGGGCAGAGGCCCAGTGGCAGGAGAGCCTCCGAGTCCTTTGGGTCCCACCTCTGCCCACCCGGGGCTGCATTTCCCTGTGGCCCTGCCCCTGAATGGGGGGCACCAGTCATCACTCTGGGTCCTGGTTGATCCTCTGAGACCCCATGCCCAGCCTTCCTTGGAGTCAGGCCCGGGTCCCAGCAGAAAGCAGCCCAATGACAGATGAGACTATCTGGATTTGGAAAGCAAGAGTGTTCCAACCTCTCCTGGCTGCTTCCACCCTCGGCCAGGCTCTAATTTCCCCACATGAGGTAAGCCCCTTTTCTCCACCATTTCTCGTTTCATTTTAGACACCAGGAACTGAGACCAAAGAGAAAGACTGCTGTTAAAAGAGACGAGAAACGAGTACTAAGTTCCCTCGTGGTCTTAACTTTCTGTGATTCAACTAAGCTCATCCAGTGAGAAAGAAGAATCTCTTGAGCAGCAGCTGAGGGTCCAGCCCTGTGCTGGGCTCTGTGGGGGCACTTAGGGGACGCCTTGCAGTATCAGCGTGAGGAAACGTGCATCAGGGGCAGGGCCCGAGCTGCGGAGTCAGGCAAACCTGGGTTCACGTCTTTCCTTTGCCACCTACTTTGTGATCTTGGGCAAGTCATTTGATCTCTCGGAACCTCAGTTCCCTCATCGGTAGAATGGGGATCCAGTGTTCCTCTGAGGATTAGGTGAGATGACCCTTGCCTGCCGGTGAGCCCTGGAAGCCACATCTTCGCCGGTAGCAGCCCCTCCTCTCCACTCCTGCTTCAGATGGAACTGTTACACTGAGCAGACGCAACTTGGCTGAAATTACAAAGTACCTTTATTTTTTTTGCCTTTATTCAATGGGAGAAGTTCTTCTTCTGTCCCATGACCTTTCTGTTTATTTCTAGACAACACAGACTCATAAAATGCTGTTTTAATGAAGATACTTACAATATCCTGTTCCTATGAAAGAGCCCATGAATTTAATTCAAAATTACAGTTCCTCTCCCCCAGCTAGCTACCTGCCAGCCATCTGAGGAGGGGATTGACTTCCTCTTTCTTCTTTACTTCCTCTCCAGCTCTTTGGCTATTATTTCTGACTCCACTGGGGATGGGCAGGGGATGAGCAAGGAAGAGAGGAAAGGGATCCGGTGGTCCTCTCCAGTTCTGTAGGCTGTGGCTGCCTTAGTTCTCTGGGCAGCCTTGTTAGAGCATCATAGGACCCCACATGGACCCTGTATTTGTTTCCTGGGGACGCATAACAAATTACCACAAACTGGGTGGCTTAAAACAACAGGAATTTATTCTCTCACTTCTGGAGGTTAGAAATCTGAAATCAGGTAATAGCAGCTCCCTTCGAAGGCTCTAGGCAAGAATCCTTCCTTGCCTCTTCCCAGCTTCTGTGGGTTGCCAGCATTCCTTGGCTTGTAGCTGCATCCCTCCAATCTCTGCCTCCATGAGGACATGGCCTTCTCCCCTGTCCCCTGTGTCCTTGTAGCTCTGTGTCTCAAAGTCTCACTCTCTTTATAAGGATCATAAGGTCATTGGATTTAGGACCTGCCCTACTCCATCATGACTTTGTCTTAACTTGATTACATCTCCAAAGACCCTGTTTCTAAATAAGGTCATATTCACAGGCACTGGGGTTTAGGTCTGGAATATATCTTTTTTTGGGGGGAAGGGGGGGTGCAATTCAACCCTCTCTGCTCTGTCCCATGGGATACATCCATGCATCCTTTCTCCCAGAAGACTCAGGAACTTTAGGTTAATCTCAACTCAGCCGCCTCTCCTTCAGCTCGTCTATTGACCGGCTGGCTAACCATCTCTAGCCCTTCAGGTTTCTCAGGTGCGAGTCAAGTGTCAGTCCACTGGCCCCATCATGCAGGGATCCCATCCTCACCTCCCTGAGAAGCTCTGACGAAGCCCTCTTATCGGTTGATATGAGAGGCAGGCACCTTCCACTCCTCTTCCCTGAAAGGGGAGGAACATGGGATTCAATAAACAAATCATTTCCCCCAAATTCTCCTCGTTAATCTCCAAGAACCTGACCCTCAACCACAAGAAGAGCTGTAAGATTTGTAAAGTTTTAAAATATCTCTTTTTAATTTGCATTTTGCTGCAGTGACTCTGGGAACTGATACCTATCATCTTCAGATCTCAGCAGACACTTCCATTACAACATCCCATTTCACCCCCTCCCCAAGCCTGAGGAATTGGAGACCAGACAGCCCTTCACAGAAGACCTCTCCGACTGGCCAGTGAGACCTTCTGCAGGGGAGAGAGGTCTCTAGGCTTGGCCCCCAGCCAGGTCCTGCCTGCTCTGGGGTCACCCCTACTATTAGCAGAACCCTAACAGCGTGTCAGAAAAGAAGCCCGGTGGACCTGTTGTATTACCACTTCCTCCATCTGTGACCTTATACAAACTATTTACTTCACTGACCTGCATTTTCCTCAGCATAAAATGGAGAGAAAAATACTAATAATACAGTCCCAATTTCTCAGAGCCATTGTCGGAATTAAATATGTTGAGTGTGATCCAAGTGGATCCAGCAGATTCATTCAGCTCCTGACAACAAGTCGTAATTGAAGCCTCCTGAGCAGCACAGGACTCCAGGGAGGGAGAGTATGGGGGTCTTGCTTTCAGAGAGCTTACCGTCTAGTTGTGCAGCGAATAGGCACAGGACTGAAGACAGAAATAACAGCCCACATCACGTACCAGCCACAGGGAAGATTCAAGGCTGGCCATGGATCCCTAATCAAATCAGCGGCACAGTATGACGCCATAGGAATTTGGAGGAAATACAGAGTGCTGATTTGGGACAGCCTCTTAGAGGGGTAGGCCTTGGGCAGGACCCTGACAGGAAGTAAGATTGGACTGGGGGTGGCGATGGGGAAGAGGCGTGAAATCTCTCCCCATGGTCTCCCTGTGAAGAAGGCCCCACAAGCGTGCATGGTAAACAGAATTCCACATACGCCTCACGTGCTTATATACTTTAGATTCACAAATCAGCTGGCAAAGTAATTCAGGGGCTGGTGGTTTCCAACCTTGGCTACTCACTAGAATCACCTGGGGGACTTTAAGAACTACTAATGCCCCGGCCCAACCCCAGAGACTCCCATATAATTGGTTTGGGGGTTGGTCTGGGCACTGGGATTTTAAAAATATCCCAGGAGATTCTAATTTGCAGCCAGGATTGAGAACCATTGCTTGCCTCTCAAATCTCAGTGGGAATGATATGGCTTCTGTTAAAAAAAAAAAATTGCTTCAAGAGAAAGCAACTTTATTTTTAAATGCCAAACTGCCAGTGTGGGGTGGTGGTGTCAGATTTCCGCACCACCTTTGCCTTCCTCCAGCCACTGCCCCCATATTCTTGCAGCTGCTCCAATAAAGCCAAGCTCCTGCTCAAAATGCTTCTTTCCCTTCCTGGAAAATTCTAGTCCCAGGAAACTCCCTCCTGACTGTGGCGGCGTCTTGTTCTCAGTACTGCGCTGTGCTTGTCAAAGTGTTCGGATCCCCCAACATCATGCGGTTTTGCTCGGATGTCATCAGATAACAGAATTTTCCAGAAGGGTTGGAGGAGCCCTTCCAGAGGAGGCCACTGCTGCAGCAGAGGACAAGTGCAAAGGGTGCTGGATTTGGGAGCCAGGATTCCCCCCAACCAAGTTCTGACACTGCCACTAACTGGCTCCTCCCTCTGAGCCTCAACTTCCACTTCTGTGAAATGGGGGTGGCCCCAGTGACCCTGAGGGTCCTCCTCACCCAGGCCCTCTGAGACCTCAGAAACTGCTCCAAGCTGAATACAGCTGGGCCTGAGTGCAGCCACCTCCGGGCTCTGCTTCCTGGGGCCTCAGCCAAGCCCTGGGTTTCCTGCCTGGTGAGCCGCGGGCACAAGGGGCCTTCACAGAGTCTCCGCGTGATTTTCCTGGGGAGCGGGGCGAGGAGGCGGGGAGCCTTGCAGAACTAACACAAGCCTTCGTCTGTGTGCAAGCCGAAGGAGGGTGGACTGAGCGGCCCACAGGGACTCTACCTTGCCTCTGGATTTTTCCGTGGCCTTTTTCAGGACCTTTCATTTGATCATCAAATAACCCCGCAGCAGTAGAAACCAATAAGGACAATTAGCTCCATGTCACACCTGAGCAAGCTGAGGAGCTGAGGTGCAGTGAGGCAAAGTGATGCTGGAGGATGCGGTACATCGGAGCAGTCGAGACTATCTGCTACACTACCACTTGATCTTTCTAATCCTCAATTTTCTCACCCAAGAAAGTAAATACTCTTAACTGCTCTGGTAGGCCTGCCCATGCTCTGTGGTGAGGAAAGCTCCAGGTCACCTTTGGGCAGGAGGTGGGGTCCAAGAGCCAAGTCAATGCAAAGGCAGGACCCAGAGATCTATGATGGGCCAGGTGGTGTTCTAGAACTTTCTCAACTTCATCTCCTATCATCCTCACAGCTGCCCTGTCGGTCAGGCATCCTTTGCCCCGTTTTGCAGAGAGAGGAGAGGCTGAGGGTCCACACACAGCCGGGGTCAAACTCAGGTGGCAAGTCCTGTTTTTCCACCACCCTGTGCTGCTCCCTTGGAGGTGGGTTTAGCTCAAGAGGCAAGGGCTGATTCTGATTTATCCCCTCCCTCCCTCCAGACAGATGGCCCCAGGCAGAGGCAGCCCAGGAAACCAGGAAATGAAACCTTCGGAGTCTGAGAAACTTGTGCTTTGAGATCATCCCTTTCTTCAGGCCAGCGGGAGTTTTTACAGAGAAATTTTACAGGATTAAAGAGTTACATACTTTTTAAGAAACCTAGAAAAACTAGAAGAGAAACAAACATTCAACAAATCTCTGGAGGGTGAGTCTTTTTTATACTTTGACTCATCGATGAAATCGCAAAGGAAAGATAAGCACGTTTGACTACAGAAAAAGTACATTTTCTGCACTTAAAAAAAAGACTGAGAAGGGGCAAGTGGGGAGAAATACAGCAAATAAGGGAGATAAAATGTTGTCTCTTTTTATTTATTTATACTCTGCCTCCTTCCTAAAGAGTTTTGAGGAGGGAATATTTCATAAAAAGCACAAACAAACTGATAGTTTAAAAATAAACAAAAGGTCTTATATACAAATAGGCAAGGAGCATGAAGAAGCAATTTACATAAAACAAATTATGACTAGTAAACGGATGTGTAGAAAAATGTCCAACCTAGTTAACAGTCAAGGAAATGCAAAGTTAAATAGAAAAAAATTCCAACTAACATCCAGTGCTCTTGCATGGGTAATAACAATTACACCTTATAATTCTTAAAGAAAATATAGTGATAGATACTGAGAACTATAAAAATATTTGTTCTCTTCAACAGAGTAATCTTACTACTAGGGACTTATGCCAAAGATTCTAAAATGTTGAAAGAGGTACATGAAGATGCTCATTGCAGAATCAAAAAACTAACCCCAAAACGCTGAAAATTGAAAATGACCTAAATGTCCCACAGGCGAGAAATGCTTAACTAAAGCTTGCCCCATCCACTCAATGAAATACAATGCAGCTTCTTTTTTAAAAAATTATTTATTTATTTATTTATCTATCTATTTTTCGCCGTGTCAGGTCTTAGTTGCAACACATGGCATCTTCATTTCAGCATGTGGGATCCTTCTCTGTGGCATGTGGGCTTCTCTCTAGTTGTGGCGCACGGGCTCCAGAGCATGGGCTCTGTAGTTTGCGGCATGTGGCCTTTGTTGCCCCCACGGCATGTGGGATCTTAGTTCCCCAACCAGGGATCGAAACTGTGTCCCCTGCATTTGTAGAAGGATTCTTTACCACTGGATCACCAGGGAAGTCCCACAATACAGCTTTTAGAAAAGAAGTTCACAGAGGATTATGGTAAATAAAAACTCCTACACCAAAATGTTAAGTTTAAAAAGCAGGATATAGAATTGTAGCATTCATAATATATAATTCATGGTATGAATACAGTTATGTATGCGTACAGATATGAGACAGGTGTGCACCCAGCATGTGCGGGGCCTGGGGCAGGGATACAAATGGAGACCACATGCCAAATGCCTAAATATTAAATAATTATTATTTATTAAATATTCAATCAATTTAATAATTAATAATGTAATAATTATGTATTAAATAACTATTAAATTAATAGTCATTTAAATTACTATACATTAAATATTAAAATATTAACTATTTAAATAAAATTACTTATTACATATTAAATAATTCATGCTGACAAATTGTCAAATAAAATGTCAAATATTCTGTTACCTTGTGATAAGCTAAGATGCCTGTGGTAATCCTTAAAGCAACCACTAAGAAAATAATTCAACAACTCCAAACTAGAAATAACTCAAATGTCCATCAACTAATGAATGGATAAACAATGGAAAACTAGTCAGCAATTAAAAAGAAATGAGCTACTGACACACATTATAACATGAATAAACCTCAAAACCTTTATGCTAAGTGAAAGAAGCCAGACACAAAAGAACACATATTGCATGATTCCATTTATACTGACATATCCAAAACAGGCAAATCTACAGTGGCTAGTTAGGGTTGGCAGTTTAGCAGCAATTAACTGCAAATGGCCGAAGAGCTTTTTGGGGGGTGATAGAAGTGTTCTAACACTAAATCATGATGATGGTTATGGAGATGCACAACTCTATAAATTTACTAAAAATCACTGAATTGCGCACTTAAAATGGGTGAAATTTATGGTACATAAACTATACCTCAATAAAGCTATTTTTTAAAATATGCTAAAATTTTAAAAATTGTGCTGCAAATGATACCACCAAGAAAATGAAAAGACCACCCACAGAATGGGATACAATATGTGCAAATCATATATCTGATAAGGGACTTGTATCCAGAATATATAAAGAACTCTTACAATTCAATAATAAAAAAGATAAATAACCCAACATAAAAATGGGCAGGGCTTCCCTGGTGGTGCAGTGGTTGAGAATCTGCCTGCCAATGCAGGGGACACGGGTTCGACCCCTGGTCTGGGAAGATCCCACATGCCGCGGAGCAACTGGGCCCGTGAGCCACAACTACTGAGCCTGCGCGTCTGGAGCCTGTGCGTCTGGAGCCTGTGCTCCGCAACAAGAGAGGCCGCGATAGTGAGAGGCCCGCGCACCGCGATGAAGAGTGGCCCCCGCTCGCCGCAACTAGAGAAAGCGCTCGCACAGAAACGAAGACCCAACACAGCCAAAAATAAATAAATAAATAAATAAATTTATTTAAAAAAAAAAAATGGGCAAAGGATCAAAACAGACATTTCTCCAAAGAAGATATGCAAGTGGACAATGGTCACATGAAAAGATGCTCAGTATCATTAGGTATTAGGGAAATGCAAATCAAAACCACAAAACCGCATGAGCTACCACTTCATACCCACTAGGAAGGGTATAATCAAAAAGATGGATAAACAAGTGTTAGCAAAGATGTGGAACCCTCATATACAGCTGGAGGGAATGTAAAATGGTGCAGTCACTTTAGAAAACAGTTTGGCAGTTCCTCAAATTTTTAACATGAAGTTCCCTTATGACCCAGAAATTCCACTTCAGTATAATACTCAAGAGAAATGAAAACATATGTCCACATAAAAAGTTGTACATGAATGTTCATAACTGCAGTATTCATAACATCCCCCAAATGGAAACAACCCAAATGTCTGTCAACAGATAAATGAATAAATTAAATGTGGTACACCCATATAGTGGACTATCATTCATCAATAAAAAGGATTGAAGTAGACTCATGCTACAACATGGATGAACCTTGAATATATTGTGCTACCTGCAAGCAGCCAATCACCAAGGACCAAATATTGATTAGGCAAATCTATAGAGAGGGAAAGTAGCCTAGTAGTTGCCTAGGACTGCGGGGGTTTGGAGGAAAATGGGGAATGAGTACTAAGGGGAATAGTGTTTCTTTTGAGGGTGAGAAAAATGTTCTAAAATTGATTGTGGTGATGGTTGCAGAACTTTGTGGACATAGTGAAAACTGTTGAATTGTACACTTCAAGTGGATTATATGGTATGTGAATTATATCTCAATAGAGGTGTAAAAACAAAACAACACTGTATGCTACTGTCGCTAATATCACTGCTATGTTCCCAGAATCCTCGTGTCATTGTTTCCTTGATGTCTCCACAGTTCTTCCCAGAACGGCCCTTTGGCCCTTTTTGCAGCCCTCCCCTCACGCAATGGCAAAGAGTCAGTAGACAGGTATGAGTCCCAACCCTAGTAGCCTGGCTTGGGAAACTCCCGTATCCTCTTTGGGGTCCAGTTTCCATGACTCTCTATATTGATTTGTTTTCTCATTCATTCAACAGACGTTTCACTCATTCATCAGAGCAAACATTTGCTGAGAGCTCACTGTGTCCCAGGCACTGTTCTAGGTGCTAGGGATACAGCTGTGAACCAAGGTTGCTGCCCTCCTGGAGCAGGTGGGAGGAGGGAGTACAAACAAGTACATTAATTCTGCAAATACATTACAGAAAGCATGTGTGTCTGGCTCCTTGAGGACAGAAACATGCCTAGCTTCTCCTTCTGCTAAGGCTCTCTCAGCCTCATACAGGGAGGCACCTATAGATTGTAACTAGACTTGGTGCTTTAACTGGATAATTCCTTGAATAAATCTGCCCAAATAACATTGTGAGATTCGATTCCCAAAGGAGTATTCCTATAGTAGGAGGGGAGAGACCTTTAGTCACCAACTCATTCATTCGTTCATTCATACAAGTGGTTTGAGCATCTTACAGTGGTTAAATCATTTTGTCTGCCAGTAATAGAAACCTAATTTAAACTGGCTTAAGCATAAAAGGGAATTTGTTGGCTGAAGTAACTAAAAAAGTACAAGGGTGGCTTGATCCTGGTGTGCACACAGCATCATCAAGAACACCTCTCAGCCCAGTTTTCCTCCGACTGGCTCCATTCCTGAGCGAGTGCTCCCTTGGTGGAGGCAAAATGGCTGCAGATTGCCCCAGAATCTCATCTTCCAGTTCCAGACCCCAAGGATAGTGAGCTCTTCCTCTCCCGTCCTAACTTCCCTTTCTAAGGCTCCCTCTGCCCTTTTCCCCAAAAGTCCTGCCTGGGCCCCTATTGAATTGAGTTCAGGCTTGAACTAATCACTGTAGTCAGAGAGTGAAATGAGCTAATTCCTAGCTCATCAGGGCCTGGGCATTTGCCAAGGGCAGGGGCAGTCAGCCCTGTCCGAAGCACAAGGGCTGAGAGCAGGGGAGGGGGTGGTTCCCAAAGGAAAACTGGGATGCTGTTACCAGAAACTGGAGAACAGATGCTTCATAAACAAGCAGAAATAACCCGTGACCCCACATACTTTGGTACCAGGCCCATCAATTACTGCCTTACATATGTAATGAATATAGGACATGAGAGAGAGGTGACAGGGGTTTAGATAAGATGCTGTGGAAATTCAGAAATCAAGGATCACCTCATGCAGGAGGTACCATATGAACTTGACTTTGAAGGATGAGTAGAATTTGTCATATGTATCCATGAGAGAGGGCACTCCAGGCTGGGAGAACTGTGTGACCTAAGGTATGGGGGATGCAGACTATAAATGGGGAAATTTAGTGATTCAGTGTGGCCAGAACACAAGCCCAGGAAGAGGTGGTGTAGCCTATGAGGGAGGAGGTGGAAGCAGGGATCAGATCTTAGGGGGCCTCAGGTGCCAGGATAAAGAGCTTAGAAGACAGTCTAGAGAAAGCAGGAAACCACTGAAGGCTGTGATCATGGCAGTGATATCACCTGGGACATTAACCTGCTCAGATAATTTAACTTAAAAAGGGGAAAACATGGAGAGCAACCAGTTAAGAAATTCCAGATATGGTTTAAGCAAAAAGCAAAGAGAATCTGAATGTCGCATTGGCACCTCCAACCCAGCACGTCTGAGACAGAAGCCAGCCAGCTTGGCTTCCCCATGCCACTCCTCTACCTGCGTTTTCTGTCCTGATGAATGGCCTCAGCATCTCCATGAGTCATCCCGGACTCCCACCTCTCCCATGTGCCCCACAATAAACTCATCCGCGAATCCGGTCCATTTTTCCTCCTGTTTCTTGAATGTGCTTGTCTTGTTCCTCTGCACCACCTTACTCCTCAGGCCATCATCATCTGTTGCTTGGATGGCTCCAACAGCCTCTTAACTGGCCTCCCGGCCTCCAGCCTTATCCCCTTTCAATCCTCCATACAGCAGCCAGAGTCATCTATTTAAATTACAGCCAGCTGGGGACTCCCCACTGACCAACCCCTTTCAGGATGTGGTTTCCAGCCTCACATCTTCCTGCAGCCCCAGCCATTCTGAGCTGCGTTCAACTCACCAACTGTTGCTGATCTCTTTCCCCTCTGGACACTTGTATGTGCTGCTTCCTCTGCTCTCCCCCGCACTCCCCTCTCGCCTCCTTTGTTCCTAGTGTAGGAGCTGGAGGGCTGTTCCTGGTGGGAACGTGTTTAGGTGGCTGGGAGACAAGAGAAAAGAGTAGGGGGAGAGCTGGGAGCTCCCTGTGGTGGACACGTTCCTCGTCTGTCCGGCACTTGCCTTCTCCTGGGAACAGCAGTGCCTCTCCCCACATTTTGTGAGCTGCTCCCCACACTCAGGTGTGTGGTCCAATGGGAGCCGCCACCGTACATGGTCTTGCCTCCCTGTCATAGGGATTCACTGTGAGGTGGATGACCCAGCCAGGCTGGTTCCCAAAAGTGTTCTAACCAGAGCTATGGAGAAATGGCCTCTTTCCTGTTTGGTTGAGGCTGAAAAGCTAGATTGTGGAGCTCCTTGCTGCCAGGTGCCCCGCCTTGTAGCAAAAGGTGACATGCAGAGAGAAATGAAAATGACAGGCTGAGCGGCGGGTCCTGACAGGGTTCTGGTCACTTCTAAGATCCAGGGCGACTTGTTAACTTGCCATCCTGTAGAGCAGTGCTTCTCAGACTCTCTGTGGGGAAGGGCCAGATTTTTTTCCCAATCTACCATAAGTCAATACACAATAAAAAAAAAATAACCTAAACACATTTTTTTAACGCCTCATTTTTTTTTTTACTGTTGTATTCAACAGACCTAACATTAATTTGTCAATTTGTTATAAAAATTTGTCAACACTTGATCCTAATTTCTGTACTCACCTCGTCACAGGCTGTATCAAGCAGCCAGCCAGTGGCACACACTTTGAGTAGACCTGCCCCGGAGGCCTTCGTCCACCCTTGCTGGCCCCAGCTCTGCATTCCAGCCTGAAGGACAGCGGAGACAGAGGAAGTGTAGGGCAAGCAAGTTCTTTTTAAAGAAGTAATGCTGCCCAAGGGGGAGGTGGGGAGGGGGAGGGATGGAGTGGGAGTTTGGGATTAGCAGATGCAAACTATTATATATAGAATGGATAAACAACAAGGTCCTACTGTATAGCACAAGGAACTATATTCAATATCCTGTGATAACCCCTAATGAAAAAAATATAAAAAAGAATGCACATATATATATATGTGTGTAACTGAATCATTTTGCTGTACAGCAGAAATTAACACAACATTGTAAATCAACTATACTTCAATTTAAAAAAAAGAGGTAACATAGAAGTTTCACACATCCCTTTCATTCCATTCCACTGGTGAAAAACATGGTCACATTTAGTTGCAAGGAAGACGGGAGGGCTTCCCTGGTGGCGCAGTGGTTGAGAATCTGCCTGCCAATGCAGGGGACACGGGTTCGAGCCCTGGTCTGGGAAGATCCCACATGCCGCGGAGCAACTAGGCCTGTGAGCCACAACTACTGAGCCTGCGCGTCTGAAGCCTGTGCTCCGCAACGAGAGGCCGCGATAGTGAGAGGCCCGTGCATCGCCATGAAGAGTGGCTCAAGCTTGCCGCAACTAGAGAAAGCCCTCGCACAGAAACGAAGACCCAACACAGCCAAAAATAAATAATAAGTAAATAATAAATAAATAAATAAATAAAAATAAGGAAGACGGGAAAAGAT
The DNA here is from genome assembly GCF_028021215.1 of Eschrichtius robustus. Taxonomy (NCBI): domain Eukaryota; kingdom Metazoa; phylum Chordata; class Mammalia; order Artiodactyla; family Eschrichtiidae; genus Eschrichtius; species Eschrichtius robustus. The sequence continues at coordinate 39,202,358 of NC_090838.1, forward strand.
AGCCTCTAGTTGAGTGGACTTGTGCCGTTACTAAAAAGTTCCATTACTAAAAAGAAAAAGGGGAGGACGATTGTGGGAGACCACAGCTTTTGCCACATGCTGCTGAGAGCGACTAGGGGGCTGCCCCCAGGGCCTGACTCTATGCTTGGGAGTGCGGGAGGCTTGGCTACCTGGGGACTATATTGGTATCTGCTGCTTTGCAGCAAACCACCCCAAATTTAGTGGCTTAAAATAACAACCATTTTCTTGGCTCACGGTTTTGTCGGTCAGCAACGTGGCTGGGTTCAGTTGGTGGTTCTGCCGGTGGTCTTGCCTGGGGTCGCTCATGCAGCTGTTGTCATCTGGTGGTTTGATTAGGGCTGGATGGGCTAAGATGTCCTCACACACGCATCCAGCAGTCAGCAATCTTAAGGCTGGGCTGCCTCGGTTCTCCACGTGGCCTCTTCAGCAGGCTAAGCTCAGGCTCACTCACAGCCTGGTCTCTGTTCCAACCACAACCTCACGCACAGGTGTGCTTCAAGCCTCTGCTTGCATCACATTTGCAAACGGCCCGTCGGCCAAAATAAGCCATATTGCCAAGCTTGGATTCAAGGGGAAGAGAGAAAATCTCTTCTTGATGGGAAGAGCAGTAAAGTGACATTGCTGAGGAGCACAGGAGGAATGTTTCATACCATCTGCACAAAGAGCCTTCCACGGTGACCTCAGCTTCCACCTATAAGACAAGGAATGTCTGTCCTTGTTCAGGCGCTTGTGGCCCTAAGAAAAAAAATCCCCCAATGCCCCAAGGAATGAGTTCTCTTTTTCAGGGTACGTACGGCCTTGCCCTGCATCTGAAGGGCTGCCAGGAACCAAAGCAGTCCCTGGAAGCAGAAGCTCTTCCTCTATCTCACCGCTGAGCTGCAAGGTCTTCCTCATGGCGCCTCTTCCCCCTCTGGCTGCTCCATTCTCCTCTCTGCTGATTGTTCTATTTCTATTTACTTCCGACACCTGCTCCCTCACAATTTCTGCTTGCCCTGGGCATCAACCTATGGCACCCTTTCACCTTCTGGCCCTGCGGCTAGCTGGCTCAGCCTCTCCAGGCTGAGCCTCCCCATTCCTGTTTCAGAAATCATCACCTTGACTGGCTGGCTCACATCCTCAATCTGGACCACTTGGTGGTGGGCAGGCCAGCCTACGGATAGGCTGTCTGGAGCTCAGGTGTCCACATTTCATCCAAGCACCTGGGGAAGTGGAGGAGCACTATTGTAGGTTGAATGGTGGCCCCCAAAAGATATTCCATGTCCTAATCCTCAGAAGCTGTGAACATGACTTTATTTGGAAAAAGGGTCTTTGTAGACGTGATTGAGATGAAATTATCCTGGATTATTCAAGTAGGCCCTAAATTTAAAAACAAGTGTCCTGGGGCTTCCCTGGTGGCTCAGTGGTTGAGAATCTGCCTGCCAATGCAGGGGACACGGGTTTGAGCCCTGGTCTGGGAAGATCCCACATGCCGCGGAGCAACTGGGCCCGTGAGCCACAACTACTGAGCCTGCGCGTCTGGAGCCTGTGCTCCGCAACAAGAGAGGCCGCGATAGTGAGAGGCCCGCGCACCGCGATGAAGAGCGGCCCCCGCTTGCCACAACTAGAGAAAGCCCTCGCACGAAACGAAGACCCAATACAGGCAAAAATAAATTAATTAATTAAAAAAATAAATAAATAAAATGAAAAAAATAAAAACAAGTGTCCTTCTAAGGAAAAGACAGACACAGAGGAGGCCGTGCAAAGATGGAGGCAGAGGTTGGCATTATTCAACCACAAGCCAGGAAATACCTGGCACCACCAGAAGCTAGAAGGCTCAAGGAAGTATTCTCCCGTAGAGCATCTGGAGGGAGTGTGGCCCTGACAACGCCTTTTCAGACTTCCAGCCTCCAGAACTATGAGAAAATGAATTTCTGTTATTTTAAGCCACCAAGTTTGTGGTCATTTATTACAGCAGCGCTAGGAAACTAATATAGGCACACTGCTCAGAATAGAGCCTCCTGAGCAGAAGGACCCATTGGTAAGGCAGTTTCCCTGCACAGACATACAGGCCACATAAGCACATACCTCATTCCCCAACCAGTGAGCGAACACTTCTGCTCCTTCCTTCCAAGGCCTGAGACCTGCAAGTCAAGACAGCTCATACCCCAGTGTCCTACTCCTCAGCCTCCACAAACATGATGCTTTCAAGAGGTCTCAAGAATAAAAGGATGTGAGAGATATATAGAGAGAGACATACAAATATATTGGAATATTACTATATACACACACACACACAACACATACATTGGAATGTTACTCAGCCATAAAAAAGAATGAAATCTTGCCATTTGTGACAACATGGGTGGACCTAGAGGGTATTATGCTAAGTGAAATAAGTCAAACAGAGAAAAACAAATACCGTATGACTTCACTTATGTGTGGAATCTAAAAAACAAATGAACAAATACAACAAAACAGAAACAGATTCATAGATACAGAGAAGAAACAGGGAAACAGGTGGTTGCCAGAGGGGAGAGGTACGGGGGAAATGAATGAAATAGGTGAGGGAGATTAAGAGGTACAAACTTCCAGTTACAAAATAAATGAGTCACAGGAATGAAATCTATAGCATGGGGAATATAGTCAATGATATTGTAATATCTTTGTACGTTGACAGATGGTAACTAGATTTATCATCATGATCATTTTGTTATGCATAGAAATATTGAATTACTACATTGTGCACCTGGGACTAACATAGTGTTGTAGGTCAACTTTACTTCGATTAAAAATTTTTTTCCATTCCCTCTGAAAAAAAGAGTGAAAGTAAAGCGTAAGATGGAACAGTATTTTAAGAGAGAATTAATTATAAGATCATGGGAAGTGTTTTCTCTGGTTGTCTGTCTCTGAAGGACAGAGTCCTGAGCATCCTTTCAGAGGCGGAGGGAAGAATCCAGGGAAGCAGAAGAGAGGACAGGAAGAGTCACACCCGGATGCCAAGCACATCATATTTCTGTTCACACAAATCAGAGCATCATGGAGGTTAGGACAGAAGGGGACTTTCACATTTAGCCCTTTCACTTTATGGATGAAAAAGCAGAGGTCTGAGAGAAGAGTGACTTACCCAGGGCCCACAGCTGTTTGCTCCCAACATCCAATCCCTTCCTTTTCCTGTGCGGCCAGGACTTCGCAGTGTGCCCTTGGCAAAGACGACTATTTTTTTAACTGACTTTATTCATGTCTCTACCCATTGTAAAACGCCTCTTCTACTTCTCTATTCCTGTGCCCTTTCCCTGCTTCCCTGGACATAGTGGCTCATGAACCCCTTGCTCCTGCCAAGTGCAGCTGAGGAAATAGGAGCGGCCGCTTGGCTGAGCAGACAGGAAAGGATGCACCGAAGGGGTGCTGGTCCTCCAGCCTGGCCGGGACCGCAGCATCTCCACCTAACTCTGCACGTTCCTCTGCCTCCAGCGGAGAGCCCTGGGGTCTTCGGTTCCCGGCATTCCTTGCCAGCATAGTTCTAAGTAAGATCCTGGCAATAGAGTCACTTGCACAAGATTCAATAAACCAAAGATAGGAGAGCCCACCTTCTCTGAATTGGCATGGACAGGCGTGAGGTTGACCATGGTCTCCAGGTGAGCTCCTGCAAGCTGCCCACATTGGTGCTGGGGCGATCCCGGCATCTTCTCTGCAGTCCTGGCACTTCCCGATTTTGTGCAGTCTGACGGTAGTTTCCCTGACCTGCCCTCATCCAGCCCTCCCATCAGTTATGTAAGCCTCTAAATCCCCGGTATTAAACCTCGTGTATTTGGGGTATATGGAGTGGCTTCTGTTTCTCTGACCAAACCCAACTGGCACAAGTAATGAAGCTGTGTAAAAGGATGTGTGTGGGGTTGGGGGGGGGGGATCCCTTTGGAATGTAAAAGGTTCCCCCTAGAAAGTGAAATTTTTTATATAAAGTGACAAATCGGCTCCGAGGTTTGTTTGTTTGGTAGGAGCCATCGTGGGTGTGTGACCTTGGAACCACGAGGTTAACCTCAAAGCTCTCCTTTGAGATGCGTTCCAGGCAGGAGAGCCCCTCTGTCCCACCCTCGCCCATCACAAGGTCCAAGAGAATCGTGGCCGACAGGGCCAGCTCAAGGGCGAGTCTTCCTTCCCTCCAGGACTGATGACACATAGGGAAAAAACCAGAAGCCACAAGGAAGTCCAGAGCAATCTCTTTGAGTGCGGCCATTCTATTTTACAAGAGCAAGGAGAAAAACAAGTTTACGTTACCTGATTTCCATGAAGAATGGGAACAAAAGTTAATCAAGTACAACTAATCTTTTCAGACACACTTCCATTGATATTTGGGGTGAATCATAGTATTTGCTGCCTTTTATTGACACTTTTCTATGTACTGCCTGAAGCTGTTTTAGATATTACCCTATTTAATCTTCCCAACAATGCCAAAGTAAGGACAGCATTTTCCCAGGTTCATAGAAGCCTGAGGCTCAACCAGGTCAAAACCGCCTGACTCTTGAGCCATCCTCTTTCCCCTGAGTCAGTCGGCTTCTTTTACTAGAAAGGAGGAAGGAAGAACAAGAGGGAAAGAGAAAGGCAGCAGGAAGAGGAAACGAGAGAGAAGGACAAAGGGAGAAGTGAGGGGAGACGCGTGTATAAGAAGAAAGGGGAGAGAGGAGAGAGAAGGCCCAGAGGTTGTGCGAAGGTGGAGAAACTCGTCTCCTCACCACCTCTACTCAGACCGTGTGCTTCAGAATGTTACCTCTGCTCTCGGCTGTACTGATCAGCCAGGTAGCCACAGTTCACAGCCCTTCAACTGCTCCTTATTCTCAGGCTTTCTGAGCCTCCAGTGTGAATGGAAAAAGCCACAACAATCCGCTGGGTAAAGAATTCTTTGGGCTGCCCCATCAGGGCTCAGAATAATGTTACACCAGAGGGTAGATTAAATCAAGCAGAGCGACAGCCCCAGCTTCTGGGCTAATAGGGGATGGGAATCAGTTTTGCCCTTGTGCCATAGGGTGGCTCATGAAGACTGTCTTGGATACTCTTCTGCCTCTCCTTCCAGGCCTTTCTCTAAGCACCCTCAATCCCACCCTGGTATCCTATAGCCCCAGCTACCCCTGGGCTTAGCATCATGAGATAATGACATCCTCAACCCCCAATGACTCAGTGAGCCCGTCCTTGCTCTGTGTCCTGTGAGAAAGCATCTAGGCTGAGGAGGCAGGGCAGTGGCAGGTCTTCCTGGAGCCCTCCAGCCACCCTGGCCATGGTCCCTCTCTGTGTACATGTAAGGCCAGGCCAGGGCTGGGAAGACCAAAGAGGGCACTTGAGAGCTGGTCCATATCTCCTGAGATCCTAGAGTCTCAGAGGTCCTGTGAGCCAGTCCTTTCATTTTATCAATGTGCAAACTGAGGGTCAGAGAGGTAAGGGGAGGAGCCCAAGGCCACACGGTCTGCACACTGCTCACAGCCCCAACACCCAGCCCAGCGCCCTTCCCTCTGGCAGCTCCCAGGACCCCAGCGGCCAGTGAGCCAGCAAGAGCCTCACATGTGATTACAATTACCGTGGGCTTGGCCTGAGCCCAGCCACACCACAAGCACATCCAGGCCTGGTCACTGGCCAAGTTTCCATCTCAGTAGAAAAATGAATAAGTTCAAGGGATACATGTTAATCTCAAACACACGAGTGGGAAGGAGTGGGGTGAGAGGGAGAGGCCAGCCAGGATTTCTCGGGCAATGTCAGTCCACCAATAGCTCCTGAGTCCTCCCCAGGAGGCAGAATGCCCCTGGCCAACAGAGAAAAAACAGGCTGTGTGCCTGCTAGGGGACCAGGACTGCCCACCTGTTGGGCATTATGGTTCAAGAGCCATCTCGGGATTTTTTGTGGTTATAAACCCTGCCAGCTCCCGGGCCCAAGATGGAACTCAGCTGGTAAGACTTGGCCGGAGGTCCCCATAGCAGTCACCCCTCCTCAATAGGCTCCTTTCTTGCAGTAAGCATTTTCCACAGCCTTTGTGTTTCTATCTTTCCTTCAGCATCACCATCCCCCGCCACAGATAAAGAAACTGAGGTGCAAGGATGAAGGATGGCCCGAGGCCGGGCCATCCCGGAGTTGGGATGGGCTAGGACACAGGCCAGTCTGGCCCACAGCCTCCCACTGAGGGAGCTCTCAGCTCCCTCCTGAGCTGCCCCGGGGGAAGCCTGGGCTGTGCCTAGGACTCTCCTGCTTTCTCCTGCCCAGCGCCATGCCCAGCATCTGAAGACTTACTTCATGAGCTATCGTCTTCATCTGCCCTACCTCAGTGGCATGGCCCTGGTGGGGTCCCAAATTCCACACTAGCTGCCAACTTTTGCCCCCCTAATAATGATGTCTCACATCCTTGAGGCTTCTACACTGTTTCTGCAGCCCTTCCACCCTCGAGACTAAAGTTCCTTCTTTCCCCCCAGACTTGAAGCAATCATGAGCAGCACACTGCTCCCAGTTTACCTCAACTCCCAGAACACCCATCTGCAAGCTGTGCTCGGTTCTGGCCTCAGAGAAGGCAGGACATTTGAATTTTTGACCTATAAGTGCATCTACCCTTTGGGGGGCTTATAACAGGTTCAATAGATATTAGGAGAACCACCACTCTCTGCCCTGGGGGCAAAGGAGTTAACACTTTGCTGGAACTGTACTAACACCATGTGATGTGCTAAAAACTCTATGGAGGACAGCAGCCATCAGTTCAATATCAACTGTCAGGTGGGGAAGAGCTGTGGCCCCCAAAGGGAACAACGGACTTTTTGATTAGTGATGTCTCTGAGGGAATACGATTCCTCAGAAAATGAGGTCTGCCTCAGAGAAATGTGCTTATTTACACTGACTTCTAGACTGGCTGAGGACAGCCCAGGGCCTGCAGCCAGGCATCTGAGTGAAGGGGCGAGCAAGCTCGAGTGCGGCTTCTTGCCGACTGGGGGATTTACGGGCTTCCTGGATGGGCCAAGCAGCTTGGTTTTGAGGCCAGCAGCTGGGCCAGGAGATTGGCCAAGGTTTTCTTAGAGGCTTTGCAAGCAGTTGGGCCCTTGGGGAAAATGTCTTGGACACATGGCGGGGTGGGGGGGGGAGGTTACCTGGTCTTCCATCCCCTCCAGAGGCAAGGCCTCAGCCAGGGGCATTTTTTCCTGATGAGGCGGGGGTGGGATGGGGAAACGGAGCACAGAAATGAAGCATTATTCTCAAAAGACCATCTCTCTCTTTTTTTCTGCTTTCAAAAAGCCCCCGTGATCACTTTGTGTTTAAGCCAATCTTGCTTTTTCAAAGAAATGAAGAAAGAAAAAGAAGTTTTTCCAGGTCTAATTATAAAAACCGTTAAGCCTGGAAAGATATGGAGGAAACTTCTGTCTCCTGGTTCTGCCTCCACCAGGTACCAGTGAGGCCCACGGGGAGGTGCTGGTCTGTGAACACCTTGCCAGGGGTGGGGAGAGCTCCATCAGCAGCCCCAGGGCCCCCAGTCTCAAGACACCCCACCCCCATTCTAGTCGCATCCCCATTGCTGGAATTAAAGTCCATTTCTTTCCTTCCAGTTGTCGTGAGAGCTGCACAATGACCAAGAGACTAGAAGAGCTGGTGATTTGGGTCCTTCTAGGCTCTGTGGGAAAGCAGGCTGGGGGGTCTCTGTCACCCCAGGGCACCTAGTTCTTAAAATCTGTGCCGTCCCATGAAAGGGCAAGCCGCAGATCCAGGGCTGCCCCAGTAGGACAAATGTCTGAAGCGCGTGGCCAGGGCGGCATCCTCCTAAGCAGATGGCATCAGTCTCCTGGTCTTGCGCTGACCCAGAAAAACAGAGGGGGTGGCCCTTGATATCCTGTTTGAAAATGTGCTGGTGGGTGGAGGGAAGTTGGGGGAGAGAGAAAGCATCTCATTCTCTCCCTCATCTATCAAATCTACAAATCTCGACTTCCCCAAGGTGAGGTAGAGGTGGGCTGACGGGGCCCGGGGAGCAGGCGTCTGGCAGGAGCGGCCGGTCTCTGGCAGCTCCTCCAACTCTGACAAGCTTTGAGCTCTGAAACCAGGCCCTGGGGGACCCCCATCACCCCGCAGCAAACCTCTCCTTGCTCCCAGAGCCCCTCACAGCCCTGGCCACTCAAGATGACATTTTCTAAACACTGCAGAAAGAAGCAGACGGGAGGGGAGGCCTGGAAGCTGGAGACGGCCCCAGGAGGAAAGCAGGCTCCCTGCTGAGAAAGGCCGAGGCACCCAGATCCCACAGGGGACTGGACGAGGCCGGAACACGGCTCTCACCCTGGCTCTGACACCACGCGGAGCGGGAGCCACACAGCGGCTGGAGCCAGAGCCCTTGGCCTGGCCAGTAGTTCTGTGGTCATAACTCGTGCTCCCCTGAGCAGCCCGAGCACAGGCACTGCCCCCCACCAGCACCCCGTGCCCCAAGAGCTCCTGCAGAGCTGCCCAGAGCGGGGATGGGAGAGCTAATCCTATCAGCGGGTTTTAACGAAGCACTGTTCCCTCTGTGCTTCAGTTACAGGACCAGGTCTGGCTCGTGGCCTTGTGGCGCTCAATATATACCTGGGGAAATAATGACTTGCTGTATTACTCCACCTGGAGGGAGCTGGTGTTTTAGCTGGGACAAATTCCCCAGGGATGGAATTTCAGAGGCAGAAAGGATAACCGGTGTCCCTTAAAGCAAACACGGAGGGGCTTCGTTAAGTGTAGGTGGGCTGCATGGGGGAATCTGGATGACCTGAGCTCTTGACCCATCTGGGGTGTTTTTAGGTGTTTGTAGGAAAGTCATCCAACAGCAACAACAATAAGAATAATGATGGGTGCTACAGCGCAGAGGTGGGGGGAGGGATCTTCTGACAGGCTCCAGAGTATAGTTTCAAGGTCACTTCCGGCCCCCCTTGAAACCTTCAGAATAACTGGAGCAGTCCAGCCTGCTGCCCTGTAACCTGAGAACCCCTGAAAAGTGGGCTGTTTGGGGTGCTGGGCTGGCTGCTCATTGAATCCCTACCCCCCTTAAACTCTCACCTCCAAAGACAGTCATGCAGCCAACGCTTCAAGGGAGATCTGCACACCTCACACATCCCATGGGTGATCTTTGGTTCCCTTCCAGCCTGGACAGGGTGAAATATAGCCTCTCGCCACTACCCATCTCAGCGCGCTGCTGTCTCAGGGCAGAAACCTTGAGAGGAATCTCAGCTCCGGCCAAGGTAAACAGAGGAGACGGGACTGGCTAAGCCAGGTGGCTTCTTTCTCCCCACCTTCTGCCCCCCTGACTACCACCCTCTGGAGCCAGTGAGGTGTTTGGGTAACCCCAAGATCTCTCTCCACACTGTCTACAGCCAGCACCGGTGTTCCGGCAGCATTCCAGAACTGTGGCCTGGCTGTGGGTTGCTGCCTTTGAAAGGGTGAGAAGTATGGGGCTCTGGCTTCCAGGAGACAGACCACCTCAACCGGCCTGCCTCCTGCCTGCTTGGCCTTCCCTGAGCAGGAACCCCTTTTGGGGAGGGGTGATTGTCCTCTGAGGAGGGGTCCACTCCCTGCCCCCTGCCAGGAGCAGCACAGAGTCCCTATTCTACAGGTAAAGGAAGAAATTTCCTGATCTCTCTTGCCATCCCATCCAAGGTCCTCCACGCTCCTCCAGGCCTAACCTCATGCTGAAATGCTGACATGTCCTCATCTGCTGGGCTTTGTGAAAAAACCTTTCCTACCTTTGTGACTTCGGGTTCCAAAGCTTCACCACTTTCTCTTCTCCAGATGAAGAACCCCAGCATCTGACACAGTGTTTCCTTCACTCTGGAACACCACTGTACAATAGAAATAAAATGCAAGCCATAAATGAGAGTTGTATCTGTAATTTAAGGTTTTCTAATAGCCACATTTAAAAAAAAGAAAGGTGACATTTGTTTGAATGATACGTTTTATTTAACCCAATATATTTATATTAACTCAAATGAAACTTATCATTTCAACCTTTAATTAACATAAAAAATTATCGATGAGATATTTTACATTCTTTTTTTTCATGCTAAGTGTATTCGTTTCCTAGGGCAGCTAGAAAAAAGTGCCACGAACAGGGTGGGTTCAAATAATAAAAATTTATTCTCTCATAATTCTGGAGGTTGGAAGTCTAAAATCAAGGTGTCGGCAGGGCTGTGCTCCCTCTGAAGGCCCTGGGGAAGAATCCTTCCTTGCCTCTTGTTAACTTCTGTTGGCTAGTCCTTGGCGTTCCTTGGTGTTCAGCTGTCTCTCTCCAGTCTCTGCTGCCCTCACCGCACCACCTTTCCTTTCTGTGTCTTGATCTTCACATGCCCTCCTTATAAGGATACCAGTCACTGGATTTAAGGCTCACCTTAATCCACTAAAATGTCATTTTAACTTAAACAATTACAAAGATTCTATTTCCAATTAGGGTCACATTCTGAAGTTCCAGGTGGACGTGAATTTTAGGGGGCGCACCATTCAACCCAGTGCAATGTCAGATTCAACTTTATCTGGTCAGTAAAGTCCATGTCTCCTTCCCCATCTGATATTTGGCTCCTAAGTTTCTGTCGCTGTTGTCTGTTCTGTTGTCTTTGTCCCTTTATTTTCACTCTGGTGGTGCTTGGGGCAGGAGGTAAAAGAAACAAGTGAGATTAATTTTAATAAGATTAATTTTAATTAACTTTAACCCAGTATCTCCAAAATATTATCTCGACATCTAATCAATACGGAAAATGATCAACGAGATATTTTACATTCTTTTTTTCATACTAAGTCTTCAAAATCATGTATGTGATGCTTACAGCACATCTCAATCCAGACGAGCCACGTTTCAAGTGCTCCACAGCCGCAGGTGGCTAGTGGTACCTTGTTGGACAGCGCGGCTCAAGAAATTAGAAAAAAAGAGTGAGGCGTATGGTGATGCAGGGGACGCCCCTGTGGAGGTCGGGGTCGGGGGAGGGCCAGGAGTGGCATTTCCCCAGTGGCTCCACCACCTCCAGGTTCTGGGTCTCTCCTGATTATCTTTCATCTGTGTCTCCTGGTGGTGGAGACGGGATGAGGAATCTCTGAAGTTAATTCAGAGTTACTGCCAGTCTCTTAAAGCTGCAAATGACATCTCTCTCCTCTCTCTCTCTCTCTTTCACACAAACGCACACACTCACGTATCTTGAGAGCCTTCCAATTTTCTTCTGCTATGCACGGACCTCACAAAAGTGACTCAACCTTACATAAGATCTGAGGGGGCCCAGGAGTGTGACTCACTGCCTTGAAATTTCCAGTGGGTTACACATGTCTTCTTAGACGATTTTTTAAATTTTATCTTTAATGGTTGTCAAAAAGAAACAATTTGGTGTGGGAGTCAGATTGGGAGGAGAATCCCGCCTCAGGGCGGGAAAGGATAGTTGTGATGGTCAGGAGGGGACTGGGCCTGCGGATAGGGCCCTCGAAGTGTCAGGATTCAGAAGGTTCTGGTGAGAAAGGAGGATGCTTCCTCTCAGGACCTCAGGGCATTTCAAGATACTTAGTGTTACAATCACCTCAAATAGCAAGAGTCAGGCCCTGGGGTCTCCAGGAAGTATTTTGATTTAGGGAAGTTTGAACAACTTCAGTGTCACTGCTGCCTAAAAAGCTGCAGAACACTGCAGGGCAGGGGTTCCCAGCTATCGCCACACACTAGAATCCTCTGGGGAGCTTTTTAAAATCCCTACGCCCGGTCACACCCCAGACCAACTCGATCAGTACCTCTGGAGATGGGGCCCAGGCATCAGTATTTTTTGTAGGTTTCCCAGGTGATTGCAACATGCAGCCCATGAGGAGACCCTGCTGGTGGGAGGGCCTGGGGCCCTTTTACACCAGGTGGAGAATTCCAGTCCTTGATGCCTAATGAGGCCCTAATGCAGAAGGGGGAATTGTTAGTTTACAGGTGGTGGCGAATTCCCCCAGAGAACTAGAGCCTCTGTTTGGCCAAGACTAGGAAGTGTCTTTGGGTGTGAGATGTGCAGCCCCCAGGGAATGGCCTGCATGGGCTGAAAGTGTGGAGGAGGGCTACCGAATTGCATCATGTGAAAGAAATACCAGGGATTGGAGAGTTGGGGCTGGCAGCTGGAGGAGAGAAGCACTGCCAAGGAGAACATTCAGACATTCAACTGGTATCTGTGTGAAGGAATAGCCATCGACAGTCTTAGAAGTGTGTGACAGGGACTTCCCTGGTGGTCCAGTGGTTAAGACAAGGCGCTTCCACTGCAGGGGTTCGATCCCTGGTCAGGGAACTAAGATCCTGCATGTTGTGTGGCCAAAAAAAAAAAAAAAAAAGTGTGACATTCTGTTTTAAGGTCTTTGCTATGTCATGGCATGGGGTCACCTCCCTCTCCACCCTCGTGCCTTTAGTAAGTGACAGGACAGAGTATTCCAATGCCAAGGAGACAGGACAGCTGTTCCAGGCCGGTTCCCACCCCACCGCACAGGCGGCTTCAGAGCTGCCAGGAGTGCTGCTGGGTCTACCACCGTACCTGGTGTATCAGGCAGGGGTCCAGCAGGAAACAGATGACATGCTCAAAACGGATAATGTGAGAGAGTTGAAAGAAGGGACTGTTTACATAGCTGTGGGAAGCTTTGTGTGTGTGTGGATACCATGGAGCTGGTAACAGCCCAGCACCATTAACTCCACTAGGCCTGCGGGGACGGGGACGGAACAGGCTGTGGGCCACATGACGAGAGTTGTGACCTTCTGTTTGAGGGGCACAGACTGCTCTCAATGACCCCACAGGGAGGGAGTAAGGGGAATGATGTTATGGGTTGAATTTCGTTCCCCCAAATTCCTGTTGAAGCCATAACCCCCAGTGTCTCAGAATGTGACTGTATTTGGAGACAAGGCCTTCACAGAAGTGTTAACTTTAGACAAAGTCGTTAGGATGGGCCTTAATCCAATCTGGCTGGGATCCTTATAAGAAGAGGAAGTTTGGTCACACAAAGTGACACCAGGAACAGAAGTACAGAGAGGAAAGACTGAGTGAGGAGACAGTGGAAAAGTGGCCATCTGCAAGCGAAAGGGAGAGGCCTCAGAAGAAACCCAACCTGCTGAAACCTTGATCTTGGACTTCTAACCTCCAGAACTGGGAGAAATAAATTTCTGTTGTTTAAGCTACCCAGCCTATGGTACTCTGTTATGGCAGCCCTAGCAAAGGAATATAGATGAATACCCCAAATTTACCCTCATCCCTCTTTACAAGCTCTGGCTGGTGCCTCACCCCCACTGGCCAAACCCCACCAAAAGCCGGGGGGCACGAGAGCAAGTGGGCATGGTCCATACAGGTCAGGCCCCAGGGAGGAGAAGGTGGAGCTTGGACCTGGAACTACAGACAGAGGGTGTCCGTCTACTTGGGAGGGGTGTTGAGCCAACTTAATGTATCAAAGGACGGGCGACCAGGCATCTGACACCAAGTTTACAGGTAGGACACAGGATGGTGTGGTGAAAGTAGGCCACCACTTGGACCAAGATTGGGAGAAAACAGAAAAAAATGACGATGTTTGGCAAGATGGTGGCTGACTTTTTTGTCAAACTTTTCTTTACCAATATGGTTAGGTTTTTTAGCCTAAAAAGAGAAAATCCAGAGGCAGACTTTTCAGAAGCAGCAGCTCAGTCTAGCTTGGGGGACAGCTATTAGGGGGCAGGGAGGCTGCAGGGGCAGAGGTATAGTGGATGAGGGCAGGCAACTCCCTTGAAATATTACAAGCACCACTGGAAGAAAGGTGTCCAGGTACCTCGTGCACGAGAGCCCCCTTCTTGCATAGGAGAGGTGATTCCCCAGCCCTGGACTCCATCTCAACATGGGGCACACCCAGGGCACAGTTCAGAGAGGAGCTGCCCTAAATGCCCCTCACCCCTCACTTCTGCCCCCAGAGTCCCTGGGGAGCTGCCATTCTAGACTTGGTCTGGTGTCCCCACCTTAGGTCCCTGAGCACCATTTGTGTCCTCCCTACTGGGTGGGACAGGCCAGGCTGCCAGCTGCCCACCCCAGCCCTTCTCCCTCTCCACGCTGGAGCCCTCGTGTCAGTGTCCCAGGATTGCTTACCAGCCTGCCCTCCCTGCCAGCCCCTTCCCTGGCTCAGCCCCTGGCCCCGCAAGCCTGGGTTTTCCAGATTAGAAGATGCCAATTGTCCTCATGGGTTCTCCTCCTGGGGACCTCAGGCTGGGCCAGGTGGAGGGGTTCTGAGAATATACCTGTCTTTCTTACCCAGAGCTGACATGTACTCAGCTGCTCCCCGAGCCTCCTTAACTTATAGGAATCGATAAGAGGAAACCAATAACACAGGATCACCTACCTCAGCAAGCCAATGTGAGGGCTGCATGAAAATCAGGACTGGGGTTCAGAGTGTGTGGCATACAGATGTGTCCAACAAACGGGGAGATTACAACCAGATTACAGAGGCCTCTGGGAGGGAACACGGCTGGACACCTCCCTTTCTGGATGGCCAGAGTTCATGGTAAGAACTCCCATCTACAGGGCACCACCATGTGCTGATCTGAGAGCTCTCCACGTCCCACCTCTTATAACACTCCTGATCATTCCCTGGGGGTGGGTGAGGGGGAGAGGGAGGCTGTGATTCTCCCTGTTGTGAGCCTGAGGCAAGCAGGACAGGGTAGTCGTGTAACCAGCATGCAGTCAGGCATACAGTAATGACACAGCCAGGATTTGAACCCCGGTAGATTCAGGGGCTGCTCTCTGAGTCACTGGCTCAGTTTCCTTGTAGCTGAAGGTAGCCAGAAAGGCACTCACTGCTTCCAAAAGAATAAGAAGAAGCCCACCTGAAGACGACACGAATGGTCCTGTGAAGTCCAAAGGAGCTCCCTGCCTCCTACTGGCTGAGGTCCACCTCTGTCCCCAGGCTATGGAGGTTGTCCCTGGAGAGACCAGCTCTTTCTTACCTCACTGGGGCTCCGCTGGGCTCAGAGTTCCTGCAGCCTTGCCCCTCCCCCATTCCACATCCCCTCCCCCCACTCCCTATCCCCTCCCCTCCTTAGTATCGAACCACAGATTCAACCAGGGATTTACAGATCTCCACAGGAGGGATGAACTATGGGTAAGAATAGGAACAGTTCCAGTCTTCTGAGTCCAACCTGGGGATTGCTTGACTTGAGCACTTGACCCCCAAGATATTAAGCAGAGGTCTACATGTTTAGGACGCATTAGTCAAATATGAGACACGGGCTGGGAGTCCTCTCGGGGGGAAGTGGACTCCTCCCTAACCACTGCCTGGTCCCCCCATCATCGGAATGGCCCCAGCTGTCTGGCTTAGAGGTGTTGGGGGAGGGGGAGATGTAGGCCTTTAATCTTCCTCTTCTTGACACCAGAAAGAATTGATGGTCCTACATTAATCAGCTTCTCCCTCCAGGCAAAGCGCTGAGCAGGGAGACGCAGGTGGGGCAGTTCTGACATTATCCCTTGTTAGAAAGCCGGAGATCTCCAACAGGCATCTGTGGAGTTTTCAGTCCTCATTTCATATACATTCAGAAAACGCAAGACATTCTGATACTAATACTAGACAGTGGGTGCTTAATAATCACCAAGATCACCCAACGCAAGCTTGCAATGTAAAATATCTCATAATTCTAATTAATAGCACATACTATGTGAGGGACGTTTATGGACAGGCACTTCCTAAGATCACTTTATGTCTGCCTAAGAGAATACACCTGCCGTAATGAGTACTGTCTAGCAAAATGGCTTGAGAGTTGCAGGGGCAAAGTGGTTGTTACTCGAAGCCACCCAACTTGACACCCTAGGGATATGTTTGCACCTGAGGGAGCAACTTGTCACATGAAAAGCTAAAAGAATGACACCACAGGGACCAAACAACACAGCTAGGGACCCTCCAACATGGGGAAGAGAACATACTTCTACCCATTTTTCAGTGAAGCAAGAAGTGGTAGGGACACATAACTACCTTTAGCAGGAAACCCAACTCAAAGCAGCTTAAACCATCTCACATAACAAGAAATCACAAGTTAGGCTGGCTCCAGCAAGGGTTAATTTAGCAGCTCAATGTCATCACAAAGAACCCAGGTTCTTTCCACATATCTGCTCGGCTATCCTTGGTGCTCTTGTCAGCCTCGGGCTGGTAACTACATGCTTACAGTGGTTCCAGGCACAATATCCAGAGGTGTAAGAGAGATCTCCTCCTATGAGAATGAGAAACCTTCTTCTGAAGCACCCCTAATAGACTTCCCCCTTATATCTCATTGGCCAGAATTGGGTCACATGCCCATGCCTAAGCCAATCACAGACAAGAGGAATGGAACCTTCATGATTGGCTTGAACCAATCAGGACCCAACTTGTGAAGCTAAAGATAGGCCCAGCCTGGGCTGAGGCACAAGGCTGGCTGGGGGAGAGTGGGTGCTTGGATTAAGTCAGGTTCTATTACTAAGAAGCTACACGCCAGCTGAGGCCGATTCCAGGAGTTGGCACATAGCAGGCACCAAATACTTATAGTCATTTCCCTTTAAGCATCTTGCCAAAGGGCACAGAGCTATAAGTGGCCTGGCCAGAACTCAGATCCACAGAGAGGAGAACAAGAAGGCTAAAGATAAGCTGGGCTTGTTCACAGTTGTCCCCCAGGACGGCTCCTATGATGAAAGGCCTCGTTCTCTGGGGAACTGGCTATTTTGTCATCCTGCAAGTGAGGGCTGCAGCAATAGCTTTATGGAGCAGGGGTCCCCCCTTCACTCCATGGTGACCCTGTGAGTCCCACCTCTGCCAATATCCAGCCAGCCCAGCTCTCACACCACAGCTGCATTTTTCCACCTCTTCTGTACAAAGTAACTCCCCAAAGTCTGACAGTTTTTCCTCTGTCTGCATTTGATTTATGGCTACAATTACAAGCTTTCCTTCACACAGTCCGCACGCCAGCAGATATCTTTTGCAAGTCAGCAGCGTTGCCCTCCCAGCTCCTGGCTCAAATCCCCAGCATGAGTGCTGCAGAGGACCCTTCCCTCCACATTCTGAGATACCAGGCACTGCTCTCCATCCCTAGTTGGCTGGGCTGCCTGGGATGCATCAGAGTTGGGCAAGAGGTTAGGTGATGTCTTTCAACAGAGACCCGAAAAGACAGGAAAGGCTGCTCTCCCCACCAAACAGCCACCTGGGATGGCTCAGAGAGCAGCGTCTGCAGTCAAGGGGGGCTGGCTACCTCCCTAACGAGATCTTTACCATATGTTTCAGAGGGTTCCCATCTTTAAGAACAGAAAAAACCCTGGGCCATATTTGATCGGTACCCCAGCCTCACTTCTGCCCCTTTTGCCGCCTCTTCCTAAACTAACCACTCTGGAGTCCAGGTCTCTGGTTTGAATCCTGTCTCTGCTTCTTCAACAAGTTACTTACCTCTCTGTATCCCAAGTTCCTTCTGTGAAATGGGAATAATGATAGTACCTACCCCACAGAGCTATTCTTGGATTAAACAGGATTAGATTTAAGTCCTTAGGATAGTATCTGGCATGTAGTAAGTGTCCTCTCAGTGTTCTTTTTTTATCCTAACCATCATGGGTGTTTATTTGCTAATCCAGAGTGACTGTTGGGTACCACTCACTGAGCATCTCATCCCACCAGGCGCGATGCAGGTTGTCTCTGAGTGGGATCCCAGTGTGGTCCTCACAGCCACCCTGGAAGACAGCACCCCCATCCTGCAGTTGAGCAAACCCAGGTCCGAGGGGCTAGGAACTGGTCCAAGTTCTCACAGCCAGAAAGTAGGAAAACAGAGATTGCATCCCAGATCTGGCTGGGTCCACTTTTTCACTACAGCAACTGCCTTGCAACTCCATTTTATCCGAGGGATGTTTTTGGAGGATTTGGGTGCAACTGGAGAAAGCTGAGATGTGGGAAAGGGACGTCGCCCAATTAGGAAACAATGCCACAATCCCAGAGGTCACCAGGCATCCTGGGGCTCCTGAGAAAAGAAGGCAGGGTCTGCAAAACCCTCACAACCTCCCACGTCTGTGACTTTTGTTGCCTGCCACCCGATGCTCCACAGCGATCCTGGGAAACTTGATAAAAGGAGAATGGCCTCCAGGGTCACTGCATGGAAGCAGGCTGAAAAAAAAAAAAAAAAAGCCAGGTATGTCAGGGCAGGGAGATGCAGGTGTGGCCCTCAGCCTGGAGAGGAAAAAAGTTCTCTCTGTCCCTTCCCACCGCCCTTCTGGGCCAATTCAAGGACGTCGATGGGGCCCGTGGGCTAGTGGGTGGGGTCACTGTGCACTAGGGTGTGGCCCCTTGCAGGCCAAGCCAGAGCTGTGCCCAGCTGGGGGCTGAGTCTAGAGACGAAAGGCCCAGAGGTCACTTTCCCTTAGAACAGATGTTTCTCCATGTGTCTCCCTCTCCCCAGTTGTTGCAAGTAGCCCTAGACGGCTCTTTCTGCCCCATCCAAAGCCTGCTCCATTCAGAAAATGTGAGCCTGAGTCTGATCCCAGGAAGGCCACCTGGGCCATGCAGGCCCACATGTCAGGCCCCTGCTGCTTCTGTGCTGGCCTCTGCTTCCCTGAGACCCGGGTGTGGCCTTGTGGGGTTAAGAGGCCCTTTGGTCCAAGGCTCTGGGCCCCGATTCTGAGGAAAAAGGTAGTCCTGTGTTGGTTCCTAGGTTTAGGGTCAAGGCCCCAGCTAGTAACAAAGTATCCTATTACTTTGCTTGACCTTTTTCGGAGAGGGGCTGGGAGGATGGGAAAGATCTGAGTACTTCTGAGTCCTCTGATCTGACATCCATCTTACGGCCACCTCAGTCTCACTGTGACATCGACAGTGGGAGGTGGCAGCTATACTGAAAAAAGAAAACAAGAAAGAAAAAGGAAGGTGGGCTATGTCCTTGAGCCTCTGGAGATAAAAAGTTGTGTCTCTGGCTCCTGGGAGTTTGCAGCCTAAAAGCCCATGTACTTCCCTGACATGCGACCCGCAACCCCAGTGGCATTTAACTTAGCAAGGGGGACAAGTGCAAGAAAAATGAAGACACTGGGGGTAGGGGAGTAGATTAGGGGGGAGACGGGGAGCAGCGGTGACCGAGAGCTGGGGAGGGAGCCTGTGTAGTGTGCCCTGTGGAGCTAACAAAGCACCTGGAATTAGATCAGACCCCTTCTGGTCCCATAATACAAGCTCTCACGACACCAAGGCAGCTCTGACAAACTGCCCTGTGTCACTCACACCAGAGCAGGTTTCAGGCCTTTGGGGTGAGGATGGGATAGCCAAGGCCAAGGTCCAGCTGGCCAGTGGCAAGGTTGGGGGGGGGGGGCGGTCCTCAGGAGGGAGGCTGCAGGTTCGGAAGCAGAGGCTGAACCTGCAGTAATGGGCGACTGGGTGGGGTGGGGTGGAGTGGATAGGGCTCTGAAGGGAGCAGAGGGGAGGCCCCCTGGGAACACAGTGTTCTCAGGAAACAGCAGTTCCTGTTGTAAATCCTGGCCCGTCGCCTCCGACAGACTTCCTGATTCTGAACTGCCTGGCCTCGGTGCTGGCACCTACCCCACACGGAGCAGGAGGGGAGACTGGCCCCTGTGAAGGTCTGCCGTGTGGCACGGGCTGCAGGACGCCCACCCTGACTCCCTGGGGGGCAGGGGCCGTTCCCACTGTGCAGAGGCTGAGCCCCACCCCATAGCGAGTCACTCAGGGCTACTCAGAGCGGTCACAGTCGCCAAACTGGGACTGCAGGGACTGCATTCCCATCCCAGTTGATGTGCTACGGAAGGGCATGTCACTTCTTTGCGCCTCCGTTTCCTTGCCTGTAAATAAGAATGCTGGATCTCGGAGCCCCCTTTCAACTTCAAGGTTCTAGATTCCTCTTTTGGAACCAGTGGTGCCACATTAATGGCTTGCCGTGTATTCCTAAATTGGTTTATATTTGGGCGTCCTCAAAGCTCCCATGGTAAGAAAGGCAGGCTTTCTCTCTTGGCATGTCTGGACCTTCCAGGGGAGAGGCTTCTGCCTTGCTAACAGGGGCTGAATCTCTCTCTGCCTCTGAATTAAATTCCACTCAACAAACATTGACTGGGCCGTGCCATGTGCCTGTCTCAGGGCTGGGCATCACTGAGCTTAAGGAACTTCCCTCCAGGAGTTCTTAGTCTAGTAGGGGAGACAGTCAATAAGACCTCGCTGACATAGGGTAAGAGAGCAGGTCAGGGAAGGAAACAAATAGCTCAGTCAGGGAGGTCAGGGAAAGTTTCACAGAGGAGATGGTTCCTAAACTGGGTTTTAAAGGGTGAATAGGAGTTCAATAAACTAAAGCACAAAAATGCTCTAAAAAAAAAATACCCTAGGCAGAAGGAATAGAATGTGCAAAGGCACAGAGGTATGAAACAGTGTGGCATAGGGGAGAACTGCAAGGGTCTAAAATGGGATGAATGTGAAGAGGAGGGGAACACCAGGGATGAGGGTGAGGCTGTGAGTGAGGGCAAAGCGAAAGGCCTAGTGCACAGCCGGAAGAGCTTGAGCTTTATCCTGAGGGCCATAGGGAGCCATTGAAGGGTTTAGACAGGAGAAGATGATATGAAGATCTGTTTCTCAGAAGAAAACACTATAGTGTGGAGGGCAGATCATGGGCGAGGGTGGATAAGGGGAGAGTGGAGGCAGGGAAAGCTACTGGGAGCTATTGTAATAGCCCAGTAAGAAGCAAGGAGGACCGGACACGGTATGGTGGGCATGGAATCAACAGCCACCCAGGGGAGGGAGGCAGCGGGAGCAGAAACCATCAGAAGTGGCTGGGAGGAAGAAGGTCCAGAAACCAGTTAGGTGTGTTTCATGCTACAGGCGGGCATGATTTCTGCGCACCCAGTGAAGCTGTTCTCAAAGGAAACAAACCTGGGCTCCCAGCCACCTTCCCTGACCACGTGACGTGCCTCTCTCCTCGTGCTCTCCGGGTGGGGGTGGGGTGGAGGCTGTGACCCCAGCCTGCCCAGCCCAACTTAAAACACCTTTCTGGGTCCCAAACAACCTCCCACCTTCCTCTGTCTCAAGGCCCAGAGTTCTGGTTCCCATGACAAGAGGCAGAAATTCGAGGACTGGGGAGAGATGAAGGGACCCACCCAAAGTCCCACGAGGCCAGCAACTGCCGGTCCCAAGGCTCCTCTGGACCTGAGCCCTCCCCTTAGACCTGTGGTTTTCAATGGGGACAATTTGTCAAAGTCCTGAGACATTTTGTGTTGAAGGGACAGGGGGTGCTACTGGCATCTAAGGGGTAGAAGGTGGGTGTGCTACTACACAGCCTGAAATGCATAGGCTGGGCCCTCACAACAAAGAATCATCCAGCTCCCAAAGTCAGTAGTGCCGAGGCTGAGAAACCCCATTTTAGACAGGGGTGTCAGGGGTGCCCCTGCTCGCAGAAGCTAGCAGAAGCCTAGATGCTCAAGCAGGGCTCCCAGGAAGGTGTCCCAGTGGTAAGAATAATCCTGCCAAGAGCAAGAGTCTGTGTTCCCGGGGCACTGATGTGCTCAGAGGGGCTGTGACCAGCCCTATGTCCCCCAGGGGCAGGGGCAGGGGCAGGGGCAGGGCCGGGCCTGGAGCCCACCTCTGCTGCTTCCTCGGCCAAGTCCCAGAAGACTCCCTGTGTCCTCTCTGAAGGGCAGCACCTGCCTGAGTTTGAGGGGCTCCTCCCCTCCCCCTCCCAGCACCCTCACTCCAGCCGGCTAGGGGAATTTTTTCTTCTTTGGAGCTTACAGCGTGTTCAGCCGTCTCTGACACTGTGGGCTACAGGGGCCCGACTGGGCGTCCGTCAGGAGCAGCCCAGAGCCCACCCTCTACCAGCCTGGCTCAGTGTTTTGGCAACTCACTCAAAACACAGACACGCCAGACGAAAGCAGGGCTGTCTCCAGGACATGTGTCTGCCCCACTGTGGGTCACTTTTATTTGTTTATAGACCGAACTGGCCTGCATTTGCTGTCGGTTTAACCCAGCGCCCCCCATTCCCCACCCCCCCCCCCTTGGGCCCATGCCCTGTCCACCCTTCGGACCCCCAAGGTCCCTCCGCCCGGCTGGCCCTCCCCTCCTGAGCCTGGGACACAGCTCCCAGAGGCCCCCACGGCACCCAGCCTGAGTTTGGCAGCATCTGCTGCAAGTCAGGACACTCTAAGGGGAAGCGTGCCATCAGACCAGTTGGGGTTGAGGTTGGAGAACAGGCCCAAGAGAGTGGGACTGTCAGGCTTGGAGTCCGGCTGCTCCCCTTCTGCCCTGTGGCCTCGGGCAAGTCCCTTCACCTCTCTGTGCCTGCCTTCACATCTGTAAAATGGGGGCGGTAATAGCAGGGCTGTGGTGAGGACTCCCAGCTGCAAAGTAACAATACTTAGAGCAGAGCCAAGCGCTGGATAACGATGAAGAACTATTATTATTATCATGTGCCTTGGTGCTCCTTTGTGAAGCCTGAGCACTAGAGTCCTGGTCTTTGGCCCACCAGGGGCTCTACACAGGGGGGAAGACCAGCCCCCTTCCTGGCCAGATCCAAGGCCAGGATGCTGATTGGGCGAGATAAGGTAGGGGACATTTTTTCAGGCGGAGGCTGTCATATTCCTTCTCCCTCAGTGGGCACGACTCTGAGGCAGAGTGTACGGTTCATTGGCGGCGGGGAGAGCAAAGCCTGGCCCTTGCGTCTGGTCTACGGAGAGACTGTGGACCTCACTTCCAAAGCCTGGATCCCCCTCCCTGTTCCTCAAGCCAACCCCTCTCCCCATGCCAGCCCCGCCTTCCCAATTGCCACATCCACAGACCCCCATGACTTTTCTGAGCCTGTCTCTGGGCAGAGGGGCAGGGGTACCCCTGGTCCTGAGGCTGAGGAGGTCAGACTTCTGCCCCAGGCTTTCATGTCCTCCATTTCTTTTCTGTGTGTCCGTGTGTACCTGAAATGCACACATTTCTATACAAGTTCAGTCTCCTGCTACAGTCCTCATGGGTCAATATACAAGATTTCTACCCCCTGATACCATAACTTTGTTCCATCGCTTCCCACCCTAGGACACGTACTGGGCCCCCTTCCATCAACTTCACCCCAGGAGGCACTGCACCCTTTTCTCTTTCCCAATTCCCAGGCTTCCTCTGCACCCCCTCCCAACCCTCCCTAACCCCAGCACAACAGTCCCGTTGCCTTTTTTTTTAATTCCTCACCTCTTTATTCCTCTGCCCTGTGGTCCTGTTTCCTCCCCCAAGCTGGCCCTGCAGGAGACTGCCTGTTCCCGGGGCGACCCCTCTAGGGGGAGGGAAAGTTCCAGTCTTTAGAACACCTTTAGCGCCTTGACTTCCAGCTAACACATCTGTAGGCCCTGGTTTTCAAATGATCTGTAATTAATGTGGTTTTTGTTATTTAGCACTCTCTCATCAAAGGACTCATTTATTCTTTGCAACAATCTGACAGATAAGACCTCCTTTAAGGCTTCTTGTGAGTAGCCCCAGTGAGACGAATGGAAGTCCCAGACTCCTCTGCCCACCTTGAGTTCCCGTTGCCAATGTTAATTAATTGCTATGAAGGATGGGAAACAGGAAGGGGAGAAATTCCATCTTCCCTTTCAGACCAGGGATGCCCTGAAAGCATTACCTATGGTTATCTCAAAGGTAAAGGTCCCGTCTCCTCCAAACGGGGACATCCCCAAGCTACTGACCTACTGACTTGGGTATCTGGTTGCCCAGAACTGTGGAAGCCTGCTCTAGAATGCAGCAACATCTCCTCTGAACTGGCCCCCAAATGGCAGTCTTTCTGTACACCTCTACCCCAGGATAAGAATTTAAAGCCCCCCTTCCCTAAGCACACCACATGGGACTCTTGGCTCTTGGCTAAATAGCTGGCCTCTTGCAACTCCCCTCCCCCCCCCCTCCCCCATTACCCTAGAACGTGGGAGATCCACAGTGAATGCTTGATAAACACTGGTGGCAGGGGAAGGAATCTGATCCTCTGGCACAGTGTTCTCAGGAGCGGCTGAAGAAAATCAAACTGACATCAAGGACCAGGACAGCCTCTCCTCTCAGTCTCCAGTCCTGAGTGCAGGGCCAGATGATAGGGGGCGGGGGCAGCCGGAGAGTGGTAAAGGTGATGACAGGGGATCAAGATGGTGGGAGGAAGCGGCCCCAATGGTCCAAGGCCCCCTCTGACTTTTCAACTGGGATTTTCTGCTCTCCGCCCCACCCCATATTCCTCAACCCCAACACTCCAACCTCACTTTGCATAATCAGTGGATTCCTGAAAAGATGCCAGGAAATCGGTTTTTTTGGGAAATCATACCCTGTTCTGAATGCCCAGTGGGGAATGCTGTGTTGAAATACATCTTCCGTAAATCCTTCTGTAAAGTAACACCCCCTCCCATGACCACCATGACCCCCATTGCCCAGACCGGGTGAGTTTCTCTAGGATGCTCCCCCACTTCCTATGTTAATGAGCTGTTCCCCCCGTCCAGACTCACTGGGTCTGGAGGTGGAGGCCAGGCTGGGGGGACCCTCCATCTCAGAGGACAGAAAGGACAAATAATGAGATGTTTGCCCTGTGCCGGCGGGACCTTAGCCCCGCAGCGCTGTGAGTCACAGGCGATGAGTCACCCCTGCATTGTTTGTGTGGATGATCCTTGGAAGGATCAGTCAGACTGCAGGGGAAGTTGACTTTTCTCATCCCCCTTTGGGCTTGTGAGTTTGAGTGTGTGCGTGCCTGTGTGTGCATATGTGTGTGTGTATGCGCACATGGGGCAGCATGTACCTGGAAAATCACTATTTCCTAACACATCTGGGGTAAAAATGACTGCCCTTCAATCACAAGCTTGTGCCTTAAAGATAACAGGGTCAAGGCTGTACAGCATCAGCCTTTGGAAGCATCCCTTAGGGGTGCAGTGGGGAAGTACCACTCCCTGCTCCCCTAAGCAGGGCACCCCTTCTTCCTCTGGCTCACCTCTCCCCTCTCACCAGTCACATCAAGGTTGGTTTTTGTTTCCCCTCACAGACTGAGCTCCTTAAGGGCAACAGCTGTGGCTCATTCATCTGTGCACACCTGGCACAGTGCGTCACACATAATGTATGCTCCTTAAATAATTTTGGGCCAATGTCCCAGGTCCAGTGTTGACCTTGACCCCCGCTGTTCCCTACACAGTTAATGAACAGAGCCTCTCTTGCCTCTGTGGAAGCCTGAATTCACCTGGGCAGGCAGGGCTGAGAGCAGCTGGTCTCTAC